>NC_135882.1:31409547-32035685 GCF_964194155.1 Cetorhinus maximus | reverse complement strand
GTGCACGTGACAATAAGTTTCTTTTGAACATTGCCTCTGACAATCAGCACAGCATTTAAAAAAGTGTCATGTTATCCAAATAGCTAGGCCACAAGCCTTCCATTCATAATCAGAATTACTTTTGAATTAATTCTGAATCCAATTATTTAAATAGTAGAAAGAGCATTTTCAAAGTTAACCTGTTACCTTGTAAATGCTGTCATCTCCTACTTCTCCTTCTCTTGAAGAACTCTGTCCTTGCTGCGATATGGTATTTCACACGGACATTATTCATTTGTGAGCTGAGATGATCTATGTTAGCAGGCTATTCAATTGTGAAGCCCCTGAACTAAACCTGATCTTGACCTCATCTGACACCAATGTATTTTCAGCTGGATACCAACAGTCCCAACTGTTAGCCTAGCTGGGATCAGCTAACTCAATGCAAACTAGTGATGGGACCTTGATTTATCTGGCCTATATGGATCATCTATTTGATGGATACATTCATCCAGCTGCATTATCTTCTGTAGAATTCACAGACTATAGAATGCATGTATTTAACAACAGCAAAATGATAATGATTATAGATAATCTGGGAGAATAGATAGCAATGCAGAATTCAAGAGATCAGCTCTGCAATTGAATTTTGCAATTGAAAATAAAAAACAAGGAATTCAAGAAAAGAAATCTTTACTCCAAGAAAAAATAGAATTCCATCTCCAACTTTGCCCTTCTTCACTGAAAAACATTAGCTTCTATTGGGATTTGGTTCATGGGTGCCAACTACACAATGACACCTTCCCCAAGTTTCTAGAATCATAGAATAACACAGCACAGAAGGATGTCCTTTGGCCCATTGAGTCTACACTGGGTCTTTCAAAGTATAATTTAGTTAGTCCCACTTTCATACTCATTCCCTATATCTTATATCTTTCAATATTTATTTAATTTTTTTTTGAAAACTATGATTGAATCTGTTTCCACCACCCTACCGGTCAATGTATTCCAAATCCTAATCACTCATTGCATAAGAGGTTTTTCCTTATGTTCCCTCTGGTTATTGACCGTGCAGCTGTTGAAAACAGTTTCTCCTTGTTTACTCTATCTGAACCTTTCATGATTGTCAACACCACTATTCAATCTCCTCTTAACCTCTCTGCTCTAAGAACAATCCCAACTTCTCCAGTCCATCTGTGTAACTCCTCATTCCTGGAAGTAAGTGTCTTATGCCCCCTCTTCAAAGCCTCCATTTCCTTCCTAAGGCTCTAATAACTCTAGTCTTCATCTGAGAACTTAGATAGTCACTGTTCATCTGAGAATTTAACAGTCTCAGTAAGCCATTAGACACCAGGCATCATGACTGAGCCCAATCCTGGGCTCACCTCAAGTCCACACATCCCATTTTCCAGAAGCAGTCACTGGATAATGATCAGCAAAGGGCATGAGTAAATTTTCAACTCTTGGCCCATAAGTATTGATGCTAATCATAGTCCCCTTACTGTTCTCCAGATGAACTACACGATTGGTAAAGATCAAATTTGTGAGCATCCTGATCTAAATACTTGAATGCCACTACTTTTATTTAAATTGAAAACTTTGGACAACTATTAAACAATGTGAGCCTAACTAAAATTTGATAATTTAATCCAATAAAAAAATGGAACAAAGTCTGTTAATGCTTACCTTTTTCACTGACACTTTCACTCTCAATCTCTACATCATCACAGCTGGTATATTCTGGAGTAGAAGCAAGCTCTTCCTCTGAGCTACTCAATGAGACTTGGCGTGTTTTACCTCCTTTCTTTGTTTTATGTGGCTTGGGTGGTGGTGGTCTTACCGATTCAGATTGGTCTGAGCTGAGTGAGTCATTTCGTAGCATGGTTTCCATTTTCTCCCGTTTTGTTTTCTTAACAGCAGAACTTGGATCCAAGTGATGTTGTTGCCGCAATGAATCTGATCGACGCATATCACTCCTATCAAATGGGATTGGGCTTCGCCTAGGTGTCGGTGGACTGTGATTTGGGGTCCTTTGCCAACTAGAACTTGGCCCTTGCATGTCTTGAGTTCTTTCCATAGAATACGAACGTTGACTTTGTACAGGGACTCTACGGTCACATGCAGAGCGTTGTCTTGACTGCCTTTCCATTCTATGCATTGAAACTTGTGCATCATCCATCTCTGTATAAGCCAAAGACACATCACTATGTCTTCGTTCATGACGAGCCCTTGATACTTCAGCATGCATCCGCATTTGCTCCTCGTATGGTTGAGGTTTGACAGGGTAACGAGCCAAATTTGGATCACTACGATAACGCGTTTGGTACTCCTCCTCTCGCCTCTGTCTTTCATATTCATCCCTGGTTTGTACATCAATATCCTCATCTACAAAATCTCTGAACTCTTGAGACCTTCTTCGACTTCTACGACTGGAGTCCCTACTTTCTCTGTACTCAATATGTTCAGAGTCATCATAGATCCGTGACCCACGCAGGGATCGTTTGTCACGATCTGCATATTCTGTAGGTGATCTTTGCATTGCACTTTCCAAAAGTGCATACTGTGACGGATCTGCTCTCTCGTCCCTCTGGTCGTATTTTCGATTGTGTTCCCTGGATGTTGATGGGCTCCTTTTTCTGGATGGAAACAAAAAAAAAATCAGGGTTGCGTTTCCAACAACAATGTGTTAGAATTAAAATATTTTAACCAATGCTTTCCCATGTACTAGAAATTGTGAAGACAGTCAAGCATTAATTGGACTATTGCGTAGCCATCATAAATGCAAAACATTCTAGCATTTTTATTTGTTTGCCATTAATCTTAAATTGAGCTGAGAGTGAAGCTAAACATGGCACTGAAGCATTTCAACGCCAAATCATTTAACTACTCATCACAAAACACTGCAATGAACAGCAAAGTAATTAAAGTCCACGAAGTATCCTTCTACTGCCTTATTTGCACACTTGAAAATTATAACCATTTTTATGTATTTTTTTGCTAAACATACTACCTGGTTTTACCTTCCTATTTGCCATTGCACATCTGCGCAATAGAGAGCATTCTGTCCAGTAGAATGCATCAAATCCAAGCTGGCAAGCACTTTTCTTTAATCTCCCCAGGCTTAGCAAAATTACATTCAAAAGCTTCCAATAATTGCAGCCTTGCCGAGCTTGCATGCAGAATTATTCTCCCTTTATATTGAGATACCAACCACATTAACAAATTGGAATCTGTAGAGCCATCTCAAAACAAGAAAGTGGGACTTCAGACCCACCAACTCAACTTTGATAGTTGATGACCTACAGTGGAGACTTCTGGGAGGAGCATTGAGGAGTTTTACAATTTAATGCTGTTATCATGTGCTGTATATAGCTGGAGGTCAAGTAAGATTTTACCCTCTAAGGAGGATTATGGTACTTAGCTGATTACTGACTCGCAGTTATGCGTGTAAAATGCAGGATTGCCGATAGCATTTTCCTCTGTACCACAGAAATGATTATTTTACTCCGAATCTTACATTCAGATTGAAGCAAATCCCCCATTTATAATGGCTTTCATTAACCTCTACCCACAACCTGCAATCGCAGAATTCTATCCAATTGTGATATTAAAATACCATGCAGGACATTAGTTATTAAAAAGGCAATACAAATTGTTTGAAACTATAGCACAAACATTTGGAATGTATCCTTGAGCTTGTAACATATAGTGTGCTCTCTCCACATTTTCTGCCTTCCAAAGAAACCTCATAGGATATTTTGTTTATTCTGTAGATTCAGTTTTAAAACCAATATACTGATTTATATCTTTGCACTGACATATTGCTTAAAATAATGTGGAAAATGTTTTTTTCATTGCAAACAGCTAAGCAGTCAATTCTCTCATTGGCTGATGTGGTTGTAACTCTAGCCTAGCCAATTTGGAAGGTGTTTCAATTTAGTCACTCATTACAGCTCATCAGAAGGGCTTGCTGCTGCTGTCTCTGACAGAGCAAGAATTAACTGTTGCTGTGGAGGAATTGAATAGCTGATAATGTGGAAACCTGCAGAGACTCTCTCCTCATTGAATCTAAAATAAAGGGAGGGGCAGAAATATCTGCCATCCTGACGACGAAATGCTGCTAAATGGAGCCTACCAGCAGTTACCAAAAAGCACAACTGAAGATTTTCATTGTGGTCCAAATTATATAATCACATCATTTGGATCTGAAAGTGTCAATACAGATGTGTCGATTGTAGGATTAGAAGATGTTACACATTTGGCATGCAAGTTCATTTTTTTAAGTTTCAAAACTTTCCAATGACACTTTCAATCGCACAGCAATACTGGCCAATCTTAAGATTTTGAAATGAAGGAAGAACAAGTTGGATAGAGGCATAGATTACAAAAGTAGGGAGGTCATGTTGGAGTTGTGTAGAACCTTGGTGAAGCCACAGCTGGAGTACTGAGTGCAGTTCTGGTCACCACATTATAGGAAGGATGTGATTGCACTGGAGGGGGTGCAGAGGAGATTCACCAGGATGTTGCCTGGGATGAAACATTTAAGTTATGAAGAGAGGTTGGATAGACTTGGGTTGTTTTCGTTGGGGCAGAGAATACTGAGGGGTGACCTGATCGAGGTGTACAAGATTATGAGGGAAATGGACAGGGTGGATAGGGAGCAGCTGTTCCCCTTAGTTGAAGGGTCAGTCACAAGGGGGCATAAGTTCAAGATGAGGGGCAGGAGGTTTAGGGGGGATGTGAGGAAAAACTTTTTACCCAGAGGTGACGGTCTGGAATGCACTGCCTGGGAGGGTGGTGGAGGCGGGTTGCCTCACATACTTTAAAAAGTACCTGGATGAGCACTTGGCACATCATAACATTCAAGGCTATGGGCCACATGCTGGTAAATGGGATTAGGTAGGTAGGTCAGGTGTTTCTCACGTGTTAGTGCAGACTCGATGGGCCGAAGGGCCTCTTCTGCAACGTGATTCTGTGATTCTGTGGATGGCTGTTTTACTGATGATTCAACTGGTAAGGACATTAGTCATGGTCCTTCTACTGCCTCTGCTAGAAAGCATAAGCACAAAGTGAGGACAGCATCAGCATCCTGTGTTTCCCTTCCTTTCACTGTCCAAAAACCTGTCAGCACTCACCCTTTAGGCTCACACAGAAGAATGGTTAGTTGGACAAAGAACTGGAGGTGGCACCCATGGAGCTAAATTAAAACCTAAGAAAAGCCGGGCAGAAAAGCTATTAATCCAGAGTTGGCAAGCTCAGTTGTGTGCTTGAGCCAGAATGATGAAAACTGTTGTTTGTTCACGTGTGTATGTGCTCTTTGCAGTGTTTGGTGCCGGCTGAGCCTAGCATGAGGATAGCATTTACAGCAATTAATGGTCTTGCATTGTTCCTGTGAGAGTTTGTTGAATTTTCTTTGACTGGAAATTTTCTCCCCTTGCCAAAGGTTTAGACTTCTTCTTGGGGTACAGTTCAACAAATGCTGACCATCTTCTCAAACGGTCATTTTTTTAATCTATAAGTGAAGGCAATGAATGTTATCAAATATTCTCACATGACACTGACACACACACAGACACGCGGCCAATTTTCCTGTCCTTTATTTAGGGACACCGAGTCCACCTCAAAAGGAACACCTCACTCACCACACCAATTGAGATGAAGCACCAGCAGTGGAAGCTTCAAAGCCCTGAGATTACACTACCTCCATTCCCAAGACGCTAACAGTCCATAATACAGCCAAGCATCACTGGCATCCCGAGCTGTTGGTTATCACCTTGGAGCTACAGCAGAATAGGTTTAAAAACAGTACAGAGAAGCTCATGGAATAATCACAGTGGCAAAAACAAGCAATTGCTGTAACTATACTTGTACAGTTAAACCACTTCAATATGAACACAGGAATAATTCAGCCCTTTTTCAGCCTGTTCTGCTTTTCAATAGATTATGGTTGATCTGTACCTTAACTTCAAATGGCCATCTTGGTTCTGCAACAGTTAATACCATTGCCTCACAAGAGATCTTTCAATCTCAATTTTTACATTTTCAACTAGCCTACCCTCAACAGCATTTTTAGGTAAATAATTCCAGATTTCCACTGCCCATTGTGTGAAGAAGTATTTCCTCACATGACCTATGATTGTTATGTCTCATTGTCCTGGGCTCTCTACCTGAGAAAACAGTTTCTATTTGCCCTTTCAACTCCTTTAATCATCTTAAATACCTCAATTTTGTAACCTTAATCTTTTATATTTAAGGGAACAAAGCTTAGGCTATGCAGGGTCTGTTCTCATAATTTAACCCCTTTAGACTTGATACCATTCTGGTAAATCTGTGTTGCACCCCATTCAAAGCCAATATATCATTCCTGTGATGAGATGCCAAGAACTGAATAAAGTGCTCTAGATAGAGTCTAACTAAAGCTTTACACAACTGTAGCATAACTTCCAGCCCTTTGTATTCTAGCCCTGCTGAGGTAAAAGGCTAAAATTCCATTAGCCATTTTAATTACTTTTTGTGCCTGCCCACTAATTTTTAGTGATTTCTGAACTTGGTCATTTAAATGTCTCTGCTCCTCCACGGTTTCTAGCTTCTCACTATTTAGAAAATACTCTGAGTCCAGTTCTTTCTTGAGTCCAAAGTAGATGATCTCTCACTTCTTCACAGTGAACTGCAGCTGTTACTGTTTTACCAAATCAATTAATCTCTCAATGTTCAGTCATAACTAGCACAAAGGAAGATGGTTGTGGTTGTTGGAGGTCAGTCATCTCAATTCCAGGACATCACTGCAGGAGTTCCTCAGGGTAGTGTCCTGACCTTCCTTCCATCATAAAGTCAGAAGTGGGGATGTTTGCTGATGATTGCACAATATTCAGCGCCATTTGCGACTCCTCAGATACTGAAGCAGTCCATGCGCAAATGCAGCAAGACTTGGACAATATCCAGGCTTGGGCTAACAAGTAGCAAGTAACATTCATGCCACATAAGTGCCAAGCAACGACCATCTCCAACAAGAGAGAATCTAACCATTTCCCCTTGACATTCATTGGCATTACCATCGCTGAATTCCCACTATCAACATCCTGGGGTTACCATTAACCAGAAGCTGAACTGGACTAGCCATATAAATACTGTGGCTACAAGACCAGGTCAGAAGCTAAGAATCCTGCACCTCCTGACTTCACAAAATCTGTCCACTATCTACAAGACACAGGGCAGGAGTGTGATGGAATACTCTCCACATGCCTGGATGGGTGCAGCTCCAACAACACTCAAGAAGGTTGACACCATCCAGGAAAAAGCAGCCTGCTTGATTGGCACCCCATTCACAAACATTCACTCTTTCTACCACCGACGCTCAGTGGCAGCACTGTACCACCTGCAAGATGCATTGCAGGAACTCACCAAGGCTCCTTAGACAGCACCTCCCAAACCCATGACCGTTACCATCTAGAAGGACAAGGGCAGCAGACACCTAGGAAAGCCACCACCTGGAAGCTCCCCTCCAAGCCACTTGCCATCCTGACTTGGAAATATATTGTCATTCCTTCACGGTCGCTGGGTCAAAATCTTGGAACTCCTCCCTAACAGCACTGTGGGTGTACCTACACCACATGGATTGCAGCAGTTCAAGAAGGCAGCTCATCACCACCTTCTCAAGAGCAATTAAGGATAGGCAATAAATGCTGGCCTAGTTAGCGCCATCTACATCTCATAAATGAATTTTAAAAAGTTGTCACTTTACTATGCAATCTACATACAAACATACACATTAGGAGCAGGACTAGGCTATTTGGCCCCTCGAGCCTGCTCCACCATTTGATAAGATCATGGTTTTGTGGCCTCAACTCTACCTTCCTGTCGGTCCCTATATCATTTCACCCACTTGTTGATCAAGAATCTATCTAACACAGTCTTAAAAATATTCAATGAGCCCAGCTTCCACTGCTCTCTGGGGAACAGAATTCCACAGACTAACAACCCTCTGAGAGAGAAAAAAAAATCTTCTCGTCTTCGTCTTAAATAGGGGATCCTTATTTTTAAACAGTGTACCATCCTTTCAGCATTCACCTTGTCAAGTCCCCTCAGGGTCTGATATGTTTCAATAAGATCATCTCTCAATCTTCTAAACTCCAGTAGATATGGGCCCAACTTATCCAACCTTTCCTCCTAAGATAACCACTTCACCCCAAGAATCAGTCAAGTGAACCTTTTCTGTACTGCTTCTAATGCAATTATGTATTTTCTTAAGTAAAGAGGCCAAAACTGTAGACAATATTCTAGATGTGGTCTCATCAATGTCTTGTACAACCAGAGCAAAAGTTCCCTACTTTTAGGGCAGAATTTCACCCTTGTCGGGTGGGCTCGGCGGGGGCGGAGGGGAAGGGGGCAGTCAGAAAACCAACTGCCCCACTCGATTGGGGCCGGAAGGTGATTTCACGTTGGCGGGCCAATTAAGGACGGTCCAGCATGAAACATGAGCGGCAGCTGTGTGGGCAGGGGGGGTGCGCAAGTGCGAGCAGGGCGAGCGTGAACTTTGCGCATGCGCGCGCTTGTAAATCTCCCTGAGGCAGATGAACAATTTCAAAAAAATAATAAAAAGATTTTATAAGTGTTAAACATGTCCCCTCATCTGACTCTGTCACATGAGCAGGGACAACATTGCTAATTAAATTTTAAAACTTGTATTTTTTTATTTGCTTTCCGAAACTACATCCCGCCCTGTGGATGAGGTTTCCAAAAAAGTGCAAAGGCCACTTGGCCTTTTCGCCTGCCCGCCAAGTAAGGTTGGATGGGCAGTGAAAATTTTCTTTTAATTACCTTTTTAATAGCCTTAATAGTCCTTTTAATTGTCAGTGGGCCCACTGCCAACTCTGGCGCATGCCCGCCGACCAAAATATCGTGCGTCATTTTACACTCAGTTGGGTCAGGCGTGCACCCACCCAAGGAGCTAAAAATTTTGCCTTTATACTCCATTCCCCTTGCAATAAACAACAACATTTTATTTGCCTTCCTAATCACTTGCTGTACCTGTATACTAACTTTTTGTGATTCATGTACCAGGACAACCAGATTTCTCTCTACCACAGAGTTCTGCAATCTCTCTCCATTTAGATAATATGCTGTTTTTCTATTCTTCCTAACAAAGTGGACAAGATCACATTTTCCCACATTATACTTCATCTTTTTGCCTACTCACTCAACCTATCTATATTCCTTTATAGGCTCCTTATGTCCCTTTCACAAGTTACTTTCCTACTTATCTTTGTGTCAAAAGCAAATTTAGCAACCAAACATCTGGCCCCTTCATCCAAATCATTTATATAAATCGTAAATGGTTGAGGCCTCAGCACTGATCCATCTAGCATTCCCCAAATAACAGCTTGTTAACCTGAAAATGACCCATTATACTTATTCTCTACTTAGATAACCAATCCTCTATCCATGCTAATGTGTTACCCCCTACACCATGAACCCTTATTTTGTGTAGTAACCTTTGATGTGCTACCTTATCAAATGTCTTTTGGAAATCCAAATACACCGTATCTACAGGTTCCCCGTTATCCATAGAGATAAAAACAAAAAACTGCGGATGCTGGAAATCCAAAACAAAAACAGAATTACCTGGAAAAACTCAGCAGGTCTGGCAGCATCGGTGGAGAAGAACAAAGTTGACGTTTCGAGTCCTCATGACCCTTCAACAGAACTTTATCCATGTTGCTTGTTACTTCTTCAAAGAACTCTAACAAATTAGTCAAACACGATTTCCCTTTCATAAAACTGTGTTGACTCTGCCTGATTCCATTAAGATTTTCTAAGTGCCCTGTTATAACGTTAATAATAGATTGTGACATTTCCCCTATGACAGATGTTAAGCTAACTGGCCTGTAGTTCCCTAATTTGCTATCATCTAACTTGATGTCATCAGCAAATTTGGACATATGGCTCTTTATTCCTTCATCAAAGTCATTTATGAATATATTGCAAAGGGCTCCGTACAAATCACTGGTGGCCACTACTCGTCACATCCTGCCAATTTAAGTACCCATTTAAATGAGTTTTGCAGTACATAGTGTGGAAAGAAATGATATATAGTCTACTCTTTGTCCCCTGCTCCCTAACCAATTCTCTCTCTCCTTTCAGGTACTATGCCCTAGGAAGGCATTGGCAACCATGGACCTCCATGTCTTACTCTGGAGGTGTGGATCATCTTCGTTATGGTACATTCATCCAGTTTGCGAGGCTGTATAGAAAGACTGATCTTTGTCTAACGCGATCTCTTTTCCCATTGATCTTTCCCATCAGCATCAGATTTTCTAAATCATGATTTATTATCACATGCCCAAGAAATTCTAATTATCTTCCTGATCTTGGTCAGCAGAGTTCTTTTGGTCTCAGATTTTACTAGCAGCTCTTCATTGGCTATGTGTCTTGTCCAAGATATCTTCATTATTTGCCTCAAAGACCATAACTCTGCAGCCTTATTTCTCTACCCATGTTAAAAGTTACCTCCAATTCCATGTGCTCTCATTTTTGTTAACAATTTCTAATGGGGAACCTTGTACTTCTGGAAGTTCATATAAATGACATCCATAGAAATCCCCCTATCTAGCACATTCATTGTTCTAAGAATTGTCCATTCTTAGTTTGGTTTTGTGCTTGAGAGGATGTTTGGAGGTCAGGTTTTAATGAGATACATTAGGGTGAAATTGGTCTACACCAGATAATAGAAAAAGAAAATCAGGTATGGTATAAAATAGGCTGCCTATTTGCTATGAACTTGTTTTGTGCTGCTGGCATAGATTTCATTCTTTCTATGGGTTCCTGCAGGAGCATGTTTCCTTAAGCAGATTTCTTATGAAACATCATCAAGAAAGAGGTCATGGGCTGAAAACTCAGGTGGAAGGTATAACCTCTTCCTCCTGCTCCTCCACGATTATAAGGACATATATGACAATGCCCATTGTGAACTCAATGGTGAGGACTCCATAACAGAAGGATGCTAATAAAAGTTTCCCTATCGGAAACTGCTGAAAGGCAGCTACCAGAATCCTTTCAGGCTGCAAAGCTGAGAAAATCACTCGTACCAAAGCTGATGCTTCCGACAAACTTTGTGGACATTGAGGCCTGGATTTTCACAATGATCGAGAGCCTCTCCGTCATTGTGAAAATGGCGGAAGAGACCGAAATCCAGAAGCCCCACCCCCGAACATGGCACTTACCATTTGCGCAGCGTCAGGAATGGGCCCGGGTTGCGGGATTTGCACATGCGTGTTTTTCAGAGGCAGTTGCCTCCTGTCATGTCTAATTTTGGTGACCCAGGTATGTGAAACATGACATGCGCAGATTAGACTTGTTAGGAGCAAATCTAAACTTTGTAGAGCGCTTTGGAGAGGTGGGATACCCTTTTGAAGAAGTAGGATACACTTTTAGATATGGTCCCAGGACACCTTTGGGGGAGGTCAGATGCCCGTTGTGGGAAGTCAGGTACCATTTAGGGGAGATCAAGTCCATTTGGGGGAGGTAAGGGGCTACTTGAGATTGTTTAAAGCAGGCATGAATGTGCATAAAATGTGCATAAACTCATTAACTGTCTTGCTTGTTGGAACTGTCATAAGTGTCACAATGAACTGTCAGAGGCAACTGTCAAAAGTGTCAAAATGGGCTTTTAAGGGCAACTATCAAAAGTGTCAATATGAACTGTCAAAGGCAACTGTCAAGCTATCAAGGCATTTGCAACTCCTGTCCTCAAATCCTTGAAAAAATGTCTGAAATGTTGAAAAACAAATTCTTGCTATATCATTTTTGTCTGTTGACATAAGCCTGAGGGTTTCCACTACTGGATTAGTGGTGCACGACTGATTTCACAACCTTCCATTATCACAGTAGGGTGCTTGCCATTTCACAGTTTGACTGACAGCTCAAATTGGTTACAGACTCTTTGAAGTGGGACTATGAATTCCAATGGTTGTTTTTATAATGGGTTATTCACTTGGGTGAAATTTTTGTCCTTATAAAGGTTTATGTAGCTGAAAGAATGTAAATATAATGAATGGGTTTTTATGAGTTAGTGTGTTTTTGAAAAAAGTAGTCTTAAATGGACACTTAGAACTTTATTTTATTTCATCTCAGCATTGCTCCTGAGGTCTGCCCATGGTGGATACTCGATGAGTTGGCGTGATAGGTGTAAAGGAAAAAGGGTAATGGCCAGGGACATGAGTTGACACCAAGTTGGCATTGGCACTATAAAAGGCCAGGAGGGTGGGCAGAGGGACATTAGGTGGCATGGGGGTATGAGGGGCCATGGGGTGGGCAGAGGGACATAGGTTCGCATGGAGGGTATGAGACGCTACGAGGTGGGTAGGGGGATGAGATGGCATGAAGGGTATGAGGGGCCATGGGTTGGCAAGGATGGGGG
Organism: Cetorhinus maximus; assembly: GCF_964194155.1. Classification (NCBI taxonomy): domain Eukaryota; kingdom Metazoa; phylum Chordata; class Chondrichthyes; order Lamniformes; family Cetorhinidae; genus Cetorhinus; species Cetorhinus maximus. The sequence continues at coordinate 32,023,291 of NC_135882.1, read as the reverse complement.
GTGAGGGCTGTGTTATGTTTTACTGTATTTTTTAAATCTTGGACAGAGTGCCGGAGCACTGAGGCAGGCCTTCCAACCAGCCAACCTATGCACCTGGCAGCCTCTGCGCTCATTCCAGGGTGGCCTGGCTGGATTCCCAGAAAAGCCCGCCAAACCGGAATGAAAATTCCAAATTCTGGAGCACTTTCTCATGGGCTGGGTTTGAGGAGCTGGGAAATGTCCCGAATCTGTGCTCCCAACCTGGCAGTGAAAATCTAGGCCAGAGTTTGTGTGATTCAACCAGTCCCTGCTTTGACTAGTCTTTTAGGGAAGTTACCTTTTTTTTTAAGATACTTTAAGTAAGTCGGGTGCAATTTTGGTGCAAAATGGCTAAAGCCAGCTTTGTTCTCAATATCTTGTAATTTTCATACAGCCACCAATTTGAAGGTGGGCACTTCCTTTACCAGCAGCCAATTCCATGAGAATTTAGTAGATATTTTAGAATGGGGTAGCGGACTTGCACCTCAAATTATAGCCCCCTATGGGAGAACTGCATCACTTTTACATCAAAAAAATTAGCATTTTAGATCCATAATTTATCAACCTATCTCTATTGATATATGAACAACATTGGATATAAGGTACAAAAACAGAAACAGAAATACCTGGAAAAACTCAGCAGGTCTGGCAGCATCGGCGGAGAAGAGCACAGTTGACGTTTCGAGTCCTCATGACTCTTCAACAGAACTGTTCTGTTGAAGGGTCATGAGGACTCGAAACGTCAACTGTGCTCTTCTCCGCCGATGCTGCCAGACCAGCTGAGTATTTCCAGGTATTTCTGTTTCTGTTTTTGTTTTGGATTTCCAGCATCCGCAATTTTTTGTTTTTATCTCTTGGATATAAGGTATACTGCTTTACAACAAAAATGTTTTGCCACTGATTTATCAAAAATGAATATGTTGAATTGCATTTTTATTACCTGGTTTTCTGATGTTTGGGACTAGTTAACTTAGTTGGCTAGATGGCTAGCTCAGAACAACACCAAAAGCGAGGGTTTGATTCTCGTTCTGGCTGAGGTAGACATGAAACCTGTCTCCTCACCCTGTCCCTGAGAGTGGATCGCAATGGCAAACCACCAGTGACAAAAACTGCCAAGAAAATGGCTCAGGATGAAGCATCAGCAATGAGTCAAGGATCTGCCTTCATGCAGAGTACAAATGAATGAATGTTCCGATGCTTAGTAATGTGTGATAGGTTCTAGCAACACTAAGGTAAGATTCCAAGACTAAGGTAAGAATTATGAGGCATCTTCCCTCCTCCCAACCTATGTCCATTTCAAACTGGTTTTCAGCACTATATGTCTTTTGCATTGTATTTGATAACTATAACGGTGATTAAAATTATGGAATTATGAAGAATTACACATAGATATTAACAACATAAACAAGCTGTTCATCCTAATCAAGTCAATGTTGATGTCCATCCTGTATACAAACATTGTTCTAAGCATATGTGCTTCTCATATTCCACAATTCAAATTGCTACCTTTCCCTTTTTTTCTCCAATAGCCCTTAATTTTCTCCAGTAGCCTTCTGTAGAACCACAGAACAATGGAAAAGTTACAGTGCAGAAAGAGGTAATTCAGCCCATCGTGTCTGTGCCAGCCAAAAAGAGAAAAATAAGAAACTAGCCGCTCATTTTAAACCCAATTTCCAGCTCTTGGTCCATAGCCTTGTAGGTTACAGCACTTCAGATGCAGATCCAGGTACCTTTTAAATGAGTTGAGCATTCCAGCCTCAACCACCAACTTAGGCTGTGAATTCCAGATGCCCACCACCCTCTGGGTGAAAAGGTTTGTCTACATGTCCCCTCTAATCCTTCTACCAATCACATTAAATCAATGCCCCCTCATAAATGACCCCTCAGCTAGGGGAAACAAGTCTTTCCTGTCTACCCTATCTAGTCACCCCTTAGTCTCCTCTATTCTACGGAAAACTAACCGAGCCTATCCAATCTCTCCTCAAAGCTGCAATTTTCAAGCCCTGGCAAGATTCTTGTAAATCTCCTCTGCACTCTCTCCAAAGCAATTATGTCCTTCCTGTAATGTGGTAACCAGAACTGTACACAAAATCCCAGCTGTGGCCTACCCAGAGCTTTATCGAGTTCTATCATTACATCCCTGCTTTTGTATTCAATTCCTTGCCCAATAAAGGAAAACATTCCATATGCTTTCTTGACCACCTTGTCTCTCACTTCCTCAACCCCTCTCAATAACTTCTCATTTATTGAGTATTCCTTTGCTTTGTTTGCCCTCCCAAATGCATTGCCTCACACTTTTCTGGATTGAATTCCATTTGCCACTTCTTTGGCCACTGAACCAAATTCTCGAGTCGATGGCTACCCTCTTCACTATCAACTACCTGGCCAATTTTTGTGTCATCTGCAAATTTCCCAATCATGCCTCCCACATTTAAGTCTAAATCATTGATATATACAACAAGCAGCAAGGGCCCCAACACTGAGCTCTGTGGAGCACCACTGGAAACCATTTCTCATTCGCAAACACATCCATCAACCATTACCCTTTGTTTCCTGTCACTGAGCCAATTTTGGATCCAACCTGCCAGCTTCTCCTGTATCCCATGAGATCTCACTTTTCTGACCTGTCTGCCATGTGGGACCTTGTCAAATGCCTTACTGAAATCCATATAGACAACATCCACCGCACTACCCTCATCAATCCTCCTTGTTACTTCCTCAAAAATTTCTATTAAGTTAATAAGAAACGATCTTCCCCTCACAAAACAATGCTGACTAACCTGATCAATCCGTTTTCTAAGTGAAATTTATCCTGTATCTCAGAATTGTTTCCAATAATTTGCCCACCACTGAAGTCAGACTGATGTGATACTATGTGATACCTTGTCAAAGGCTTTCTGAAAGTTTCTGTATCCCATATACACTGCATTTCCCCTATTTATCACTTCCGCTTATCTTCCTGTATAAGTTAAAAAAAAAATCAATTTTTCCAGTGAAATAACTTATCTTTTTGCTCAGCTGAAACGTTCTTTTTTTTAATTCATTCACGGGATGTGGGTGTCGCTGGTTAGGCCAGCATTTATTGCCTATCCCTAATTGTCCCTATTCAGATGACATTTTAAGAGTCAACCACAATGTTGTGGGTCTGGAGCCACATGTAAGCCAGACCAGGTAAGGACAGCAGATTTCCTTCCCTGAAGGACATTAGTGAACCAGATGGGTTTTTATAACAATCGGCAATGGTTTTGTGGTCATCATCACACTGTGCAACCAGATGAACTAAAATGTCTTCTTAAATCAGACAATGTAATTATGGCACTTTGTGTTTCTTTCTAGAAACAGCGGCCAGGATTTTTCAGTCAGCATGCAGGGGTGGGCCCGACACACCGGTGCGTAAAATAACGCGCGATGATGTCAGGCGTGCCTCCCGACATCATCACGCTGTCTTGCAACGTTTTGTTCGGCGGGTGCGCGCCGGAGTTGGCTGCTCAGCCGTCGATAATTGATAGGCCTATTAAGACCATTAATGAAGTAATTAATTTCAAGTTTACGTTGCCTGTCCAACCTTATGGTTGGCAGGCAGGTGAAAAGGCCAAGCGGCCTTTCAAAAGCACTTCAATCTCCGTGCCTCAGACAGATTGAAGCGCTCTTTCACGTGCATGTGCAAAAGAGCGCTGGACCCGAATCTCCCTCCTTCCCCTGCCTGCACAGGTAGCGCTTAGTGCTACCACTCACATATTACACTGGGTGGGCCTTAATTGGCCCGCCCATGTAAAATGGCAGTGCGGAGCCGATCACCAGTGGCGGTCAGCTGTGCAACCACCCCCGCCCACTCCCACCAAGCCCGCCCGATGCAGGAAAAATTCAGGACAGCATGTCCTTTGGCTCTCAGAATCTGCATCAGTCACATGCAGTTTAAATTTGGCTCTCAGCATTTCCCTGCATATATTTTGTATTTCAAAAGGACATAGACATGTTGGTGGATTGGGCAGACAAGTGGCAGATGAAGTTCAATGCAGAGAAGTGTGAGGTGATTCATTTTGGCAGGAAAAATATGGTGAGACAGTCTAAAATAAAGGGAGAGCTTCTAAAGGAGGTGCAGGATTAGAGGGACCTCTGTACATACATACCTAGGTCATTGAAGGTGGCAGGGCATGTTGAGAGGGCAGTTAATAAAGCATATGGTATCTTAGGCTTTCTTAATAGGTGCATTGTGTACAAGGGTAAGGAGGCCATGTGAACTTGTGTCAGACACTAGTTAGGCCCCATCTGGAGTACTGCATCCAGTTCTGTGCACCATACTAGAGGAAGGATGTGAAGGCATTGGAGAGAGCACAGGGGAGATTCACAAGAATTATTCCAGGGATAAAGAACTGTAGTTATGTAGCTACACATATATTTTACGCCTCTCCTCTCGTATAAACGGTGTGAAGCAAATAGCGTACTCAAAATAAACTTTGTACTGGGAACGGGTTGGGTGCAGGCCAAATAGCTGTGATTATTTACTGTCAGAATTTAATCGATAAGAAAACGCAACACAGAAATTATGTTTAGGCTACACATTCACAGCAAACGTCAATCCACAACTGAACAATGCACTGGGAGCAATATCAGTTTACACCCATCTTTCTAGCTGCCTACCTATCATTGTAATATAGCAAATTGACTATGGCAACATATATTATGGTCATAAGCCTAATTCAAGGTAAAATCAATACATACCCTATGACACAGAAAAATACGGGTGAAGAAATTTGCTAACCCTAAAAACAGGCGTGGGATCAGCACACACAATTAAACTGCACCTGGTCATGGAATTGCAGGCAGCATGGTAAATTTGTGTGTCTTTTGTATTTTACATGACTGCTGCAATATTGAGCCCCCGATAATGCATGCAGCCAATGCTACCTGCACTGTTGATTGGCTGCACTAGGGTAAAGTATCACGAGTGCGGAGTGGTACTTTAAGGTATCCTGCACCCCTTAAAGTTGGAGTGCACTGTGGCTGCAAAAAGTGGTCAGAGTCATCTGATATTTTGTGCAATGGCTGAATGAGAGAGAGAGCATGGACCAAGGTTTTCAAACACTACACTGGAGGTTTTAGTGCCAGAAATGTGGGGATATCCAGGAACACTAGGGAGGGACAGGAGGTCCTCCAGACAAATGCCCAGGAGGCAGTAAGAACAAGTAGCATGGAGGTCAATATCAGAAAGATTGTTCCATGCATATGGAACGCAGTGCAGGAATAAGCACAATGATCTCAAACATTTTTTCAAGGTCCGTGAGCTCATTTTCAAATGACATATCCTACAACTCTAGAACTAACCTCACCCACTGCTGTCCTGCTACTAGCTCCTTAGTACTGGATTCCAGCATTTTCCAAATGACAGATGTTAGTCTAACTGGCCTATAATTTCCTACTTTCCGTCTCCCTCCTTTCTTTTCACGGTATATTTACAGTGCAAAAGGAGGCCATTTGGCCCATTGAGTCTGTAAGTTATTTATTTTCAGGTAGCAATCCTATTCTCTTTTGAATACCTCAATCGAACTTAGCTCCACCACCCTTTTACAATGTTTGTTCCAGATTCTTCACATCTTTCCTCACATCACATTTACTCCTTTTGCCAATTATTTTGAATCTGTGCCCTCTAATTCTTGATGTTCTCGAGTGGGAACAGTTTCTCACTATTTACCCTGTCCGTGCTCTTCAGGATCTTGAATACCTCTATCAAGTCTCCTCTCAGTCTTTTTGTCTCCAAGAAAAACATTCCCAACCTCTCAAATCTACCCTTACAGCTACAGTTCTTTATCCCTGGAATCATTCTTGTGAATCTCCTCTGTACTCCCTCCAATGCCTTCACATCCTTCCTCTAGTATGGCGCACAGAACTGGACACAGTACTCCAGATGAGGCCTAATTAGTGTCTTATATAAGTTTAACATGGCCTCCTTACCCTGGTACTCAATGACCCTATTAATAAAGCCTAAGATACCATATGCTTTATTAACTACTCTCTCAACATGCCCTGCCACCTTCAATGACCTAGGTGTATATGTACAGAGGTCCCTCTATTCCTGCACCTCCTTTAGAGGCTCTCTCTTTATCTTAGACTGTCTCACCATATTTTCCCTGCCAAAATGAATTATTTCACTCTTCTCTGCATTGAACTTCATCTGCCACTTCTCTGCCCAATCCACCAACATGTCTATGTCCTTTTGAAGCTCTAGACTATTCCCATCACAGTTGATAACATTTCCAATCTTCATATCATCTCCAACTTTTGGAATCATGTCCTGCACATCTGACACAGTCTAGGTCATTAATATATATGAGGAACAGCAAGGGTCCCAACACTGACCGCTGGGGAACTCCACTACAGACCTTCCTCCAATCTGAAAAACAACCATTTATCACTACTCTCTGTTTCCTGTCACTCAGCCAATTTCTTATCCAAATGCCTACTTTCCCTTTGATTCCATAACCTAGAATTTTGCTCACAAGTCTGTTGTGTGGCAATCTATCAAATGTTTTTTTGGAAATCCATATACACCACATCATTAGTGTTTCCCTTATCAACCTTCTCTGTTACATTCTCAAAAAACTCCAGCAAGTTACTTAAACATGATTTTCCCTTAATGAATCCATGCTAGCTTTCCTTAATTATCATGCGCTTGTCAAGTGACTATTGATTTAATCCCTTACTATAGTTTCCAGATGTTTCCCTACGACTGAGGTCAAACTGACTGATTTGTAGTTGCCAGATTTATCCTTGGACACTTTTTTGAACAAGGGTGTAACATTCACAATTCTCTAGTCCTCTGGCACCTCCCATGTGTCTAAGGACGACTGGAAGATTATCATTAATGACTTTGCACCTGCGATTTTTCAATCTTTTCAGAAGCAAAGGAATTTTGGAAGATTACAACCAATGCACCCACTATCTCTGCAGCCATTTATTCTAATAGTCTAGGATGCAGGTCCTCAAGTTCAGGAGACTTGTCAGCCTTTAGTCCCATTAGTTTTCCTAGTACTTTTTCTCCAGCGATAGTGATTATTTTAAGTTCCTCACTCTCCTTTTGCCCGCTGCTTTTCTGTTATCCTTAGGATGCTCTTTGTGTTTTCTACTGTGAAGACAGATACAAAATACTTGTTCAAAGTCTCTGCCATTTCCTTGTTTCCCATTATTAATTACCCATTCTTATCCTCTATGGGGCAACACTCACTTTAGCTACTCTTTTCCAATTTATATACCCGTGGAAGCTTTTACTGTCAGTTTTTATATTTCTTGCTATTTTTCTCTCATCCAATTTCCCCTTCTTTATTATTTTTGTCATTATCCTTTGTTGGTTTCTAAAATTTTCTTAATCTTCTAGCCTAACACTATTTTTGCAGCATTGTGTGCCTTTTTTTTCAATTTGATACTATCCTTAACTTCCTTAGTTAACCACGTAGGGTGTATCCTCCTCATAGAATTTTTCTTTCTCAATGGAATATATCTTTGTTGAGAATTATGAAATGTCTGTTACTGCTTCTCTGTTGTCTTATCCTTTAACCTGTTTTCTTATTCACTTAAGCCACCTCTGTCTGCATATCTGTTTAACTGCCTATATTTAAGTTTAAGACTGTAGTTTCAGGCCCACATTTCTCATCCTCAAAACTGAATAAGAATTTCTACCATGTTATGATCACTCTTGCCAAGAGGATTCTTTACTAGAAGGGCATTAATTAATCCTGCCTCAATTTGCATTACCAGATCTAAAATAGGCTGTTCCCTGGTTGGTTCCATAGCATGTTGTTCGGATAAACTGTCCCAAATACACTCTATGAACTCATCCTCCAGGATAACTTTGCCAATTTGATTCATCCAATTGATACAAACATTAAAATCTCTCACAATTATTGCAGTACATTTGTTATGAGCCTCAATTATTTATTGCTTCATACTCTGTTTAGATACTGTCATGGGGCCTATAAATTACCAGTGACTTTTTCCCTTTTCCTGAGGATGATGATAGTGTACTCTAGAACAACCATTTGGCAGCACGGTTCTCTGAATGTCTGATATGCACGTGTGCGGGTTATGGACTGGAGTCACGAGTCATGTCAACAGTGGATAATCTGTGTCACCCAGTAGTCAGCCTCTGACTTGTCGTGGTGTGTCAAATACAGCCAGTACGGAGGACTGCGCAGTCCATTAGTGACTATAGTCAGGAAAAAGAGCATTCACCTGCATGATTCACTGTCTATGGTCACACACCAGCTGCACATTAAGGAAATGAAAACCCTTTCAGTTCATGAAAATGGCAGTTGGCATGAGGCACAGGCAAGGTGATGTACATGCAGTCAATGGCACCGTGCACCATGGGATAGCCTGCAATCTTGCAAACCTTCATACTCTCTCTGCCTACCAGTCTCTGGCAAGAGGGAATAAGTTGCAGCTGTCACTCTTTGAATAGAGTATCAGTGGCCTCCCTTATGCAGCAATATGTTGCAAACTGTGAGAAGTTACTTATATCTCAAGCAGCAACTTAGAAGGAGTCAGATGCATAAAAATTGAAACCCACAATCACCTTTGTTGTACTAAGATTGCGACGATCTGATCAGCCACCTCTGCCACTTTTCTCCCTCTATGAACCCACCAGGACAAACATCCTCTAAAGCTTCCCAGTGCTCTAGCCCCAAACTCTGATCTTCCTCTTGTTTCTCTCCTATCTCCCCTCATGCCCTATCTATGCTCATCCTTCCATAAGAATGGACCTCTCACACCCTTGGCCATATTTTCTCTAAACTGCTGGCCGCCTAACTCTCTTTTCTGGTCCCACACCATTAGCTGATGTTGTTAATGGTCCTCTCTCTTCAGGTACTGTCCTACTCTCTTTTAAATCTGCCATCATCACCTCTCTACTCATAAAACAACCCTTGCAATCACTGTCCTTGCAAACTACCGCCACATCTCCAACATTCCTTTCTTCTCCAAAGTCATTGAATGTATTGTTATCTCTCAAATACATCTGTCCTAATGTTGTCTTATATGGTTCTGTGTCAAATTTGCTACATAACGCTCCTGTGAAGCACCTTGGGATGGTTTAGTATGTACCATGTAAATGCAAATTGTTGTTGACTGCTACAAGCAATGTGGGCCTTACCCTGCTTTGAGGTGCAATTACAGTAATTGGTAGATTTCAGTCATGGCCTCGTCAGTAAAATGAAAAGGTCTCAGACATTATTCTTGCTGAAGTTGAGGTAAGATAGGAAGCATTTACAACAAGTTAGATGAACTAATATCACATATAGAAATTAATTGATTTTATCTAACAGCTATTACAGTGACATGGTTGCAAAGTGGCCAAGGTTGGAAATGAGATATTCCAGGGTACTTAACTTTTAGAACAGATAAGCAAAATGCAAAAGGAGTAGAGGTAGCCCTAACAATAAAGGATGAGATAAAGATGGTGGTGAGAAGGACCTTAGCTCAGAAAACCAAGCAGCATGAAATGTTTCTGAAATGTGTTCAGGAGAACTTCCTTTACCGGTATGTTCCCGATCCAACAAGGAAGGAGGCATTCCTATATCTGGTGCTGGGGAATGAGGTGGGATATCTAGACCAAATGTCTGCGGAAGAACATTCGGGTAAAAGTGATCCTTGTATCATAAAGTTTAGATTAGTAATGGAGAGGAACAAGGAACAATCTCAAGTACTATTTCTATATTGGAAGAGAGCTAAATTCAAGAGGATAAGAGAGATCCAGCAAGGGTAAAATGGAACCAAAGTTTGATAGGAAAACCTATGATGGAACAATGTGTGATCTTTAAGGAGGAGCCATTTCAGGTGCAGGCTTGGTACATCCCAACAAGAGGAAAAGGCAGGGGGAAAAAAGCCAGGACCCCTTGGATGACGAGGAGGATAGAGAAATAATGAAACCAAAAAGAGGCTGCTTGATGCATGTCAGGTAAATTCTTCAAGTGAGCACCAGTTGAGAGGGGAAGCAAAGATGAAAAAAAAACACTGGCAAAGTAAGAGTTTCAGAATAGAATCACAGTTGACATAAAGGGAAGCCCCAAAAAATCTTCTACAAGTATGTAAATACTAAGTGGGTAGTAAGAGGTGGGATGAGCCCTATAAGGGACAAGGAAGATGGTTTATGCTTAGAGGCACAGCGCAAGGCTAGAATACTTAATGAGTATGTTGTATCGACGTTTACTAAGCAAGAGGATGCTGACAAAATATCGGTAGAAGCAGAGACGTTAGTGGTAATGAATTGGCAGAAAATGATAGGCAGCCAGGAAAGGCTGGCTATGCTGAGGGTGGATAAGGCTCCTGGTGCGGAAGGTTTGCATCCCAGGTTACCAAGGGAAATGGAGGTGGAGATACCGGAAGGGCTTGTCATAATTTTCCAATCTACCTTAGATATGGGGGAGGTGCTGGAGGATTGAAAAGTGCAAATGTGCCACCCTTGTTCAAGAAAGAGTGCAAGGACATTTCTACAAATGACAGGCCAGTCAGTTTAAAATCAGCAGTGGGTAGGATTTTAGAAACAGTAATCACAGTGAAAATTACAGGCACTTGGAGAGTTTTGAGTTAATTAAGGACAGCCAGCATGGATTTGTAAAAAGCAGCTCAAGTTTGACTAATCTAATTGAATATTTTGATGAAGTAACCAAGAAGGCTAGCGAAGGGAATGCAGTGGATGTGATACATATGGATTTTAAGAAAGAATTTGATCAAGTACCGCATAAAAGACGGATTAACAAAATTAAAGCTCATAGAATAAGAGGGTCAATGTCAGCCTGGATAAAAAATAACAGTTGTAAGAGAAGAAAACAGCGAGTCATGGTAGATGGGTGTTTTTCTTACTGGAGAATGGTGGACAGTATTGTTCTCCAACGATCAGTGCTAGGACCACTGCTTTTTTTGATATATATAAATTAGTTGGATCTTGGAATACAGAGTAAAATTTAAAAATTTGCCAATGATGCCAAACTTGGAGGAATGGCAAACAATGCGGTTGATACCAAGCAACTGCAACAGGACATAGATGGACTAGCAGAATGGTTAGATAAGTGGCAGATGAAATACAAAAAAGAGAAATGTGAAGTGATGCATTTTGGCAGAGGGGGTAGGGAGAGACATTACTTAATTTAATTCAATTCAATTCAATTTCGCTTTATTGTCCATATGGAAATTCATTTCAGATACATTGCTTGTTCATCCAAAGAATTACATAGAATAATAACAATAAAAAAAAAGAATTACCCTGTCACAGAGGTCCAATTTTAATTAAAATGTATTTAAAAGAAACTATTCCAATGGATTAAAATGATCAGTGAGTCCCATCATGAATGCGTATACTTAGTGCCATTGTTCTTAAGAATGTGCAAGAGCAGAAGGATCTGGCAGTTCATATGTATAGATCTTTGATGATGGCAGGCCATTTTGGGAGAGTAGTTAGCAAAGTATATGGGACCTTGGGCTTCATAAGGAAATGTATTGAGTACAAAAGCAGGGAAGTAATGCTGAACCTTTATAAGGCTACACTGGAGTATTGCATCCAGTTCTGGTCACCACACCTTAGGAAGGATGTGAATGCCCTTGAAAGGAGGCAGAGGAGATTTACGAGAATGGTTCCAGGGATGGGGGAATTAAATTACGAGATTAGGTTGGAGAAGCTGGAGTTGTCCTCCTTGGGGCAAAAGGTTTGAGGGGAGATCTGATAGTTGTGCACAGGATTATTAAAGGTCTAGATGAAGCAGGCAAAGAAAAGCTGTTCCCATTAGTTGATCATACAAGGACAAGGGGACACAGAATTCAGGTTTTGGACAAGAGATACAAGGAAGATGTGAGGATGAATTTTTTTATAGTGCGAGTGCTAATGGACTGGAATTCACCCCCCTATGAGGGTGGTAGAAGTGGAGATATTCCATGATTTTAAAAATGAAACCTGTTTGGCAATTGAGGGAAGTAAAGAGGCAGGGCTACAGGGATAGAGTGGGGGAATGGGATTGACTGGATTCCTGCACAGACAGGCAGGATGGACTCAATGGGCTGAATGACTTCCTTCTGTGTCATAATGACTCTACGTAGAATCAGTTGAGCGGGGCTAAGAAACAGCAAGCAAAAGACATTGGTGGGAGTTGTTCATAGGCCCCTCATGTTGGGCAGAGTATAGATCAGGAAATTGGAGGCACATGTAACAATGGTAATACAGTTATGAATGGGGAGTTTAGTCTTCATATAGATGATACAAGCCAAATTTACAGTAATAGATGGAGGACAAATTAATGCAATGTATACAAGATAATTTTGTAGATCAGTATATTGAGGAAACAACTAGGGAACAGAATATTTTGGATCTAGTAATCTGCAATGAGAAAAGGTTATTTAATAACCTTGTAGTAAAGGTGTCTGTAGAGAAAAGTGACCATAATATTATAGCATTTTATAATGAGTTTGAAAGTGAAAGCAAGCTATGAGTTGACTTGTGCAGTTTGGGAAACACCATTAAAATATATAGACAAGCAATTGCTAGCACTTCAAAAGTTAAGATATCATTTACAACAAATATACATTCCTCCTTTCAGGCACTACAATCTACAGAAAAAGTGGTCTAACCATGGCTAACAATGGGAGTTAAACATAATATCAAATCAAAGGAGGAGGCTTAAAAAGTTGCCAAAAAGATTTGTACTCCTGAATAAGGATTTTAGAATTTAACAAAGGAGGGCTAAGAAATTGTAAAGGAAGAAAAGAGGCAATATAACAATAGACTAGCAAGAGGCAAAAAAACAATGGATTGTAAATGTTTTTATAGTTATATAAATGGGAAGAGATTAGCGAAAGTAAGCATGGACCCACTAGAGGGAGAAATAGATGACTTTATAATTGGGAATAAGGAAATGACAGTGATATTAAACAAATGTATGAAACCAATTTCCGTCTTCACGTTATAAGACACAAAAAACATTCTGGAAATAGCAAAGAACCAAGGGTCTAGTGAGAGTGAGAAATTGAAAAAAATCAGCATAAGTAAAGAAATAATAGAGAAATTAATGGGATTAAATGCTGACAAATCCCAAGACCTCACGAACTTACTAAAGAGATTTATTTTTTCAGATTTGTAGTTATTGAGCATCAACCTAGCAGGGAAAAGCCTCAAGGAAAAGCTGCATAACTGTAATAATGTTGAGCTAAAAGAGCGTGGCAGAGGTGTGCGCTCTACTGATATATATAAAGTTGGTCCCCAAGAGTGTGTCGGGGGAATTAATAATGGAACATGAGGAAAAGGCGGATGAATTGAACATATATTTTGCATCTGTCTTCACTGCAGAGGATACAAATAGCATCCCAGAAGCAAGTGAGAATCAAGAGGTGAAAGGGAAAGAAGAACTTAAAATAATTACAATCACTAGGGAAAGGACACTGAGAAAATTATTAGAACTAAAAGTTGAAAAGTCCCCAGGTCCTGATGGAATTCATCTTAGGGTGTTAAAGGAACTGGCTGCTGAGATAGTAGATGCATTAGTTTTAATTTTTCAAAATTCCATAGACTCTAGAAAGGTCCCATCGGATTGGAAAGTACTGAACATAACTCCTCTATTCAAGAAAGGAGGAAGACAGAAAGCAGGAGACCGTGGGCCAGTTAACATTTGTCATGGGGAAAATACTGCAATTATTATTAAGCAGGTTATAGCAGGGCACTTAGAAAACCTCAAACAGAGTCTGTTGTGTTTTTATAATGATGTAAAGGCAACAATCACTCATAAGGGATTGCATAAACATGCTCTGGGTTCATTTACTTAAACTAGGCATATGAGAACATATATACATGGATAAAAAGCTTGAAGACATCAGAGCTGCAGAGCTGTGTATGTGTACTCTGCTGAAAGCAAAAGTGAAACTAAAACTAGATCGTGTGACACACTCCCTTTAAGTGATGTCATGCTGCAATCCTTAAAGGAATATTATAATATTCCTCTTTTTGTTGAAATAAATATTCCCCCCATTCAAAGAAGTATAACTATTAACAATGCATAACATTGTACACATGTGTGTCTAGAAGTGAAGGATCAATGAGTCTCTAAAGCGTAGAGGTAATCTGCTGGTTAATGCGTAAAGGTAATATTATAATGGTAAACTTGTCTAGAGATGTCTTTAATTGCTCACAGTGATCTATGGGATTGCACTCTTGGATGTCGTTCCTGGTTGCATGTGGGATCTAGTCCTCCAGCAGTAGGACTGCACAGTGACTGAGAAGCTAGAATGGATCTGATTTGTCCTCGGTTACACCTCACCATTGCACCTTTGTGTGTAATGACTTCATAGGACCTAGGTTCTGAACAAATCCCTGTCACTTCAGCTGGTTGTCACGTATCTTCTGTGGGATCCTGGATGTGAATTTGTAGTCCCAACTGTAAACTTGGCAATTCTATACCCACATTTTTCTCATGCACATTAATCGTCGTCTTTTGTAGTTTTAAAAGTTGCTCTCTAGTTTTGGAATAGAATGGGTTAGACTAGGTAAATTGGTGCGCACTGGTCTGCCAAACATGGGACTGAATTTTCACCTCGGCATGCGGGCGCGCGCCCGGCATGAACGATCGCGAAATAGAGCGTGATGACATCAGGCGAGCGTCCTGACATCATCATGTATTCATGCAATATTTCAGTCGGCGGACGCGCGCGGGAGTCGGCAACGCACCCACTGACAATTAAGAGTGCTGTTAAGTCCATTAATCTATTAATTAAATAGAATTTTTCCCTGCCCATCCAACCTTACAGCTGGCGGGCAGGTGAATAGGCCAAGTGGCTTTTCAATTTTTGAGGAAACCTTATCCACAGGCAAGATGATGTTTCCGTTGGTAATTAGAAATATTTTTAAAGTTTTCAGAACTCATTTGCAACGTGTCCCTGCTCATGTGACAGAGTCAATTAATAAAGTCACATGAGGGGACATGTTTACCTTATTTTTTAAAACTTTAATTTTAACGTGGAAAATTTTCAACTCCCTGAGGCAGTTCTGTGCCTTCAGGGGGGTTTCTGCGAGCACACCCACGCACATGCACTGACTTGTGCACTGGCCCCCCACCCCCCCCACCCCAGCAGCGCTGAGTGTTTCAGCGCACGATTCATGCTGTCTGGCCGTTAACTGGCCAGCCAGCGTAAAATCACGGTCGGGGCCCAATTGCAGGCAGCAGATGGTTGCGCGACCACTCCTGGTCCTGCCCACCGCACTCGCCCGACAAGGGGAAAATCTTCCCCATGAGCTCTGCCGGTGACGGGATAGTTGCACTTAAAGATGTAACAGTGCAATGTGTAGATCTTGCTTAGTCTGTTTACATTTGAGAATTAGGGATTTCACCGTGCAGATCATTCATTCAGCTAGGCCATTAGATCTAAGCTAATGAGGAAGAGAAATAATGTGATCAATATTCCACTTCTCACACATTACCTAAAATGGCTTACCAATAAGTTGTGGACCGTTATCTGTAATGGTCTCTCTAGGCACCGCAAATAAACTGAAAATAGCACTTAGTGTGTGCACGATATTTGTGCTTGACATATTGTGTAATTATTGAATATGCAATTGTCAAATAATGGGGTACTTGGTAAAGTAGTCAACGATGACAATGAAATCAGTGCCATGGACATGGAAAAGGTCAGATGCAATTTTGAACCAAGGATGGGTCGGAACTTCATGTGAAATGAGTGGTTCTTTGTGCTGACTTGGCATATGCTCTTAACATGCCTTGCACTTCTTGACGATGATTTCAATGTCATTGTTCATACCTGGTCAATAGACTGTCTCTCTTGTGAGTCTTCTCATCAGATCTATGCCAATATGTGAGTGATAAAGTTGTTGAGGAATATCAGGTCACAAAGAATCCAGTATGATGACCTGCCTGCCATTAAAATTGACCACCCCGGGAGATGCCTAGTTCATCCCAATAAGGCCAAAATGGTAACATGTGTTCATGAACATGCTGAATTGAATCAGGCCATCCTTCAATGATGGTATGTAGAATCTTTCATCATTTCTTCTTGTAGCTACTGGCATTTGCATTGCACAAAATGTACCAAATCAATTGATGGACTTGCATTCTCCTACAAGTGTAACATTGCAGTTCCCTTGAAACTGCTAATTTTATCATGAAATTGTGGATATTTTGATGTTAGGTCGTGGACTGAGGCGGTAGGAGTAGTTTCTGAGGCGGATCTGCCGTGTGAGGTCTGACTAATTCTATGGATTGTCACTAGTTCAAGGTCATGGCATGTTGGTAGACCCGCAATTGCTGTGCCTTTAGTCTCATGATGCAGAACATTTGTGGCACCCAGGAGGATTTATTGTACTTGTACTGCAGGACTACGAATCCTGCACATGGAATTAGTGAACTGTTGTACGCTGAGATTTGCGCAGCAGTAGGTTTCGCCATGGCCTTCCATGTCCATGGATACATGTCTTTTAGAATCTGCAGAGATAGGGTGTTGGCACTTGCCCGTGTCAATTTTTGCTAATAATGAGTAGTTACCAACTTTCTTGGGATAGGTAATTTGAATCTTGGCAAACATTTCAGATGGTGTGATGGTATCTATGTTTTCCAGGAGATTGATGGTGTGAAACCTGTAATCACCGCCCTTTTTCTGGGTGTGCACATCAATGTGATTTTCTGGTTTGTCAATCACCTCATGTATATGTTCCTTAGGAGTTACCAGATGGTCAGTCTTATTGTTTGAAGGTACCCGTTGCGTACGGTCTGTTTGGATCAGTGCATGGTTCTTTATAGCTGCATCAGCCTTTGCTCTAGTGCACTGTCACTGTCAATGGCCCTTTCTGCCACATGCCTTACAGAATTGATAGAAAGCTGGGTATTTCCTTGGTACATGCAGAAGGCCACACCTTCCACATGTCTTGCAGGATTTGGGTATTCCAGTAAGTGCATCAACAATTGCAGTTGCACTTCGGACCTGTAAGTTTCATCGACCTGCGAGGATCACTTCATACTTATGTCCATTCTTGAGTAGTTCTTCAATGCATCCCTATTCAAAATGGGGAAATTTGTTGACATTTTGGGCTTGCATAGCAGATCTTTCTGGAATGCTTCCATGGAAGTGGATGCGATCACAAACTCAACAATTCTGTCTGCTAGTTCTGTGTTTGAAAAATCACAGCACGTACCCAATTATCTGCATCTGCTGATGAAGTGGCCAGTGGGTTCTGCAGGCTATTGTCGAAATGACATGAACTCTAGTCGACGAATGTGGAAGTTTCTGATTCTGAACCGCCTTCCAATGTCTTTTGGTGATCCTTTAGCTCTTCTGCTGTTAATCCTGATGCGTTTAGCCTATGTAGACCTTCATTCCCAATTGCTACATGAATTTTTATGGCTTGCTTATCTGGTTCAGAAACACCTGAATCAAGAAACCATAGCTCTGCATGCTGTTTGAAAATTTTGAATTTGGATATTATCTCAGATGCATCCTTATTCAAAATGGGGAAATTTGTTGACATTTTGACAATATCCCTTTGACCTTCCCTCTCCTACAGAACCTGGAATGAATGTCGCTGTAGCTGCATACACATGCTTTTCTGAAGCTCTGCCCATTATAATTGCAATCTTCTCTGGCCCGATTTTTATGATGGCTTTGGTTTTTTTTTGTTGTATGATTCTCCCTCTCTCGCTATTAATCCAGCCCACACCCTGGTCACTCTCCTTTCCCAACTGAGCAGGTCCTCTTGACGTGCTCTCCCACTCACTGAACTGACAGGTTATGTGCTGCAATCTCACCACAAGGGATCAGTCTGTTTACCAGCTCTTTACTTGAGCACTATCCTAGCACTGTGTCTTCAAAGCTTCTCTGCGCAGTCAACATGCTGCAGTTTCAACACTCTGACGTTGCGGCTTCATTACGGTCTTAGCAAAATGTTGAGGGTTGTCTCATGCCATATAGCATGACCTAAGACTGTTCACCATTTCTTACCTGTACTGAATCTTGCTGCTAGACTGAGCACTATGCTATTTAGAGGGAGCCACTGCTGCACACCATGTTGAGTATTTTTATAATGATATAAAGGCACCAATCACTCAGAAGGAATTGTGTAAACATGTTGTGGGTTCACTTATTTAAACTAGGCAGATGAGAACATATATACATAGATATAAAGCTGGAAGACATCAGAGCTGCAAAGCTGTATGTGTGTGCTCTGCTGAAAGCAAAAGCGAAACTAAAACTGGATCGTGTGACACATTTCCTTCTAGTGATGTCATGCTGCAATCCCTTAACGGCATATTATAATGGGGTCAACATGGTTTTGTGAAAGGGAAATTATGTCTGACTAACTTATTACAGTTCCTTGAGGAGGTAGCAATGTGGATAAAGGGGAACCTGTGGAACTGGTGTACTTAGATTTCCAGAAGGCATTTGACAAGGTACCACATCAAATATTACTACGCAAGCAGGGAAATAACTCAAGGAGGGGCTGCATAATTGTAATAACATTGAGCTAAAACAGCATGGTGGAGGTATGCACTCTACTTGTAGATAAAGTTTGTCCCCCTAGAGTGTGCCGGGGCAATAATAATGGAAGATAAGGAAAGGGTGGATGAATTGAAAAGATATTTTACATCTGCCTTCACTGTAGAGGATACAAATAACATCCCAGGAATACCTGTGAATCAAGAAGTGAAGGTCAAGAGGTAGAGCTCATGGTGTAGGGAGTGATATATTAGCATGGTTTGCTGAAAGACAACAGAGAGTTGGCATAAAAAGGTCATTTTCAGGTTGGCAAGATGTAACAAGTGGAGTGCCACAGGCATCAGTGCTGTGGCTTCAACTATTTGCAATCTGTATCAATGATTTGGATAAATGAATTAAATGTATACTTGCTACATTTGCTGATAACACAAAGATAGGTAGAAAAGTAAGCTGTGAAGAGCACATAAGGGGTCTGCAAAGGGATACATATAGGTTAAGTGAGTGGGCAAAAATTTGGCAGATGGAGTATAATGTGGGAAAACGTGATCTTGACCATTTTGTCAGGAAGGATAGAAAAGCAGTATATTATCTAAATGGAGACAGATTGCAGTGCAAAGGGATCTGGTTGTCCTGGTACATGAATCACAAATAGTTAGTATGCAGGTACAGCAAGAGATTAGGAAGGCAAATGGAATTTTGTCATTTTAATGCAAGAGGAATGGAATATAGATGTACGGATATTTTACTACAGTTGTGCGGATTTTTTGGTGAGACCACACATGGAGTGCTGTGTACAGTTTTGGTCTCCTTATTTAAAGACATAAATGCATGAGAAGCAGTTTAGAGAAGACTCATTCGGCTGATTGCTGGGATGGGGCATTATCTTCTGAGGACAGGTTGGGTCTGTATCCATTGGAGTTTAGAAGATTGAGAGGTGATCTTATTGAAACATATAAGATTCTGAAGGGGCTTGACAGGGTGGATGTGGAAAGGATGTTTCCCTTTGTGGGAGAGACTAGAATAGCACACAGTTTAAAAATAAGGGGTCTCCCATTTAAGATGGAGATCAGAATAATTTTTTTTCTCTCAGAGGTCTGTGAACCTTTGGAACTCTCTTCCCTGGACAGTGGTGAAGGCAGGGTCATTGAATATTTTTAAGGCAGAGGTAGATAGATTATTGACTAACAAGGGAATCAAAGGGTATCAAGTGCTGCTTGATAGCAGTGTCAATGGATTCTTCCATCACTTTGCTGATGATTGACAGTTGATTGAGGGGATGGTATTTGAATGGATTAGACTTGGCCTTCTTTTGTGGACAGGATATACCTGGGCAACTTTACACATTGTAGATGTACTGGAACAGCTTGGCTAAGAACATGGCTTGTTCTAGAGCACAAGTCCTCAGTACAACAGCCCAGATGTTGTCAAGGCTCATAGTCTTTCCTAAATCTAATGCCTTCAGCCATTTCTAGATGTCACACAGAGTGAATTGAATTGTCTGAACACTGGCATCCTGGAAGGCCAGGACTTCAGAAGGTGACAGAGTTGGATCATCCACTCAGCAGTTCCAGCTGAAGATGGTCGTAAATGCTTCATTTAGCCTTCTGCATTGATGTACTCGACACAGGATATTTGGCACAGAAGCAGACCATTCAGACCAACCATGCCAATGTTTATGTTCCACTTGTGGCTCTGCCCATGATTTCTCACTTAAATTTCTCACTATAATCCTCTTCTCCATCCTGTACTTCTCTAGCTTCCCTTTAAATGTATTGATATATTTAATAGACCTATACTATTCACTTCAACCACTCCCTGTAGTAGCAAGCTCCACATTCTTACCATTCTTTGGGTAAAGAAGGTTCTTCTGAATTCTTGATTGGATTTTTTAATATATACATGTACATATTCTTTGATAGGATATGACATCACTGACAAGGTCAGCATATGTTGCCCATCCTAATTGTTAAATGGTTACTAGGCCACTACAGAGGGCAATTAAATGTCAACCAGATTGCTGTCACATGTAGGCCAGACCAGGTAAGGATGGCAGATTTCCTTTCCTAAAGGGGCATTAGAGAACCAGATGGGTTTTTACAACAATGATAGTTTCATTTCCAGATTAACTGAATTTAAATTCCACCAATGCCATGGTTGGATTTGAATCAGTGTCCCCAGAATATTAGCCTAAACCTCTGGATACTGAATCACAGAATCACACAGTGCAGAAGAGGCCCTTCGGCCCATTGAGTCTGCACTGACAGTGAGAAACACCTGACCTACCTACTTAATCCCATTTACCAGCACTTGGCCCATAGTCTTGAATATTATGAAATGCGAAGTGCTCATCCAGGTACTTTTTAAAGGTTGTGAGGCAACCCGCCTCCACCACCCTCCCAGGCAGTGCATTCCAGACTGTCACCACCCTCTGGGTAAAAAAGTTTTTCCTCACATCCCTCCTAAACCTCCTGCCCCTCACTTGAATTTGTGTCCCCTCATGACTGACCCTTCAACTAACGGGAACAGCTGCTCCCTATCCACCCTGTCCATGCCCCTCATAATCTTGTACACCTCGATCAGGTCGCCCCTCAGTCTTCTCTGCTCCAATGAAAACAACCCAAGTCTATCCAACCTCTCTTCATAATTTAAATGTTTCATTCCAGGCAACATCCTGGTGAATCTCCTCTGCACCCCTTCCAGTGCAATCACACCCTTCCTATAATGTGGTGAACAGAACTGCACACAGTACTCCAGCTGTGGCCTCACCAAGGTTCTATACAACTCCAACATGACCTCCCTACTTTTGTAATCTATGCCTCAATTGATAAAGGCAAGTGTCCCATATGCCTTTTTCACCACCCCACTAACATGCCCCTCCACCTTCAGAGATCTATGGACACACACGCCAAGGTCCCTTTCGTCCTCAGAACTTCCTAGTGTCATGCCGTTCATTGAATACTTCCTTGTCAAATTACTCCTTCCAAAGTGTATCACCTCACACTTTTCAGAGTTAAATTCCATCTGCCACTTATCAACCCAGTTGACCATCCCATCTATATCTTCCTGTAGCCCAAGATACTCAACCTCACTGTTAACCACCCGGCCAATCTTTGTATCATCCGCAAACTTACTAATCCTACCCCTACATAGTCATCTATGTCGTTTATATAAATAACAAATAATAGGGACCCAGCTCAGATCCCTGTGGTATGCCTCTGGACACGGGCTTCCAGTCACTAAAGCATCCTTCTGTCATCACCCTCTGTCTCTTACAACTAAGCCAATTTTGAATGCATCTTATCAAATTACCCTGTATCCCAAGTGCATTTGCCTTCTTTATAAGTCTCCCATGTGGGACCTTGTAAAAGGCTTTGCTGAAATCCATATAAACTACATCAACTGCACTACCCTAATCTACACACCTGCTCACCTCCTCAAAAAATTCAAATTACCAGTATGTCATCTCCCCAATTGTTGGTGACTATCTTATATTGATGACCTCTAGTTATGTTCTTCCCCAAAAGTGGAAACATTCTCTCTATATCCACTCAATCAAAACTATTCTTAATTTTGAATACCTCTATTAAGTCAATCTCAGCCTTCCTCTTTTCAAGAGAAAAGAGACCCAGCCTGTCAACCCTTTCCTGATATGTATACCCATATATTTCTGGTATCTTCCTTGTAAATGCTTGTTTAATTATTCACCATCAGTCATGGCTGGATATGGCAGGATTGCAGAGCTTTGATCTGATCTATTGGTTGTGGATATTGTTATGGACAGGAGGAGGATTAATTTAAACAGCCCTAATTTTTCCTCTCGTTATCTGTCCATAAACAGAAAAGTGCTTTTGATTTTTGATTTTTTCCTCTATAAGTGATGGCATATTTTCCAAAAACCTTCAGTTTTGGAGTTATCAATCCTCTATTGATAATTCCACAGCAAACTTGAGATAAGGTAATATAAAAGGGTTGGTGTTGCAGCGTTTGCTCCTTTTTTTGCATTCATACAATAAAAGAGGGATAAGAGAAAGAAAAGGGTTCAGGGCAAAGACCACAATAAATATAAGAATTATGGTTTCACCCTAAGCTCTGAGTCTAGAATCAATGTCCAAGGCAGGGTTTAAGGTGGCTTTGTCTGGCGGAATTCCTGGTCTTGATCCTAGGAATTCAGTTGCAGGTTGGGTCCATTGAAGATGCAGAAAAGTATTGTTGTATCCTGGAAATTAGTTCACTCTATAGGCGAAATACTGGGTTTATTCTGGAAATCAGACTTGGAGAGAGATGGAGGTCAAAGGCAGGCTGCTAGCCTGGAGTCCAGTTCTCTTCGGAGGTTAAATCACAGCTGAAGATAAAATTCAAAGCTGTATACTTAAAGGAATTCAAACAGCTCAAGTCTCAGTCATGTGACGGGTGGTTTCAGGTCGAGCTATTCGGCTAACATGGTGCCCTTGTTAAAAACCATTGTGTTTTGAGCAGGTAACTGAAGAACCATTAGTACAATGTTGGAGATGATGAGTCCCAAACAGCTCTGCCTTTGTGCAGAGCTGGCTGGTGCAGATGTATTGTCTATGAATCCTTTGTGTTGGCTTGGCTGGAACGTTTATACAATACAAGTCAAATTCTAGGAGGCTGATAAGGTAAGCTTTGTCCATTTGTACAGCTTAAAATTTTCCAGAACTACAAGCATGTGATCAGCTGTAGCCATTTTATCAGCCCAGCAATTATCCATTTTGAAAAAACAGAAAAAAATAAATTTATAAAGTAGCCAGGCTGGCATAGATATAGATATTTTTTTTATCCTCTCTCCTGGATGGGACAGTGTGCTTAATTCTGTCTATTGCATGCTGCTTCTGCTCGTTAGCATACATGCAGTCTAGCTTCACCAGATTCGTACCTCATTTTTAGGTATGCTGGGTGCTGTTTCTCTTATACTCCTCATAGAAATAGGGTTGTTCCCCTGGTTTAATGGTAATGGTAGAGTGAGGGATATGTCAGGCCATGAAGTTACAGGTTGTGGTTGAATACAGTTTTGTTGCTGACGGCCCACAGCACCTCATGGATGCCCAGTTTTGAGCTGCTAGATCCATTCTGAGTCAATACCATTTAGCACGGTGGTAGAGCCACACAGCACAAAGGACAGTATCATTGGAACATAGGACTTAGGAGCAGGGGTAGGCCATTAGCCCTTCGAGCCTGCTCCACCATTCAATAAGCTGGCTGATCTGGTGGTGGTCTCAGCTCCACTTTCCAGTCTGCACCCCATAATCTTTGTCTAACAAAAATCTATCCAACTTATCCTTGAACAAATTTAAAGACACAGCTGCCACTACCCTTCTGGAGAAGAGAATTCCACACTCTAACGACCCTCTGAGCGACGAAATTTCTCCTCATATCTGTCTTAAAAGAGAGACCTCTTATTCTTAAGCTATGTTCCCAAGTCCTAATTTCCCCCACAAGGAGAAACATCTTCCCGATATCAACCATTTACAACCCCCTCAAGATCCTATGTGTTTCAATAAGTCAGCATAAAGACAAGACTTGGTCTCCAAAAGGACTGTGTGGTGATCGTAGCTACCAATACTGCCATGGACACTTGCCCTCACCAATCTATCTGTTACAGATGCAAGGAAAAGTAGAGTTTTCCCACTTGATGGTTCTCTCACTACCTGCCGAAGGCCCAGTCTGTCAGATATGTCCTTCAGGACTTGGCCAACTCTATCAGTAGTGGTGCTACAGAGACACTCTAGGCGTTGGACATTGAAGTCAACCCACCCAGAGTACATTCTGTACACTTTCCACTCTCACCCCCGCTTCTTCCAAGTTGTGTTCAACATGGAGAAGCACTGATTCATCAGCTGAGGGAGGGTGGTAGGTAGGGGGTTTCCTTACCTGTGTTTGACCTGATGCCGTGAAACCTCATGAGGTCTGGAGTCAATGTTGAGGGCTTCCAGGACCACTCCCTCCTGACTGTATACCATTGTGATGCCACCTCCGATGGGTCTGTTCTGCTGATGGGACAGGAAATATCCAGAAATGGCAATGGTAGAGTCTGGGACATTGGCCATATGGTATGATTCGGTGAATTTCACTATGGTGGACTGAGTGTAATGTACCCAAGTTTGCGGATAATATAGGACTAGGTTTTCATGGAATCGCAAAGACTCTGGAGATATTAAAAAATGGTGAGCGGGACCCAATTCCGGGTTCCCTACCCCTATTCGTGGTGCCATAATTTTCGCTGGCACAGGATAAGGTTGCAGGTAGCAAGCTTGCACCCTGTACTCCTGGCCTGCCCAGCTCCAGTGCAGGGGTAGGTATCTCCTAGACCCCCGCAATTTCCGTGCAGTCGAGCCAGCTTCTCCATGACTCGTGGTTCATGGATGACCCTCAGAGGAGTTGTAAACATAGTCTGGACTCAGGAATCTTTTGAAAAGAAAGCTGTGGATATTCAGTCATCAAGTATATTCAAGACTGAGGTCAGTAGATTTTTGGGTACAAAGGGAATTAAGGTCTAAGGGGATAGTGCGGGAAGACGGAGTTGAGGTAGAAAATCAGCCATTACTTTGTTGAATGGTGGAGCAGGCTTGAAGGACCAAATTTCCTACTCCAGCTCCTATTTCTTGTGCTCTTATAGCGCTGGCGAGATGGTCTTCATGTTTGTTACCATCATGTTACCAGCACAAAGCAGCTGATTCCAGCAATTTCCCTATGACAAATGTTAAGCTAACAGACCTGTAGTTTCTGTACTATAATGGGTTAATAGAATAGATATGCTAATGAGTGAATTAGATGATGATGTATCGCTGACATCAGGCAGTTGTGTGCTAGACTCGAGAAAGGATGGAACACACTGTACTCAGGAGCAACATACCTACTCTGCAATCTGTTTATGTATAGTGTTAATAAACCTTTTTATAGCCAGTACCAGAGAAAGACTACAATCTTGCTAGGGAAGATAGATTACACCTACCCATAACCAAGAACCAACCAAGAGCCCACAGATCATGTTGGCAGTACAAAGCATAGTAGCAGCAGTGATGACACCAATCTAGCCAGAGATTGATGCCATCCACAGAACCACGAGTGAAGAAACACTTGGTTGCAGTTCATACTTACAACTCCATGGAGAAGGAGGCACACTGGAGAGACGTAATGATGTCATACCCAGTGAGCAGTCCCTGCCCTACCCTGCCTATTTGAATAGCTCGAGACCCCACAGAGAAGCCAAAAGTATAAAGAGAGGCACTTTCTCCAATATCGTGCAGCATTGGGTCTTCAGTCAAAGGAGCAGTAGCATCAAGTTAGTTTGTTTCTTTATGCTGTGGGTCCAGTAGCAGATGACATTATCCTGAAGCAGGGGTGGAAGAGTCCATTGCGGATTTTGACACTGTCCTCAAGGCTTTCAAAATGTATTTAGCCCGAAGCGAAACTTAGTGATACAGTGAGCATGTACCAAAGGTCCCAATGATCTGAGGAATCAGTTGAATTATTTCTCACCTACCTATATTGCCTAGCTAGCTAATCCATGATCGTATAGTCGTGGACATTCAAGATGAGAAACTCTCCGACTTTCTGTAGACAAACAACGACCTTACTTTAGATCAAGCAGGCCAGTTTATGAGGCAGGCTGAACTCAGTGAAATAAAACATGCTATAAAACATCGCGACTCCCAGGCTCTAGATGAATCAGTTAACTGTGGCCTTGCCCACATTAAAACCTGCCCAAATGGGCAAAAGGACAGGAAACTCCACAGCAGCAGCCATTTGAAGATTATTAAAGAAACAACATAGATGCCAAAGCTGCCCAGTTGGGGACGCACAATGCTTTCACTGGGGGAAGACTGGACATTTCAAGCATTTCTGCAAATCCAGCAACTTTAAATCGAGGAAGAAGACAAGAGAATATTTATGCAATACTCCAACTAAGAAATTGGCAATCAAGAGAAAGATGAAATTACAGAGTTTCTAGGAGGTGTTAATGGTCTTATTCAAGACTATTGGTCAGTTATGGTGCAAGTTAAAGGCTTCAATACGACTTTAAAATTCATACTGGAGCTGGCATTGACATACTAGCAGCTGATCTAGACTGGCTTCATCCAACACACCTTCATTCATCAGATATTAAATTGCAAGGTCAAGCTGGCACAAACCTTCTAATCAAAGGCAGAATAATTGCTCCTCAAGAGATGACAGATCGTTGATTCTTTCTATGTTGTCCACAATCAACACATATCCTTATTGAGTGGAGATGTTGGAATACTGCTGGGAATTCTGGGAAAAAACAGATGATGACCAACATTTGAACAATTCGATGCCTTTCATGAAACAATCTTCGAAGTTTTATGTAGGACCAGTGGAATTTCAGCCACCAGCAGCTGAAGAGGTTTATTCAATCAGCAGAGAATTTCTTTCCATCTCAGAGACACCATCCACTAGACCATGAGCGTATATTGAGGTTATGGATCTCAGCTCCTTACGAAGTTAGGCCAGAGGTGGCGGTTACAGAAGGCACTGCAGCAGACAGTGGTCATCCGCATGAAGTTCTTTTGGACCTGAGTTGGCTCTGTCCTAAAGAAAGTAATGAGGAAGAAGCCATTGCAGCACTGAGTGATCTGTTAGAGGATCTATTCATCCATCATTCCAATTAACAGATGCACCATATGAAATCTCCGATGTTTTTCTTGAGGAGTCAGCTGTGTTTCTAGCAGCTGAGCAGCATTCAGATCTTTATTCTATGGAACCTATCAATGCAATACCTAGTCTATTTTTGCCTCATCTCTATTTTAAATGGGTGACCCCTTATTTTTAAACTGTGACCCCTAGTCCTAGATTCTCCCACAAGAGGAAACATACACCCTGTCAAGGCCCCTCAGGATCTTATATGTTTCAATCAAGTCGCTTCTTAATCTTCTAAACGCCAGCAGATGCAAGCCTAGTCTGTCCAATCTATCCTGCGCAATGCAGGGTAGGTGAACGAACCTCAAAATCATGAGCAAAGTGCAGGTCGCCAGGGTGCACGTCGCATATATACTGTTGTGAAACACGTCGTTCTAATTGCATGCCGCGTGCCCTGGTGATCCAGTGTGGGGGGGATGATTCCAGTGAGCAGTCCTTATAATAAGATGCAAATTTATTGAAATGACATTCCCGACGTGCTGCAGTGGGAAACGCGGTCTGCCATTGAAGGCTGAAGCGCACAATCACAAACTGGTTTCATGATGAGGTGAAACCTATTTCTGGCCTTCTCGTAATATTTTCCGCTCACGCCCAGCATGACGCTCACCACAGGTGGGAGTGAAAAATCCCGGCCACTACCTTTAACTTCCTTATCCACGGATGCTGCATCCTTCTCTTAAAAATATTTCTCACAGGTATGTATCTTTTCTGAGTATTCTGAAATATCTCCTTAAATGTCTGCCACTGCACATGTACTGACCTATCCTTTAACCTAATTTCCCTGTTCATTTTAGCCAGCTCTGTCTTCAGGCCTCATAATTGCCCTTATTTAAGTTGAAAATACTCGTCTTAGATTCCATTCCCCTCTCCCTCAAATTGAGTTTGAAAATTAATCTAGTTTGATCACTACTATCTTCACTATGAAATCATTAATTAATCCTATCTATATATTGCACATTACCAGATCTAGTATACCATGCTCTCTGGTTGGTGCCAATATGTGCTGCTCTAAGAAACTGTGCTAAGACGCTCTATGAACTCATCATCCAGGCCACCTTTGCCAATCTGATTTGTCTAATCTAAGATAAAAGCAAAAAACTGCGGATGCTGGAAATCCAAAACAAAAACAAAAATACCTGGAAAAACTCAGCAGGTCTGGCAGCATCTGCAGAGAGGAGCACAGTTAACGTTTCGAGTGGGTCATTCAGACTCGAAACGTTAACTGTGCTCCTCTCCGCAGATGCTGCCAGATCTGCTGAGTTTTTCCAGGTATTTTTGTTTTTGTTTTGTCTAATCTATATGTCGATTAAAATCATCCATGATTTTTGCTGTATCTTTCTCATAAGCCGTCACTATATCTTCCTGTATATCCCATCCTATAGTGTAGTTACTGTAAGGGGCCCTATAAACCACTCCCACAAGTGACTTCTTACCTTTGCTATTTCTCACCTCTCCCCAAAGTGATCTCCAGAACTAGGGTCATCAGTCTCTCTACTGTACCAATGTCACCCTTAATTAACCCTCCACCTTTTCCTAGCTTCCTGTCTTTCCTATATTTCATGTACCCTTGAAAACTCAGGTCCCAGTCTTTGTCATCCTGCAGCCATGTCTCTGTATGACTGTCAGATCATACATATTTATTTCTATTTGTGCTGTCAATTCATTTGCTTTGTTACAAATGCTATGTGCATTCAGATGAGAGCCTTTAGTTCTGTCTTTTTACTATTTTTGTAACTTCTAGCCTCATCTGCTGGTGCACTCCTTAGTTTGTACACTCTGTCCCTTTCTGCCACAGTCTGGTCATCATTTCCCTTATTCCTACCGTACTCTTTTGCCTTGTCTTCTCTACTTAATTTATCACATCTTCCCAAACTTGATCCCTCACCCCACTATTTAGTTTAAAGCCCTCTCTACTGCCCAAGTAATATGACTCATCAGAACACTCGACCCAGCACATTACAGGTGAAGACCATCCTGACGGTACAGCTCCCACTTTCCCCAGTGTTGGTGCCAGTGCCCCATGAATCAAAACCCATTTCTCTCATACCAATCTTTAAGCCACACAGCAACTCTCTGATCCTATTTACCCAAAGCCAATCTGCTCGTGGCTCAGGTAATAGTCCAGGGATTATTACATAAGAGCATAAGAACTAGGGGCAGGTGTAGGCAATTCAGCCCCTCGAGCCTGCCCCCCCATTCATTACAATCATGGCTGATCTCATTTCGGCCTCAACTCCAATTTCCCGCCCTCTCCCCATAACCTTTCAACCCATTACTAATAAAAAATCTGTCTATCTCCTCCTTAAATTTATTCAGCGTTCTGGCATCCACGGCACTCTGATGTAGTGAATTCCACAGATTCATGACCCTTTGAGAAAAGTAATTCCTCCTCATCTCTGATTTAAATCTACTGCCCCTTAGCCTAAAACTATGGTCTCTCATTCTAGAATGCCCCAGAAGGGGAAATATCAGCTCCACACCTACTTTGTCTATCCCCTTTAGCATCTTCTATAGCTCAGTTAGATCTCCTCTCATCCTTCTAAACTATAGCAAGTATAGGCCTAAACCGCTCAATCTCTCCTCATAAGACAAGCCCCGCATCTTTAGAATCAATCTAGTGAACCTCATCTGAACCGCTTCCAGTGCAACTACATCCTTCCTCAAGTAAGGAGACCAAAACGGTGCACAGTACTCCAGGTGCAGTCTCACCAATACCTTGTACCGTTGCAACAACACTTTCCTATTTTTATACTCTATTCCTTTAGCGATAAATGCCAAAAGTCCATTTGCCTTCCTTATTACCTGCTGTACCTGTATACTAGCTTTCTGCGATTCATGCACCAGGACACCCAGATCCCTCTGCACTGAAGTATTCTGAAGTTTATCTCCATTTAAATAATAAGTCACCGTTTTATTCTTCCAACCAAAATGGATAACCTCACACTTATCCATGTTAAACTCCAGCTGCAAAATTTAGGCCCATTCACCTAACCTGTCCATATCCATTTGTAAATTTCTTATTTCTTCATTGCAACTTATTTTTCTACCTATTTTGGTGTCATCTGCAAATTTAGCTATAGTACCTTCTATCCCTGAATCCAAGTTATTAATATAGATTGTAAATAGTTGGGGCCCAAGGACCGAAACCTGTGGCACCTCACTAGTTACAGCTTGCCATCCAGAAAAAAATCCATTTATCCCGACTCGCTGTTTTCTGTTAGTTAGCCAATCCTCTCTCCAAGCTAATATATTACCCCTAACTCTGTGTGATCTTATCTTGTGTACTATTACCTTTAAAAGTTCTTTTAAAAAAAAAATTAGGCCCTGCAGCTGCTCATTCTCCCTCAGCAGAGCCTCTTTCCTAGTTCTACCTATATAATTGGTACCTACATGGACTATGACCACTGGAAACTCTCCCTCCCACTGCAAGTTCCTCTCCAGCCCCGAGCAGGTGTCCCGAACCCTAGCACCAGGCAGGCAACATAGCTATCTGGACTCCTGCTCTTGGCTGCAGAGAACTGTGTCTAACTGTATCTATCCCCCTCACTATACTGTCACCAACCACCATTACATTCCTATTAATTTCTCCCCCTGCCCCCACACCTTACTTGAATGGCTTCTTATACCATGGTCAGTTTACTTATCCACCCTGCAGCAACCGCTTTCATCCACACAGGCTGCAAGAACCTCAAACCTGGTGGACAATTGCAAAGGCTGAGGCTCCTCCTCTTCTTTCTTCTGGGTCCCCATACCTGCCTCACTCACAGCCACACCACACTGCCCCTGACCAAATTAGAAGACCATATCCTAAGGGGTGTGACTGCCTCCTGGTACAAAGTATCCAGGTAATTTTCCCACTCCCTGATGCATCGCAGTGTCTGCAGCTCGGCCTCCAGCTCAATGACTCTGAGTCGAAGGTCCTCAAGTCACAGACACTTACTGCAGGCATGTTTGCCCTGAATCACACCGGCGTCCAGGAACTCCCACATTCTGCAGTTGCAACATTTCATTTGCCCTGCCATCTTTATTATGTGTTAATTTATTTATTTTTCTTCATTAATTTGTAATTAACAAACACTGCTACTCCCAATAACCTTGGCTACTACTGGTAAACCTTACTACAACTAATAAAACCTCACAATTATTAACAAATTAGTGAGTTTTGAAGGTAAACAGGAAAAATATTCACCAACCAATCACTTATCTGTTTTCCTGTGATGTCACACTTTGATTTCTCTCAGAACAGAGCCTGAAGGAGGAAAGTTGGCTGGGACACCAAGAGAACTACTTGCTCTTCTTCAAATTGTGTCATGAGATCTTTACTGCCCACCTGAGTCAAAGAAACAGATGGCCAGTTTCTCTGTTTAATGTATCATCAAAAGGATGGCCATCCAACAACATAACACCCCCAAAATGCTGCATTGAAGTGTTGGTCTAGATTATGCGCTCAAGTCATACAGAAGGGGTTAAACCCAACTTCACTACTCACTGACAACAGTGCAATGACTGAGTCACTTAAACATTTTAGCTCAATGCAATCTTGAGTTTATAAAATTCTTGCACTTCATTAATTTGCTCCCTCTTCTTGACTCCTTGCTAAGGTTTTAGTTTCAATGGGTGCCCATTAGAAGCTGGTCCAAGTGATTGCTCAAAGCCTTGAATTCTGGCAAGCTAGATAATTGCAAGATACATTGCCAGAATGGTCACATCAAGAACACAGAACTACCATGGATCGCAGCATATAAATTGAACTTTGAAGCTACAAATATTTCTTCCAAAAACAGGGGTTGACTTATATCCCGAGTATAAAATTTGAATGACTGGTGTTGGTGCAGGTGGTCACCATTTTGAAATGTGAAAACATTTCTATTTGTCGGTTGCCACGCGCAGTCTGCTCTGTTGGGCATGTCTTAAATTTCTGTACATCTTCTTGACAACATGGTCTGTATCACCTGCTCGATCCCATGCGCCAACTTATAAGGCAAGTATAACCCTAAACATGTATTCAGAGCTGAAAAATAGGCAGATTCCTAGTGCGATTATAGCCCTAAATCTGCATTAGCTGAAAAATGGTGGGGGTTGATTTGTATGCCAAGCCGAGGCCTAAACATGCATTTCGGCATCCAAAAACAGAGGTCATCTTACCTGCTGGGTCAACTTATACACCATGACCTGCAGTAATTTAAAGTACAGGAGGACAGAAGGGACTATTATTCTAACGCAACAAAGTTCTACATCAAAATCATTAATCAATTATAAAAACAGTCAGTTAGTTGTATAACTGGTTTAAAACACACAGCCATAATCTGGTTTATTTTTCAGCCAATCACTCAGTTATTTCAACATCCTAGTAATTAAATTAATGGCTGAATTTCTAGAGGGCTCTGTGCATGTTTATTAAATTCACAATTCAACATCTTGCAATGTCAGAACATCTAGGCCACATTAAGCTATGTTTTTAAAAAAAATGCTTATTGAAGATATAGTTGAAACCATCATCCTTTATTCTAAAAATATTCCTCCTGTCATTGTGGCTCTCCTCTACACGTCCTCTTGGAAGGACAGGAAATAGGTTGTGCAGCCTTCCGTAACACCCAATGTCAATTCTTTGCTAAAACAAGCACTGAACATGCTATTGGATGAAAGTCAGTCAATCTTTCCCTTCTCTTAATCCCCTCCAACACAATCCCCCCTGCTCCATCCTTCCTGCTAATAAACTGGTCTGAAGGATTGTTACTTTTTTTTTGAGGATTAAAATCCCAGCCAACACTCTGTTCAAGGACCACAACTTCAGGAATACTTGTAACATTTTTCAATATCAAGTGATAGGACATAGGCCTGTGTTTCTGACTCTGCCATATATGATGATCCGGATTTCAAATCAGTGGGGTGAAATAAGACTTCCCTGCACTAAGCAGATAATGGATACAAAAGGGTTCAACCTGCTGCAGCCTCATAATGCACATGCAAAATGATTCAAATGTGATCCAATTTCTAGAATAAGCAGTCATTGGTGAAAGTGCAACACAAATGGTTTTGTGCCACATTACAACCATCACCGACCTAAGTCCTTCCGCCTGGTGAAAAGTTGACAAAGTTCATCATAAGCATGCCTGGTAGATTTGAGTACTAATGAACACAACCGCAGGAAGATAATTACTAATGCAACCACACTGCACAGGGGGAGAGATGTTTAAATAAATTCCACACAGGTCAAAACAAGGACAGACCTTCTAGTAATTTCTTGGACCATTATTGCACTAAATTTCAATACACAAGCTTTGAGATAAATAAAATCCCTTCAAAATGTGATGAAGTGGGAATGTTTAACTCCCTCTTAAAAGTATTATAGAGCTTTTTTTTTCTCGCCCTTGAACCCAGGAGTTGATCTTTCCCTGGGTGCAAGAATCAGGAAAAAATAGCACCTTTAATATTGTCACAGGATTTACAAGAATTAGATAGAAAATACAGCATGAAAACCTAACTCGTCTGTGCTGGTGTTTAAACGCCACACAAGTCTCCCATTTGATCTACTTCATCTCAGCCTTTCAGCATATCTTTCTATTCCCTTTTCTTTCATGTACTCTTCCAGTTTCCTTTCGAAAGCATATAAGGTATTTGGCTCAACCAGGAACTGTGGTAGCAAGTTCCACACTCTAACCACTCTCGAGTGGAGCAACTTCTCCTTATTTCCCTATTGGGTTTATTAGTAATTATCCGGTATTAATGGGCCCAAGTTTTGGATTTTCCCACAAGTGGAAACATTCTCTCCACATCAACTGTGTCCAACCCATTCATAATTTTAAAGACCTCTAACAGGTCACCTCCAAGCATTTTTCTAAAGCAAAGGACCCCAGTTTGTTCAATATTTCCCGATAGCTGTAATCTCTTCATTTTGGTACCATCCTTGTAAATCTTTTTTGCACTTTCACTAGTGCTTTTATGCCTTTTTTGTGCTAACATACAAACATATAAATTAGGAGCAGGAGTAGGCCGTTGATCCTGCTCTGCCATTTGATAAGATCGTGGCTGATCTGATTGTAGCCTGAACTCCACGTTCCTATCTACCACCTAAATCCTTCGACTCCCTTGTTAGTCAAGAATCTTTCAAACTCTGCCTTAAAAATATTCAATGGCCCTGCTTCCACCGCCCTCTGGGGAAGAGAATTCCAAAGGCTCACGACCCTCAGAGAAAAAATTTCTCCCATTTCCAGCATAAATGGGAGACTCCTTATTTTTAAACTATGTCCCCTAGTTCTAGTCTCTCCCACAAGGGAAAACATTCTTTCCACATCCACCCTATCAAGTCCCCTCAGGATCTTATATGTTTCCATAAGATCACCTTTCATTCTTCGAACTCCAATGGATGCAGGCCCCACCTGTCCAAGCTTTCCTCAGAAAATAAACCCTCATCCCAGGAGTCAACCGAATGAGTCTTCTCTCAACTGCTTCTCATGCATTTATGTCTTTTCTTAAATAAGGAGACCAAAACTGTACACAGTACTCTAGATGTAGTATCACCAATGCCCTGTATATCTGTAGCAAAACTTACCTACTTTTATGTTCCATTCCCCTTGCAATGAATGATAACATTCCATTTGCCTTCCTCATCACTTGCTGTACCTGCGCACTAACCTGTTGTGATTCATGCACCAGGACACCCAGATTCCTCTGTATTGCAGAGTTCTGCAATCTCTCTCCATTTAGATAATGTGTTTTTCTATTCTTCCTGCCAAAGTGGACAAGTTCACATTTTCCCACCTTATACTCTATCTGCCAAATTTTTGCCCGCTCACTTAACTTATCTATATCCCTTTGCAGACTCATTTTGCCCTCTTCACAACTTACTCCCCTACCTACTTCTGTGGCATCAGCAAATTTAACAACCGTACATTCAGTCCCTGCATCCAAGTCATTAATATAGATTGTAAATAGTTGAGGACCCTGTGACATTCCACTCGTTTAATCTTGCTAACCTGAAAGTGACCCATTTATGTATATTTTCTGTTTCCTGTCAGCTAACCAATCCTCTGTCCATGCTAATAGGTTATCCCCTACTCCATGAGCTTTTATTTTGCGCAGTAACCTTGATATGGCACCTTTTCAAATGCCTTCTGGAAATCCAAGTACATCAGATGCACAGTTTCCCCTTTATCCATGTTGTTTGTTACTTCCCCAACAAACTCTAATACATTAGTTAAACATGATTTCCCTTTCACAAAATCATGTTGACTCTGCTATAACCTCCTTAATAATATATTCCAGTATTTTCCCTATGATAGATGTTAGGCTAACTGGCCTATAGTTACTTGCTTTCTGTCTCCTTCCTTTCTTGAAATAGAGTTACATTTGCAATTTTCCAATCTGATTTGATCTTTCCAATTAAAACTAATGCATCAACTATCTCAGCAGCCACTTCTTTTAAGACCCTAGCATGAAGTCCATCAGGACCTGAGGATTTCTCAGCCTTTAGCTCTAATAATTTTCTCAGTACCCTTTCCCTGGTGATTGTAATTATTTTAAGTTCCTCCCTTCCTTTCACCTCTTGATTTACAAGTGTGCCTGGGATGTTATTTCTGTCTTCTACATTGAAGGCAGATACAAAATCTCTGTTGAATTCATCTGCCGTTTCCTTATTTTCCATTATTAATTCCACAGACTCATTCTCTAGAGGATCAACGCTCACTTTAGCTACTCTTTTTATCTTTAAATACCCGTAGAAATTCTTACTATCTGTTATTTCTGCTATATTATCTAGTATATTTCTAGCCAGCTTCCTCTCATACTCTAATTTCTCCTTTATTTTTTAGTCATTCTTTGCTTATTTTGATATCCCGGCCAAACTTTTGTCCTGCCACTAACCTTCTCATAATTGTACGCTTTTGCTTTCAATTTGATATTATCTTTAACCCTTTAGTTAGCCACAAATGGTGTGTCCTTCCCCCAGAGTCTTTTCTTCTCACTGGAATGTATCTTTGCTGAGTGTTTTGAAATATCTCCTTAAATGTTTGCCACAGTATCTCTACTGACTATCCTTAACTTAATTTCCCAGTTCGCTTTAGCCAGCTCTGTTTTCATGTCCTCAAAACTGCCCTTACTTAAGTTTGAAACACTAGTCTTAGACCCACTAATCTTAGACTCTCCCTTAAACTGTATGTGAGATTCAATAATGTTATGACTGCTGCTACCTAGCGGTGCCTTTACTACAGGATCATTAATTAATCCTGCTTCATTGCACATTTCCAGGTCTAGAATAGCCTACTCTCTGGTTGGTTCTAAAACTTGCTGCTCTAAAAAATTATCCCAAAAACAGCCTATGAACACATCTTCCAGGCTACATTACCAACCTGATTTGTCCAATCTATATGTAGATTAAAATAACCCATGATTATCACAATACCTTTCTAATAGGTCCCCAATTATTTCTCCTTCTATACTCCATCCTACGGTGCAGTTACTATTAGAGGGCCTATAAACTACTCCCACAAATGACGTTTTACCTTTGCTATTTCAAATCCCTACCCAAACTGATCCTATATCTTGCACTTTAAAACTAAGGTCATCTCTCTCCATTGCACTTATGCCATCTTTAATTAACAGAGGTACCCCTCCACCTTTTCCTAGCTTCCTGCCCTTACAAAACGTCATGTAACCTTGAATGTTCAGCTCCCGGTCTTTGCCATCTTGCAGCCATATCTCTGTAATTGCTATCATATCATCCACATGTATTTCTATTTGAGCTGATAATTCATCTGTCTTGTTACGAATGCTACGTGCATTCAGATACAAAGCCTTTAATTCTGTCTTTTTACTACTTTTGCAAACTCTAGGCTTATCTGCTGGCACAGTCCTTAGTTTGTACGCTCTACCTCTTCCTGTCGTGCTATGTTTATCATACTCTTATTGCTACCTTATTCTCTTACACTGTCCTCTCCCTTTCATTTACCACATCTTCATTCACGTAAACCCTTGCCCCTACTATTAATAACCTGAAGATCAGTATTCAAAATGCAGCTGAACAGGGTCCTATCAAAGTTTAGCATAACTTCACTACGTTTGAATTCTATACTCAGAAATAAATCTCAACGCTTTAGCAATTCTAATTGCTTTGCTGACCTACAATGCTGCTTTCAATGATTTATTCACTCATATCCCTCGTTCTTCTCCCCCATTTGGTTTCTTACTGTCTAAGGTGTAGGTGATGTTTCTATTATTCCTACCTAAGTTAATCACCTCTAATTTATCTATGTTAATTCTCATTTATCATTTAGCTGCCCAGTCTACAAGTTTTCTAATATTTTCTTGTATTATGTTGCATTTGTCCTCAGTGTTAGCTATACCTCCCAGACTGGTGTCATCTGCAAATTTTGATTATTTGAGTTATTTGTTCCTAAATCCCCATCATCAAGGGAGCCCAGCACATCAGTGCAAAGGACAGGGCTGAAGCATTTGCAGCCATCTTCAGCCAGAAGTGCCAAGTGGGTGCTCTATTGTGCCCTCCTCCAGATGTCCCCAGCATCACATATGCCAGTCTTCAACCAATTCGATTCACTAATGATATCAAGAAATGGCTGAAGGCACTAGATACTGCAAAGGCTATCAGTTTAGAAAACATTCTGGCAATAGTACTGAAGAATTATGCTCCAGAACTAGCTATGCCCCGAGCCAAGCTGTTCCAGTACAGGGACAACACTTGCATCGACCCAGCAATGTGGAAAATTGCCCAGGTCTGTCCCATCCACAAAAAAGCAGGACAAATCCAACCTGGCCAATTACCACGCCATCAGTCTACTCTTGATCATCAGTTAAGTGATGCAAGCAGTCATCGACAGTGCTATCAAGTAGCACTTATTCAGCTTACTCAGCAATAACCTGCTCACTGATGCACAGGGTGGAATTTAACGCCCCTGCCAGCGGTGGAAATCGTGGCCAGTGGGGGCATAAAATTTGGAGTGATTACAAAAGTTTGTTTCCCGCCGTCTGGAAATCAGTCTGTAATTTTGTTCTCCTGACTTTGATGGCGAGTTAAAGACTACTCGACTTTCCCGCTGAACCAGATTTGCATTCATTTCCATCTCATGAATGTTCATTAAAAGGCCCACTCACCGGGATCATGTTCCCCCTCCAGATTAAGTGTCCTGCCAATGGATAATTAGTACAGTCTGTTTCACTACTGTACATGACTGGTGTGCACCTGGCAAGCTTCAATTCATCAACGACTTCGAGGTACGTAGATGCTGCTTTCATCTAGCTTTAAGAGCGTTGCAGTTCGAATGCATGTATCACAGGCAGCTCCAAGGCTAAACAGGGGAGGCAGGCTAATGGGGGAAGGTGGTGCGGGGGGGTTGTCTGGGAAAGGGGCAGTGTCTCTTAGAGGGCGGGGTTGGTGAAGTCAATGGTGGGTCCTGGGGAGTGAACTCAGAGTACTGCTGGTAAGAGGGAACAGTTACACCGTGGGGGGCTGGGGGGGAAGCGGGATGCAGTAGGGTGATAGGTTCAGGGTGTGAGTCTGGCAGGTGAATGCATCATCAGATGGGTCATAGGGGGGGACAAGACAGGATAACGGGAGGGGGCAGGTCAGGATGGACATGGGGATGGTATTGGGTGTTGGGTCTGAGAGGAGGAATGGCATGTGGAGGTGGATGTTTATAGGGTCCAGGGAAACTGGGGGAGGTTCAATGGTGACAAAAGGTGATATTGGGTGGATCTCTGATGATGGAAGGGGGAGTTGGTGGGTGACAGGGGGAGGGTAGAAGGTGGTGCAGCGTATCTGGAAAGCTACATGCACCATTTCTCCATTCAATGTTTAACTGCAATGTCTCAAAGTGGGAGGAGGGTCTTTTGGGTGAGTGGAGTTCAAGGTCAGCACAATTGACTGACTAAAGGGACACCCTAATAAATTATGAGGAAACTGGATGACAACAATGCTCAGTTGTGATCTTCACTCAGCAGGTTTGTTCCTGACTCAATGGGTCTCATAACCTCGAGATCCCAGCAAGATGTAGAGTTGCCGTTCATTCTGTGCTCTTTGCCATTGACTGCAGTCAGAGGCAGGGAGGGAAGGATGTGGATGCCTCCAAGGAGCATGCTGGTAGAGGGCAGCCAACTCACGGCTCCAAACCTCCATCCTTCCAGGTGAATGGTCATGACTGACAAGGGATTGTGCTGGTCTTCTTTGCTGCCAAGGCAATGATCTCTCTATAGAATTACGAGGGTAGTGGAGTCAAGCAGAAAAGTGTCCGCGTGAAGCTTCCTGCACATGGCTCTCATCACCCTGGTCAAAGAGCA
This sequence comes from Cetorhinus maximus, assembly GCF_964194155.1. Taxonomy (NCBI): domain Eukaryota; kingdom Metazoa; phylum Chordata; class Chondrichthyes; order Lamniformes; family Cetorhinidae; genus Cetorhinus; species Cetorhinus maximus. The sequence continues at coordinate 31,983,841 of NC_135882.1, read as the reverse complement.
TCGTCTCTGCTTTCATGTAGGAACAGGAAGATAATCAATCTCTTGTCCTCCAGGATGTCCTTTATCTGGGAGGGGTAGGGTGGAGATGTCATGTCTAGTTGAAGGACTTAGCACTGTCCAGCTGGCTTTGAGATGGAGGGGAAACATGTAAAGGACATGCTCACTAAGTTTATCACATCAATTCATTCATACATCCAATAAGGCTTCGATGATGCAGGCTGCAGGCAACCCTGCCTTGGTAATGTCTCTCTTCCAGATATGGAGATAGATGGCTTTTCACCTGTTGGCACAGAGCCATGAGGAGCAAGGGCCTGAGCAGCAAGAAGCAGCGGGACCTCTAGAAGGTCAAAATCTGCGACCTTCTCCAGTACAAGCTGTGGTTGCAAGGACTCTGGAGGAGTAATGCAGAGCTCCTGACCTGCAAGGAGTGAATGTCTGTTTGGGTGCCCTTTAAATATGGTGGCAGGACCTTCGACTCCATGAGGTAACAGCAGGGCGGGCAATTTCCTGCCAACACCACCACGAAATTTGCCGAGATCCTCGCTCATGCAAAATTAATGAGTTGAAAAGCAAAAGGTTGCGAGTGTTCACCAGCCTCACGCCCAGCAGGAATCACGCCAACTTCTCCACCCACCACCGCACTTAAGTCTCCAGAACAGAAAATTCTACCCTCAGTTTGGGTTTCGTCAGAGCCACTCAGCACCTGATCTCATTACAGACTTGGTCCAAATATAGACAAAAGAACTGAACTCAAGAAGTCAGGGGAGTGTGACTGCCCTTGACATCAAGGCAGTATTTGACCGAGTATAGCATCAAAGAGCCCCAGTAAAATTGTAGTCAATGGGAAGCAGGGGGAAAACTCTCCACTAGTTGGAGTCATACCTAGCATAAAGGAAGATAGTTGTGGTTGTTGGAGGACAATCACCTCACTCCTGGGAGTGAGAAGTTCCTCAGTTAGTTACCTAAGCCCAACCATCTACAGCTGTTTCATTAGTGACCTTCCCTCCATCATATGGTCTGAAGTAGGGATGTTTGCTGATGATTTCCCAATGTACAACACCATTCGCAACTCCTCAGGTGCTGAAGCAGTCCACCTGCAACAAGACCTGGACAACATTCAGGCTTGGGTTGATAAGTGACAAGTAACATATGTGCCACACAAGTGCCAGGCAATGACCATCTCCAACAAGAGAGAATCTGTCCATCTCCTCTTGACATTCAATGGCATTACCATCGCTGAATCCCCCTCTATCAAAACCCTGGAAGTTATCATTGACCAGAAACTGACCTGGACCAGCCATATAAACACTGTGGCTACAAAAGCAGGTCAGAAACTGGGAATTCTGCAGCAGAACACTCACCTCCTGACCCCCCAAAGCCTGTCCACCATCTACAAGACACAAGTCAGGAGTGTGATGGAATACTCTCCACTCGCCTGGATGAGTGCAGCTCCAACAGCACTCAAGAAGCTAGACACCATCCAGGACAAAGTAGCCCGCTTGATTGACACTGTATCTACCATCTTAAACATTCACTCCCTCCACCACTGATGCACAGTGGCAGTAGTGCGTACCATATGCAAGGTGAACTGCAGCAATTCACCAAAGCTCCCTCAACAGCATCTCCCAAACCCTTGACCTCTACCATCTATCTATCTATGGTAGGCTTGTCAAAACTTTTCACATGTTGGGGGTGGGGGGCACATTTCAATTTTTCTCAAACCCTGGGGGTGGGGGAGGAGGGGGGTGGCAATGAGCAAATTTCAGAACGTTAAAGTTTGGCACAACATTAAACATGAATTTATTTAAAAAGCTGACGTATGAAGAGAAACAACCAGCTGAGCAAAAAAAAATCACAGTAAACTGATTATTTATTACTCATTTAAAAAAAATTAAGATGACCATTCGAGGGTGAAAGGGGGAGAGCCTGTGGTCCAGCTCACTCTAGTCTCAGGGTGCTCACTTACCCTCACCACTGCAAGAATGGGTGAGAGTGCCTGTTCATGTGTGGGGGTGAGGGTGAATGAGATCCCTGAGACTGGGAGTGAGCCAGACACACTTTCCCCTTCCTCTAACCACCCTTCTCCCTCTCTCCCACTCTCTCACTCTCTCACTCTCGCACACGGTCACCCTCTCGCTCACTCTCACTCTCGCACACGCTCACCCTCTCGCTCATGCTCACCCTCTCGCTCACTCTCGCACACGCTCACCCTCTCGCTCACTCTCGCACACGCTCACCCTCTCGCTCACTCGCACACGCTCACCCTCTCGCTCACTCTCGCACACGCTCACCCTCTCGCTCACTCTCACTCTCGCTCTCTCTCGCACGCACGCACACGCTCACCCTCTCGCTCACTCTCACTCTCGCACACGCTCACCCTCTCGCTCACTCTCACTCTCGCACACGCTCACCCTCTCGCTCACTCTCGCACACGCTCACCCTCTCGCTCACTCTCGCACACGCTCACCCTCTCGCTCTCTCTCGCTCACGCTCACTCTCGCACACGCTCACCCTCTCGCTCACTCTCGCACACGCTCACCCTCTCGCTCACTCTCGCACACGCTCACCCTCTCGCTCTCTCTCGCTCACGCTCACTCTCGCACACGCTCACCCTCTCGCTCACTCTCGCACACGCTCACCCTCTCGCTCTCTCTCGCACACGCTCACCCTCTCGCTCTCTCTCGCACACACGCACACGCTCACCCTCTCGCTCTCTCTCGCACACACGCACACGCTCACCCTCTCGCTCACTCTCGCACACGCTCACCCCCTCGCTCTCTCTCGCACACGCTCACCCTCTCGCTCTCTCTCGCACACGCTCACCCTCTCGCTCTCTCTCGCGCACACACCCTCTCGCTCTCTCTCGCGCACACACCCCCTCGCTCTCTCTCGCGCACACACCCCTCGCTCTCTCTCGCGCACACACCCCTCGCTCTCTCTCGCGCACACACCCCTCGCTCTCTCTCGCGCACACACCCCTCGCTCTCTCTCGCGCACACACCCCTCGCTCTCTCTCGCGCACACACCCCTCGCTCTCTCTCGCGCACACACCCCTCGCTCTCTCTCGCGCACACACCCCTCGCTCTCTCTCGCGCACACACCCCTCGCTCTCTCTCGCGCACACACCCCTCGCTCTCTCTCGCGCACACACCCCTCGCTCTCTCTCGCGCACACACCCCTCGCTCTCTCTCGCGCACACACCCCTCGCTCTCTCTCGCGCACACACCCCTCGCTCTCTCTCGCGCACACACCCCTCGCTCTCTCTCGCGCACACACCCCTCGCTCTCTCTCGCGCACACACCCCTCGCTCTCTCTCGCGCACACACCCCTCGCTCTCTCTCGCGCACACACCCCTCGCTCTCTCTCGCGCACACACCCCTCGCTCTCTCTCGCGCACACACCCCTCGCTCTCTCTCGCGCACACACCCCTCGCTCTCTCTCGCGCACACACCCCTCGCTCTCTCTCGCGCACACACCCCTCGCTCTCTCTCGCGCACACACCCCTCGCTCTCTCTCGCGCACACACCCCTCGCTCTCTCTCGCGCACACACCCCTCGCTCTCTCTCGCGCACACACCCCTCGCTCTCTCTCGCGCACACACCCCTCGCTCTCTCTCGCGCACACACCCCTCGCTCTCTCTCGCGCACACACCCCTCGCTCTCTCTCGCGCACACACCCCTCGCTCTCTCTCGCGCACACACCCCTCGCTCTCTCTCGCGCACACACCCCTCGCTCTCTCTCGCGCACACACCCCTCGCTCTCTCTCGCGCACACACCCCTCGCTCTCTCTCGCGCACACACCCCTCGCTCTCTCTCGCGCACACACCCCTCGCTCTCTCTCGCGCACACACCCCTCGCTCTCTCTCGCGCACACACCCCTCGCTCTCTCTCGCGCACACACCCCTCGCTCTCTCTCGCGCACACACCCCTCGCTCTCTCTCGCGCACACACCCCTCGCTCTCTCTCGCGCACACACCCCTCGCTCTCTCTCGCGCACACACCCCTCGCTCTCTCTCGCGCACACACCCCTCGCTCTCTCTCGCGCACACACCCCTCGCTCTCTCTCGCGCACACACCCCTCGCTCTCTCTCGCGCACACACCCCTCGCTCTCTCTCGCGCACACACCCCTCGCTCTCTCACACACGCACACACCCCTCGCTCTCTCACACACGCACACACCCCTCTCTCTCTCACACACGCACACACCCCTCTCTCTCTCACACGCACACACCCCTCTCTCTCTCACACGCACACACCCCTCTCTCTCTCACACGCACACACCCCTCTCTCTCTCACACGCACACACCCCTCTCTCTCTCACACGCACACACCCCTCTCTCTCTCACACGCACACACCCCTCTCTCTCTCACACGCACACACCCCTCTCTCTCTCACACGCACACACCCCTCTCTCTCTCACACGCACACACCCCTCTCTCTCTCACACGCACACACCCCTCTCTCTCTCACACGCACACACCCCTCTCTCTCTCACACGCACACACCCCTCTCTCTCTCACACGCACACACCCCTCTCTCTCTCACACGCACACACCCCTCTCTCTCTCACACGCACACACCCCTCTCTCTCTCACACGCACACACCCCTCTCTCTCTCACACGCACACACCCCTCTCTCTCTCACACGCACACACCCCTCTCTCTCTCACACGCACACACCCCTCTCTCTCTCACACGCACACAACCCTCTCTCTCTCACACGCACACACCCCTCTCTCTCTCACACGCACACACCCCTCTCTCTCTCACACACACACCCCTCTCTCTCTCAAACACACACCCCTCTCTCTCTCAAACACACACCCCTCTCTCTCTCAAACACACACCCCTCTCTCTCTCAAACACACACACCCCTCTCTCACACACACACCCCTCTCTCTCTCTCACACACACACCCCTCTCTCTCTCTCACACACACACCCCTCTCTCTCTCTCACACACACACCCCTCTCTCTCTCTCACACACACACCCCTCTCTCTCTCTCACACACACACCCCTCTCTCTCTCTCACACACACACCCCTCTCTCTCTCTCACACACACACCCCTCTCTCTCTCTCACACACACACCCCTCTCTCTCTCTCACACACACACCCCTCTCTCTCTCTCACACACACACCCCTCTCTCTCTCTCACACACACACCCCTCTCTCTCTCTCACACACACACCCCTCTCTCACACACACACACACACCCCTCTCTCACACACACGTTCACCCTCTCTCTCTCACACACACACACCCCTCTCTCTCACACACACACACACCCCTCTCTCTGTCTTACACACACACACCCCCTCTCTCTCACACGCAAATGCACTCGCATTCACACATGCACTTACGCTGGATCAAAATCCTGGAACTCCCTTCCTAAGAGCACTGTGGGTGTCCCCACGCCACATGGACTGCAGCAGTTCAAGGAGGCAGCTCACTACCACCTTCTCAAGGGCAACCTGGGATGGGCAATAAATGCTGGCCCAGCCAGCGAAGTCCACATCCTGTTAATGAATTTTTTAAAAATCAAACACGCTCACCCTCACACAGACACACTCATCCTCTCTCTCTCTCACACATATTCAACCTTCTCTCTCTCTCTCACACACACATACACAACCCCCTCTCTCTCTCTCACACACACATACACAACCCCCTCTCTCTCTCTCAAACACAATCGTCCTCCCTCTCTCTCTCACACACCCCCTCGCTCACACACACCCCCTCGCTCACACACACCCCCTCGCTCACACACACCCCCTCGCTCACACACACCCCCTCGCTCACACACACCCCCTCGCTCACACACACCCCCTCGCTCACACACACCCCCTCGCTCACACACACCCCCTCGCTCACACACACCCCCTCGCTCACACACACCCCCACGCTCACACACACACCCACGCTCACACTCTCTCACACACCCACGCTCACACTCTCACACACACCCACGCTCACCCTCTCTCACACACACACACACGCTCACCCTCTCTCACACACACACACACACGCTCACCCTCTCTCACACACACACACACGCTCACCCTCTCTCACACACACACACACGCTCACCCTCTCTCACACACACGCTCACCCTCTCTCACACACACACACTCACACACTCACCCTCTCTCTCACACACACACGCTCACCCTCTCTCTTACACACACGCTCACCCTCTCTCTCACACACATGCTCACCCTCTCTCTCACACACACGCTCACCCTCTCACACACACGCTCACCCTCTCTCTCACACACACGCTCACCCTCTCTCTCACACACACGCTCACCCTCTCTCTCACACACACGCTCACCCTCTCTCTCACACACACGCTAACCCTCTCTCTCACACACACGCTCACCCTCTCTCTCACACACACGCTCACCCTCTCACACACACACACGTTTACCCTCTCTCTCTCTCACACACACACACACACACACACACACACACGCTCATCCTCTCTCACACACACACACACTCACCCTCTCTCACACACACACACACTCACCCTCTCTCACACACACACACGATCACCCTCTCTCTGTCAGATATACACACACTCATCCTCACTCACTGACCCACCCTCACTCACTAACTTGCCCACCCTTACCCACTGACCCACTCACCCTCACTCATCGACCCATCCACCCTGATCCACTGACTGGCCCACCCTCATTCACACATCCTCACTCATTGCCCTCACACGCACTTACCCTCACTCACCAAATTATCTGTGGGGACCGGGAGGTGCGATGAGAGCAGAAGAGAGACCCAGGTCTAGGCCTGAGACCTAGCAGCGCCCAAAACTGCGTGCCCACTAAGGGGCGCGCTGAGAGCCAGTTGATTGCAGTGTGCAACTGGGGGAATGCAGGTAGGAACTGGGAGAACGAGGTAGGAGCCGGGGGAACATGAGGAGGATTGGGGTAATGTGGCTGGAGCCGGGCCAAAGCACTGTAAGCCGGTGGGGGGAGGGGTCGGGCGGTGAGCGCACTCCACAGTTGCCAGTGATCACTGTTCCTCTAATCACAGCCTGTTTCTCTTCCCTATCTGCTGCTGATAGGCTCAATAGTGACCCTATCAGCAGCAAATGAGGGAGAGAAACAGGCTGTGATTGGAGGAGCAGACCCCTGCAGAAATCTTCAAACTCACTGGCCCATCCTCCCGGCATTTTCAACAAACGTTCCGGGGGCCACATGGAGAGGCTTCGCAGGCCGGACAAGCCTGATTTAGAAAGACAAGAGCAGCAGATGCATGGGAACATCACCACCTGCAAGTTCCCCTCCAAGACCCACACCATCCTGACTTGGAATTATATCAGAGATAAAAACAAAAAGCTACTGCGGATGCTGGAAATCCAAAACAAAAACAGAATTACCTGGAAAAACTCAGCAGGTCTGGCAGCATTGGTGGAGAAGAAAAGAGTTGACGTTTCGGGTCGAAACGTCAGCTCTTTTCTTCTCCACCGATGCTGCCAGACCTGCTGAGTTTTTCCAGGTAATTCTGTTTTTGTTTTGGAATTATATCACTGTTCTTTCACTGTCACTGGGTCAAAATCCTGGAACTCCCTTCCTAACATCATTGTTGGTACCTACACCACATGGCCTGCAGCAGTTCAAGAAGCTGGCTCATCACCACCTGCCTGAGGGCAATTAGCGATGGGCAATAAATGCTACCCTAGGCAATAAATGATGACCTCAGCAAAAGAATAATAAAAAAAATCTGGAAAAATTGGCCCTCTAGTAGAGTAATTTAAAGAGATTACTATGACCACTCAACAATTCCCCAGTTCCTAGATGGTGATTTATGTGGCTTAGTATCTCTTCGCTCAGCTAATAAATTCTAGACAATGTGCTGTCTCATAAAATTATTTTATTTGTTGGGGTGGTTGTTAAACATCAAAGCAGGCATATATTTTTTCTGGTTGGCCAATTTTAAGATTAATAAGGAGTTAAAAAAGCAGTTCCAGCCTTGAATTGTAAAGATGAAGCAACATTTGCAGAAGCAAAGTCTACCTTAGGATAACAAAAGACTTTTATGTTTGTAGGCCAAGTACCTCCTTGCAGGAAGACAGAGTTTAAATACAGAACAAATTATTTTGTTACTTCTATTTTATTCGTGCTCTTTAGCTTGCTGTTTAGGAAGTTCCTGCCTCCTAATTCCATTCTCATCCGCTGGAGAGCCAGAAAACATGGTCAGATAGGCTGCTGACTCCCAGCTCTGGCTCACAGTTTGGTAAGAGAAACATGAATGGAGGTTCAGAGAGATGCATGGATCTCCGGGTGTGTTGAGGACCTCAGGTAGCTTTCTCAACTCTCCCACTTTCAGTCTTCTGATTTTGCCAATTCATCTCTTGAGCACGGTCATTGGCAATATGGGAGACATAGGAACATAGGAAATAGGAGCAGAAGTAGGCCATTAGGCCCCTCAAGCCAGTTTCACCATTCAACGAGATCATGGCTGATCTTCTACCTCAATGCATTTTCCCTCAGTATCCCCATATTTTGACATCTTTAATATTTATAAATCTATCGATCTCTGCCTTGAACATACTCAATCTATAAGCCTCTATAGCCCTCTGGGTTAGAGAATTCCAAAGATTCACCATCCTCTGATTCAAGGAATTCCTCCTCATCTGAGTCCTAAATGGTTTACTCCTTATTTTGAGACTCTGTCCCCTGATCCTAGACACCCTAGCCAAGGGAAACATCCTTCCTGCATTTACCCTGTCGAGCTCTGTGAGAACTTAGAATGAGATCACCACTTATTCTTCTAAACTCTAGAGAATACAGACCCAGTCTCCTCAATCTCTCCTCATACGGCAGACAATCAGTCTGGTGAATCTTCATTGAACTCCATCTACGGCAAGCATATCTTTCCTTAGATAAGGAGACCAAAACGGTACACAATATTCCAGGTATATTCTAACTAAGATTCTATAGAATTGAAGCAAGACATCTTTACTCCTGTACTCAAATCATCTTGCAATAATGGCCACCCTACCATTTGCCTTCCCAACTGCTTGCTGCACCTGCATTTTAGTTTTCAGTGACTTATGAACAAGGACACTCAGGTCCCTTTGGACATGAACTCTTCCCAATCCATCACCTTTTTACAGATACTCTGCATTTCTGTCTCTCCTACCAAAGTGTATAACTTCATATTATTCCACATTATATTACATCTGCTACATTCTTGTTCACTCACTTAGCCTGCCTTAAGCCTCTTTGCATCCTCCTCACAACTCATATCCCCACCTAGTTTTGTGTCATCAGCAAACTTGTAAATATTACAGTTGGGCCCCACATCCAAATCATTTATATGGATTGTGAAAAGCTGAGGCCTACCACTGATCCTTGCGGTGCCCCACCAGTCACTGCCTGCTAACCTGAGAATGATCCATTTATTCCTATTCTCTGTTTTCTGTCGGGTAACCAATTCTCAATCCATGCAGTATATTCCTCCAAATCCCATATGCTCTAATTTTGCTACCAACCTCTTGTTTGGGACCTAATCAGGAGCCTTCTGAAAATCCAAGGCCGGGATTTTCAGGCCCCATCGTGGTGGGACCCGCCGCGACTTTCGGCGGGACCGGACGATGTTGACAGTTGGCAGGGCCAGAAAATCCCGCCCCAAATCCATAAGACATAGGAGCAGAAATTAGGCCATTCAGCCCATCAAGTCTGCAACGCCATTCAATCATGGCTGATAAGTTCCTCAACTCCATTCTCCCGCCTTCTCCCCGTAACCTTTGATCCCCTTACTAATCAAGAACCTATCTATCTCAGTCTTAAATACACTCAATGACCTGGCCTCCACAGACTTCTGTGGCAATGAATTCCATAGATTCACCACTCTCTGGCTAAAGAAGTTTCTCCTCATCTCTGTTCTAAAAGGTCTTCCCTTTACTCTGAGGCTGTGACCTCGGGTCCTACTCTCTCATACTAATGGAAACATCTTCCCCACGTCCACTCTATCCAGGCCTTTCAGTATTCTGTAAGTTTCAATCAGATCCCCCCTCATCCTTCTAAACTCCATCAAGTATAGACCCAGAGTACTCAAACGTTCCTCATATGTTAAGCCTTTCATTCCTGGAATCATTCTCGTAAACCTCCTCTGGACCCTCTCCAGGCCAGCACATCCTTCCTGAGATATGGGGCCCAAAATTGCTCACAATATTCTAAATATGGTCTAACCAGAGCCTTATAAAGCCTCAGCAGCACATCCCTGCTTTTATATTCTAGTCCTCTCGAAATAAATGCCAACATTGCATTTGCCTTCCTAACTACCAACTCAACCTGCAAGTTAACCTTAAGAGAATCCTGGACTAGGACTCCCAAGTCCCTTTGCACTCCAGATTTCTGAATTCTCTCCCCATTTAGAAAATAGTCTATGCCTCTATTCTTCCTACCAAAGTGCATGACCTCACACTTCCCCACATTGTATTCCATCTGCCACTTCTTTGCCCATTCTCCTAACCTGTCTAAATCCTTCTGCAGCCTCCCCGCCTCCTCAATACTACCTGTCCCTCCACCTATCTTTGTATCATCTGCAAACTTAGCCAGAATGCCCTCAGTTCCTTCATCTAGATCATTAATGTATAAAGTGAAAAGTTGCAGTCCCAACACTGACCCCTGCGGAACTCCACTAGTCACCGGCCGCCATCCTGAGAAGGACCCCCTTATCCCCACTCTCTGCCTCCTGCCAGACAGCCAATCTTCTATCCATGCTAGTACCTTGCCTCTAACACCATGGGCTCTTATCTTACTGAGCAGCCTCCTGTGCGGCACCTTGTCAAAGGCCTTCTGGAAGTCCAAGTAGATAACATTCATTGGCTCTCCTTTGTCTAACCTACTCGTTACCTCCTCAAAGAATTCTAACAGATTTGTCAGGCATGACCTCCCCTTGATGAAACCATGCTGACTTTACCCTATTTTATTATGCACTTCCAAATATTCTGAAATCTCATCCTTAATAATGGACTCTAAAATCTTACCAACAACCGAGGTCAGGCTAATCGGCCGGTAATTTCCCGTCTTTTGCCTCACTCCCTTCTTAAACAGGGGGGTTACATTCATGATTTTCCAGTCCTCTGGGACCTTCCCTGACTGCAGTGATTCCTGAAAGATCACCACTAACTCCTCCACTATCTCTTCAGTTATCTCCTTCAGAACTCTGGGGTGTAATCTATCTGGTCCAGGTGATTTATCCACCTTCAGACCTTTCAGTTTTCCTAGCACCTTCTCCTTGATAATGGCCACCATACTCACCTCTGCCCCGACTCTCTTGAACTTTGGGGATGTCACTCGTGTCATCTACTGTGAAGGCTGACGCAAAGTACCTATTCAGTTCCTCCGCTATTTCTTTGTTCCCCACTACTACTTCTCCAGCGTCATTTTCCAGTGGCCCAATGTCCACTTTTGCCTCTCTCTTACCCTTTATATATCTAAAAAAAACTCTTGCAATCTTCTTTTATATTACTGGCTAGTTTACCCTCATATTTAATCTTCTCCCTCCTTATTTCTTTTTTAGTTGTCCTCTGTTAGTCTTTATAGGCTTCCCAATCCCCTGGTTTCCCACTGCTCTTCGCCGCATTGTATGCTTTCTCTTTAGCTTTTATGCTGTCCCTGACTTCCCTTGTCAGTCATGGTTGCCTCGTCCTCCCTTTAGTATGCTTCTTCTTCCTAGGGATGAATTTTTGCTGTGTCTCCCAAATTACTCCCAGAAACTCCTGCCACTGATGTTCCACTGTCTTTCCTGCTAGGCTCATCTCCCAGTCAATTCTAGCCAGCTCCTCCCTCATGCCTCTGTAGTTGCCTTTATTCAACTGTAATACCATTACATCTGATTCCAGCTTTTTCCTCTCAAATTGCAGGGTAAATTCTATCATATTATGGGTCCCTTCTAAGGGTTTCTTCACCCTAAGCTCCCTTATCAAATTTGCCTCATTACACATCACTAAATCTAGAATTGCCTGTTCCCTAGTGGGCTCCACCACAAGCTGCTCCAAAAAGCCATCTCGCAGACATTCCACAAATTCCTTTTCTTGGGATCCACTACCAACCTGATTTTCCCAGTCTACCTGCATATTGAAATCCCCCATGATCACTGTAACCTTGCCTTTCTTACACGCCTTTTCTATCCCCTGGTGTATCTTGTGCCCCACATCCTGACTACTGTTCGGAGGCCTGTACATAACTCCCATTATGGTTTTTTTACCTTTGCAGTTCCTCAACTCTACCCACACAGATTCTACATCATCTGACCCTACGTCGTTTCTTGCTATCGATTTAATTTCATTTCTTATTAACAATGCAACCCCACCCCCTCTGCCAACCTGCCTATCTTTTTGATAGGATGTATACCCTTGGATATTTAGCTCCCAGTCCTGATCCCCTTGCAGCCATGTCTCCGTGATGCCCACCACATCATACCCGCCAATTTCAATCTGCGCCACAAGCTCATTTACCTTATTTCGTATACTATGTGCATTTAGATACAACACCTTCAGTCCTGCATTTCCCATCCCCTTTCTCATTGTCATTCCCTTAACTGATGTGCTTGAAGTTAGATTCTTAGCCCTTTCCAAACACTCTGTCCTATTTTGTGTTCTGGAGACTTTAATAGCCTCTCCTGGGCTCTCCTTTCTTTTCAGTTTTTTCATAATTTTCCATGAAGTTGAATCCACCTCCCCCACAGGCTAACCTGCTGCTTTGTTTCCCATTAGTCATACTTCTTGGAGTTTTACCCTTCCTTTCCCCCCCACTTTCTTGTTTAAAGTCCTGTTGACCATCCTATTTATCCTTTTCGCTAGAACATTGGTCCCAGAACGGTTCAGGTGGAGACCGTCCCAACAGTACAGATCCCTCCTGTTCCAATACTGATGCCAATGCCCCACGAAATGGAACCCCTCTTTCCCGCACCACTCCTTTAGCCACGTGTTTACTTCCCTTATTCTCGCGTCCCTATGCCAATTTGTATGTGGCTCAGTTAGTAATCCAGAGATTATAACCCTTGAGGACCTGCTCTTTAATTTAGCTCCTAGTTCCTGATAATCCCCAAACAGGTCCTCTTTCCTAGTCTTACCTTTGTTATTTGTCCCGACGTGGACCACAACAACTGGATCCTCCCCCTCCCTCTCCAATATCCTTTCAAGCCGGTCAGAGATGTCCCTCACCCTGGCACCAGGCAGGCAACATATCATGTGGGACTCTCGATCCTGCTTCCAAAGGATGCTATCAATTCCCCTAATTATAGAATCCCCTACAACTACCACTTGTCTTTTTGCTCCCCACTCTTGAATGGCCTCCTGTGCCATGGTGCCGTGGTTAGCTGGCTCATCCTCCCTACAGCCCTGTTCCTCATCCACACAGGGAGCAAATACCTCGTACCTGTTGGACAAGGTCAAGACCTGAGGCTCCTCTATTCCTGAACACAGGATCCCTCCACCTGCCTCACTTGCAGTCACACCCTGCTGACCCTGACCACTGACCGAATTTGAGGTACTTAATCTACTGGGTGTGACCGCCTCCTGAAACAAAGCGTCCAGGTAACTCTCCCCCTCCCGGATGTGCCGCAGTGTCTGGAGCTCAGACTCCAGCTCCTCAATTCTGAGCCGGAGTTCCTCCAGCAACCAACACTTGCTGCAGATGTAGTCACTGCTGCTCACAATGGGATCTGCCAGCTCCCACATCATACAGCTACATCACATCACCTGCTCAGCCATCTCGACTTAGTTAATTAATTTATTAATTAGCATTGCAGTGTTTTTTTTTCAAATTTGGTGCAGATTTCCTACCAATCAATCAGGTCACAGCTTTCCTGTGATGTCACTTTTTCAGTTTTGGCTTCAGTTGGTCACCGCTCCGGTGCTCCTCCCTCCGAGTCTGCTCCCTGGAGACAAGGCCGCGAATCCCCGAGGTAAGCTAGCTTTATATTCACCGCTCCAGTGCTCCTCCCTCCGTGTCTGCTCCCAGGATTTACTCACCAATCAGCTGCTTTTTCTTTAAAATCCACTTTCAGAAGAGTGTCCCTCGCAGGTCTGATGCACTCCTGAAGGCACTGCCTCTTCCTCTCTCTCTTTTTTTTAGGTTTGAGGAGGAGGGAGGGATGGAAACATTACAGCAATGTAATGTTTGGGGCTATTCCGTTCTTTGACAGTGGGTCCTCCTCGATTCCCTCCTGAGTCGCGGTGTCTGCGGTGACTTCTCCCAGAATGCTTCAGTCATTCCACCACATCCACTAACTTTTCCCAGTTTCGATGAAAGGTCACCAACCTGAAATGTTAACTCTGTTTCTCGCCACAGATGCTGCCATAACCTGCTGCGCATTTCCAGCATTTTGTGTGTTAATTACTGAATTTGTTTTGCCCGGGTACACCTTGTTTTATAGGACAATGAAGCAGTTCCTTTTAGAGTGTCACTTGCCAGGGTTTCCAAATTGAATTTACATTTTCGGAAAGTAATGCCACAGGAACAAAAATAAAAGACGCTGCCTGATTTTTTTTTTCTTTTGCCTGCGAATAAGCACATTTGTTTTGGAAACCCAGAGTATAATGAATCGAGTGGAGCACTGGGGCAGGGTTAGGGAATGAGTAAAGAGCTGGGACTCAGAAAGGGAGAGAGAGACCAGGAGTTGGAGTTTAGATGAAGATCATGGAAACAGTAGGAGACTCTGGGCTTGATCAGGGAACAGGGCAGACAGAGAGGAAGACAGGGGAATGAGTTAAACATTGGGATCAATATTTTCTGCAGAGCTAAGACCAGCAACAATGTGACAGGAACAGCCAGAAATACATTGAGTAAAGCCCAAGGAGTAAATAGACCTTGTGCAGTGCAGGGGAATTCTGGCTGTAGTTTCAAGATACATTTCAATAGATTGGAGGATTACCACTGGCTAGGTGTAGGATCTACTCCTTCTTGAGTTCTCTACCCAAAGGCAGATCCTTGACGATTATCTGCCAAACCATGGTCAAGCGCTGTGATTGTTTTCCTATGGATAGGGTGAGGAGGCAGGCTCTAAGTCTAGCTCAGACTGAACAGAGATCGAACCCTATCCTGCTGGCATTAACCTGATCCACACACTAGCCATAACACCAACTAAGTTAACCAACCCCCCATATGTAGGATATTGGGATATTACATCAGTTACCTAGCGACCCATTGACTATTACTATTGTCCATTAGGGAAATCTGAAGCCTTACCAAGCTACCGATTCTTTTACAAGAATATTTAAATGGAATAAAAGGACTAAAAGACCACAGAGTAGTACACCATGCAGTGTGCTAAAACTTTATCCAAGCCTAGAAAACCTACATAAATGTCTGTAATTTGACCAGTAGCCAGAAGAAATAGTCCAGCAACTAACCTGTAAGTATTGCATGATCCTTTTAAATGGTGCTGGTAGGGGGTCTGCTTGATGTCATATTCAGGTATGCAAGGTTCAAGCAGAGGATTGGCGGGAGCACAGAGTTCCAAAATAACAGCGTGAACTTCAAATTAGTGTTGCACACTGATTCACATTGCAATCTGCTTGCTTTGCATGCTGCCAGCAGTCATTAGTGCTGTGAAACCATGCTTCATGGAAAAAATGACTCTGAATTTACCGGCTGGAAACCACTAACTAATTGATTTTTTAGAAAGACTAAAGCCACAGTCCAGTGACTTGAAATCACAGTAAAAGATGGCTGCACATTTGCATCACTGTATCTTCTACATTCCAAAGCCATTAAGTGGATCCAATCTGCCTTCCTCACTAGGAACTATTGTCTTGAAGGAGTAGGAATGGGGGCCATCTCCTTGTCATTAGCAAAGCATCCAGACACTCACCTGGATACTCAATTGGGTGGAGACAAATCATTCAACGTAATCACTTGGACAATGGGTCTCTGGTTATGAAAAAAAATTGTCTAGGTGTAAGGCATGCACCTGAATCCAATATAACTCAGCCATATTTGGGATAACCAGGCAGTTCAAGAAAGTGTCATGTGACAAGCCAGCTAACCCTTTGTATGTTTAAGCACCAGTTTTCTCTGCAGACCAGGATAAGCACAAGATGCTGAAGAAGTAAGATCACAGTGTGGGTCTCTCTCTCTCAGGACAACTGGCAAGTTCCAAACCTTGTCTGCACGCTCGGCCAACGTCAACGCACTTTATTTAACGTTCGAGCGGGTCAGGCGTGCGCCCGCCCTCTGAGCTGAAAATTCTGACCACACGGACGGACACACACGGATGGACACACACACACGGACATACACACACACACACAGATGGACACACATGCACATAGATGGACACACACACACACACCCTCCTTTACAGAATACTACCATACACCCAAAAAATATTGAAAAAAATAACATCCATCTTGACAATACCAAGATGGCATCTTGGGTATTTCCCATTGGATTAGAATGATTGATGAAATGTAAACATGTTGCATTTTATATCCATTTTAATTAAAATGTTATGTTCAATGAAGATATATTCCAATACATAGAAAACTCAAATTTGAGGGAAGAGAAAAAGAATCAGTTACTTTCTCGTTCTATTGTTATACATCAGCTCATTTTTTTCCTGCAATAATCATTTCTTGCTTTAATTAAATACACCATATTTATCTGCCATCCTGAGTGTTTTTACCTATAGTCTGATTATGGCAATTCATATACTGTACTGCAAACGCATCATGAGCTGGCAGGTATCATTTATCACACACGATTAGTGCAGAATACATGGTTTGTACATGGAACGTACGGCATTTTTATAACATCTGTATTTATTGTAGATGTTGGACAAATTAATTCCAACAGCTCCCTCACAGAGTGCTATTAAATGTCAGCTATTCTATGAGTATAAAACGTATGAAAAGCGAGATGCACAAAAGCAATAAAGTACAAGGAATGATGAATCATTACTTCTATTCTTAGCAAATTATTAATTTTTTCCCTGCCCTTTTCTTTCTATTTATATGTACACTTAGAATGACAGATATTCACGCATGGGGCTGAATTTTACATCACACAGGCTGACGCGTGCCCGAACCGATTGATCATAAAATCATGAGAGAGGACGTCCCAACGTCATGGCGCACTTGTACGGTATTTCACTCGGCAGGCGCTTGCAAAAGTCAGAAGTGCACCCACCGACAATTAAGAGGGCAATTAAGCCCATTAACGGCGCAATTGTCCCTGATTTTTCATGGCCTGTCCATCCTTACGGTTGGTGGACAGGCGAATCGGCCAGGCAAACTTTGCATTTTTCATCAAACTTCACCCAAGGGCAGGATGAAATCTCCGTTATGAAATAATATAAAAATTTCCATGGACAACATTTTTATCAGCTATATTTTCAGCTGATTGATTGCGATGCATGGATATTTTTTCAGCTTTTAAAACCTTTATTTGATCATTTTTCAGGTCTGCAGCTCCCTGAGGCAGCTGGCTGCCTTCAAGGAGCTTTCTCGCAGCGCTCACCTGCGCCCGCAGTGATGTCATCACGCCCCCATCCCGGCAGCGCTGAACATTTCAATGCACGTTCCAATTAACAGCCATCCAGCGGGAAATCGCGGTCAGCGGCCTATTTCCCCACCCTTCCCGGGCTCACCGATCGGGCACACCCGCCAAAGGTAAAATTCAGACCATGGAATATTAGAGGGCATGACTTTGTTAATCAAGGTTTTGCATGTGCATCTTTGTCTCTGTTACTTATATTGAATTATATTGACGTATTATATTGAACCACGAGCTCATAGTCAGGACCATAAAGAGATTGGATCTGAAATTGAGGGACATGTCCCCCACAATTTTACAATGGCTGGTAACACATATATTTAGTCCATCTAATATCAAAATTTATTTTTCCTAAACCTTTGAAATTCATCATTGTCAGTCCAACTAACACCATGGTCAGGATTTTATCAACAGAGAGTTATTCCCAATGTTGTAACCGGAACTGTGCACCACTTCTGCTCTTTTTCTTTTTGCCATTTTTCACCTGATTTTCATAAAAATTGTAAGTGCCAGCAGCGTGCATGCAAAACACATGCAATTTAGTGGTGGGAGAAGCCTTTCATTGGTCAAACTCGCCGTTCCCTGACAATACTGTGTTTATGAGCAGCCTATTAAAGAATTTCCTGGTTAAACAGGGAGGCTCTGCACCATGGCCACAGCTTTCCAGAACCATTACATTTCCATTAACATAACACTTGAGTGCACAAAGGTGGCACAGGTGTTTTTCTAAATTAAATTTGGCCTGTAAATACTTCACGTTACATTGATGCACACATGAATAAAGTGAAACCATTGTTATTTTTTGAGACTAACTTAAGCAGAGAGCTAAATGCACTGGCACACCTCATGGTTGGCATGTGTTGATGATTACAGGGAAGTTGGGGACATCTCCTTTATTATGGAAGGAACAATTTTATG
This sequence comes from Cetorhinus maximus, assembly GCF_964194155.1. Taxonomy (NCBI): domain Eukaryota; kingdom Metazoa; phylum Chordata; class Chondrichthyes; order Lamniformes; family Cetorhinidae; genus Cetorhinus; species Cetorhinus maximus. Next base: position 31,965,390 of record NC_135882.1, on the reverse strand, counting down.
TTTTTGCATTCACTCTTTATTGAATGTTCATGCTAGTTTCCAGTATCGTAGTCACCACTGTGTCAGACACGGCTGAACTTACACACTCATCTGGCCCTCCCTTCTATGCATTGAAAAGGGCATTGTCTGAGAGCAATCCCAGTGGGGTAACTGAAATGTTGTAGGTGAACTCAAAGCGCTGTAAGGACTCTAACAGCCAACATCCTGAGATGGACCCACATTTGTACAGTACTGACACCACTCTTTAGGCCACTTATTTTTTTAACTCAACTTATTGTCCCCACCAACAACCCCACCACACCCAGGACACCAAGCCCTTCCCAATGCACTCCCCTATGCCCATGACTCCACTCTCTGTCCTTCTCTGGATTCCTCTTCCACTCCTCCATGCCTCCGACCCCAATCCAAAACCTCCTCACCACTGATTCATCTTTGTCAGTCCTGAGCCTCTGTGCAAGAATCCATTCTCCTGCTCCCCTCCCTTATGAAGGAAAACAAAGAAAACCACTGACCTTACACACAACTGCACAAAGCTGAGAGGTGCACACTACGTTTAAACATTTGTGGAATGAGTGCCACGAGATTCTTGTGTGCTGCTGACTTTATCCTGAAACTAGCTTGTAATTTAGAAAAGGTTTTATGCTAATAGATGCAAATATATTACAAGAAGGAACCTGCCACAGGCTGGCGTGAGGCTCAACATGCCACAAACATGCCACTGATTTTATCTCTGCATCTCAACCTGCCATGAAGAGATCAAAATTTCAGCGTAATTCAGTCACCTTACATACCACGTTTCCCACCCTTGTGGTCTCCATAAAAATACCGCAATGCCCGCCTCCCCCCACTTAATATCACAAATACAAGGTTTTCAAATTAATATATTTCCAAGATATAATAACACTATTAAGTTTTTATCTTACAGGGCATTATTTTTGTAAGATTTTGTTTACACAAACTTACCTAATTATCTACAATTACTTTCAAGATTCCAAGTATTTTGAGCCCAAATCAAAAACTGCAAATTTTGTATTTATTCCTAAATACTGCACTATGAATATCTCATAATCCTATTATTTCCCTCTCCTTATGGCACACTTTTTCTTTGCTTCTATGAACATTGCCTAATGATTATGGTACTAGACTAGTATGCAAGAGGTCATGAATATAAATCATAGCATGAAAAACTGAAATTGAATTCAATGAATTCAGTCATTTATGGCTAGCACTAGAAAAATGACAATGAAAGTTACTGAGTTGTCATAAAAATCTAACTGGCTCACTAATGTCCTTCATGGAAAGGAGCTTGGCACCACTACCTGGTCTGTCCTACATACGACTCCACTGCAGGTTGATTGGGCAATAAATACTGCCTTGCAACTAATATTTTTCTACTTTTGCGGCACGTTATCATTAAGGGTTGTCTTAAAGATGATGAGGTAGAGTTTTTGCTTTACATGCAATCGGCAATGCAGGTTCAAATTGCATTCAAAACTGCATTGATTTTCTAAAGTAAAGTTATGGCTCAATAATCTGTTCAAATTCATTAGCATAAACGTAAAATTGAAACCTTCCATGATGTTGCTAGGACTGGAAAATAGCAGCTATGAGGAAAGATTGGATAAACTGGGGTTGTTCTCCTTGGAACAGAAGAGACTGAGGGGAGATTTGATTGAGATGAACAAAATTGTGAGGGGCCCGGAGAGAGTGGACAGGAAGGGCCTATTTACCTTAGCAGAGAGGTCAGTGACTAGGGTGCATAGATTTAAATTGAATGATAAGTGGATTAGAGGGGAGATGAGGAAAAACATTTTTTACCCCAGAGGGTTGTAAGAGTCTGGAACTCACTGTCTGAAAGGGTAGTAGAGGCAGAAACCCTCAACTCATTTATAAGGTGTCTGGATATGCACATGAAGTGCTGTAATCTGCAGGGCTACAGACCAAATGCTCGAAAGTGGGATTTGGCTGGGAGGCTTGTTTTTGAGCCAGCGTAAACACGATGGACCAAGTGGCCTCTTTCTGTACCATAAACGTTCTATGATTCTATATACCAATGCAATCGGGCAACATTTTAGGAAATAATTGTTCATTTGTTTCCATTGCATAAAAAAATATTCGTTGATACATTTACAAGTGGTAACCTGGTGCAGTTTTATTAATGCAGCTGAAAATGCTTATCTATTGTGAAGAAATATTAGTTCATCATCTGTAACCTGATTTAAATAATTGAAAATGACTTTAAAAAACTGCAGTACAGTAGTCAGTTTTGCAATAAATTAAATATTTTTCAGTATTTCAAAGCTTTTGAAAGATGTACTTCTACCTAAAAACTTAATTTTAAGAGTCTCCTCAAAGGGCCAAAAATGGGGCATTAATGGACCTCACCAAGGTGATTAATTTGGTCTGAGGGCCTGGCCAGTCTTGTGGGCAGGGCTAGCTTCCAGCACCGTGGTTTTAAACCAGAGTAAAACATCGCAAGAACTCGCTTTGCGCTGGACACTGCTTACACTTGAAAATCCTCCATCTTTTGCCTGGTTTTCCCAACTTTGGATGAGTTGTGCTAGAAGAACCAAGTGCAAATTGTCAGAGAAAGAGACAGATCAGGAGAATTAACTGGTGGATAAAGAGCTGGTATGGGAGAGGAGATTTCTTACCATGATATGGCAACAGTACGGAAAAGTGGAAAGGATAAACAGGTCAAACCAGTAAGGTGGAGGGGTCAGGGGTGATGGGGTGAGGAGTGGGGCGGGGGCGGGGGCGGTGGGGAGACCTAGAAGAAATGAAACAAGTCTAAATATAAATGAAACAGGAGAGCATAGGACAAACTAAATTAAGGGAGAGCAGAAATGGACAGGGAATAGATAGTTATAGAACCGGAATGTAAAAAGATGGGGGAAAAAAATAAGAGGAACTACTATTAAAAATGAGTTGCTTGACCAATTTCATTGAATTTTTTGATGAGGTAGAAGAGAGTAAACAAGCAGGATGCAGTTGATGTAACTTATCTAGTTTCCTAAAACGCCATCGATAAGTTGCAACACAATACATTGATGAATAAGATGAGAGCATATGGAATCAGGGGATAAGCAGCAGAATGGATAGCTAACTGGTTGCAAGGCAGGAAGGAAAGAGTAAGTGTAAGGGTAGTTATTCAGAAGGTGGAAAGTGGGTTCCCACAAAGATCAGTGGTGGAACCACTATTGCTCACAATTAATATTAACATTTTAGACTTTGAAACTAAAAACAATTTCTAAATTTGAGGGTGACACTAAATTGGGGGAAAACTGTCAATACTGAGAAGGACTGCAACAAATTACAAGGAGACAGTAATAAACCTGCAGAATAGGCATATATTGGCAGTTGAATTTTAGCATAGATAAATCTGAAGTGTTACATTTTACTAAAAAATAAGGCCACACATTACTTGAAATCCAAATGGAGTAGAGGAATAAAGGGACCTGGAAATAAAAATACATAAAACACTAAAAGTAGCAACACAGAATAATAAGACCATTCACAAAAGCAAACCAAGCACTAGGATTTATTTCTAGACGGGTAGAAACAAAAAGTCGAGAACTCATGCTAAACTTGTGTCATCTAAACAAAGTTCAATACAAGGACTACTGCGTGCAATTCTAGACCGGATATTAGAAAAAGAATATAGAGGCACTGGAAATGGTGCAAAAAGATGTACAAGGACGTACATATAAGCAAGGGTACACCCATCCGGAAAGGATGAACAGGCTGGGTTTCTTTTCCCTTGAAAACAGATGGTAACTTAATAGAGGTCTAAAATTGTGAAATATTTTAATAGAATATTTACTTACTGACAGGGGAGTGCTTCCACTATCAGAAACTCATACACTCTCCCAGGATTGGACCCACCCCTTGGGCAGAGTTGGAGGAAGCACTCCTCCTCCTCCTGGCCCACAAGGAGTGCTGTGAAAGCACTTGCCTTCTCCCTGAGGCTTCCCTCACTGCCAGGAGACATGCTGGCCACAGTTAAACAATTAAAGTGGGGAAAATCCAAGGCTTTCAGGTTCATTAATATGTTTAACACATCAAAATGCCAGCACGTCCCTCTTTGGTGCAGGTTGGCTGCCTGACCTTTGCCCCACCTCAATAAAACCTAGAAATAGGTTTGCTTTCCAGAGCATTTGGATTTTTTTTCCCATTTAACCCTGCACCCAATCCCACCTGCTTACCCATGTTAAAATTTCACCCAGAAAGCTTGTTTTCACTTGTGAGTAAGAGCAGAACTGGAGGTGATCAATGTAAGACAAGTCACCAAACATTCAGTAGGGAATTCGGAATGAACCTCTTTATCCAGACACAAAAACAAAAAATGCTGGAAAAACTCAGCAGGTCTGGCAGCATCTGTGCCGGGAAAGACAGAGTTAACGTTTCGAGTCCGTATGACTCTTCTTCAGAGCTAAAGGGAAGTAGAAATGTGGTGAAATATACTTTATCTTCTTCTTTATCCAGAGCATGGTGAAAATGTGGAACTTGCCATCACATGGGGTAGTTGAGGCAAATAATATAGATGCATTTAAGAGGAGGTTGGTCAAATATATGAGGGGGGAGGAGAATGCAGGGTTATGCTGATAGATGAATTAAGGCAAGAGATTCAAATGGAGCATAAACACTGGCATAGACTAATTGGGCTGAATGGCTTGTTTGTGCTGTAAGTTCTACATAATTCTATGAAGCTAAATCAACCACGCTGCCCCAATCATATTTTACTGAATTTTGGGGATGCTTTCCTGTAATTTTTCTTATGGACTTACATGACTAGAATATTAAAATGCTAAACTATTTTTTTTCAATTGGGTATGCAATAAAATCACTCTGGAAATACAGGGAAACATGCAGTAGAAAGAAAAGTAAATGACATTAGAATATTCATAATTGACCTTGCTTTTTCTGCATGCCGTTTACTTCCCATCCTTCCTGAAGCACCGACTTCTTGCTGCACTTTGGGGGTTAACCAAACCAAGTGGCCATTCTTCATTTCATAAGCCTGGATAGTGAGTGGCAGGAAGGGACTTTGTGACTATGGTAGAGGCATTGTAGTTACAGCCAATTTTCACTTGATGTGCGCATCCATATGCTTTTATGAAGTGGTAAGTGGATAGCGATCAGGAGTAGGGAACATGCTGTACTTTCCTCTCCCTGGTCAAGGTGTATTAATGCAATAGCATAACTATTGTCACCCCCAACTATTACCATATAACTTAGCATAGGCCAAGTATTAAATCTGGGATAAAAGCAAAATACTGCGGATGCTGGAAATCTGAAAAAAATAAACCCCAGAAAATGCTGGAAAAACTCAGCAGGTCTAACAGCATCTGTGGAGAGAAAGACAGAGTTAACAATTCAAGTCCGTACAAACTCTGCCTTTCTCTTCTCAGATACTGTTAGACCTGGCGAGTTTTTCCAGCATTTTCTGTTTTTGTATTAAATCTGGGAATTAGCTTGTCTGTATATCTCAGAGCTAGATTGGGCTTAATCGATATCCAGTACTGGATGGGCAGAAAGTTCCTCTAATTAAATAGTGGGAAGACTGAAGCCATTGCCTTCAGTCCCTGCCACAAACTATTTGCTCATCATCGGCTCCATCCTTCTCTGTGGCAACTGTCCGAGGCCGAACCAGATTGTTTGCAACCCTGATATCACATTTGACCCTGACATGAGTTTCCAACCACATATCCGCACCATCATGAACACTACCTATTCCCACCTCTCTAACAACACTTGACTCCACCCTTGTCTCAGTTTATCAGATACTGAAACCCTCAATTCTGCTTTCATTACATTAGACTTGTCTATTCCAATGCACTCCTGCTCAGCCTCCCTCATTTTACCCTTGGTAAATTTGAGGTTATCCAAAACTCTGCTGTCCGTTTCCTAACTCATGCTAAGTCCCGGTTCACCCATCATCCCCCGTTTTTGCTGATCTGCACTGGCTCCTGGTTAAGCAACACTTTGATTTTAAAATTCTCATCCTTATTTTCAAACCCCACCATGGTTTCACCCTTCCCTTTTTCTGTAATCTCCTCCAGTCCTACAATACTCCAAAATATTTGCTCTCTAATTCTGGCCTTTGAGCATCCCCAATTTAAGTCACTCTACCAGTGGTGGCTGTATCTTCAGCTGTCAAGGCCTTAAGTTCTGGAACTCCCTCCCTAAACCTCTTTGCCATACTACTCTTTTTTCCTTTAAGATGCTCCTTACAACCTACCTCTTTGATCTAGCTTTTGGACATCTACACCAACATTTCCTTTTGTGGTTCAGTATTGAATTCTGCTTCATAACGCTCTTGGGATAAATTCCATAGGATATTTTTCATTACATTAAATGCACTCCATAAATACAAGTTGTTATTATTATCCACCTAGCTTTTCTCACTAATTGCATCTTTATTGTCTTTAATGGGCAGAATCTTCTGGTCGGTGTGTGGGGGCGGGCCCGACGCGTAAAATGACACACAATGACATCGGGTGTGCGTCCCAACGTCATCATGCGTCATCGTGATATTTCATTCAGCGGGCGCGTGCCGGAGTCAACTGCGCGCCCACCAAAATGTCAACGGCCTATTAATGCCATTAAGCGATTAATTAAGGTATTTAAGAGCACTGCCCGTCCAACCTTAAGGTTGGCGGGCAGGCAAAAAGCCCAAGCGGCCTTCGCATTTTTCAGGAAACCTCATCCACGGTCGGGATGAGGTTTCCTGAAGCTTTAATAAAATAAATGAATATATTTTCCAACCTTTACAAACATGTCCCAACTCATGTGAACACTCTCACATGAGGGGATATGTTTAAATAATTTTTTACAGCATTTATTAATCTCTTTTATTATCTATTCAATCACCCCGAGGCAGCTCCGTACCTCAGGGAGATTGCTGCGCTCTTTTGCGCGCATGCGCGAAAGAGTACGGGCCCTGACTCTCCCTCCTCCCCCCACCCGCACAGGTAACGCTGAGCACTACCAGCCGCACATTATGCTGGGTGAGCCTGAATTGGCCTGCCCGCATAAAATGGCGGCACATGACCGATCGCGGACGGCGATTGGCTCCGTGCCTGCTCCCGCACAGCCCACCCGCCATAGGAAAAATCCAGGCCAATGTTTCTCTTTGTCTCATTTCCAGTTTCTTTCTTTTTCTCACTCACTGTTTTTTATATATTCATTGCAGGTACTGGAGCATTTTTCATAGCACAGGGAGCCTAGGACACCTTTGGCAGTCGGTAACTTTCCATAAAAAAGACGACAAGGAAGTAGGACACTAGAAACAATAGTCGTTTGGTAGTACAGAACTTTAGTATTGCTGAAAAAGAGAGACATTTTTTGTCAGGTTTTTCATCTTGCACTCATCAGGATAATTCACAAGAAAATACCAATGTCAGGGGACCAATATCAGTTTCAGCAACAAACAATAGTGCCAGACACAGGCCCTGGTAGCATGACAAGCCATGATGACAGACATTTATGGGAAGAAATCAGGGTAGGAAGTTTTAGAACTTCAGTTGTTATTGTATGAGGGTAGAAACATTGGATTAGTTGAATTTGTCATTTTTCTGCCTACATCATTTGAGGTTCTATTTAATATTTGAGTCCCCATAGGCAGAAGACCATGGTGTTACCATGTCATTTCTGCAGCTTCACTTCTATTCAATCAGACCCTCACATCCACCTTTTATGCCTTTGTCCCAATTAAAACAATTACCCGTTCTCTCCTACTCTGGCCATTTCTCTTGGTGTAGTACTCATCTCCACTCCATCAAATTCAAGATTTGGGTCTTTATGGTGGACAACTGCTTCAGCCATTTGCTAGATCTAGCTGGACCACATAAAGCATTATCGGGTTCTGTTTTCCTTTGCCAAAACTTGAACTATTCCAAGATCATTCTGCAATGTGAAGATAATCCTTGGCTTCTCTTCTTCACTACAAACTGTCTTCTTAGCACCTTTCCCCTGTGCCTTCCATGCTCCAACAACAAGTCTGATGAGCTTATGAACTTCTCTGTCCCTAAGATACCATCCATTCAGCTGCCTCTGTCACTTACCTCCTTGCGCCCAGCCAACCAAGCCAAAATCCTAGTCCTAAACTTGCATCCTCCTCTATTTTGTCTCCCATCTCTCCTCTTGCCCTCATCTTGTCCACGAGATTGCCTCCTGCTCCCCGAAACCTGTTTGCATCAAACTGCTGACCACCCAATTTCCCTTTCTGGCTTCCATGATAGCTGATATTGTTAGCAGTCCTCTCTCTGCAGATACTGTCTGTCCCCCTTCAGATCAATGGTCATCACCTCTGTATTCAACATAATCCATTCTTGACCCTTCTGTCCTCGTAAACTTCTGCCCCATTGCCAACCTCCCTTTCTCCTCTTCAGTATTCTTGAAGGTGTTGACCCTTTCAAGGAAGGGGAAGGGAGTTATCCCCCAGTGTCTTGACTAATATTTATACCTCAATCAACATCATGATTTAAATGATCTGGTCATTCCAATATCATTGCTTGTGGGAGCTTGCAATACACAAATTGGTAGCTATGTTTCCTTTATTACAACAGTGACTAGAATTCAAAGTACTTCGTTGGCTGTAAAGCACTTCAGGGCATTTGATGGTCATGAAAGGCACTATATAAGTTTTTCTTATCTCCCTAATTGATGCCCACCATTCCCACAACTCCACGTTTGAAGCCCTCCAACCAGATTTCCACCCCATGCAGCATCAAAACAGCCCGATGAAACTGTGATCATGATAAATTATTCTTCCTCTTGCTCCTTGATGTGTCTGCAGCCTTTGATAAGGTTAACCACACTTCAACACCTCCCCTCTGTCATCCAGTTGGGTGGGATTGTTCTTGCATGGTTCCATTCCTGTCTATCCAGTCATAGCTAGAGGATCACCTGCAACAGCTTCTTTTCCTGCTCCTGCACCATTAACTCTGGAGTTCCCTTAGGATTTATCCTTGGCTTCATCTATTTCTCACCAATATGCAGCCCCTCAGTGACGTTAAAATTATGTTAGCTTTCACATGTACACTGATGACACCCAGCTCTAACTCATCATTATCACTCTTGATCCCTCCATTGGCTCTGATTTAACAGACTGCAGTTTGACTCGGTGCTAGATGAGCAGAAATTTGGATACCTGCTGATGGCTCCAACTTTCTCGCTCATCCTGGTTTATTGACGGGGCCTTCTAGGCTACAGAAGATTAAGTTAACATCAGCTGTCAATTAAAGCACTGCTTGCCCCAGTGACAATGCATGTGGAAGGAGAGCATATTCTTTGCAATTGTATACATGTATGTGTTTGTGTGTGGGGTTTTCTCTCACTCTTTCCAGGAAAGATTCATGACTATGAATATTCTGAATCACAATCTAGGATTCTTTTAGCTGGACCTGTGCCGTCAGTTTCACTCTGACTGCTTTCCCACCTGCTTTTGATGTACCTCTTAAAATTAAAAAAAAAACATTGTCCAGAGCAGCAAACAGATGCCTGTGATCAACATATTTACAGATCGGTACCTTGCTGGCAATCCTGGAAAGAGTGAGAGAAAATCCTGCACACAAACACATACATATTTAAAATTGCTAAGGTTGCACACCCTCTCCACTTGAATTGTCACGGGGATGAAATGTTCCGATTGATGGCTGTTGTTAATTTTATCTTCTGTAACTCCAAAGCCTTGGCAACAAACTGAGGGAGGAGGGGATGGTGGGTGGGAAGGGAGAGAGAAAGCCACCAGCAGCTCACAACGAGATGAAAATAACACAACCAACAACAGCCCAGACTGGGGACGGGGAGGGAAAGGGGGAGCGGGGAGGGAGGAGGACAATGCTTAAAAATGCAGAAGCAGTGCCACAGCACAGCCACCCAGTTGCAAGAGTGCAAAGATTCCCAGAGAGGATCCAACACTGGATACAGCCAGTCCTTGCTCTAAGTCACCTCGCTTAAGGTCATTTTGTTTTAATGTCGTTTATTCTTCAGGGCCTGTTTTTCTGATTTGTGTCACTATTTCCACTTTTATGTCATTTGCACTCTGGCCCGCCCCCTCCCCCAATGCGCTGCACTCTGGGCCTGCTGTCACCATGTTCTGATGCTGGAGCCGCCGCCACAGTCACCAGAGGCCAAGGCTGCAGGGAAAGAGAGAGGCCCAAGATCCAGGAGCAGGAGTGCAGCGTAGGGAGCCTGACCCAGAGGCTTGGCTGAGACAGTCACTGCCACTCAGAGCGGTGTTCTGGCAATGGCGTGAAGCTGCCAGCTGGGTGGTGAGGTCTGAGTAAGCGGGACCCCAGTACTTCAAATTGTACATTGTTTTTTCCAGGCAAGAAGGAACCTAATACTGGCTTTAACATTGATTCCTATGGGAACCCATGATTCACTTAATGTTGTCTCACTTAAAGTCACGATTTTCAGGTACGCAACCACAACTTCAAGTGAGGACTTACTATAAGTGTAGAAGAAGGGTCTGGTATATACAGGGTTAATGTGGGATTGAGAACAGTACTGCCCACACAGTGATGTAAGAAGGCACATGACCCAGAGCCAAGGTCAGTGTGGTGTTGGCCAGAGGTATGATAAGACCTAGGTGGAGATAGCTCCGTACCTGTACCCTTTACTGTATATTTGTATATAGTTACAAGTAGTTAAAAAAAAAACTTGCTGTTAACATACAGAAGACTGCAAAGACTTATTTAACAGACACGTTCTGCAACCGACGCCATCCCAACATGGTGGCAGCTCGAGGATCAAAATCCCTCCTCCTCCTCAAAGAAATTAAGATTAAGAAAAAAACATTTTCAACAGACTCTGAACTGAAAGAAGCCCCCAACTGAAGCTGCAGATGCTGAGAAAATTCACCAGAAAAAGCTCCAGAGAGAAGAGCCTGGAAGCTAAGGGCAGTTACTGCAGCAGAGACTCCATACAATCTCCCTTGGACGTCCATTTTCAGCAAACAGAGTTCTTAGCTTGTAAGGGTGAGCTACATTATTTTACTTTCCAGGTTGCAGTCAGTCCTGAGAAACCCCTTTAATTAATTCAGGGGAAGTGGTGGCATAGTGGTATTGTCACTAGACTTGTATTCCAGAGACCGAGGGCAATGCTATGCAGGTTCAAATCCCACCATGATGGTGAAATTTGAATTCAGTAAAAATCTAGAATTAAAAGTCTAATGATGACCATGAAACCATTACTGATTGTTGTAAAAACCCATCTGGTTCACTAATGTCCTTTAGGAAAGGGAATCTGCCGTCCTTACCTGATCTGGCCTACATGTGACTCCAGGCCCACAGCAATGTGGTTGACTCTGTGAACAAGGACAATTAGGGATGGGCAATAAATGCTGGCTTAGGCAGTGAAGCCCACATCCCATAAACGAATAAAGATTCAGTCAGAAGCAGCTTTAATGGGGTTAAAGGCTGCAAAATCCCTAGGGCCTGATAATCTACATCCCAGAGTACTAAAGGAAGTGGCCCTGGAAATATTGGATGCATTGGTGGTCATAGACTCTGGAGCAGTTTCTACAGATTGGAGTGTGGCAAATTATTACTATTTAAAAATGGAGGGAAAGGAAAAACATAGAATTACAGACCAGTTAGCCTAGTAGCGGGGAAAATGCTAGAGTCTATTATTAAAGGGATTTAAAGTCAGCATGGGTTTATGAAAGGGAAATCATGAATAACTAATCTACTGGAGTTTTTTGAGGATGTAACTAGTAGAATAGATAAGGGAGAACCAGTGGATGTGGTGTATTTGAATTTCATGAAGGTTTTTGGTAAGGTCCCGCATAAGAGGCTAGTGGGAAAAATTAAAGCACATGAGATTAGGGGTAATATACTGGCATAGATTGAGAATTGGACAGCCAATCTGGTACCATTATTCAAGAAGGGAGGAAGAGATAAACCAGGGAACTACAAGCTAGTCAGTCTAACCTCAGTGGTGGGGAAAATATTGGAAGCAATTCTGAGGGACAGAATTAATCTACACTTGGAGAAGCAGGGATTAATCAAGGACAGTCAGCATGGTTTTGTTAAGCGGAGGTCATGTCTGACCAATTTGATTGAATTTTTCGAAGAGGTGACCAGGTGTGTAGATGAGGGCAATGCATTTGATGTAGTCTACTTGGACTTCAGCAAGGCTTTTGATAAGGTCCCACATGGGAGACTGATAACGAAGGTAAGAGCCCATGGGATCCAAGGCAATTTGACAAATTGGATCCAGAATTGGCTGAGTAGCAGGAAGCAGAGTGATGGTCAAGGGGTGTTTTTGTGACTGGATGCCTGTGTCCAGTGGGGTTCCACAGGGATCGGTTTTGGGTCCCTTGCTGACAAACGATTTAGACTTGAATGTAGGAGGATTGATCAGTAAGTTCACGGATGACACAAAAATTGGTGGGGTGGTAAATAGTGAGGAGGATAGCCTTAGATTACAGGAGGATAGAGGGATTGGTCAGATGGGCAAATCACTGGCAAATGGAATTTAATCCAGATAAGTGTGAGGTGATGCACTTGGGCAGGACAAACTAGGCATGGGAACACACAATGAATGGTAGGACCCTGGGAAGTACCGGGGATCAGAGGGACCTTGGTGTATATGTCCAACAGCCCCTTAAGGTAGCGGGACAGATAAGGTGGTTAAGAAGGCATATGGGATACTTGCCTTTATTAGACGAGGCATAGAATATAAGAACAGGGAGGTTATGCTGGAACTGTACAAACCGCTTGTTAGGCCACAGCTAGAGTATTACGTGCAGTTCTGCAATCCACATTATAGGAAGGATGTGATTGCACTGCAGAGGGTGCAGAGGAGATTTACCAAGATGTTGCCTGGGCTGGAGAGTTTTAGTTATGAAGAAAGATTGGATAGACTGGGGTTATTTTCCCTGGAGCATAGGAGATTGAGAGGGGACATGATTGTGGTGTTTAAAATTATGAGGGGCATATATAGGGTAGACAGGAAGGAACTTTCCCCCTTGGTGGAGGGATCAATAACCAGGGGCATAGATTTAAAGTAAGGGGCAGGAGATTTAGAGGGGATGTGAGGAAGAAATTTTTCACCAGAGGGTGGTGGGAATCTGGAACTCACTGCCTGAAAGGGTGGTAGAGGCAGAAACCCTCATAACATTTAAGAAGTATTTGGATGTGTACTTGCGATGCTATGGGATACAAGGTTATGGCCTAGTGCTGGAAAAAGGGATTAGAATAGTTAGGTACTTGTTTGACCGGCGCAGACTCAATGGGCCAAAAGGCCTTTTTCTGTGCTGTAGACCTTTATGAATATGGTTGACAGGCTGGAAACAGAGAGTGGGAATAAATGGGTCTTTTTCTGGGTGGCAGGCAGTGACTAATGGTGTACCGCAGAGATCAGTGCTTGGGCCCCAGCTATTCACGATATATATAAATGACTTGGATGAGGGAACCAATTGTAAATTTTTCAAGTTTGCTGACGACACAAAACTGGGCAGAGCTGTGAGGAGGATGCAAGGAAGCTTCAGGGCGATTTAGACAAGTTGTGTGTGGGCAAACACATGACAGATGCAGTATAACATGGATAAACATGAAGTTATATGCTTCGGTGTGAAAACAGTAAGGCAGAGTATTATTTAAATGGTGATACATTGAGAAACTTGGACGTACAAAGGAAACTGGGTGTCCTTGTACACCAATGAAAGTAAATAGGCAGGTGCAGCAAGTAATTAGGAAGGCAAATGGTATGTTGGCCTTCATTGCAAGAGGATTTGAGTTCAGAAGTAGGGATGTCTTATTGCAGTTATAAAGGGCCTTGGTGAGACCACACTGGAGTATTGAGTGCAGTTTTGGTCTCCCTACCTAAGAAAGGATATACTTGCCATAGAGGGACTGCAGCGAACGTTCACTAGGCTGATATCGGGGATTGCAGGACTGTCATATGAGGAGAGATTGTTTCACCTGGGCCTGTATTCACTAGAGTTTAGAAGAATGAGAGGGGATCTGATTGAAACGTATAAAACACTGGACAGACTGGATGCAGGAAGGATGTTTCCCCTGGTTGGGGAGTCTAGAACCAGGGATCATAGTCTCAGGATATGGGGCAGGCTATTTAGGACTGAGATGAGGAAAAATTTCTTCACTCATAGGGTGGCCAACCTTTGGAATTCTCTACCACAGAAGGCTGTGGAGGCCGTGTCACTGAGTATATTCAAGAAAGAAATTGCTAAGTTTTTGGATATTAGGGGCATCAAGGGGTATGGAGAGAAAGCGGGAGTATGGCGTTGAAATAGAGGATCAGCCATGATCAGATTGAATGGCGCAGCAGGCTTGAAGGGCCGAATGGCCTATTCCTGCTCCTAGTTTCTCTGTTTCTTTGAAACCTGTTGCTAATCCCGATTCCATGCCTCAATACGTGGCTTCTGAGTTGAACAGAAAAAATCAAATTACTAATTAAGTTACTCGACTCTCAGGAACCTCATGACTGTCTGATTCCTTAAGCAGCAAGCCTGTGGTTCGTTTAAACACTTCGTTACTTGCAATGCTACATCGCTGATTCAATCAAGTTGGCAGACTGCCGACCCATGCAGCCACTGTTGAAAATTCTCATTCCTGCAGTTCGCCGTCGCATTTTTGCGAAGTCTGCCAAAACCGGCAAGGTGTGGCAGCAAGAAAATCTTTGAGCTGATGTACATCATCCGTAATCAGCCTCTCTCTCTCCTGAGCAGGGATGCCCCGGATCTCCTCCAGATGGCGGAAGATATAAAGATTACGATTGTCATTAGTCAGCAAGCACAGCATGGTCCTGAGTGCTCAAACACTAAAAAACTATTCCGATTCGGATTTCACCTTCAATATGCCCTCTCTTTTTGAAGAGAAGGTTTGTCCATTTTCATTTATCATTCCAGGTCCTGGAAAGTCACCAATAGTCAGACCAACTTACCGCCCACGAGATGACCATGGCACCTCCGGTGGGAGAGGTACCGGAGAAGGACGAGAAGCCTCTACCTCCAACTGCAATGATGGCACAGCTGGTCAGCACATCAACCACTGTGTGCACGCTGCTACTTCCAGCCAGCCTGCAACAACCACAAGAGATGCTGCAACCAGATAGCAGTATATCACCATCGACAACAAAAAGCAGAAGTGAGCTTACCACTCAACCTTCTTCTAGCCACAGGAATGTTCCTCCTCAGCCTCAGAAGGCTTCCAGACAGCCCACATGGAAAAAGCAGAAAAAGCAGCACCAAATACCGTCTTCGTCCGCCCCGAAAGAAACGGTCAAGACGAACAGCAAACATGCATCAACATAACAGCCAGGCCAACCAGGTGTGGTTCAACATAAAGCAATGGAAGAAAAGAATGAAAGCATACCCAAATTCCAGTACAATCACTAAACCAACAGGAGGAACCAACAGAACCTACCACTCTCCCGACAGAATGGCAAATGAGATGTCGAAGTGTTACAGGGCCCCTAGACTGCCTGAACTTCAAGGTCTTGAAGGGGGGAGATGGGTTACCGAGAATGTTGTTAATATTAATACTGTAATGGCAATAATGTTGGAATATTATTAAGGTTGTAACAATAAGGTAAATGCATAAGACTAATAACAATGTAAGACTTGAGGTAAACTTAGGTAACTCTATGTCCATGGAATAAAGATTTGGGGGTAGATGTAGTAGAAGGGTCTGAAACATACAGGGTTAATGTGGGACTAAGTACAGTAGCACCCACACAGTGATGACCCAGGCCTGGGATCAGTGTGATGTTGAGCAAAGACATGTTAAATCTAGACATGGAGATAGCTCCTTGTCTGTAGCCTTTACTGTATATATGTATATAGCTAAAAAGAGTTAATAAAGACTTGCTGTTAACATACAGAAGACTGCAAAGACTCCTTTGACAGACATGATCTGCAAACAACGCCATCCCAACACATTGGAGCAGTCTCTCATCTTCCCCGTATCAATCCTTCGAGTGCAGGATTGTGGCTGAGCCACAAGTGTCAAATCTGGGAACTGCAGGGCCATGTGATGCCAGCTGGTGCTTCTTGATTTCAGAGTTCTGGACGGGAGGGTTTACCGAATTTGTATGGGGGTGACCTTTCTTTCAATATTTTGAATTTTTCACTCCCATCTTGGTTTTTCACAGGCTATTTGTGAGGTTTCAAAGGTGAATTTGTCCACCGCCCCCGTGTATTTTAAACTCTGGTTGGAACCTGACAGAGGAATTGAACAGCTGACAGGAAGGCAGCAAATCTGCATGAATGCAGTGGGAAGCCAATTAGGATTGTTAAGCAGGCAGCTATGAGACATCTGCATCTGCTGCACACTATCAAACACACCTTTTGGAATTACGCGAGTAGCTTTCTGATCTGGTAATAGATCTAGCAACCCCTCAACTTTAAAATCCTCACCTTTGTTTTCACACCCCTTTAGCTTCTTACCCTTCCTTATCTCTAACTTCCTCCAGCTCTGTAACCCTCCAAGACATACGGGTTCCAATTGAGTGATGAACTGTGCTGTTCTGATTGCAAACATATACATCTCATGTTATCTACACTTTTAAAAATTTAAATAGTTTAAGAACTGATGAAGGGTTAACTGGTGTGCTTCATTGCCATGATGGTCTATTTAAAGTACGAGACCTCAAAACATTGTTTACAAGTTAGATTTATATAACATGTGTTTGAGCAGTTTTCTTGTTAATGTATGCAACTGTTAAATTACTATTTTAATTTACTTCGGGGATATTCATAGTAACGCAAGTACTGGAGAAGTAAAAAGAACAATTTATGCAACACAGCAACCTTCAAGTGAGTTGCCAGTGACATAAATCAGATGTAAATCCTTGAAGCATAAGGCTGTATTTGGCTCCTTGTGTCCTTTATGGCACTGAAGAAAATCTGCAGTCATTTAGCGGAAACCATCAGAATCGTTAAAACTGGCACAGGAGTGGCATGCTTCAAGTTTTGATTTTGTGTTGAAGTATCCAGGATGGCTTTTGGAAGTTGAAGTCAACGCCCACCCCAAACATGGCCATCATCATATAGGGAATAGATCTAGGGATAGGGGTGCTGAACATCATCCTAGGTCTTCAGTGGGACAAGATACATCGGGTCAAACCAGGCATTTCTCACTGCCCAGGTTAGAAGAAAACTCATTTATAAATAAATTTGGTCAGCGGCTCCCCATACGGAGAAGTCAACAGGACGAGGCAATTCAGCCATAACTTCTGGCGTTGAAAGACATGTGTGCCCCACATCTGCCCATAATGGCAATGGCATCTGCCCTTGCCAATCAAATCAGGAAATATCGCCTGACCCTGGAAAGTTCACCAGCATTAGCGGCAGAGGTACTTGCCAGGTGCATCTCACCAGGATGCACCCAGCAAATGTACTTGTATGTCACAAACAGAAGACTATCAAATAAGCAACATGAAGGAGTGCTGGTTATGAGAATTAATTAAACAAAATACTATGCAGCTCAAAAGATTGGCGAAATCCTGAAAGGCCAACAGTGGCATTTGTTTTTCTTGATAATTGGAAGGATTAAAGGAGGTTCATTCCGTTTAGATTGGTGTATGTTTTCGAGATAGCTGTGTTAACTCCACACTCTGTCCTCAAGCTCTGATGACTTATTTAGTGCTGTTGAAAGAATAGCTGTCTCCTGTTTCTCTCTAAGCATGTAGCTCTCTGCAATTGAGGGGACATCTGAGAGCTAGACCTTTGAATAATTCTATTCTCAAAATGTAAATTTTTCTGCACTTCTTCCATTGTAATTTCTAAATTAACTTTATTGTGCAGCTTTAAAATGTTTTAATCTCTTTCATGTAACATTCTTTAGAGACTGAGGTCTACACTTTGAAAAGAGCAACTTAAAAGGTGCAAACATCTTCATTCAAATGAGATTTTCTAGGAAATTTCTAGTCAAAGTTTTTCTAGCCTAAGTTTGCCAACTTTTTTTTGGGAGCATGTTACCATTTTCCTCATCATGTAGTCACATCTCAGCAAGCAATTATGCATTATGGTGTGACTTAGGTTTCATTTTATCTTTATAAGCTAATTCGACTACCTTTGTCATGAAGATCATTAGGTTTTAAGACTTATTTTTGCAAATGAAGTCACTCAATATTTTTTCAAGCTTTGCTTTCTGTCTGTGAGTTTGTGTCCTTTTCTTGCTGTGGTAGGGCAAGAACCTGAAATACTGACTTAGACAAACATAAAATGATGCTATTGCATCAGAATGCTCGGGTATTGACTGTGAAGTGAATCTAAATACGTGAGTTACAATTTGGAAATCCTTGTGCTCTAGCAAATCCAACCTTGACCTGTCTTGATTTGAAGTTTTTCTACTTGGAAAATCCCACACAGTTCATGCTTGTGCTAGCAGATAAATGGTGTCAGCGGATTGCACCATCTCAGCAGGAAAAGAAAAGGGCATAACAGCTCCATTGGAGTGCATGGCCTACACTGACTAAACATCCTAGCTCAGGAAGGAAGTTCATGGGAGACCACAGTGGTACTTCCCCATGATTGCCCACACAGGTTGTAATTAAATTCACCCCGGCCATGGGCCTAAAGGGTCAAGCAGTGGGGAGGTGCTTTCCCACAAAATAAAGCAAAGGAAATTATTTTGCTGAATCGACACGACCCTTCACTGTGCATCTCATGGCAGCTGATTACTGGCAGGGACCTTGGTGCAGAATTGCTTGCCTGCTCAACTGAGGGGTTGTAAATGGAATACAAACAATTAAACAATATAACTTACAAAAATGGGGGATGGAAGAAGAAAATCAGGATAAATTCAAAACTTCATGCATTACAGACCATGTTACACTCAATTTGTTCTTATTTCTAAACCATGCCACCTAATCAAATGTCAGCTGCAATTAATATCCAAATTTCATATGGCAAATATCTGATCATTTCAAGGAGGTCTAATGTAAGGCTGAACTCCAAACTAACTGCCGCATGACTTGCCCTCAATGATCACCACTAACAGTGGAGGTCAGCTGCTGACATGTTGAATTTAGTCGGTGGATTACAACCCAGTCTAAGCCAGTCTTTCCCGCTTGACTTAAAGTATTTGTTTATGTACACTTGAGATAACATAATGCCTATCAAAATATAATAATCTTGAGTTCCATTTACATTCTGGGAAAAATGAAAGTGCCATCATGTCTCACATATTAATCGTTGGCTACTGACAAGTTTCACTTCCTTAATCAGGTAAAAGCTTTTCACAGCTTCGATCTCACTTTGTCACAGATGCAACTACATTAATAATTTGCTGCAGTTTAGATGTGTCTCTATCCAGACACTCTGATAAGATAGGAAGCTTCTGGCAGAGTTGTCATATCTCTTCCCAAATTTCTTACATCAATGCTGAACTGGAAAAACAGCCTTTAACCCTGTAGTCTTTAAATAACTAAGGTATCCTTTATCAAGTACATTTTTTTAACTCTTCCACTTTAACCAGTTTTCTCAGTTTCATTAATGCCAGCTGGAATATACATACATATATACACAAACACACAAAAACATCAAAATTAAAATGATTCCCAATAGAAAATGTGAAAATAATGACTTCAAGTAGTTAACATCCAACCTCTCACTATAATATTCTTAACTATGCAGCAGCCTCTAATGTCTGGCTTTCTGATTAAAGTGTATAAACCAGTGACTTTCCAGTTAAATATATTCTTCATTATAATGTGCTTTCCATAGGGTGTTCATGAGTTGCATTAACAAGTTAATGCAACTTAATTTTTATAATTTTATGAAACACTGAAAAGATTATATAAGGAAAATACTACAACTTTAATTCACAAGACCAACCAACAAATCATTTACAGGAACTATAAAAGTGGAACATTCTTACCTTCGATCTGCGATGGTCTCCCTCATGTCTGGCTGCAAGTTCACCCTGTATAGTCTTTTACCTGATACTATGGCAGAACTTACACAACGTATGCAACCCAACACCTGCTAAGTGACTAATTCGAAATTTACAAAGTACCTGCAGTCAGAAGTCTCGGTTTCCTCAATAGTTGGTAGCCTGCTAAACGTACAGAAAGCCCTGAACATCCACACACTATCCACTCAGCACAGTACACAGAAGAAGAACCACTGCCCAACTACACTAATCATTTACTTAGCTTCAGCTGTTGACAGTAATTTCTTCAAGAGGTTACCATGTGTGTCATTTAGACAGCTAGAATCTTCCTATAACACTCTATGTTTCTACCTGGATATTCTGACCATTAAAGTGGATTACAAGATTTACGAGATTCATTGCTACCAGGAGTCGCCCTGCAGCAAGGAGGAGGAGGGGAAAATTTGTTGCCAAAGCAATCAACTGCACCTGCTCAAGTCCCTGTGCACTTTCTAAAAGCAACAGTACTAGCAACCCAGCACAATTATGCTGAGGAAATTGTGGATACTGCAGATTTTTTTGAGACATTTTTTTCCTTACTCACTTGTGTTATGTTTAAAATGGTACTGATACCCTTAAAGATCCATTTCTAGTAAAAATTCATAAAAAGAAATGTATAACAAAATACATAACATTATCATTAAAATTATTGCTAATAAGCCCCTGTCCTTAATTTCAATTGTTCAAGCATAGAGTTAATGTTAAGTATCAGGACCACCCTTTAAGAGAACTTGGTATATTTTCTGTACTACAAACTGAGACAATACCATAATGTTTGCATACAGTGAAATTAATACTTTATGAAAAAGTTGTGCACAATTTTCTCTTTCAACTCACTAACCTTAATACTGAATTACTGCACACTATCATTCAGAACAATATTAATTCTGAGGTTAAAAAATAGATACAACTCAAAAATCATTCAGTAGTCAAGATTAAACATTTTAATGATAATTAAATAAAGACTATTAGAATCCCTAATAAGCTCAATACAGATTTTATAACTTACGATTTTCAATTCCTAAGGTGCCCTTGGAGTATAATCTCTCTTCTTTTAGAGCTACTTTCTTCTAATTGTGTCAACAGTATTCCAACTTTTCAATTTATACCAACGCAGATTTCATATATCAAATAAGGGTTTTAATTTCTAGGCATGGGGAATTTCCAAACAGACTGTGCTGTCTTCTGCAATTATATGAGAAGTGATTTACTCACCCAATGCTGCTTAGAGCTTGTTCAAAGAGCTCATTTTGAAGAAGAATGTCATGTTGGTTTGAGAAAACACTATTTAAACTGGTTAAAACAGAGCTGCAGAACTGACGCAGTGCTTCAAACTGCATTTTCATCTCTTACCCCCATATACTGTAAAGCCGTCTATCTCATATGTATCATCAAATGCCAAAATGCCAATCAAATGCTTGAGTCGTCCTGACCTGTGTAAAAACTACGATTTGATGAACACCAGTCAATAGTTAATTGTTCAGACGCCATCCGCTAATTCAGCCAGAGAAGCTAAGCACTTTAAACACCATTACTGACTGTAGCAATAATGCTTTGCAGCAGTGAGGGTTCCCCATTCCCAGCTGCAGTGTCGAGCAGTCACAGATTTCTAATATCTGAATGCTTATTAAACAAACACAGGCTAGATGCTTTCATCAGGAATTCAAGCATATCTGGCTTCCAACAATCAGGCCTCAAAAGTAATCAGACACAGGGAGGAGAAAAATGCTTTAACCCTTCAGTTGTGGGGAAGAAAAAGAACAGACTGTTTTGCACATGTCATATGATAAAATAATCAAATAAATATGTGAGTGCGTTTGTATATGCATGTATGTAGGAGAGGGCGTTGCCTATTGTAAACCTATCATAGTAGCATTTTTACAGTAACTGATGCTTAAATAATTACTTAGTGAAAATAACAATAAAACAATGTAGGTGTTTAATATTCTATTTCCTGTAAACCATATTTTTAAAAACCACACACTTAAAGATCTTTCTTCACATTGTTCTGTAATCTTCCACTACCTTATATTGTTCTACATTCATGATGGTCTGTTCACCTGACTGTCAGTCTACCATTGCTCATTTTTCACAACAAGGGAAAGAGAAAAAGTTCCTTACATGTCATATCCAAAAAGGAGGTGAAGCATTAAATTTCAAATATGCAGGAGTCTCTTGAGGGCTTTGGCCTATTCTGTGCATTCATGGCAAACTGTTCGTGGCCACACACACATCTATAATTCATTCCTGCTCAGCTACTGTTCCATAATGAATGTATTTGTTGATGAAATCATAGGTATACCACTAATATATACTGTTCAGCCAACATCTCAAGTGTTTCTTTTAGTATGCTACAAAATTGACAGCATGGTGGCACTAAACACTGGAGATATGGATTTATGATTGTGATATCCTCACAACAGTAGAGAATCAGTACAACAGCATTATCAAGCAACTCCAATAAAGCAGTTTGCGGGCAGGATTGACCATAACCTGGCACAAGTGCCGCTCTCATTTGGCACAGGCCTAATGTAAAAAGGGGAAGCTGAAAAAAGAGCAATTTGTTACTTCACAACAAAAACCACTGAAATTACCATTTATTTTCTAGACACAATAGAGGCTTTCATTTAAATACAAGTCAAAATAAGAAGGAACTATAATGAACTTATAATAATCTTACTATTATAATTATTATCACTATTATTTTGTCTAGCTGTTGAAATACTGCTGCTTGATTGCTGGAGATGAACAGCAAAAGGTTTGTATTTGCATATCACCTCGTCACATGGAAACACTCAAACTGTCGCACACAATGCATTACTAAAGCAGCAACCATTCTTAAGTAGGCTGAATAACCAAACACCATTTTGATTGCAACCAGGTAAATTCTGGCGCATTTCAATGTTTGACAAAAGAGAAAAAAAAACAACGCTGTCCCTTTTAATATGGCAACTATGGCTCAGTTGGTAGCCCTTTCACCTCAAGTCAGAAGGTCATGGATTCAAGTTTCACTCCAGGACTCCAGCACAAAAATCAAAGTTGACACCCAAGTGCAGTACTGAGAGACTGCTGCACCATCAGAGGTGTTATCTTTCAAAGGAGAACCTGCCTGCACTTTCAGGTGGATGTAAAAGATTCCATGGCAGTATGGAGGAAGAGCAGAAGAATTATTCCTTGGCTAATATTTATCAGTCAATAAAAAAAAAATCGCAAAAACAGATGATCTTGTTTGCGGGAAGTTTGCCTTGTGCAAATTAGCTGCTGCGTTTCCTCCACTACAGCAGTGGCTACACTTCAGAAGTGCTTCATTGGCTGTAAAGTGCTTCAGGACATCCTGTGGTCGTGAAAAGTAATATAAAAATGTCTTTCTTTGGATAACAAAGATTACTATTCTCCAGTCACTATTTTCTAGTGGAAAGATGTGGAGAATTCAGGATATCAAGTGGTCTTCTTCAGATGGAATTACTTAGGGCTCATTTAGACCACATTTCTGCGATGTGCCTCAAATTGCTGCCTGGTCAAGCAGATCTGGGACATACCTGTCTCAACACATCCTCTCTCAGTGTTTTGGGATATTGCCTTTTTTTTATTTGTTCAGTTACAGCTGTGAAAGTGGAGGTGGACCAAGCTACATTTTCCTGTGCAGTTCATTATATAGGAATGTGAGGAGGACTACATTCACCACACCACAAACTTCTTCATCACCACTACCAATAACCAGCCAGCCGAGGATGCAGTTTGGCCATAGCAACCAGATTTGATACTTTCTTTTCACAGCGCTTTATCTAGTAAAGTGACCAGGAACAGATAATCCAGACTTATATAAGGCAAGCGACTCCAAGTAAGGGATGTGCAGGATGCCATTTATCTTGTTTTGAGAGTCAAGTCTCTAGCACTTCATGTATTAAATTACGAATAATGCCTTCATTTTTTCATAAAAGTAAAGAATTCAGGTAAAAGGGGAACAGCAGGTCAAAACATCAGATTTGATTCATATTCCTTGTGCTGCCTCCAGAATTATTATTTGGCTTACCTTCAAAAATGAAACGAAAACACTCTAAACCCAAAATGACCATTTACTCTTTCTCTGGGGCAAGGCACTGAAATTAGGTTTCTAGCAGAGATTTTTTTTTAATGATGCAGATATATAATTGTAGTCCTCACACTGGTGCAGTATATTTCTGTTTAGAAGATTTCAGACCGCATCACCCTTTACTAACAAGAACGTAAGGCAGACAGGTTTCTTAATGACTAGAATAAAGCAGTGTAGGGCTGGTTCTCTTAGATATGTTGGTGTAAGTGATTATTACTAGCACTTCTTTAAGCTTCTAACCTGCACCAGCAGTGACATTCAAAACATATTATCAGGGTCTTTTCAGAGGGGAATTTTTATCTGCACCAAGAGGCATGTTTGTGAATCTTGATTTTTCTCTAGTGATATTGCACCAAAAAAGTGACAAGAATATCTCCAAGTTCATTTTTGGCTGTTTTGCCACTGTGATGACAAGGGGTAAAATATAAAAAAAAGCCTGATATACTACTTGCCTTGGTTCTAAGTTCATCCTTTGGCTACACCATGTAACCAGACAGAAAATAACCTCCTTGAATACAAACTAAATTGCCACTTCAAAATAATTTTAATTTTCTCTTGTAGCGAGAGTGGTAGAAAAATACAAAATTTTGCCCCTGATGCAATTACCAATGGCAAACAACAGAAAATATGCTCCAGAATGTCTCATAGATGGAAGTGACTGTTCATTTTATTGTAAATATCATACCTTTCTGTGGTTATCTCACTGGCAGTCTGCATTGAATGCTGCTTCACCCCTGAACCATTTTTGATTGAATCTTGTCGCGTGAGCCCTTGAGGTCTGTTTTTGTCTGACGCTGGTGTAGAAATGTCCCCTGAGGGTAAAGGACCTTGGAATTGGGAATGCTCCTGTAGTTTTGCTTTCTTTTCCTGTGGCGCTTCTTCGTTTCTATGGGGCACCCCCACCGTGGCCTCAGTTGGGTCAGCCTCCTGCGGAGTGTTCGGGCCACTGCTGTAAAACCAGGCCCCTGATTTAGTGAGGATTTCCTGTTGTTTTCGGCACAAGTTACATACCCACATCACCTGAGACAAGAAAAGTAGGTTATCCTTGGTGCAGTAATTAAAGTCACTTTTAGAATGAGATTTTAAATGCCTTGATTAAAGAAATACAGTTCAAATACGTAAACATTTTGTCAATGTTACAAAATTTAAAAATTAAACCTGGTGTCATAGAAAACAACATCTAGAACATAAATACCATAGCCGCACATAATTATAAATGTAAAAGTCAAATGTAAGCAATGTAAATACACCAAAATAACATTTGTTTCAGATTTAAACAGCAGTAATACAATGATTTTCTTTCTCTCTGCTCCCTTCACTATGCTCCCATTTTCATAGCTTCTTCTTCAGTTAATGGGACTAGTCTAGAATAGTCTAGAAAATTGTAGAGCACCATCCATGATGGTCCATATTGATTGACCTATAGAGAGTAACCCAGCCAACACCTGGGAAACTCACCCGTTGTAAACAGGTA
Organism: Cetorhinus maximus; assembly: GCF_964194155.1. Classification (NCBI taxonomy): domain Eukaryota; kingdom Metazoa; phylum Chordata; class Chondrichthyes; order Lamniformes; family Cetorhinidae; genus Cetorhinus; species Cetorhinus maximus. The sequence continues at coordinate 31,939,913 of NC_135882.1, read as the reverse complement.
AGTTGGGATATCAGCTAAAGCTGGGATTTGTGCCCAAGTGCTCTCCATGTAAATCTAATGTTATGCTGTCCGGTTAACTGCTATGCCTTCTTTCTTTCTGTCAAAAACAACATCAGCAGATGATACATAGACCGTCTTAAGGGTCAAAAAAAACATGTTCATACTCTTGGTTTTTTGCCATCAATATTTTATTCTGTGCCAATGTGAAGTGCAAGAAAAGGCCATTTACTTGGTAACAAGCCAAATATGCTTCCAAACTGAACCATCTGAAAAGACAGAAAAGCTGAGAGGGCATGTGTCCAATTTAAGGAAACTGGTTAATGATCCTGTAGCTAAGGTAAAAGAAGGTTATGGCACCCTGTTTGGAATAATGATTTTTAACATCCAGTTTCTGTAACCAACATCTCAGAAATAATGGGGGGGATTTCATGGAGCCTGCAAGAGCGGGAAACGTGGCATGCAGCGTGACTGAATTAGACAGGAGCTGAAATTTTGATTTCCTGAGGGTGGGTTGAGATGTAGCGATTAAGTCAATGACATGATTGTGTCGTGTCAGGCCTCATGCCGTCCTGTGGTAGGTTCTTACTTGTAATACATTTGCATGGCATGAATTCTTATGAGAGTAAAACCATTTAAAATTACATCCTACCTTCAAGGTAAAGTCAGCAGCGCACAAGAATCTGGTAGCACCCAGTTCATGTTATTTAAAGGTGGCATGCACCAGTTGGCTTTGTGCCTGAGATCAGAAATTTTCCTTGTTGAACTCTGTGGAACAAGGGAGGGGGGGTGGGGGTGGGTGGGGCAGGAGAATGGCAGCTTGCATAGAGGTTCAGGACTGGCAAGGGTGAGTCAGTGGTGGGGGATTGGGTTTGGAGTGGGGTCGGAGCATAGAGGAGTGGGAGAGGGTAGGGCCTGGTGTCCTGAGTGTGGTGGGAACAGTCAGTCAAGGCAAGAAAATAAGGGGCCTAAAGGACGGTGTCTCAGTACTGTCCACATGTGGATCCATCGCAGGGTGTTGGCTGGCAGAGTCCCTAAAGGGCTATCAGTTCACCTACAGCATTTCAATTATCCCTACTGAGTGTGATCTTGGACAATGTCCTTTACAATCCCAGAAGGAAAAATCAGTAAAAATGGGGAAATAAGAATACTGGTCCGAACTGGTCTTATATACCTTAAAATGGAACACCAGTAAAAACTGGGAAATAACAGTACTGGCCCAAACTATTTTTTCCTTCTGGGATGCATGGAAGGGAGGCCAACTGAGCCTGCAAATTCAGCCATGTCCCACAGAGTGGCGAATACAACATATGAACGTTCAATGAAGAGAGAACGCAAGACACATCATTTCTTTCACAGTAAAGAAATGTCCCTAACTCCCCTGCAACCATCAGTATGTGCCAAACTTGAGGCGTGCCAGTACATTCAGCACTCTCCCTAAGCCTGTCTCAACAAATTATCATTTTGCACACATGAATAAAGTGAAACCAATGTAACGTGGAGTATTTACAAGTGAAATTTAAATTTGAAAAACACCTGTGCCACCTTTGTATTCTCAATAAGTCTTATGTTAATGGCAATGGAGTGGTGCAGAAAAATTGTGGCTATGATGAAGAGCATCGCTGTTTGTGCAGAGGACTCTTTTATAGCCCACCTGCTGCTTTGGCAGCTGACAGCACGTTTCATCACTGAAAACCTTCCTCTGCCATGTGGTGGCATGTGTCTCCCATGCAAACCTGGACACTTTAAATATTAATTGTAATCGCGTGGGAACAAGCATAAAGAGAGAAGTGGCACCCACTTCCTGTTCCGCCATTGGGAACAGTGCACCAAGGTTAAAATTCTGGCCAAGTTTTGCTCCAATAAAAAGAAAACCTCAGCAAAGTCAACCACACTTTTCCTTTCCCTCACAAATTTCTCAGGTACATTTTTCACCAAATTGCCTCTCATCTATTGTACACAGATTTTAAAAAAATCTTTCATGGGATGTCAGCATCACTGGCAAGGCCAATATTTGTTGCTCATCCCTAATTGCCCTTGCAAAGAAAGTGATGAGCCACCTCCTCGAACCGTTACAGTCCATCGGGTATTGGAAAACTCAAAGTGCTGTTAAGAAGGGAGGTGCAGATTTTGAACCTGTGACAGTGAAGGAATGGCGATATAGTTCTAAGTCATGATGGTGTGAGACTTGGAGGGGAACTTGCAGTAGTAGCATTCCCATGCGCCTACTGCTCTTGTCCTTCTAGTTGGTAGAAGTCGTGGGTTTGGAAGGTGCTATCAAAGAAGGCTTGGCAAGTTGCTGGAGTGCATCTTGTAGATGGTAAACACTGCTGCCACTGTGCACCAGTGGTAGAGGGAGTCAGTGATTAAGGTATTGGATGGGGTACCGATCAGTTGACTTACTTTGTCATGCATAATGTCGAGTTTGAGTGTTTTTGGAGCTGCACTCATCCAGGCAAGTGGAGAGTATTCCATCACACTCCTGACTTGTGCCTTGTAGATGGTGAACAGGCTTTGGAGAGTCAAGAGGTGAGTTACTCGATGCAGAATTCACAATCTTTGACCTGCTTTGGTTACCACAGTATTATATGGCTGGTCCAGTTGCATTTCTGATCAATGGTAACTCCCAGGATGTTGCTGGTGGGGGATTCAGCAATGGTAATGCCATTGAATGTCAAAGGAAGATGATTAGATTTTCTCTTGTTGGAGGTGATCATTGCCTGGCACTTGTGTGGCGTGAATGTTACTTGTCACAAGTCAACCCAAGCCTGAATTTTGTCCAGTTCTTGCTGCAAATGGACAAGGACTCTTCAGTATCTGAGGAGTCACATCACAAATGGTGCTGTGTAATCATCAGCAAACATCCCCACTTCTGACTGTATGATGGAGGGAAAGTCATTGATGAAACAGTTGAACATGGTTAGGCCTAGGACACCACCCTGACAAACTCCTGCAGCAATATCCTGGGGTTGAGATGATTGGCCTCTAAAGAAACATCTTTTTTTGTGCTAGGTATGACTCCAACCAGTGGAGAGTTTTCACCGATTTCCATTGACTTCAATTTTGCTAGGGTTGCTTGATGCCACACTCTGTCAAATGCTGCCTTGATATCAAGGGCAGTCACTCTCATCTCCCCTGTTGCATTCAGCTCTTTTGCCCATGTTTAGACCAACGCTGTAATGAGCTGAGTGGCCCTGGCGGAACCCAAACTAAGCATTTGAGAGTAGATTATTGTTATGCAAATTATCATCCACTTGCAACTTTGGGCTGAAGATTGTAGCAAATGCTTCAGCCTTATATTTTGCAATGATGTGCTGGGCTCCCCCATTTTTTTTTTCTTTTTGTTTTTATTCACTCATGGGTTGTGGGCATTGCTGGCTGGGCCAGCATTCATTGCCCATCCCTAGTTGCTCTTGAGAAGGTGGTCGTGAGCTGCCTTCTTGAACAGCTGCAGTCCATGTGGTGTAGGTACCCCCACAGTGCTGTTAGAAAGGGAGTCCCAAGATTTTGACTCAGCAACAGTGAAGTCGGGATTTCCAAGTCGGGATGGTGAGTGACTTGGAGGGGAACTTCCAGGTGGTGGTGTTCCCATCTGTCTGCTGCCCTTGTCCTCCTAGATGGTAGCGGTCGTGGGTTTGGAAAGTCCTGTCGAAGGAGCCTTGGTGAATTCCTGCAGTACGCGTTGTAGATGGTACACACTGCTGCTACTGTGCATCAGAGGTGGAGGGAGTGAATGTTTGTGGATCTGGTGCCAATCAAGCGGACTGCTTTGTACTGGATGGTGTCAAGATCCTTGAGTGTCGTGGGAGCTGCACTCATCCAGGCAAGTGGGGAGAATTCCATCACACTCCTGATTTGTGCCTTGTAGATGGTGGACATGTTTGGGGGTCAGGAGGTGAGTTACCTGTTGCATGATTCCTGAGCTGCTCTTGTGGCCACAGTATTTAAATGGATAATCCAGTTCAGTTCCTGATCAATGGTAACCCCCAGGATGTTGATAGTGGGGGGATTCAGTGTTGGTAATGCCATTGAACATCAAGGGGCAATGGTTGGATTCTCTCTTGTTGGAGATGGTCATTGCCTGACACTTGTGTGACGCGAATGTTACTTGCCACTTGTCGGCCCAACCTGGATATTGTCCAGGTCTTGCTGCATTTGGACATGGACTGCTTCAGTATCTGAGGAGTCGCCAATGGTGCTGAACATTGTGCAATCATCAGCAAACATCCCCACTTCTGACCTTATGATGGAAGGAAGGTCATTGATGAAGCAGCTGAAGATGGTTGGGGCAAAGGACACTATCCTGAGGAACCCCTGCAGTGATGGCCTGGAGCTGAGATGACTGACCTCCAACAACCACAACCATCTTCTTTTCTGCTAGGTTTGGCTCCAACCAGTGGAGAGTTTCCCCCCTGATTCCCATTGACTCCAGTTTTGCCAGGACTCCTTGATGCCACACTCGGTAAAATGTTGACTTGATGTCTCACCTCACCTCAGGAGTTCAGCTCTTTTGTCCATGTTTGAACCAAGGTTGTAATGAAGTCAGGATCTGAGTGGCCCTGGCAGAAACCCAAACTGGGCATCAGTGAGCAGGTTATTGCTAACCAAGTGCCGCTTGATAGCACTGTTGATGACCCCTTCTATTACTTTACTGATGATTGAGAGTAGACTGATGGGGCGATAATTGGCCAGGTTAGATTTGTCCTGCTTTTCATGTACAGGACATACCTGAGCAATTTTCCACATAGCCGTGTAGATACTAGTGTTGTAGATGTACTGGAACAGCTTGGCTAAGGGCGCGGCAAGTTCTGGAGCACATGTCTTCAATACTATTGCCGGGATATTGTCAGGGCCCATAAATCTTTGCAGTATCCAGTGCTTTTAGCCGTTTCTTGATATCACGTGGAGTGAATCGAATTGGCTGAAGACTGGCATCTGTGATGCTGGGGACTCCCAGAGGAGGCTGAGATGGATCATCCACTCGGCACTTCTGGCTGAAGATTGTAGCAAATGCCTTATCTTTTTCACTGATTTGCTGGGCTCGTCCATCAGTGAGGATGGGGATATTTGTGGAGCCTCCACCTCCAGTGAGTTGTTTAATTGTCCACCACCATTCACGACTGGGTGGCAGGGCTGCAGAGCTTAGATCTGATCCTTTGGTTGTGGGATCGCTTAGCCCTATCTATCACTTGCCTCTTATGCTGTTTGGCATGCAAGTAGTCCTGTGTTACAGCTTCACCAGGTTGACACCTCATTTTTAGGTATGCCTGGTGTTGCTCCTGGCATGCCCTCCTGCACTCTTCATTGAACCAGGGTTGATCTCCTGGCTTGATAGTAATGGTAGAGTGGGGGATATGCTGGGCCATGAGGTTACAGATTGTGTTCGAGTACAATTCTGCTACTGCTAATGGCCCACACCGCCTCACGAGTTGCTAAATCTTTTCGAAATCTATCCCATTTAGCACAGTGGTTGTGCCACACAACACGATGGAGGGTATCCTCAATGTGAAGGCAGGACTTCGTCTCCACAAGGACTGTGCGGTTGTCACTTCTACCGATACTGTCATGGACAGATGCATCTGCGACAAGTTGGTTGGTGAGGATGAGATCAAGTATGTTTTTCCTATTTGTTGGTTCCCTCACCACCTGTCACAGACCCAGTCTAGCAGCTATGTCCTTTAGGATTTGGCCAACTAGGTCAGTGGTGGTGCTACCGAGCCACTCTTGGTGATGGACATTGAAGTCCCCCACCCAGAGTACATTCTGCACCCTTGCCATCCTCAGTGCTTCCTCCAAGTGGTGTTCAACATGGAGGAAGCACTGGTTCATCAGCTGAGGGAGGGCGGTACATGGTAATCAGCAGGGGGTTTCCTTACCCATGTTTGACCTGATGCCATGAGACTTCATGGGGTCCATGATGTTGAGGACTCCCAGGGGATCTCCCTCCCGACTGTGTACCATTGTGCCACCACCTCTGCTGGGTCTGTCCTGCCGGTGGGACAGGACATACCCAGGGATGGTGATGGTGGCATCATGATCTGTAAGGTATGTTTCATCAGGCTACTGCGGAGAGAAAGACCGAGTTAATGTTTCAAGTCCATATGACTCTTTTTCAGAGCAGTCCACAGATGCTGTCAGATCTACTGAGATTTTCCAGCATTTTTTGTTTTTGTTTCAGATTTCCAGCATCTGCAGTATTTTGCCTTTATGTCAGGCTGTTGCTTGACTAGTCTGTGGGACAGCTCTCCCAATTTTGGCACTCGCCTCCAGATGTTAGTAAGGAGGACTTTGCAGGGTTTACAGAGCTGAGATTCTCATTGTCGTTTCGGGTGCCTAGGTCAATGCTGTGTGGACCGTCCGGTTTCATTTCTTTGTGACTTTGTAGCGTTTTGTTAGGCTGTTTTCAGAGGTTATTTAAGAGTTTCCTTCCCAAAAAGGCATTAGGGTTTTACAACAATCGACAATGGCTATCAACTTTTGATTCCAGAGTTTTATTAAATTTAAATTCCACCATCTGCCGTGGCAGGATTCGAACCTCAGAGCAATACCCTGGGTCTCTGGATTACTAGTACAGCGACAATACCACTATGCCATGACCTCCCCTACTGACAATGGGGATATTTGTGGAGCCTCCTCCTGTTAGTTGGTTAATTGTTCACCACCATTCATGCCTAGACATGGCAAGACTTTAAAGCTATGATTGTGGGATAGCTTAGCTCTGCCTATCACATGCTGCTTCTGCTTCTGTTTAGCCTGCATACAGTCCTGTGTTGTAGCTTCACCAGGTTGACACCTCATTTTTAGGCACAGTGCTTTTCAACAGCAACATTTAATTTATGACTTGGTGCAATGTGAAATTAATACATTGGGAGAAAAGGAAGAAAGGGAATGGTTTTGGTTTGGTTGGATAGGGCTAGTCTTGGGATTTGGCAAAATTGGAGCAAGCATCTTGACATTTGGCATTTAGGATTCCAACAAATTGGTTTCCAGAGGTTTAGCAATACATGAGGGGCAAAATTATAAAGTTTTTCATTATTGAGGGGAAAATTGGTTCTTCTATTTCCCATTGAATGGGAGAATTAGGTAAAAATTACCCCAATGTTATATCTTAAAATGAGAGACGCTTCCAATGCATTGAGAGAATCGTACTGATGCATAGTAGAGATAATCCATGTCACACACTCGATTGTGGCATCTTTAGAAGTACAGACGGGCGTGTAACTCGTAACCCCTTCCAGCTTATAGTTTTGGGAAGAATATCAACTTCAGACTTCTCAGAGAGATTGAGGCTTCATATTAATAAAGGTACTCAAAGTCCAAAAAAGATAATTTAATACGTATGTTTAATCATATTGTGAAATTATGTAGAAGTGAATTTTCACAGGAGCTCTCTAGCTCATCCTTCGTAACTTCAAGATAGCTACAGAAACCCCAAAAATGCATATTTATGGTCTGGAAGCCACGTTTCTGGGGCTGACAAAGATATGGCACTCAAGCAGGAGAATCCCAACGGAAATTTACAACCATGACCTGTATACCTTTATTATCTTATGTACTTTTTTATTGACCTTAAAAAGAAATAGGTCAAAAAGATTTTGATAACCATTTATGAAAGATTTGACATCAATTTCTGCTTTTTTTGTGCTTTATTCACTGCCGATTATTATTTACTGACATTTTACAGTTTTGATAGCTTGCAGTTCTATGAAAATGAAATTTGTACCAATCGCGTGCAAGAGTAGCACATATTCTGTCCAACAGAAGTACAATGACCGAGGCATCATGATGCAGCAAATATGATGCCTAACGTGTGATAGACAAGGACGGATGTATATTGTTACAACATATATCGACTAACACATTTCCTTTGTTGTTATTCACAGTTAGTCTGGAGTGGAGAGCACCATTCAGTTGTTTAGTTTCTATGATGAAACTGTGTTTAACTTGGCATTTAAGAACCCACTTTGAATGCTACCTATGGGAATTAATTTAAATCAGGAATTACGCATGTCACATTAGCATGGTTACCCATAAAATTATTTTGTTTGAACACTTCATTAATTTTTTTTTACTTGGAGACCTCATCCACTCAAAAGTCTGAGCTGATACTCTGTCCAAAGCTACACTCTGACAACTGAAAGGAGTTATCAACTATAAATTTGGTTGTTTTGTCTACCCCAGTGCGAAAGACAGAGAACTGTAGCTGCTTATAAATTTTTAGCTCCTGGCCAGAAGGACCTGCATGAAGTGAGTGTATTTTATACATAATAAAAGGTTACGTCCCATCCAGAAATGTTGTCCATGCCAATCCTGAACTTATTATTTATTTTACCTGCATGTGTGCCCTCATCAAAACAAAGCACAATTTGATAACCTTACAGTCAGCCGAATGTATAATGCTGCCACCACCAGGATTGCATAAGTAATGTCCTTTCCCTGAGTAATGGAGCGCAGCCCTCAAACCTGGTTTTTGCAGCTTACAACAGGGAAGGAAAGGAATACGTCTGAATTTTCGATCCCAAGTCGGGAGCGTAGAGTGGGGAAAATTCCCAGCTCCGCAAACCCGGATGGAAAAAGTGAGAAGGTGGCCGGATGTTCCGATTATGGTTCTGGAGGAAGGGGATGGTGGGGGGGGGGGGTTGATTAATGGGGGATGGGGCCCCCACCCCCCAGAAACAGTGCAGAGTCAGCCACAGGAGCTACCAGGTGTGGTGGTGGGATGTGTGAAAGACCCGCGTCAGTGACCTGGGACTTTGGCCCAGCTGTAAAGAAAAGCAATAAAACTAAAACAAAAACAGCCCTCCAGCCCTAAACCCCTCACATTCCCACATGCTCCCCATGTCTCATCCATGCCAACCCATGCCATCTCATACCCCCCACCCACGGACCCCCATAGCCCCTCGTACTTACCTATGTCCCTATATGCACACATCCACGGCCCTTCATAGTCCCTAGGTCAATTTAGTGCCAACTCAGTCAACCCATGCTCCCACCAACCACCCTTTATCCTTTCACCCTCCATGTCAACTCACCCAGTATCCACCATGCACAGGCCTCAGGACCCGTGTTGAGATGAAATAAAGTGCTAAGGCCTGAAGTTTCTTCTAGATGGAGAGGCTCTCGAGTTAGCAAAAATGGCAGCAGAGGCCCAGATCCACAAGTCCCACCTTTGAACCCGGCCCCCACCATTTTTGCAGAGGGGGGTATCTAATTCACACATCCATGCTCCATGGAGACAGCTAAACATGTTAAAGTGCAGCTACCTCGGTCAGATCTGATTTTGGCGAGTGATATGTCCAATACACAACATGTGCAATTTAGACCAGGTAGTGGAAGGCGTAAAGCTGCTGACGTGCTTTGGAGACGTAGGGTGCCCATTTGGAGAGGTAGGGTACCCTTTTGGATGTGGTCCTGGGACACCTCTGGAGAGGTCAGGTGCCCTTTGGGAGAGGTACACAGGACCATGATAAAAAGTGCATAAACTAATTGAAACTGTCAAGCTCATTAGAACTGTCAACAGAGCTGTCAACGGGAGTTGTCAAACTGCAAAGGCATTTAACACTCCTGCCCTTCAAATTAAAACAAAGCAAACTACAGTGCTAAATAAAAATCAGTGCTTGTTATTTCACTTTCTGTTGACATAAGCCTTACAGTTATCATTACAGGATTAGTGCTACATGACTGATTTCACAACCTTTCATTATCACAGTGTGGGGTGCCTGTCAGTTCACAGTTTGATTGACAGCTCCAAGTGATTATAATTTTTTTCAGTGGGATTATAGATTCCATGGCTTGTTTTTGTAAGGAATTAACAAAAGTTAAATGTAGTAAATGTGTTTTCAGCAATGAGTTTTTTTTGAAATAGTAAATTAACCAATAAATTCTTAAGAACTTTATTTAATCCCAGAATGGGTCCTGAGTCTGCCCATGGTGGATACCAGATGAGTTGCAAGGTAGGTGTAAGGGCAAAGGTTGATGGTGGGAGGGCATGAATTGGCACTAAGTTGGAATAGGGGCTATGAAAGGCCATGGGGGTGAATACAGAGTAATAGGTTGGCATGGTGGTTATGAGGAAACATGGGAAGTAGGAGGAGGGCATGAGGTGGATGGGTTGGCATGGATAGTGCCTTGTGAGTGTGTGCTTGCGGTGGGAGGGGCAGTGAGGGTTGAGGATTTGAGGGCTTTTTTTGTTTTATTCTTTTTTAAATTCTTTGACAAAGTGCTGGAGCACCAAGGCTGGCCTTCCACCCAGCCCTCCTCCGCACACAGCAGCCTCCACATTCTTTCCAGAATCGCCCGCCACAACTCTCATTTTTACCTGAACCCCCCAGACCAAAATTCCAACCTTACATGGCAATTTCTCCTAGGTCAGGTTTGCGGACCCATGATTTGTCCTGACTCTTCGCTCCCAGGAGTGAAAATTCAGGCCTATGTGCCTATTGCAGACTTTATTTTTAAAAAACACACTCATTCATAAAAACTCATTGAATACATTTGCATTCCTTCATGTGCTTAATCACTTATTAAAAAAAAACATTTTTATTCATAGCCCCACATCAAAGATTTTATAACCACTTGGAGCTGTCAATCAAACTGTAAACTGACAGGAACCCACTATGAAATGATAAGTGAAATCAATCACGCAGCACAGATCCCATAATGATAATCATCAGGATTATGTCAACAGACACAGCAAAATCACTAGCACTGTTTTTTTTGTTTAAATTGAAGAATTTTTTTTTAAATTTAAAAGCCAGGAGATTTAAATGCACTGATAGCTTGACTGTTCCAATGAGTTTATCCACTTTTTACACACATGCATGTCTAATTTTAAAAATCCCAAAGTGCACTTGACCTCTCCCAAAGGTGTCTCTGAACATGTCCAAAAAGGTACCCTGCCTCTCCAAAAGGATATCTTACCTTTCCAACGGCCTCGGATTTAGACATTCTCCTGAAAAGTGTAAAGCCCACAAGTCATATTTTGGGCTTCCCACTAATGAAAATTAGATCTGACTAATGGAACTGCACTTTATCACTTGCAGCTGCCTCAGTGAACCAAGGATGTGCAAGCTACAACCCAACCCATTCCTCCCCCCATCCCCCCCCCACCCCACCCCCCCACAAAAATGTTGGGTGCCAGGTTCAATGGCAGGACTTCCGGATTTGGACCTCAGGTGGAATTTTGGCTACTTTATAACCATGTGGAGCTGTCAATCAAACAGTGAAATGACAGGCACCCCACTGTGATAACAATAGAGTGTGAAATCAGTCTTGCAGCAAAAATTCTCTCCAGTGTTCTGAAAATTCCAGACATTTTGGATAGAAAATTTGTTTTTAGCATTATCATTGGCCCAGGTAGAAATTGTGCCTGTTTTCAGAGGTATTTTTTTTCCAACCTTCCACTCAAACCCATTTGCGCAACACTGAATTCAAAGTCTGACATGAATCAGGGTAAACTGGCAGCTTTAGAATGGATTTTTTTCTTAGGAAAAAACCCCTGCAATATTTAAGAGTGAGACCTCAGTTTGATTAATACAGCTGAAAATTGGTTTATCACAAAAAGCAAACAGTTTTAATCAGTGTCAATCCACGTGTGAGTATCCGATTTTAAAATGCTTAAAATTGACTTTTAAAACATATACAGAATCATCTGCTAGTTATATTGGGACACATTAGTTTCTTAGTAAATTATAAGAAATTACATTCAAAAGGTTTTTAAAACATGCCTAATAGCATCCTTGTGCTCATGGCAAAGTTGGAAGTCAGGTCAGGTTCACACCCTCGAAGACCAGAACAGCACTTTCCTGGCGTGAGAAGGAACAATCTTCCTGTTCTGAGGGCAATTCCAACATTTTTGAAAACTGTTCAACCAGATCAGCTGGCTCTGCAGGTATCAGATTTTCAATTTCCTCACTCGCGCCCCCACCTAGCAGGTACCCAAAATTTGCTGATCATGACATGAATACTGCCATCAGACATTTGAGTCACCAGTAGGCTCAAAATCCCCCTCTGTAGCCAAGTTACACTGGTACAGCAGGATCTCAAGTTATCAGCTACATTCTCTCTCAAGCATTCAATACACATCTCATAGTAAGAACCATTACAAATACAAATACAGTTACTTTTGGAGTGTATTATGTTTTTATGTATGTGACACATAAAGAGCAAACTACATTCCATCAGCCCCCTCTAGTGGCCAATCATCACCATTCCAGTTTTTTAAAATAACTGGAAATTAAATGAAAAACATGCTCGTGCATCAGGAACAAGTTTGGAATGTATCTCCTGATCGTCTAACCACACAAATTTATACCTTTACGAAGACATTAAGTATACATACAGCATCAGTATCAAATTACATTTCTATTTTTTTCAGCCTGTCTAATGCTGATGGTCATTGGAACAGAATGCAGAAATAAAGCGAATGGAAACACAGGGACATATTAAGAATCTAAAATGACACTGAGACAACCCTACATAAATAAAGTGAGATGTTATTTTCTTGGAGGCACAAACATCAACTGCAATGCATCAATCAGGCGATGTTGGGCATGTAAACTGAAGGTTTGGTTTAAAATAAAACAGAAGATCACATGCTGTCACGCTTTTTCAAAAGGACAGTCTTCAAGATGCTAAAATCACATTTTACAAAAGAATGAATAGAATGCAACTTCAGGGCAAATCACCATCTATACAAAATAAATTGGCTGGAATTCACACTAGTGCAGCCGGTTAACAAGAATATGGCATTAATGTAGTGGCATTTTGGATGCATACATTAACCATCATTTAGTACTTTCATTCTATCAGTTACCTCTATGTAATGTGATTGCATTATAGCCATTGTCTTTAAGCCGGAATTTCCCAGCCCCGTTGGCGTCGGGCGTCAGGGCGGGCACGGTAGCACAATATGGCGAGAAGGCCAAAAATCAGTTTTACGTAGTCACGAAACCACTTTGTGATCGTCTGCTCCATCAGTCAATGGCGGCCTCCACTCCCTGCCGCCGCAAGTCAGGAACCTCAGTGAACCCTGCTCACCGGAATCAACCCCCTCCTCCCCCCAACATCAAATCCACTGCCTACGTCAGCCAGTGAGCACACTACACACTGTCCATCCAAGTGGTGGCCAGAGCTTTCCTGTATTCATGAAGGGGCCTTCAGACTTAACCAAGAAAGGTTCTTAGTACACCCATGTTAACCCATGCATCACTGTCTTCAATCCTGCAGGGGGAGAATATCAGGTTTACGGAGTCTGGTGATTTAGCAGTATGCCTCACAGCTTACAGAGACCAGAGAAGAAGTGGAGAGCGGCGTAAACCCCCGGCCCAGCAAAGGGAGGGGCGCATCCCTCAAGATGAAGGGGTGGCAGGGCCTCCTGCACTGCGCATGCAGCTGAAGATCCACAGAGAGCCATTGCTAGTAGGCGCCTCGCTAGACCCAGTGTCTATAGATGGCACTTGTCATTCCTGCTGATCACTGAGAACCAGTGTCGCTGAAGACTGTGCATGTCCAGGGAAGTGGTTGGTCACATATGCCACCTTCTGTAGGATTTTGCACCACAGGGACATGGAGGGCAGCTACTGCCAGTGGCCGTGATAGTAAACGCGGTGCTCAATTATTACGCTAGTGGCTCCTTCCACAGTTTGACAGATGACCTATATGGGATCTTGCAAGCCTCCACGCACAGGTGTATCCAGGATGTCATGGACACCATCTTCGCGAAGGCACAGAACTTTTTGCATTTCACCTGGGATCAGGAAAGCCAGGAAGCAAAAGCGCTGGGATTGGCACAGATCTCAGGTTTTCCACAGGTGCAAGGTGCCATCGACAGCACTCACATGACGCTTAGATCTCAGTGGTAACAAACAGTCAACTACTTCACCGCAAGGGCTTCCACTCGCTGAATGTTCAGCTGGTGTGGAACCACCACAACCACATCCTGTAGGTTTGTGCATGATTCCCAGGGACATCTACGACTCCTACATCCTTAGCAGGTCTCAGGTCCCTGACATCTTCCAGGATCCACAGGGGCTGCAGGGTTGGCTCCTCAGGGACAAGGGCTACCCACAGAAGACATGACTGCTGATGCCTGTGTGGTGGCCTCAGACTGCAGCAGAGCAACAGTACAATGGGGCCCATGCCACGGCCCAGACAATGGTGGGGCAAACTATATGCATTTTGAAAATGAGGTTCCGGTGCCGTGACAGGTCCAGTGGAGCATTGCAATACGGTCCTCAGAGGGTGTCATGCATCAGCGTTGCTTGCTGCGTGCTCCACAGCCTGGCACTGCAAAGTAGAGGAGGACCGGGCTGAGGAGGAGATGGAGGAGCTGCACGCATCCTCCAACAAGAAGGACGTCGAAGGGGATGATGGTGATGAGGCCCTCGAAGGCAAGGATGCCAGCAATGAGGCCATTGCACTGGCCAAATGAGGCAGGTGCGCTCAGGAGACCCTCATAGCCGCAAGATTCATGGAGAATCTTGACGAGATGCAGCGAGGTCAGTCCTGACATCCTCACCTTGCACCTGTGAACGATGGACTCCTATGTGGATGACAGCAGCGCACATACCCTCAAGTGCTCAATCATGTCATGGAGACACAGTGGAGGCCCTAATAGTCACTAGATTTCAGGAAGATGATGACGACATACAGTGAGGACACTCCCTTGATCTTCACATTTCCGTTGTGAATGTCTGACCCCTGTCTGGCCGAGGGCAGCTCGCTTGCGCTCTGTGATCAGGGTCGTATTATGGAGACACAACCGTGAAACTTTAAATGCTCTTGATCCTTTGTTTGCCTTCAGCACCTGAGCCCTTCAGGAGCACACCGTCACCGGACACAGATGGTGAAGAGATGGGGGGCCAGTCCCGTACCTCAAAGTTTCTGAGAGCACACAGAGAGAATGATGAAACTCTGTAACACCTGCCCACGACATTCTGGCAGCAATGACAAGCACTGTCAAGGTGCAGACATCACTAACGTGTCCAGTGAGCGTTAAGCTGGACCATCACTTTGGTCTGAAGTTTACACACTGCACAGGAAGAAGGGGTTCAGATGGGCCGGACACTCATTGAGTCATCTGGGTGGGTGGCCCCGGGGTGTGCGCCTGCTGATCCTCCTCCCTATGGGTGCCCGAGGCTGGCTTCTTGAGAAGGGGAAGCTGGAGTGAGATTGAGCTGCCCCACACCTCCCTTCTGTTGACACTGTTGGAGGCCAACTATGGTGTCAGCAGTGGAGTTCAGCCCACGCTGCAGTGCAGGACATTTATCCTGGACCAAGGTCTCCATGGCGGCTGCCATCCTGCCATTGTTGACCTCAGTGCATTGGCATGCCGGCGCTATCACCTCAGACTGAAGGTGGATGGACTTCTCCATCATGCCTTGCAATGTGAGGAGGGCAGTGGACACCCCTCCCTGATGTTCCCGAGCTTGCCTTTGCAGCTCCAGCAACTGAAGAATGACCGAGTCCAGAGGCTCATCATCTGATTCGGACTCAGCAGATTTCAGCCCTCTAGCAGTCCTCCGAGTGCCAGAAAACTGGAAGGCTCCTGCCGCCTGCTGCGGATCAGACAGTGTAATGTGCTCACCAGATTGTAACCCCGAGGCTAATCTAGAACCAGGTCCCACCGAGGTGTGTGTCTCTGCGCTGGTGGAGGGTGTGGGTGAGCGCTGTGAAGGGGCTTCAATTAGGGTGTCATCAGATTCTTCTTTCAAGGTGTCTTCGGGCCTTGAGTTGAGGACCAGGGTCGTGGACCCCCTCGGCTGCTTCCCAGATGTGCCTGCGAAAGCAAGGAGACATAATTAGTGCATGGCAGGAGACTGCAGAACAGGGGAACTGACTCACAGCATGGTTGTCTGACGGATGTTGCACTGTTGGATCCTCACTTGCTTGAGCACCACCGACCTCACCATCAGCACATGGACCGGTCCAGATCATCGCCAGCCAGCTGGATGACTCTATTTTCAAAGTCTATGAGGACCCGGATGTCAGTCATTGCTCCACCAGTCTGCAATCTCTCCCTTTTGTTGTGTGCCATCTTGTCCTGCATGAATACAGATAGAGAGTGCAAGCAGGACGCCTGCCAGGCCAGATGAGAAGGATGCCCGGCATATATGGGTGGTGACTGGTGCCATGGACCGGATGAGGACATGTTCTGCAGGGCAGATGAAGATGTGTGTAAGTGTGTGAATGGTGATGTTTCTTGAACTGGCAACAAGTGAGATCCCTGTGGATGTGTGACGATTTGAGAGTGTGTGAGTTGAGAATGTTGATGGGAGTGACTTACCCTGGCAGAACGAAGGTCATTCATCCTCTTTCAGCACTGGGTGGCTGTCCTCTTTTGCAGGGCATTGGCGCTGACCAGCACTGCCACTGACTCCCATGCTGGATTGGTGACCTTGTTTGCTGGTCTTTGCCTAGAGCAGAGGTAGGTGACTTCATGGAGGGTCTCCACTGGTGTCCACTAGGCACCTGAGGGAGGCATCACTAAATTTGGGGTCAGCATGTTTCCTCCCTTTGGCAGCCATTACTTTGCAGCAGCTTCTGTTGCCTTAGAGAGCGCTAGCTCTGTGCAGGGGTGCCCTTTAAATATTGTGCCCAGATTACTGAAGGCCTGAGGTGACACCAGGCGGGCAAATTAGAGGCTGCCCCGCCAGCAATCCAGCCTGTTTCCTGGGAATGTATTATTAATGAGGCGGGACATGCCAGGAATGGGACGATACAGCGCATTTTTCATCCTTTTTCCCGCCCGCTACTGCACTTTGTGCAAGACTGGGGTGATTCCACCTTTAGTGTATCAGCGACACATGCAGTTAGTAGACACCTTGAGAAGCATTTCTTCGATGAAAAAAAGAGCAATAACTGAATAAAATCAAACCCTATTAATTTAACAGCATGCAGTCCACTGTAGGAAATTAAAAATCAATTTTCACAAAAAATTGCAATTTTTTGAAATAAGAAATGTGAATAACGGAGCAAAATTTGAATTTAGTGCTAGAAAATGAATTATTGGAATTTGATTCAAACTACTTCGATTTAGGAGGCATAGAGAGTATATCCTGCAGTGATTTTAATGCTGCAATCTCATCTGAAAGTTTAGGTGACAACTAAAAGATGGAAATAAAGCTTTTTTACGATGCCACCTAAAACCCTTAATAAGGTTTTTGGGTTACATAAATGAAGACATTTGTGTAAAACCTTACTGCATCTTTCAAAGGTCTCAAAATAATTCATTGTGGGTATGATATGTAGTGATCGTGTTACTGCCATTACTGCCTTAATAATTTAGAGCTGTGGAGCAATAATCTGGAAAATATCAGTCCAAATCCTACCATGGCAGTTTCAAAAGAATCTGGAAATAAAAAGCCTCTGTCAGTGAAAGATATTAACCATGATGCTGATGGATTGTCATTAAAGTCTAACCTGATCAGAAGGAAGGAAACCTGTTGTCCTTACCTGGTCAGACCCATATGTGACTCCAATACCACACCAATGTAGTTGTCTCTTAACTGCCCTCTGAAGTGCCTTAACAAACCACCTGGCTTTATCAAAAGGAAGATCCACCATCAACTTCTCAGGGCAAACAGGATGGGCAATAAATGATGGGTTTGCCAGCGACCTCTACATCCCAAGAATATGTCATTTTAAAAATTACAATGATTTTTGTTATGCAGTGTTGCTATCTTGGAAATGTCAAATTTCATTCTCCCCAAGTCCCCAATCTAATGTAATTGTTGAGATATTGTTTTTAGAGAGAATATGCTAATAAGTAAGTAGCCAGGATGTAAACCATGTGACCAATAGACATTGTTCAGTGGAGCTTTCAGTTTAGCTAGCAGCATGTGGTGTGAAGGAACTGCAGATGTACTTTCCTGTTAACAATAGCTGTTGAATCTTTATTGTAAATCTGTCTGCAGAGAAATCCTGGACTACAACTTCAAATAAACCAACCCTACATTTAGTTTCCTGGTCCTGTGTGAGTTATGGGAAGTTTACGTTAAGCAACATGGTGAGCACCAGTGGTTCCTCTTAGACGAAATGATGAAGATTTGAAGGTCATAGGAAAAACCACAGACAAGATTTTGTGCTGCACAAAGTCTGTATATGCACTGAAGAGGCAGATTCCCTCTACAGACATTGTTTTACAGAGCAATGAGTACCTGTTTTGTGAGGCAGCAGGATAGGTTGTGAATTGGGCAGTCCATTTTGAATTAGGCAGGTCATTTCGAGTTGGATAGGACAAGCTGCAGAGCCATCATGATGTCCTCCGGTACCATTCCCCCGCAATAGATAAAAAGTGCATGAAACAGAAAAAAAACCCAAGCCCCAGCCAAAAATGAGAGGGAGAGAGGAACAAAAAGCTACACAGCTATGCATTGCTGAATCTCCCAACTGTGTAGAGAAGCTACACATCCGCAGCATTTGTAAGGGACAGGAAACATCAGGAAGATGACCACCAGATGTCCCTGCATGCATTGGAAGGCCACAAGTGTCCTATCCAAATTTAGGGTTTTTAAACAGAGAATGGAGCTATATGCTTTGTTTTAGATTTATTCATCATAGAACTGGATAAACAAGCGGTGAAAATAAAGATAGTCATTGGAAATGAGGGATTGCACAGAATCAACACTTCGGACCTGTGCGAGAAGGATCTGAAGGACCCTGCTAAGCTGTGGAACATGCTGGAGGATCAGCTTCATGTAAAGGTGAACTTTAGAATACATTGTTTAAATCTGATGTCCTCCAGACAACAGCCACAAGAATCAATCGATCAGTTGATCAGAAGGTGCCATGATAAGGGCAAGGACTGTGATCTCTCAGAAG
This sequence comes from Cetorhinus maximus, assembly GCF_964194155.1. NCBI lineage: Eukaryota > Metazoa > Chordata > Chondrichthyes > Lamniformes > Cetorhinidae > Cetorhinus > Cetorhinus maximus. Next base: position 31,921,094 of record NC_135882.1, on the reverse strand, counting down.
CTGAGCTGCCCAAACAAATAATGGAGCTGGTTATAGCTTCAATGCTAACTGAAGCTTTCCAAAAAGATGTTTTGGGGAAAAAGGACACAATATTGGCACATGACTAAAAGATGGCAGCAAATATGAAGCCATTGTAGCTGGACAACAACACCTGCAAGCATCAGGTGCAGCTACCAGTATTGGCACAATAGTCAGGACAAAGAAAGTAAGCAAGCCATGTGGGAAGTGAGGTTTACTGCACCCATTGTGGAGCTGTCCTGCATTCCAAGGTCTTTGCAAGCGATACGGTGTAAAAGGTCATTGGCTCGCCTATGCAGGAAATCTGAAACTAAGTATTTCAAGAGGTGTGATTTTCAAGGAAAAACAGGTGTAACCAAAGATAAGATGCAACCAAACCAGAAGTATGTGCAGCCTACTGGCAGCAACAAGGAGTGTGCCAGGGACTTCATAAGCGCAAGAACATGCACCAGATTAGCGATCAGACAGACCAGGGTGAAGATGCAGAGCGGAAACATCTTTAACCGGAAAACGAACAGGCTTTCCTTATTGTGAATGAGACACAATGTGTGGATGAAGTAAAACACTTAGGAGCTTTTGTTACTATCAACATTATATGCCAAAAGAAAAGCAGCAAACACACACTTACAGCCAAAGTTGACATGGGAGCGGACACAAATATCTTACCATTCGGGATCCTGAAGGATATGTATCTGGATCGTTGGGAGTCAATGATACAACCTACAACAGACAAACTAACTGAACAATGGGTCACCCATTCATTGCATCAATACATTTTTAAAAATTCATTCATGGGATGCGGGTGTCGCTGGCTAGGCCAACACTTATTGCCTATCCCTAATTGCCCTTGAGAAGGTGGTGATGAGCCGCCTTCTTGAACCGTTGCAGTCCATGTGGTGTAGGTGCACCCAAAGTGCTGTAAGGGAGGGAGTTCCAGGGTTTTGACCCAGCGACAGTGAAGGAACGACGGTATAGTTCCAAGTCAGGATGATGTGTGGCTTGGAGGGAAACTTCCATGTGGTGGTGTTCCCATGCTTCTGCTGCCCTTGTCCTTCTAGATGGTAACAGTCATGGATTTGGAAGGTGCTGTCTAAGGAGCCTTGGTGAACTCCTGTAGTGCATCTTGTAGATGGTACGCACTGCTGCTGCTGTGTGTCAGTGGTAAAGGGAGTGAAATGTTTGTGGAAGGGGTGCCAATCAAGTGGGCTGCTTTGTCCTGGATGGTGTCAAACTTCTTGAGTGTTGTTGGAGCTGCACTTATCCAGACAAATGGAGAGTACTCCATCACGCTCCTGACTTGTGCCGTGTAGATGGTGGACGCTTTGGAGGCTTTGGAGAATCAGGAGGTGATTTACCTACCGCAGGATTCCTAGCCTCTGATCTGCGCTTGTAGCCACAGCATTTATATGGCTAGTCTAATTAAATTTCTGGTCAATGGCAACTCCCAGGATAATGATAGTGGGGATTCAATGATGGTAATGCTATTGCATGTCAAGGAGCGATGTTTAGATTCTCTCTTGTTGGAGATGGTCATTTCCTGGCACTTGTGTGGCGCAAATGTTACTTGCTGCTTGTCAGCCCAAGCCTGGATATTGTCGAGGTGTGGCTGCATTTGGACATGGACTGCCTCAGTATCGGAGGAGTCACAAATGGTGCAGGGCATTGTGCAATCATCAGCGAACATACCCACTTCTAACCTTAAGATGAAAAGAATTTATGAAGCAGCAGAACATGGTTGGGCCTAGGACACTAGCCTGAGGAACAGTAGCATTGAAATGCAGCGACAGCAAGTCTCCATGGAAACCACAAGTATTCTACCTGGTGGACACAAGACGACCAGCAGTAGCAGGGTTACTGGTGTGTGCAGAACACAACATTGTGATCATACACGAGATCACCAGTATTACCAATCACAGCAGAAGAGGTCAAGAATCATCACATTGAGTTAGTCCATGACCTACAACTGATATATCCAGACAGATTTGACGGATTTGTAGGGAACTTCAGTGGTGATGCTGTACTACACCTCAGAAAAAATGCAATTCCATAGATTGACCATCCTAGAAAGTGCAGCATGCACATACAAGAGAAGCTAAAGAGTGAGTTGGATGACATGCAGCGTAATGGCATTCGTTTGCATCAACTCACCGATTGGTACAGTTCCAACATACAACTGAAGGAAGATGGCAAAATCTGGGTATGCTTGGACTCAAGATGACTAAATCTTGCTCTAAAGAGGTGCCCACACAAGATTCCAACATTTGGGGATCTGAATCCTAAATTCACAGGAGCAAGGGTTTTCTCCAATTTGGATGTCAAACATGGATATCAGTCAGTTCATGTGGCAGAAGAACCTCAAGAAATTACGACATTCAGTATACCATTTGGAAGATACTGCTTCCAGAGATCACCCTTTGGTTTCTCCATCAGTCAGGATCTGTTCCAGCAGCATATGGACAGAATTACAGAAAATGTTCCCAGATGCAAATGCATTGCTGATGATATTGCAGTGATGGGTAAAACCAAAGAAGAGCATGACTGAAATCTACACTCACTGATGAAAGCAGATCGTCGTGAAGAACTTGTCTTCAACAGCAAGAAATACCAGGCGAATGCGGGTCAGATGAACTTTTTTGGCTCTATCTATTCAAGTTCTGGGATCCATCCTGACCCAGGCAAACTCGAAAGTGTACGGCATATGTCTACTCCCCAGGACAAATAGGACTTGCAGAGATGCCTCGGATTTTTCAATTTCTTAGCACCATATATACCCAAAGTTGCCGATATTTCATCATCACTTAGAGAGCTGCTAAGGAAGGATGTTCCATACGTATGGCAGGAGGACCATCAATATATGTTCGAGTCACTTAAACAGGCATTGTCAGGATAGACATGTGTTCTACAATACTACGACCCAAGAAAGGATACAATCTTAGAGGTCAATGCATCTCAAAAAGGGTTAGGCGCATGCATTATGCAAGATGGAAAACCAATTGCATTTGGTTCCAAAAGTCTATCTCAAGCACTATCCAATTATTCAAACATGGAGCGTGAGACACTCGCTCTGGTATTCGCTATTACAAGATTCCACATGTACCCATTTGGAAAACCATTCATCATGGAAATGGATCACAAATCATTGGAAATGATTTGGCACAAGCCACCCAGAATACAACAACTTCTGATAAAAATACTGGGATACAACTTCGAAGTCAGGTAAAACCTGGTAGCAAAATGGTTACTTTAGACACACTGAGCAGGTTACCTTTTCCAAAAAAAAACTGTGGATGTCTCACTAGACCTACAAGTAGATGACCTAGGCATCAATGTAGAAGATGTACTCAAGGTCAATCTGAAGAATTTTGGTCAATACAAATGTAAGCAACTTCAGGAGGAAACAGCGAATGATCCACGACTGAGGGCATTATGGAGAGTCATTATCCATAGCGACAACTTCCTCCTAACACTGCTACTTTTCCAAGGTTCCAATCATCAGTCAATTGAAGCTGCACCTCAACTGCATCCGTGGCAAACACAATGGGCGGAATTTTCCAAGCCCTCTGGTGGCAGGCATGATAGGTGGCATGCGCAAAAGATACGGCATGACCTGCTTCACGACGGCGTGAAGGCAGGTCACGATCATCCACTCAGCCCGCCGACAGGCCACATTTCCCACCATCAGTCGGCAGCGAGCTAATTGTAATATATCAGCATATAATTAAAAGGCCATTCCGCCAGGGTCTTGGAGCCCCACCATATCACCTGTCCACATCGGTGGGAAAGCATGCCAACGTGTCTCACAACAGCACACAGGCGACATGCACTTGGTGGCCTTCACTTTGGGGGAACTGAGGTGAGTGGGCAGCAGCGTTCTCCACAGCTCGCCTGTTGTTTACAGGCCTCAGGGGCGCCAGGGAATGGGAGCAACTGATGCCTGGACCCGGAGGCGACTGTTGAGGGGGGGGGCCTGTCCGGGGGCAAATGCTGGCCAGTCTTGGAGGCGACTGCTGAGTGGGGGGCAGGGGGGAGTCTAGGGGCAAGTGCTGGCCAGCCTCGGAGGCTACTGCTGAGGGGAGGGGTGTCCGGGGGCAAGTGCTGGCCAGCCTCGGAGGCGACTACTGAGGGGGAGGGGGGTATCTGGGGGCAAGTGCTGGCCAGCCTCGGAGACGACCATTGTCAGTGTGGGGGGGTCAAGTGCTGCCCTGGTGCTGCATCCCACGCACAGGCGGCCAAGGTGGGGGTCAGGGTAAGCGACGGAAGTGGCCACGCATTAGGGACACCTTTATAAGCTGACCATGCCTCTGCAATTGTCAGAACTTTGATCTCCGGCATCCCTCCACCTGTCTGCGACCTTTCCCTCCTGTTGTGAGCCAGTTTGTCCTGCACGGATAGAGATGGGGAGAGTGTATCATGACATTTGCTGGGCCAGATGATAAGTATGCCTGGCCTGTGTGGGTGGTGAGTGGTCCCATGGACGGGATGAGGACAATGACAGTGTGTGTGAAAGAGTGAATGGTGATGTCCCTTGCACTGGCAGTGAGTGAGTGCCCTGTGGATGTGTGATGGGTTTGTGTGTGTCAGAGTTGGGAGTGATGAAAAGAGTGACTTACCCTGGCAGAACGGAGGCGGTCATTCATCCTTTGTGGCACTGGGTGGCTGTCCTCCTTTGCAGGCATTTGTGCTGACCACCGCTGCCACCGCCTCCCAAGCCAGGTTGGTGACTTTGCTGCCCAACCTGTGGCCAGAGCGGGAGTTCAGCACATCCCGGTGAGCCTCCACAGCATCCAGCAGTTGCTTGTGGGACCCATCGTTGAAGCAGGGACTGCAGTTCTTTTTGCTTTGCTGGCCCTGTCTCCTGGATAGCAGTGGTGAGCTGGTGGCAATGAGCGCTTTGCTGGTGGCTGCCTTTTAAAGATGGCAGCCGGCGTGATGCATCAGAGGGGTAATGGCAAGTGAGCGAATGAGAGCCCGCTCGCCATAGAAACGGCATGTTTCACGGGAGTGAATAAATAATGAGGCGGGCTCGGGACCATCAGCGTGAAAACCCACCATTTTCATCGATGGGTTTGACTCCATTTTACCCGCCTCTGCTGCACTTAGCGGAAATCTGGGAAAATTCTGCCTATTGTGTTCAATTTTCAGCTTGAGGTGGTTAACAATCCTCTTGATCTTGTACTGGTATGACCTCCCTGAGATCTAGTCCTATCACTTGGGCATTCTTGACTTGTTGGTGTGTTGGCATCTCGTGTATTGTCGGAGTGATGATTGTTTTTATGGTGGTCTTCCACAGTTTTCACTCTTCAAGTCCATCTTTAGATGTGTTTTAGGCACAATTGGACTGCTAGGTGTTCTATAGTTGTACAATTCCCTTAGCTGTTTCCTATTCCTTCTTAACATCACTCCATTCGGTATTGTGATCTCAGAGGATCTAGGCTCATTGTATACTTTCATGGGGTAACCAAGTTCCCTGGGTAGAATGTATGACTCAAACGTTTTGTCCTATGTGCAGACTAGGAAGCTTGGTACGCCTGAAGAGATGATATCGGACAATGAGCCACAGTACATTTTAGGGACATGTGTGCTAAATGGGGCATAAACCACGTAAAACCTCGCAACACTATCCCAAGTCCAACCATCTCGTTGAGCAAATGCTTCATACTGTAAATCACAAGGTGCAGGGAGACAAGATCTCTATATTGCTATGTTGCATTTAAGAGTAACACATTTAGACATGGGCTTACTGTCACCAATGAAAATCATGTTTGGAAAGCAGGTTAGGACAACCTTGCCAAGCCATCACCTGTCCCATTTCTCAGAAGTACAGGAGAAACTGCTTGAAAAACAAGGGAGATTGAAGGAAGTGTATGACTGACAAGAATGTGTGGAACTTCCTAGTCTGCACATAGGACAAAAAGTTCAAGTCATACATTCTACCCAGGGAACTTGGTTACCCCATGAAAGTATACAATGAGCCTAGATCCTCTGAAATCATAATACCAAATGGAGTGATGTTAAGAACGAACAGGAAACAGCTAAGGGAATTGTACAACTATATAACACCTAGCAGTCCAATTGTGCCTAAAACACATCTAAAAATGGACTTGAAGAGTGAAACTGTGGAAGACCACCATAAAAACAATCATCACTCCAACAATACACGAGATGCCAACACACCAACAAGTCAAGAATGCCCAAGTGATAGGTCTAGATCTCAGGAAGGTCAAGAGGACCCAGTACAAGGTCAAGAAGATTGTTAACTACCTCTATTTTGTACAGACTGTTAAAATCTTAAAGACTCTTGAATAGAGTTTTTTTGGTGTACATAGTTTTCGCAACTACCCTTATATATGTGTATTTTCACTCTTATGTATGTAATGTCATCTTGGAAAAAAAGAGGATGTTGTGATATTGCTATAAGGGAGATTATGCTAATGGTAAGCAACCACTACGTAAACCATGTGACCAGTAGACATTGTTCAGAATAGCTTTCAGTTTAGCTAGCAGCATGTGGTGTGAATGAATTGTAGCTGTATTTTTCTGTTAACAATAGTTATTGAATATTTATAGTAAATCTGTCTGCTGAGCAATCCTGTACTCTATCTTCAAATAAACAAAACCTACATTTAGTTTACCAGTCCTGTGTGAGATTGGTAAATTTGAATTAAGAAAATCTAGAAATACAGCAGCAATGGCCACTATCCATTATGGAGTTCTGAAACAGCTTTACAATAAAATACTTGAGCAACAATAAATAATGTAAACTCCAAAAGGATTTGCACTAAAAAAAACACAGCTAAGTAATTTAATGAAAATACAACAAATCATAGTTATATTTCAAAATAAAAAAGACAAAGGTTAAAAAATACAAAACCATTACAATTTATTGCCCTTTTTAGCCTCATATCTCTCCAATGTATTAAAATCCCAAGTGATGACAATTTAATTAAGGTAAACTTAAGCACTTTAGACACAGAATTCCCACAGAAAAGTTGTATAACACATTGAAACTGATGTTTAACCTGGCAGACAAACCTGGAAATCGCAAGTCACACTCACGAACGCAGCAGCTGCGGGGGTAGAAATGAGCCCGCGTAGGGATTTCCACATGCATATTTCATGGAGGCAGCTGCCATATAAATCAGCAGCTCCCTCCACTCAAGTCAGATTTTGCTATCACAGGTGTCTGAAACGTGATATGTGCAGAGTAGCCCTGTAGGAGCATATCCGAACTTTTTGCATTTCTTTGGGCAACCAGAGTACTCCTTTGCTGTGGTGCAGCTAACCCTGTGGAATTTGTTTTAAGCTTGCCTTAACTGTCCCAGAACTGGCAAAAACTTAATTCAAACTTGTCCTGCTTTAACCCAAGGATGTAGGAGGGTGGGCCTTCTGGTCTTGCAGAGCAGTTTTCTTTTGCCCCTATTGACTCATGTACCCAGGTGCAAGGAAGAACTTTGGGCTTGAGAAGGACACATTGTGCTTTGTGCAAAGGAAGGTACAAGATGGGCATGGCACCTTCTTACATAGATGTCATAGAAGCCAGTCAATGTGAGCATCTGGAGGCCAGTGTGGGGGCAGAACATCAGGAGGAAGAGGCAGCGCCACATGCACCAGGAAGGAGGAGGAGGAGAGGCAAACAGGTACTACCCTGTAGGAAGGATGTACAGACCTAACACATCCTACCTCATTATGATGGAGAATCTGTGTTGAAGGTGACTGCAGCTAAGCCGTGAGATAGTGACTGACATCTGTCTCATGGTCCAGCAAAAATCTAGCTACAATCCATCAATCCCTGTGCCCTGCCAGTGGTTCTAAAAGTTGGTCTCAATTTTTATGCATCAGGCTCTTTCTAGGGATCATTGGGTGCCTGGTATAGCCCAGTCAGCAGTGTACAGCTGCATTAAGGCTGTAATTAATGTCATGTTTGCTCACGTAGGGTATCACATTAATTTCCCTGTTGATTCAGCATCTGGGATGTGGAGAGCCACAGCTTTCGCCAATTAGCAGGTTTTGCTCAGGTACAGGGTGTTATTGACTACACCCATGTTGCCATAAAGACCCCAATTCATAAATCAGACACTTTCATCAACCGAATGTCCTTCCACTCACTCAATATACAGGTGGTTGCAACCACAGAAAAGTCCTCCTTAAGTGTGTGCAAGGTTCCCTGGTAGTTGCCATGATTCCTTTGGACTAAGGAGCTCCCAACTCCCTCAGCTATTTCAGACACATTTGCAGATCCGTGGTTGGCTTCTGGAGGACGAGGGTAGCCCCTTAAGAACATGGCTAATGACCCCCTATTTTTATTCATTCATGGGATGTGGGCTTCGCTGGCTGGGCCAGCGTTTATTGCCCATCCCTTGTTGCCCTTGAGAAGATGGGTGAGCTGCCTTCTTGAACTGCTTCAGTCCATGTGGTGTAGGTACGCCAGCAGTGCTGTTAGGAAGGGAGTTCCAGGATTTTGACCCAGCAACAGTGAAGGAATGACCATATATTTCCAAGTCAGGGTGATGAGTGACTTGGAGGAAAACTTCCAAGTGGTGGTGTTCCCATCTATCTGCTGCCCTTGTCCTTTTAGATGGTAGTGGGTTTGGAAGGTGCTGTCTAAGAAGTCTTGAATTCCTGTAGTGCATCTTGTAGATGGTACATACTGCTGCTACTGTGCATCAGTGGTGGAGGGAATGAATGTTTGTGGATGTGGTGCCAATCAAGCGGGTTGCTTTGTCCTGGGTGGTGTCAAGCTTCTTGAATGTTGCGGTAGCTGGACTCATCCAGGCAATTGGGGAGTATTCCATCACATTCCTGGCTTGTGCCTTACAGATGGTGGACAGGCTTTGGGGAGTCAAGAGGTGAGTTACTCGTTGCAGGATTCCTAGCCTCTGACCTGCTCTTGTAGTCACAGTATTTATATGGCTAGTCATTGCCTGGCACTTGTGTGGCACGGATGTTACTTGCCACTTGTCAGCCCATGCCTGCATATTGTACAGGCCTTGCTGCATTTGGACATGGACTGCTTCAGTATCTGAGGAGGTGTTGAACATTGTGCAATCATCAGCAAAAGTCCCCATTTCTGACCTTGTGATGGAAGGAAGGACCCTTCAAACTGAGGCAGAGCACATCTACAACAACAGCCATGTTGTCGCGAGGATTACAATCGAGCATACCATTGGCATTTTTAAAATGTGCTTCAGGTGTCTCGATCGCTCAGGTGGAGTTCTGCAATATGCCCCAGCAATGATATCAAGAATATTAGTGGTGTGCTGCATGCTGCACAGCATTGCGTGGTGGAGGGGCCTGGAAATCGATGGTGATGACGCCATGGGCAGAGCTCCAACCTCGGGGCAGGAGGATGAGGAAGCCCTGTCCATTCTGACAATTCCCAAATGGATGAGGATGAGGAAGATACCAATGGCAGAGCAGCTGGGACGAGGCATGTCCATGTAGCCAGGGCTGACTCTTGTGTAGGAAGGGTTCATCGGCAGATGTGTCCTTGTGAAAAACAGAGTCTCATAGGGTCCATCTATCTCACAATTGCCATCAGTCAGTCACTGGTGATTACTTTCCAAGTAATGAACCTCTTACATTGATGCCATAATTACCCTGGGGACTGCCCATCCCCCACAAGGGAGAGAATCAATATCAATGAGTTTGACTGAATTACATTAAAATAGTTACAACCTTCACCATCATAACCATGGGCCCAACATATTACAAACATACACGGTAAACATACAACTTGGTCGCCTCACATAAACACCTGTGCCTATAAATGAGGTGCCAAAGCGGCCACCTTGTCCTTAATCAAACCATGTCCACAATGCTGAGAGAGGCGTGATTTAAGACTTCACACCTCGACATGCTGATATGATTGTATGTGCCACCAAACATGTAGACAAGGCATATTGCACAGGATGAGCCCACAACTGTGCAACAACAGCTCTTTTAAAAACTTGCGCAGCATCCATTTTGGCTAATGGTCCAGTTTCTGAGGTGGGTGCTGTATGCAACATTCCAAGCTTCCATAAGCCTCTGCTTCCCTCCCAAAGCACATCCTCTGCCACCTGGAATGTAAATGCTGGCAAAACAATGGGGATAGCAGATAAGCAATATTCCCTAGGGCACATATGCCATGTTGAGTTGTGATGCTTACACCTAAGCCAATGCATAACAGTGCTGTGTAGATGAGCGCCTTGCATCGCCAGCACACATGCTTGAGATGCACCTGCTGTCCAGCACCTGTTCATGGAGTCTGGTCACTGAGTTTGGATGGACAGTGAAAGATTCAAGGAGCATCTCCCTGCTCGAGTCTGCGAAAACTGGATTCTTATGTGATGAACCAGAGAAGGAAGAAGCTCTCCAGAGCATCACAAATATGGTCACACCCTTGCTCCTGATGACCTCACCTCGAGATGGATCTCAGCATGTCACCTTATTATCACTGGTAAGAACACCCTTCATTATCTTACCATTCTTCTGGAGTTCTGTAGTGTACAAACATAAACTGAGTTATCTACAGGTTTATGTAAATAAATTCAAAAAGTGCTCAGATGTAATATATACAAAGTGAAAAGTGCAAACATGGTAAATCCATTAGTGCTTTAGGTGAGACGGCGCCTTGCGCTCACACACACTCCTACAAAGTGCCCCTCAGAGGAGGTAGAGGCAGGGGGCTCACTTCTCTGTCTAAAAGGGCAATGAGGAGCTTGGTGGCCAGCCTCATCGTGCAGGCACCCATTAGGGATCTCCTTCAAACTTCAGCCTCTGCATCCCTACATGGGCAGCCGTGGTCACTGGCACATGTACAGCAGATGAGGGCTCTGACAGAGGGGCTATGGAGGTGGTGGAAGATGAGGGTGCTGAGGAACTCTCAGTACCTTCACCCTGCTCAGTGATCTGCACAGACCCGGGTTGGCCTTCAGGTGGGATTGATGGGGCTGGCTGCTGGTGTGCAGCAGTTGTCCATTCCAGCAACCACTGTGCTAACAGTGCAAAGGTATGCAGCTCTTCATGTATTCTGTAAATGTAGGCACTCATACTCTGAGTGGACTGATCCAGGCTACTGAGGGAGGCTTGGACCCTCTCCTGGCCAAAACACTGCTCTTGCATCCATTCCAAGTGCTTCTGTATGTATCCTCCATCAGAGTGGCCAATTTCTCATGATCAGAACTCATGTGGTTGAGCCCCCGGGACAATATGGAACTCACGACGGTGATGGACTCCTCCACTCAATCCAAGAGCTCCCGCTGCCTCAGGCAACTCCGCTAGAGTCACCCTAAAAGGTGGCTCCTGAGGCTCCATGTTCCTGTCCACTGGAGCATCATCATGACTTTCCTCCCTCCTCTGAGGGGGACTTTGTGCAGATATCCCTGACTCTGACACCTCCGCCTAGACTCTGGTGTGGTGACTTTCACTCTGTGCCACCAACTCTAGACATGCAAGCCATCCCTCCAAAGTGCTTGGGCAGAAATTTTTGCTCAGCAAGGGGATGCGCACCAGGCCCCCTCAAGCATCAACGCGCAGTCACGCGATAGTTCAGACGGCGGGTGCGCGCCAGAGCCAGCAGCGCGCCCACCGACAATTAAAAGGCCTGTTAAGACCATTAAGTTAACAATTAAATTAACATTTTCACTGCCTGTCCAACCTAATGGTTGGCGGGCAGGCGAGAAGGTCAAGCAGCCTTTGCATTTTTTTGGAAACCTCATCCATGGGCGGGATGAGTTACCAAAAGCAAATAAAAATAAAATAAAAACTTTCATTAATAACATGCCCCTGCTCATGTGAACCCTGCTCATGTGACAGTCACATGAAGGGACGTGTTTCCTTACGTTTTTATTTTTTCCACATGTCTTCATCTCCCTGAGGCAGATCTGTGCCTCAATGAGATTATGCAGCTCGAACTCGTGTGCATGCGTGAAGTTCGTGCTCAGCCTGCTCACCCTCCTCCCCCCACTCCGCACAGCACTGCCGCTCGCGTTTCACACTGGGCAGGCAATCCCGCCAAGGGCAAAATTCTGCCTCTTGTGTTGGAGTTGGCCGAGTGTGGGCTAGTCAGATGTGATGCTGCCACCTCAGACATCTCTTCCTCCTCTTGAGACCCGAGTAATAATCTGGCCATGGAGGGCGAGGGAGTAGTGAGACACAAAAGGAGTTATTTTGGTATAGCCTTTCACATTGTGAAAAAACACTCTGATGCATGCCATTGCCCTAACCATGCTCAAGCTGCCCGTATGATGCAACCCCATCATTGCACTCCCCCTCATGCAACATCCCCTTGTGCTCATGAACTGACATCATGACCTCCACCATTACCACCATGTTCCTAGGTGATTTTAACACCGCCTTTATCACCTGCTACCGGTGATTCACCATCACCAACAGACAGCTGTTCAGGCACCCCAGCAATCTCCATGGCCATCTGTTCAAACAAGTGAATTATTCTCTGCCAGGCTGAGCCACCCCCAGTCTGGGTCATCTCCTTAGTGTTCTTCACCCTTTGCAACTGCAATGACAAAATGAATGTATGTTAACCTGTTATATAGTGCACGGGGTGATATTTCTCTTCACTATGTCGTTGCATCACAGTGCTCATTCATATGTGAGCACCTACATGAACATCTTACACATACAAGCCTCAATGCTATAGCAAAGGTATGTGACAGGTCTCACACCTTAGCTGCAGCATGTGGATATGGCTCTTTCCTTGGAACTCTGTGATGAGCCAAGCTACTCATCTTGCCAGAACACAGGTCATTTAATCTTTTCCTGCACTGAATCCATGAGCACTGATGGTCTCCTGTTGCACTCACTGCAGCTGCAATTTGAATCCAGGCCTTCTTGGTTGCTGCAGGTGGATTACACCGGCCAACAGGGTAAAACAACGTCTCTCTTCTGGGCCTCTTCCACCAAAACTTGAAGGTCCTTATCGGAAAAGCAGTGGGTCAGCCGGACCCATCCCTTCCCCCGCAGCTCCGCTGTGTGACATTCTATCAATAAAAATGTAAGGCAAAAAGGGTAGTGAGCCATTCTGATTACAGTGCTCATTCACTTTTGTGTGCTTACATGCACTAACCATTTTCACCATGTCATCAACTGGTAAGGTGTGGTGGAAAAAAATGGCTCTGCACAAATGCTTACTCCCTCTTAGCCACACTGTCTTGCTAAGACGGTATGCAGATGTGAGGGACCTGGTTAAGGCTCAACTGTGCAGGTGCATCCTGATAGGTGGGTGGCAAGAGGGCAAGTGAATGGCATAATGAGCTTGGCAGTGTTCATCATTCATCCCCTGAGTCTTGGCAGCTGACTACATGACTGTAGAATATCTGTACCAGGTGGTGGTGGCAAGATGATGCCATCTCCATGGCTGTGTCTTGTGAATCGAACTCCATGGCCTGAATTTTTCAGGTGGCGGGCGATTTTGGTGGGAGCAGTCGCGGAGCCGATCGCCGCCCGCAATCGGCTCCACGCCACCATTTTACACAGGCGGGCCAATGAAGGCCCACCCAGCATAAGGTGCAAGCCGTAGCACTCAGCACTACCTGTGCATAGAGGGGGAGACAGGAGATTCGGGCCCAGCGCTCTTCTGTGCATGCTTGAAAGAGCGCTTCAATTTCCCTGAGGCACAGAGCTGCCTCAGGGAGATTGAATCGATGTTGAAATATTGAGAAAAAATTTAGTTAAACATGTCCCCTCATGTGACATGTTTTTATATCACGGAATTTTAAAAATTAATTTAATAAAAGCTTTAGGAAACCTCATCCCGGTTGGATGATCAGCGTTAGCAATTACTTTAATCACTTCCTTAAAGACCTTAACAGGCCGTTTATATATCCACGGGCAGGCAGCTGACTCTGGCCCGCGCCCACAACACACATCGCACATCATTTTACACGTCGGTGTGTCGGTCCCGCCCCCCCGCATACCGACTGAAAAATCCTGCCCTATGCTTTCAGTGCTTCAGTACAGTACAATGTGAATAGCAACAATGACATTTTTTCCAAAGGGAAGCCCATGATAGGCTGTCCATTCCAGGATCAGCTAACAATTGTACAACATTAACAGTTCCCTGAGGCACACTGATTGCCAAGCTCTCAAATGGATCTTTCTGAAGATACACTTTTTATCTGCGCCCAAGTTGCTCAACCAGCACGGAGTCAGGGTTGCCTGCCCCAAATTCTTAATGTAACCTCCCCACCAAAAGTCTGACATTCAGTCAGACACTTCTAGAAGTCTGGTTCACGGAACTGGGAATTCTCCCAACTCCCACACCTGACATGCAAGTGAAAATCTAAGTCCTAGACTTTACAAAGATAAATGAGCCAGCTGATCTTACGAGTGTTACAGGGTAGAAAATAGAACAGAGAAAAGTCAAAGCCAAAAGTCAAAGAATTATAATTTGTAAATTGCATACTAATTAGGTCCAAAATGATCACCTACAAGTGGAGAGTAAAGTAGTAAGAATAGTCACTTCAGCTACACTGACAAAATTCCGTACTTATAAATACAATGCCAAACATTTCGGTTTGCCCAGAAATTTAGTGCCCATTTAGAATTAATGTATGAATTACATTTTTAAAGTAAACTCTTATTCAAGAATATCACTTGGTTTTAAAGCTGTCTTCAGAGAGAATGAGCTAATTTACTTTGAATCCAAATCAGTTCTGCGTTAACACTTCCATCGCTGTTCTAAATTAAACTTGCTAATTCATCTAAATGCTGTTCTCAAAGTTGATTATTAAAGATTTACACATCAGTAGTAGCTAATTAAGAACAAAAGATCTCCCCAAGTGAACAGTGTTTATAAAAGGGAAGTACTTATTTATTTTCCTTCCATCCTCTTCACCCTGCCTTTTGAAGAGACTATTTAAATTTTGTTGCCATGCTTTATTGAGGTTTTACTAATACCATGCTTTCTAGCCTTATCGAACCTTCATGAGGCTTTGCTTCCCTATGACAGATTTGAGATAGTTGGTATGGTTTAACCTCAAATAATTTATTAAGAACTATTTACAAAGACCTCTGGGTAAGTACATGGTACTCAGGCCAAAGACTGTTC
Source organism: Cetorhinus maximus (assembly GCF_964194155.1). Taxonomy (NCBI): domain Eukaryota; kingdom Metazoa; phylum Chordata; class Chondrichthyes; order Lamniformes; family Cetorhinidae; genus Cetorhinus; species Cetorhinus maximus. The sequence goes on along the minus strand of NC_135882.1, from coordinate 31,906,027 downwards.
TGCTCCCAGTTCTTTTGGAGCCTCTCGGTCATCTGACTACTGATGTCACTTTTGCATCATTAATATCATCATGGTCTCATTAACAACGTCCATTAACTATTACCCTACATTTCCCCTCAAGTATGATCTCAAACAGTTACATTCTTTTGTTAAGCTATTTATATTATATTTTCCAACATCTGTAAACCTCCTGTACACTTTACAGTTTCTATCCAACTCTTACCCCTCCCCCATCTCCAAGTCACTGTCACCCATCTTCAGTCTCAAAGTGTTCTTGGCTCTCTTGGAGGATGTTGTGGACTCATGCAATCGCTTGTCTTTGTCCTGGAAGACAAACACATTGGCGGAGTGGGATAGCAGCTTCTGACAATTGCTGGTAACTAGGGTGTGATCTTTATGATGACTTGACTGTAAGGGTGGTGAAACACATTCAATGAAAGACTGATTCAAGAGAGAAAACTTCAGGACATAGACAATCACACTCTCTTGAATAGGAAGAGGACAAACTCTCTGGAATCTTCCACTGCCTCTTTCCACGCTGGGGAAAGGCCTGAGAATATTAAGCACCTTCAATTTTAACAAATAATTTCACAGCTGTATCATTCACTGCTGTATGGATGACTAAAGAAGTATTTAATATCCGAAATTTGAATTAAATAATCTTCAGCAACTTCTTCAATGAATAGCACTGACTCATCAAAAAAGACAACAGAGATTTCATCTGCATTGATTGTGGAGTCAAAGAGTGCAAGGAGATCTAGGACCTCATCTTCCAACAGATCTCCTGCATCTGCAACAGCTTCCTTCTCATAAACTCTGTCAGGATAGAGCCACCCAAGGTCTAGAAGCTCCTCTGGTGGATGCTCACCATCTTTCTCAGTGCCTTCTATTTTTATGCCTTCTGCAAAGAGAAGTGAGAGATCTGCCATCTCCTCCTGTGTTCCACTGGATGGTGCTTCTACAATAAAGAGCGACTCACTGTTTAATGAGTGAACTTCACATGCTGCTGCTGAATTGAAGTATGTCTGCCCTTCAACAACTTTGGAAATTCCTTCTTAAATGTCACTCCGCTATCCTCTACTGAAACCTCATCAAGCTTCTGTACAAGACCAAGTCTTAAACATGCCGAACTGCTGAGCAGAGAAATTTGCTGGTTCTGCAAAATACAAAGGGTTTGGTTAATTCTGTTTCCTTCATGCCTAAGGGTGGTGGTGAACTTGGAGATCTGTGCTTCCAGGTCCTTGTAGATTTATGACAGATGGTTGGATTTTGACTTCAATAAGCCAGTTTGGCAGCCAGACCAACCTGTCCATTAAGACAGGGTCTCCTGCTCCAGTGTCAAGTTTAAATTCCATGGGGCCTTGAACTTCCAACTGCATAGACCAGAACTACTTATCGGCTTCTTTGATTTCTCCTAGGAAATCATTAGGTTGGAAAGGTACGTCTCCGATCTCTTGGACCTCAAAATGGTTGGGAATATGTTCTAATATTCTGACCTTGAAAGCTGTTTCAGGTTTACAAAACCATATAAAATAACCGGTCCCATCACAGAGGAAGCATTCAGCTCCCCCTGCTGGGCAGTCTTTGCAGCGGTGTTGTCTGTTGGCGCCACATCTGGAGCACTTGGACAGAGATGGAAGAGTTCTCCCCGCCCCTTCAATGATTTTGGCGGACCTTTTCATGGGCTATTTGGTGGGTGGGGCTCCTGATCTTGGGCCTACATACTGGACTGACCCCTCCCAAGCTTCAAGGTCGCCCCGAATTACACCCTGATTTTGGCATCTCAACTCTGCCATCCTGGCAATAAGTTCAGCCTTTTCGAGGGCCAAATCCTCTTTGGATTGCAACAAGTCAGACAGCACGTCATCGAGGATGCCGGCTACAATGCAGTCTCTAATCAATTTGTGTTTATTAAAGGCTCTTAACTGCAGGTACTTGCTAACCGATTTAAATCATGAGTGAAGAAATCAATGGACTCCCCTGACCTTTGGCTCCTCTGATAGAATTTTTCTCTTTCTGTAACCAAATTGCTTTTGGGGCTGAAGTATTTCTCAAAAGCCACCATAGTCTTGTCATATGATGTCAAGCCTTCCTCAATCCTTTGCCATGCGAGGACATCAGCTATGGCTCCCACAGCATATAAAAGTGTGCAGACTTGTTGTTTGAGGGTTGCCTTGTAAACCCAAAGCCGTTTGGTATCTTTTGAACTGTCTCTTCCAGAGCTCCCATCGCTGTCCTGTCTGTGGACCTTTGATGTGTTGGAAAGGTTGTGGTAGGGGTAGGGGTAGTGGCTGCTCTGTGGTTATCAACATCACGCTTCTCTCACTGTCCCCTCACCACAGTACTTTTCGGTTCTGATCTTCACTGCAAAGTCAATTTTCTTTTTTTCAACAGTCATCCCTCATGCTGATCTGTGACTGCAGTTTGCTAGACTGTGGCCCCAGCGCTGCCACCACGTTTCTATGTTATTGCTGAGCTTTAGTGAGGTTTTGGTAATACCGTACTTTCTGGTCTTACTGAACCTTGATGAGGCTTTGCTTCCCTATGACAGACTTGAGATAGTCGGTATAGTTTAACCTCAAATAATTTATTAAGAACTATTCACAAAGACCTCCAGGTCATCACAGTCTATTCTGTGTCTAGCCCTCTTGCAGTCTCTCAGTCAGGTGTCACTCTTACATCATTAATATCCAGGGTCTCATTAATATATCTATTAACCCATTACTCTACTGAGACTAATAACCCAATTAGTTTGCAGAGTTCTTCTGATGTTGAGTACTGTATCAACCCGAAAAAACATAGACAGCGATACTAATTTTGCCAGAGGCACCAAAAGCCCTCAAGGGGATACATTAGCCTGGAATCTCCAATCCCGGGATTCCACTTTGTTAAATATTAACGCTGGCCATGCAGGTCTCACCTACTTTAAGCCTGTCTGCTGGTGAAGTGCCTGCATGTACAGGCAATCAATGCACTTTTGGCACTGCAAGCAAATTTGGACCTTACCAAAAAATCAGGGAAAGTCTCTGGCAGGATGACGGAATCATAAATGCAATTTTGCACTAGCTGCACTTGTGAAGCAATGTAAACAAAACAGTTTCAACATGACCAATACATTTTATATTACAAACAAGCAATTCTAGAATATAAAAGGGATGTTAAATAAGTTAATGGGGTAAATAATGGAATGAAGCACAAAAAACTATGGGGTACTTGCATCAATATAGCCCATATTGACAATTTCACACTCCAGAAATAATAGAAACCTCTGGCAATTGATTTCATATGCACATTATAGCCTTGTGTGTTCTGATATTTAACTATTTTATAGACTCATTGAAATTTACAGCACAGAAGGAGGTAATTCAGCCCATTTTCTCCGTGTCGACCGACAAGTAGCCAGCCAGCCTAATCCCTCTTTCTGGCTCTTGGTCTGCAGCCTTTCAGGTTACAGCAAATCAAGTTGCATATCTAAGTATTTTTTAAATGTTATGAGGGTTTCCGCTTCTACCACCTTTTCGGACAAGTGAGTTCCAGTTCCCCACCACCCTCTGTGTGAAAACAATTCCCTTGAATCCCCCCTCTTACCCTAAATTTATGCTTCCTATTTATGGACGCCTCAACCAAAGGGGATAGGGTCTTGCTATCCACTTTATCTGGGCCCCTCATAATTTTATACATTCCAATTAGGTCTCTCTTCAACCTCCTTAGTTCCAAAAACAAAACAACCTGAATCATTACAACTTTTCCTCATAACTAAAATTTGAAATCCAGGCAACATCCTCATAAATCTCCTCTGTGCCCTATAGGGAGGGCAATCATATCTTTCCAGAGCTGCATGCAGTACTCCAGTTGTGGCCTAACCTGTGTTTCATGCAATTCCAGAAAAACCTCCCTACTCTTGTATTCTGTGCCTCGGCTAATACAGGCAAGTATCCTGTGTGCCTTCTTGACCACCTTATCTACCCCTCCAGCCAACTTCAGGGATCAGTGGACATGCACTCCAAGGTCCCTCTCTTTCTCTATAGTTCTCAGTATCCTATCATTTATTGTGCATTCCCTTGCCTTGTTAGCCTTCCCCAGGTGCATTACCTCACAATTCTCTACACTGAAGTCTGTTTGCCACTGTTCCGCCCACCTGACTAGCCAATTGATACCTTTCTGCAGTCTAGAGTTTTTAAATCATCGCCGTTGTAAATTTAAATAATTATTTGTCTGGTCCGAATAAAATGATTCAGATACCTTAGTAGAGTAGGTATCAGTGTCCGATGGTGCAATAACTGCCAAGTGGGTAATGTTAAAAAAAACTTGTGTGGAAATTGATGTCAGATCTGAGCAGAGGTATTCTCCAGACTACAGAAAAGGATCAGCAATTTGGAGCTATCGTCAGACTGTCAGTTGTCAAGGCTATTTGAACAGTAGTGTGGCATAAAAGTCCAGAAACCTATCATCTAAATGTGAAAGCCACACATCGACTTAATTCAGTCAATAAGTTAAGAAGCTTGATCATATTTGTCTTTGACATTATTCACAATCTACTGCTGGTGTGAGTGAAGATGACCTACTTAATCTTTGTTAATGGATGCGATATTACATACAGCCAAAATGGAAACCAAGACAAAAATGTAAAGACAACATTTTTTTTCTTAAGTTAAACCTTTTGTTCACATCAAAAGACTCATTAAACCTATTGTGAATAACCAGTTGCCCACTGAGCAAAAATAGCATTCATAAAATCTTACTTAATCTGTTGATAATATAAATTTTTGGAGTCATAAATGCACATAAAAAAGATGTTTTTTTCTATCCCTCAGCTGCACTTTGAATTGATTTGTGGCCACCTGGCATATGCAGCAGTCCTTCTATATTTTCAGCTCATGTGTGATCTAAAAGAATTATTGGACCAAAAGTTCTTGTCTCCACAGATGTATGGTTTTCAGTCATCAGGAGGGGATAAATAAGTTAAGCCACCAAAGCTGTGCCACAGAGTGCTGCAGAGTGGTACAAAGACCCTTTCCTTGTTGCCAAATCTCATCATTATTCTGTACAAGCTAGAAGCATTCAAAATAAGACTTGGGACATCAGCCACTCGAGACAAATCATGGCTCAGACGCAGTCATTGCTATCTTAGTCTCCTTTGGTCAAGGCTATGAACAAAGCACTGAAAAAGTTCAAGCCAAAGTGCAGAGTGGTATATCTGAATACATACTGACATGATCACTTGACATTATATTCTCTAACTGGGCTGGTCACAACTGTTGGAGTAGACTAGATCTCCACGCAACCCATGTTGGTGGGTTGGTGCACCCACCGACCCTTACGCATACTCTTCAAGGATTTAAGTTTAACATTCTGCAATCAAATTATGTTTAACCCTTTAATTACTCTAATATTGTGGAGAGGATAAAATCATATATGTGGTTATTCTTTATGTATTCATATAGGTAGTTCTCCTTTTGTATGGGCCGTTTGGTTCCAAGGGATATTCTTTTATGTGGAACCTTAGGCTCTATAGGTAATTAAAATAGCTCGTACCAGCTGAGCAGACAGAAATGGAATGTAAGAAGGCTCCTCTAAGACATGAGACCTTGAAGTCTTGAGATAAAGTTGCTTGGTGTTGAACAAGGAATGGTGTAAGAAGTATTATGTAATGATGTGAGACTCACATGAATTGTACCTGGTTGACCAAAAAAAGCATGTTGAATGTGTGATTAACCACGAGGCTGAGATGATTGGGGACGGGAAGGGGTTAATCGGATAAGAGTTAGGATAAAAGAAACCCCCCCGATTCAGTTTGCCAGGCAGAGAAGAAGAACGCCACCAAAGATAGCCTCCTGGAGGCACATGAACTGCAAGTTAAAAGTTACGTGAAGGCAAAACCTGATCCACGTCAGCGTGCTCCATTTCCAAAGTTGAAACAGGAAGTAAAGCTGGTCTAAAGTTGTTAATTATTGCCTTGTTTATTAAGTTTTATACTTGATGAATCTTTCTGACATGTTACAAATTGAATCAGCCTCACTGATGACCTTTGTGTCAGGCATGACTACAATTAATTAAATTTTACAAGCGGTGATCCAGAGATTGGACCTGATTAAGACAGTATAGACGATCGTTTGGGACAATTTGGAATCTCGGGATCGTGACTATCTGGCCAACACATGATCTGGGATGAGACTCATTGTGAGACACCCCAGTAATCAAAGATGCATTAAGGCTTGGGAGTAATATTATGGCATCTAAATTTGTGGCATTAGCTTACAGAGAAAAATGAGGTAAGTTGCCTGCTAGTGATGTAAAGGAACTATTAGAGGGATATCTTATGAAGGTACATCATTTGAAGAAGTAATAATGGTTATCCATGGGTTGGTAGACCATAAAAAAGCTAGAAGTTGACAAGGCAAAGAGCCTTTCAGCTTATGGGGCATATCAATGTGTTCAGGGATAATGGGGTTAACAAACAGAGGATCAGGAGATTGAAAGTTTAAAAAGATAGATAGAAGGACCTACCATGCGAGAAATATCAGGAGATAGATAAACTAAATCAGAAGGCCAGTAGTTTAGAGTTAGGAGCTGAGCAGTCAGCTACTTTATTGCAGCAGCAGAGCACCTCCAACTTAAGTGCAGGAGCGGTTCTGGTTGAGACACAGCAAGTCAAGCAGGGTTTAAAAGGTGTCAGAAGGAAAATGAAATGCTTAAACAGAAACTTGTGGATGCCAGGGAGCCTTAAGGGGAGTGACTAAACAGCCTTGTAGAGGAGTGGTTCACTCCCTTTGTAACCTTAAGACATTCAAACTAAAAGGGAAATTAAGCAAACAACAGGCGCTGGTGTCAGCTATAAGAGCAGGAGCAGCTATAGGCATGGGTTCTGGGGGCTCAGGTGATATAGACAAGAATTATCTAAGTGTGGGTGGGGGGTTGGGGGGGTGGCTTGATATGGTCATTGGATGGTTAGTCAGAGAAGTGGAATCCCCTTGGAGAGGGTAGTGGTCAGACCCCCGTGCTGTGATATCCACAAGCACCTGCCTTGGTCCAAAGGGAGGGGTTAAAGAAGCCCACCAGGATTCTTGCCCACTCACCCACACTGATGTTGAGACATGTAGCTGAGAACATGGACCTGTTAAAGAGGGGACGGCACTCTTGAGGTTAACTGATGGTGGGCTGATTTTTAGAGAGGCCTCCCGGAGTTAGAGGATGGAGACCTCATGCGGATTCCCCTAGCAACACCAATGTGTCAAGGAGGGGATCGAGTCCAAAAACATTTTTGAGGAGCTGCTCAATTACTTAGGTCTAGGTCTTGAATCTTGCTGCAATGTGTGGCCAGACCAAACAACGCCAGACAAGACCCTGTGATTGGCAATCACTTACATGAATTGTATGAATTGAGAGGCTCCAATATATGCCCAGAGAGGAGGACAAGGAGGGGCATGAGCATGTCCAGTTTAAAACTGTTTCAGCACAGTTACAGCCCCTAGCTAGGACAGCTTTGGATATTACTGGTCTATGGACGATTGAGTGGATGTGGAGGATAATGCTCAATGAGCTTACAAGGTGGTTCGAGGTAGCTTTAGGTCACAGGCTTCAAAAGTGGTAGTTCAAAAGAAGCCAGTGACTGTAGTGGAAGGATAAAACCAAATTCTGATAAGCATTTACAGGTCATTATTACAATTGTCGCAAGAATGGTCATTTAGTGAGAGAGTGCCATGGACCTAAGCAGGCATCTGCGAGGTAGTCTCTGCCTAAGTATGCCCCAAACGAGACCCCAATCCCTCTGGGGTGGAACAACAATTGGCTCAATTAATTGTCCTTATGAAAACTCAAGAGATCACAGGATGACAGAAAAACCAGGTGTATGCAGTAATGAATACTACTGCGTCCAGCAGAAGGACCCCAATGAAGGGATTCAGCCCCCTTCAACTGGTCAGAAGCGGGGTTCTGACATAATAGGAGTGAAAGGCCAGGGATCCCAGTTGTTTTATCAGGGAGCCAACAACAGATCATCTTAATCGACACTGGTTCTTCTGTTACCATCATCCATACTCCACACCCTGACTGCTATGTATGGTGGGCAAGGGTATCAGGTAGGAGTCATTGTTATCGCTCTAAATTACGGGAGGAAAGAAAAATATTTTTCAGCCAGGTATTTTATGTCTGCCTTCACCGTAGAAGACATAAAAAAGAGGGAAGAACTTAAAATAATCACTAGAGAAAAGGCACTGGGAAAACTATTAGATGTAAAGGCTGACACATCCCCTGGACCTGATGGCCTGCATCCTAGGGTCTTAAAATAAGTGGCTGTAGTGAGAGTAGATGGATTGGTTATGATCTTCCAAAATTCCCCAAATTCCAATTCCCCAGTGGATTGGAAAATTGCAAACATAACACCGCTAGTCAAGAAAGTAGGGAGGCAGAAAGCAGGAAATTCTAGGCCAGTTAGCCTAACATCTGTCATAGTGAAAACACTAGAATCCATTATTAAGGTGGTATTAGCAGGACAATTGAAAAGTCATAAAGCAGAGTTAATATGGTTTTGTGAAAGATAAATCATGTTTGGCTAATCGAGTTATTTCAGGAAGCAACAAGCAAAAGGACAAAGGGGGACTTGTGGATGTGGTGTAATTCAATTTTCAAAAGGCAATTGATAAGGTGCCACATCAAAGGTTACTGCACAAAACAACAGTTCATGGTGCAGGAGTAACATATTAGCCCGGAAAGAGAATTGGTTACATGACAGGAAGCAGAGAGTAGGGAAAAATGGGTCTTTTTCAGGTTGGCAAACAGTGACTAATGGATCACTGCTGGGACCTCAACTATTTACAATCTGCATCAATGACTTGGATGAAGGGACTGAATGTCTGGTAGCTACATTTGCTGATGACACAAAGATAGGTAGGAAAGTAAATTGTCAAGGGGACATAAAAAGTCTACAAAGAGTTTTAGGTAGGTTAAGTGAGTGGGCAAAAATTTAATAGATGGAGTATAATGTGGGAAAATGTCAACTTGTCCACTTTGGCAGGAAGAATAAAAAAGCAGAATACTATTTGAATGGAGAGAATGCAGAACTTTGATGGACAGAGGGATCTGATTGTCCTGGTACATGAATCATAAAAAGTTAGTGTGTAGGTGCAGCAAGTGATGAGGAAGGCAAATAGAATGTTGGTGTTTACAGCAAGTGGAATGGAGTATAAAAATAGGGAAATGCTGCTACAGCTGTACAAGGTCCGAGTTAGAGCATACCTGGAGCATTAGGTATGTCTTTGGCCTCCTTACTTAAGAAAGGATATTATTGCATCAGAAGCAGTTCAAACAATGTTTACTCAACTGATACCTGGGGTGAAGGGATTACCCAAGGAGGAAAGGTTCAGCAGGTTGGGCCTATACACACTGAAATTTTGAAAAAATGAGTGGTGATCTTATTGAAACTTATAAGATCCTGAGGAAACTTAACATGATGCTGAGATAATGTCTAGAGCTAGGGAACACAGTTTAAAAATTAGGGGTTTCCCATTTAAGACTGAGATGAGGAGAATTTTTTCTCTCAGAAGGTCTTTAGTCTGTGCACTTCTCTTTCCCAGAGAGCAGTGGAGGCTGGGTCATTGAATATATTCAAAGCTGATTTAGATGGGTTTTTGATCAACAAGGGAATCAAGGGTTATGGGGGTGGGATGGGGTGGGGTGAGCGGCAAACAGGAAAATGGAGTTGAGGCCACAACCAGATCAGCCATGATTTTATCAAATGGCGGAGCAGGCTCGAGGGGCTGAATGGCCTACTCCTGCTCCTAATTCTTCTATTTTTGTGTGGTGGGGAAACTTCTAGAAGCCTTTTGAGGGACAAAATTAACTATCACATAGAAGAACACGAGTTAATGAATAACAGGTAACATGGATTTGTTAACGGCATGTTGTAATGGAAAATAATGTATACAATGACTTCATGCAGGGCCCAGGTTAGGAGCACTGCTATGTTTGATATATATTAATAACCTGGACTTGGATATGGGGGGGGGCATAATTTCAAAGTTTATGGATGTCAGAAAACCCAGAAATGTAATAAGCAATGAGGAGGACATAGACAAGCTGCTGAAATGGTCAGACACATGACAGGTGAAAATTAATGCAGAGAAGTGTAAAATAAGCATTTTGGAAGGAAAATGAGGAGAGGAAATATGAATGAAATGGTATAATAATATTATTGTAGGAAGGATGAGAGCAGGGTTCAAAATACATTGGGGTGGAGGGTGAATTTGCCCTCGAAGCGCCACAAGAAAGGTCATCCCCATACAATATACCTTACATTATGGCTCCTCCATGGTCCAAACGGAGCTGAACAATTACAGGCACAGGTGTCTAATTAGGAGCAAGAAAACAAAGCAGAGTTTGATAGGAGGAGAAGTGAGTAAGCGTGGGAGACAGAATCTGCATAGCTGCTCCTCCAATCACAGATTCTGTCTCCCCCCATGCTCACAGCTCGAGCTCCTCCAATCACAGGCTCCCTCCCTCCCACTCTTGCTGTCCCCCAGAGACAGAATCTGTGATTGGAGGAGAAGCAAGGGGCAGGATAAAGGGAACCTGTGATTGGAGGAACTGGAACAACAAAGCATGGGAGGGACAGGAGATTTACAACCTAAGAAAAATCTTTCCTGTGAGTTGAAGAGAAAGAGAGAGAAAAAGGGATGGAAATAATTCTCAGTTCCTGGGAGCCCATGGGTAGTTAACTCTTTTTTTCCTCCCTTTGAAAATATTTATTTTTCAAAATTCTTTCCCAGAAGGAAAAAAATAGTTCACACTAGTACTCTTATTTCCTAATTTTTTTTACTGGTGTTCCATTTTGAGGTGTTCAAGACCAGTTGAGATGAGTATTCTTATTTTCCAGTTTTTACTGTTTTTTCCTTCTGGATTAGAGTTATATGTTTTTTTATTGGGGGGGGGGGGGGGCAGGAAGAAGGAGGATACACTAAGGTGGGTCTCTTTTAAAATTATTTATAAATAAACAGTCCCCTCCCCGCCCCTCTCCCAATTACAAGAACCCTCCTAGTTCAATATAAAAGAAAAAGAAGAGAACTGGGATCTTGGCACTGCCGTCGGTGAATCTGGAGGAGAGAGCGAGGCCAAGATGAGGGCTGATCCAGTGTAAGTAAAGCAGGTCCAACTGTGTCTATAAGAGAGGCAATAGGAGAGGGAGGGAGAGAGTGCGAGAGAGAGAGAAAGACAGACAGACACTGAGGGAGGAAAGGGGGGATTGTGGGGAGAAGGAGGCCTCTCAGGGCGAGAGAGAGAGAGAGAGGGTATGGGCAATAGGCAACATCGCTCCCTTTCACACTCAGAGCTTATTTTACTTATTTGTATGATTTCCTGACTTTTTTTTAAAAATGTTTATTTTTTTCTTCTAAAACCCTTCCACTAAGCCTGGCTTTCAAGTTTACGAACTACTGCTGAAACAACAATAACCAAACAAAAAATTTTAAAAATTAAATCCTTTGCAATGGCTTTCTTCCTCTTTTACATTTGTCCAATAAATTATTTTGTGAGTAAAGTTTTTAAAGTAGAGAGATCTAGGGCAGAGGAGGGAAAAATAAATATTCTGGGGGAAATCCAGTTTTCTTTCGTTTCCCTTTGGGTTTTCAAACATTTCAGCCATAGAAGTGTCTGTCTGCATATAAGCTTTTTTTTGGTTGTCATTGTGTGTGTGTTTTCACTTTCTAAAAAAAAAGTTTTGATGTGTAAAAAAATTTGAAGTGTAGTCAATTATGAAGAACCTGACCTTCCAGGCCTTGATTCTGCTTTAATATCATCTACCGAATGAGGATGGCAAGGTGGGGCAGTGAATGAAGGAAAACTGTGTAATTGTTGTTGGATTCTTGACCATCTGCCCAGCACCGCGTCTCTTGTTATATTAATGTGCTTTAATGAAGGCTTGGTACAAGGTTTCAAATTCCTGCTTCAGGGACAGTTTGGGTTTGAACTTAAATCTTTGGATCTGCTTGACCATCAAGGAGCCCCTGAAAACCAAAAGGTAGCCCCCAAAAATCAAAAAGTAGCCCTCGAGAAAATTGCAAAAAAGAAAAAAGTGACGAGGGCTGGGGGTTCACATGCACAAATCTTTGAAAGTTGCAGAACAAGTTGATAAGTTTTTTCAAAGCATGCAGGGTCCTTGGCTTTCAAGATCACGACTTAGGGCAGAATCTTCTGTTTGGCGGGCGGGGGCGGGGCCCATTCACCGACGCGTAAAATGATGCGGAGTGATGTCGGGCCTGCGTCCCGATGTCACCCCGCGTCATTTAGATTTTCAGGTTGGCGGGCGCGCAGCCACATTGGCTGCGCACCAGCCGAACTGTCAACTGCCCATTAAGGCCATTAAAAAACTAGTTGAAACCATTAATGGACCTGCCCGTCCACCTTTAAGGTTGGCAAGCAGGCCGGCAGCCCTGGTGAGCTTCTGAGAAAACATGAAACTTCATCCATGGGCGGGATGAGGTTTCACGAGTGATTAAAAAATCTCAGAATACTTCAAAATAAAAGTTATGGACACGTCCCAACTCATGTGACAATGTCACATGAGGGACATGGCAGCGAAATTTTTCTCATCTTTATTTGAAGTTTCAAATCTGAGCCGATCTCCCTGAGGCAGCACTTTGCCTCAGGAAGACCTTTGCGCCCTTTTGCGCGGATGCACGAAAGAGCGCACTCCCCGCTCAGGAAATCCCCCCCACCCGCACAGGGAGCGCACAGGACGTCATGTTAGGTGGGCCTTAATTGGCCCGCCCATGTAAAATGGTGGCACCGATCAGGAACCCGCCTGCCTGCATCTACTCCCACACATCCTCTCCAACGGGGGGAAAATGTTGCCCATAGAATACAAAGGCAAGGAAGTTGTACTAAACCTTTATAAGGTGCTGGGTGGGCTTCAGATTGAGTATTGTGTTCAATTCTTGGCACCACTCTTTAGGTAGGATGTCAGGCCTTTGGAGAGGGTGCAGAGAAGATTAGATTTACTAGACTGGTACCAGGGATGCGTGACACCAGTTATGTGGAGAGACTGGAGAAACTGGGATTGTTCTCCTTTCGAAAGAAAAGCTTAGAGGAAGATTTAATAGATGCATTCTAAATTGTTAAGGGTTTTGATAAAGTAGGTAAGGAGAAATTGTTTCCACTGGCAGGAAATTCGCACCAGAAAACACCAATTTAAGGTAATTGGCAAGAAGGGGCAGGGAAATTAGTTTTTTTTTAAACATAGCCAGTTGCTATGATATGCAATTTGCTACTTGAAAGAAAGCAGACCCAATGATAACTTTCAAAAAGGAACTGGATAAATGGTGGAAGGACATAAAGTTTTAGGACTAGAGGGAAAGAGCAGTAAAGTGGGATTAACTGAAAAGCTCTTTCCAAAGAGCCAGCAAGACATGGGGGAACTGAATGCCCTTCTACTGTGCTTTAGGATTCTGCAATTCAAGAAGCAACTCCAACGTGATTCTCCTGGAATGCAATCCTTCCCCAGTGCGCACCCCCATACCACTCTCTCAGCTAAAGCAGCTGTTGAGAACTTCATATGAATCGCATCTACAAAGGCTGCCCTATTATACTAGGCAAAGGAATGAATACTACACTTCACTTCTCCCAAACAAATTCATTAGTGTCTGAATATGTGCTGCATAGCGTTTAAATTATGATTTTTTTTCCTAAGGGTATTACATTCGCAACTTATTATCCTAGCTCTGCACACCATGAGTATCTCAGATCACATGGATCTCTGGTACTAATAAGCACACAGCAGTCGGGTTTTGTATGCAGTTCATGTACTAGCAAAATGCAGGCCTACTGAGATCGTTCGAAGCTAGAACCAGGTAAATTCACTCTCAAGCTATGATAACACAAGGTAGAATACTAGTTTGTACATCACACACATATTACCACATAGATTACCATTACCACATTTATACATATGCTGTACCTAAAACAGATGCTGACCAAATGAATATTGGCCCATATCACTAGCTCAGCTTGTCCTTTTTTCATACAAATATTAGATACCTGTGATTTTGTGCCCATATATCTTACCTTTACATATCCAGGAATTCTGCATGAGCCTTGTAACAGATGTGAGGAAATTGTCAGTTTTTACCCAGTGTGCATTCTCTGCCCAGATTTACAATACACTTTGATATCACTGATGTGTGACCTACACCAGTAAGTGCAACGTTAAATAAAACATGTAATGGAACTCACTGGACTGGACTTCTAAATTTTTATACTACAGCATTCTGCATAAATTGAAAAGGAATTTACATGTAATCTTTTTATAGTAAAAGCTCAATATATAGTACAATGAACAACTTGGAGCAGAAATTCCTTGGTTGGGGAAGGACATAAAAGGTGAGTTTTAAGCAGGGGAATTTGGTTACATTTAAAAAGCTGGCCATCCCATCGCAACATAAGAAAACAACCTGGTTCATTTCCACAGCCTTTTTGTGTCTTCTAGAGCCCCTGTAAAAGTGGCTGGGTGCTGCTCTGAGATCAACCAGCATAATGAGGCAAGTATCTCTGATGCACCCAATCAAATGTTAGCCAACCAACCCAAGTACTTAAATGACCCCCAACCCTGTGTTTTTCAGTTAGGTCTTAGGCTGCAGTTGCTGGACGTGTGACTGTACTACACTTCCACTGGCAGAGCAGGAATTCTGGAGTTTGAGCCATTGACTACAGTCAGACCTGTATAAGACAGTGTTGACAATCACATAGATGACAACTGTACGCAAGGATAAAAGTGATGACAATCGACATACTCAACAATAAAAATCCTGCTGCACCTTTTATGGTAGAAACCTAATATCAAACAAGACCTAAACTAATATTCTTAGACCCAAAATGATGACAACATTAATGATGATTGGCTGACATTGCTAGCAATTGAGTTATTTTTCTCTCTTGTTTGTTCCCTCACCACCTGCCGCAGACCCTGTCCAGCAGCTATGTGCTTTAGGACTCAGCAAGCTCAGTCTGTGGTGGTGCTACCGAGCTACTCTTGGTGATGGATATTGAAGTCCCCACCCAGAGTACATTCTGCACCCTCGCCACCTTCAGTGCTTCTTCCAAGTGGTATTCAACATGGAAGAGCACTGATTCATCAGCTGTGGGGTGGAGGTTGGGAGTGGGGTTAGGGGACAGTACGTGGTAATCAGCGAGAGGTTTCCTTGCATTTGTTTGACCTGATGCCAAGGGACTTCTTGGGGGCTGGAGTCGATGTTGAAGACATCCAGGGCAACTCCTTCCCTTGCGACTGTATACCACTGTACCACCACCCCTGTTGGATGGTGATGGTGGTGTCTTATCTGTAAGGTATGATTCTGTGACTGTGACTATGTCAGGCTGTTGCTTGACTAGTCTGTGAGCAGCTCTCCCTATTTTGGCACAAACCCCAAGATGTTAGTAAGGAGGACTTTGCAGGGACAACAGGGGTGAGTTTGCTGTTGTTGTTTCTGGTACCTAGGTCAATGCCAGGTGGTTCATCCAGCCTGATCTGCCATGGTGGGATTCGAAGCTGCCTCACCAGAGCATTACTCTGGGTCTCTGGATTACTAGTCCAATGACATAACACTATGCCACCGCCTTCCCCCTTAGGCTGCTATGAGGTTCTAGGATCACTGTCTCTTTCCAGTATGCAAACAGAAATCTGGATAATTTCTGGTCTAAAATGGGGCCTATCTGTGCCTGATCTTTTCCCTCCAGTTCATCAGTGTGACAAAGATAAGACTAGTTCGATGTGACGCAAATCATTATCAAGCAGCAGTTATTTGTAACTCATGAGTCCCTTTCTCTGTTGAACTGGCTAAAGTCTTGCCAAAGACACAATACTCTAGCATTTGGGGCAGCTAGCCTTATTGACCTGTGGGTCCACTGCTCTTTGGTAGGTGCAATGACATATTTAGTCAGCTGAGAACGTCAAATTCCAGCTGCTGTGGAGTCTGGAAGAGGACAGTGCCTGATCTCCCCCGCAACCCCCGCCAACCCATGCCCAATCCCCTCTCCAGCCAAGAAAATAAATTTGTTGTCCGCAGCACTTTAAAATGTAAAAAAAATGCATCTGTGGGCAATGTTATGTCCTTTAGTGTACAGTTGTGCAGATAACAAAGAAGTCAGAGGTGTAATTGGACACTAGTCACAAAACATTCTAACTGAGATGCAATTTAATCCAATGTGTGTAGTCAAACTAAACAATGCAGAGGTAGCTACCAATGTTTAATAGCAATTCAGGCATAAACTTGGAGTTAAGAGTTTAAAAAATGTGTAGTACTAATGCTGACCACATGTTCAGACAACATAGTTCTACAGTCTAGATAACATACAGCACTAACATTTCCCAAAGTTCAGGCAATGGACAATACTAACATTCCTCACAGTTTAGCCAACGTACAGTGCTAACCATAAGATAAAAACAAAAAGCTAAAAGCTACTGCGGATGCTGGAAATCCAAAACAAAATAAAAACAGAATCCTCCCTCACGCCTTCTCCTCCTTCCCAGAAACATGATAGGGTCCCCCTTGTCCTCACTTATCACCCCACCAGCCTCCGCATTCAAAGGATCATCCTCTGCCATTTCCGCCAACTCCAGCATGATGCCACCACCAAACACATCTTCCCTTCACCCCCCTTGACGGCATTCCGTAGGGATCGTTCCCTCCGGGACACCCTGGTCCACTCCTCCATCACCCCCTACTCCTCAACCCCCACTTATGGCACCTCCCCATGCCCACGCAGAAGATGCAACACCTGCCCCTTCACTTCCTCTCTCCTCACCGTCCAAGGGCCCAAACACTCCTTTCAAGTGAAGCAGCATTTCACTTGCATTTCCCCTAACTTAGTCTACTGCATTCGTTGCTCCCAATGCGGTCTCCTCTACATTGGAGAGACCAAACGCAAACTGGGCGACCGTTTTGCGGAACACCTGCGGTCTGTCCGCAAGAAAGACCCAAACCTCCCTGTCGCTTGCCATTTTAACACTCCACCCTGTTCTCTTGCCCACATGTCTGTCCTTGGCTTGCTGCATTGTTCCAGTGAAGCCCAACGCAAACTGGAGGAACAGCACCTCATCTTCCGACTAGGCACTTTACAGCCTTCTGGGCTGAATACTGAATTCAACAACTTTAGATCTTAAACTCCCCCTCCCCCCATCCCCACCCCGTTTCTTTTCCCCCCCCCACCCGCTTTTTTTTTCAATAATTTATATAGATTCTTCTTTCCCCACCTATTTCCATTATTTTTAAATCTAAAACTAAAACCTTTAGTCTTTCCACCCCACCCCCACTAGAGCTGTACTTTGAATATCCTGTCTTGCATTCTTAATTAGCACTTTTCTCAGACAAAGACCACCACCTTCAACACCTCTTTGACCCTTTTGTCTCTGACATCTTTTGATTATCTGCTCACACCACACCCTCAATGTGTCTCTTCCCCCCCACCCACCTTAAACCAATTTATATTTCTCCCTTGTTGAAACTATGCTTCAGTTCTGCTGAAGGGCCATGAGGGCTCGAAACGTTGACTGATTTCTTCTCCACAGTGCTAACCATCCTGATTTCAGACAACACACAGTACTATTACTCCCCACAGCTCCAGCAACACACAGTGCTATCACCGCGCCCCCCATCACCACCTCCAGCCCTGCTGCACCAGCTGCCACACCAAAGCTCAGACAGCATACAGTGCTAACTCACCCTAAAAGTCAGGCAACATACAGTCTCAACATTCCTGAAAGTTCAGATCCTGACAATGCTGATATTCCCCACAGTTCAGCTAAGTGCTACAATGGAGGTAATATTATGCAGTGCTCACAACTGAGAAGCATTAATGCTAGCACACACTTGGGACCGGATTCTCACTCCTGAGGTGGGTGCAGCGAGCCAGGAAATTTCCCAACCAGCCTCTGGAGAAAGTACTCTGAATGGTGCAGTTTTAGCTAAGGGGGTGGGGGGAGTGGGTGCAGGTTGGAGTTGGGCCTGCTGCCCCCAGACACATTTTGGAGGTGACCGCAGGGGCTGCCAAGTGCCAAGGCAGGCTGTTGAAAAGGCCCGCCTGGTTCTCTGAGACTTCGTCCCAGTTCTTTTGTTAAACATTAACCCTCAAGCCTTCACCCTTTGCACCCCCTCGCCCTCCCACCCTAAGCCCATACATGCTAACTCATGCCAACCCACCCATCCCCAATGGCCTCTCATATGCTCCATGCCAACTCATGACCACCTACCCATCCCCATGGCCCCTTATTGTCCCTAAGTCAACTTAGTGGCAACTCATGCACTCTTTGCCCTTACACCCTCCATGCCAACTCACCCAGGTAGACCTCTGGAGCCATGCTGAGATGTAAAAAATAAAGTTCTAATTATCTATTACAAAATTCATTATATAAAAAACACTCCTATTCATGAAAGCCCATTCAATACATTTAAATCCCCTCAAGTATTCAATCCCTTATAAAAGCAAACATTTGTATTCATAACCCCACATCAAAAATAGCTAATCCTTTAAAAACCTCATTGAGCTATCAATCAAACTGTGAACTCACAACCCCCTATGAGGTAATGATAGGTTGTGGAAAGTAGCCAAGCATCAATAATGCTATAATGATAGCACTTGTGGTTATGTTAACAAATAGCTGTTACAACTGCTGGAACAAATTTTTTCAACCCTCACAGACACAGGCAGGCAGTTTATTTTTAAATTTTTAAAGGAGTGGCCATTTAAATAATTTGACAGCTTGACAGTTCTACACACCTTATCTGCCCTACAAGAGCACTCTGAAGATTTCTAACTACTACAATAGCAGTCTAGCAAAAATGCCTTTAAAAGAACAAAGAACAAAGAAAAGTACAGCACAGGAACAGGCCCTTCGGCCCTCCAAGCCTGCGCCGATCAGGCTTACTCAGCATCGAATTCAAATGGCCCTGCTGAGTTCAGGTTTGCCACATGTGGGAGTCACATCTGGCTCTCATTACCATTCCCTGCATCCTACCTCCAGTGAAAATAAGTTTGTCAGAAATGGGGGTGGGACTTCTGGAGCTGGGTCCTTCCAACCATTTTTAAAGGTCTCCGGAATCTTCACGACTCCGAGAAAATCCGTCTCATGGCCATAAAACTCACGAATCTAGTCTGCTGACTGGTGTTGTGTTCATGGCTTCTTAGTTTTCTTAATGAGGAGGCAGCTGAGTCAGGTTACATTGAAGTGTGTGCTAGATTTACTCCGTCACTGGTCAGTATGGGGACATTCCGAAGTTGGGAGAATATCTATGATATCGTTCTGCCATTTCAGGCACTCCAGGCACTGTCATTCAAAGGGCTTTAACATGGCCGACTACATGGGACAAATGGACAGCAGCGTTAGCTTCTATTCCACAGATCCGGGCAATGCAATTTTTTTTTTGTAATACAGACAATAGGTCTTGGGATCATAAGTCACACATGCAGCACAATGCCGCCTCTTCACTCCTTGGCTGCAATGCCAGTTGGGTTATGTCTATCTATGAATGCTGCTGCGCATGTCCTTCCAATGCTCTATTTCTTCCTCACTCAAAAAAGAAAGTACAAGACAGCTGGATGTGACCGATGCCATTAGGTCTACCTTAACTAGGTGTTGATCCATCATTATGAGAGGAATTATTTCTTGATACCGGTTGGAAATTTGAATCTCTTGTACCTCTTGTGTCTCAATAGCCAGCACCACACAGGGTAAGCCAAGGTGTAATCTGAGCAGCAGACTGTTAGCTTTGAACACAACTCCCTCTGACGTAAAAATCCAGACTTCACGTGTAAAAAACACCCATTTCTGGGTGGTTTGAAAATTGTTGCAAGGACACTCTTACTTATGTGATTTTTGGTTCTGACATGATATTTAACCTTGGAGATACATAAAAGGAACGATGAAGCTGCACAGTCTCATTCCAGTAGGTGGTAAACTCTTCCTACAGGTTTTTTTTTCAACCTTTAACTTATCTTTGCAATATTTTTGTGCCAGTTTTCTTATTCATACTCCTGTTTGTATTGAAAGGCAATCATTCTCAGCAGGCAAAACTTTTCCAACACTCAAATATCGGCTTTGATGGATTTTTTTCAGTAGTTTGAGATATAACTTAACTGTAGAAGGCGTAGGATGAAACGGGTGATCAGGACCTATGGCTTCTACAGTTCTCCACCATTGGTTGGTAAGAGTGGAGGTGGAGTTGTCTTACCCCAGGTTCCTCCTCTGTCCAGGCAGCCTATTCATCCTTTACCTGGAACATAACTCCCTGGATGCCAAGGAACCTTTACCTTCTGTCCCTAATCTCTACCAGAAAAATCTCTTCCAAATGTTCACGTGCAGCTACAGCCTTTTCTCATACTTCCTTCTTGCTCACCATCTATTTTTGTGGACACTTCAGCCTTTCTACAGTTGTAGCCTGTCCTCATTTCCCTCCCTCCCACTGGCAGCAATACAATCAGGCTAGCATCGTAAATCAGAGATGCTAAGTCTACAATCATGCTCGGCTGCCTCCTGAAATCACAAGTACTCGGGGTTAGCTTATTTGATTCATTGCTCAGGACATTGGTGAGCAGTTCAGTGCAGTGATAAGAGCAAAGGCCATATGGTCATCCCATGGGAGATGCAGAAGACCTATGCTGCAGAGCTTGCCATTTCCCAAGCCAAGATTCTCCAGTGTAGCTATAACAATGGCATCTACATAGTAAGGTTGATGGTCACACAGAAAAGCAGAATAACCCTATTCCAGCAACATACTTCCCTATCAGCCTCCTCGCAATCATTAGTATTATTTGTAGGAATCAGCAATAGTGCAATCAAGCAACATCTACACACTGTTAACCTACCCATGGATGCCAGTGAACCCAGCAAGTGACTCGTGGGTACGTTCAGAATATGACCATATGCAAAGGCACTGCAGCTGCTTCTCCTCACAGTCCCTTTGTGTCCACTCACCCTTGTCATGGGGAATGCGGTGATAGCACAGATTCTAAATCCTTCCAATAAACAGGATCGCTCCCCTTACCCAGAACAAGTCATTGGTAACAGGAGATGGCCAGTGTGCTCTCAGAGACAGGCATGTGGAAGACAGGGTGGGTAAAGTATCAGATAATAGGAGAGAAATGTCATCCACATAAAGGTAGCTCTGCTTTCTAAACAGGAATTCCAAGAAGTTCTTGGTGATGTCTACGAGACCACATGTTTTCCTAGCAAAACATTAAAAGGTTTATGGAATGGGATCTTAGACCATTGTACTGTAGGACTTCAGCTGGAAATTCACATCACTAATCTGAAGACTTGATGGTCATTGTACCAATGGCAAACTGAAAGGCTACACAGGTTAAAACTGTTAAGGGAAGCCAGGATAGGTAGCCAGGTCCTGCAGATACTGGTCCCATCAATAGTTACATGCTACTTGTAAGGATAAGGATGCAGGCTGTAGGAAGGATGGCCAGAATGCCAACCATGGCATCATGGAACAGAAAGCAATTTAAGGGAAGGTGCAGTGGGGCGGGGGAGAAGCAAAATAGAAAAGTCATAGTCATATTTGCAATAGGAGAGGAAGTGGGAAGAGGGGGCAAATATCCAGTTCCCATGCTCATGTCAGAACCACTGACATTTGGAATAAAAGGGAGGAGCTTCTGCTAAGGGAATTTTAGAATATAGGACTTAAATTAAAGATAAAAAGTAAACTTACGAGTACTAATCTCTGTACTACAACCCAAGCCACATGCTCCTTAGCATGGAATAGATAGATCAGGAAGAAGAGATAGGAGAGGCTTCACCTGAACCAAAATGGGACCAGAGTCATAGCAGAAAGGATAAATAGACTGTAGATAGGTTTCAAACTGACAAGGAGAGGAGAGATCTGGTGAAAATCATATTCGGTATTTTGAATATCAAAGAAACAGATGACAGTAAAGTTTGGAAAAAGGTAAGGAACAAGGGTAACATAAACGGTCAGGGAACTGATATACTTAAAGATCATAAGTATAAAATGACTGTTAAAAATAAAGTAAGTAGAATGATCAATAAAAACAAACTAGCATGCTTGTACAACAATATGTAAAGAAAAATCCAAAGAAAATGGGGAAACAAGGGCAATAATTCATAGCAAGAAGCCAGGTATAGTAGGGATGACTGGAACATGGCTGAATAAAGAAAAGGATAGGAAGTTAAATATTGAAAGCTGTAAGATATTTAGAATGGATGGAGAAGAAAGAGGGTGGGATCACAGTACTATTTAGAGAAAACATAATTATAGTAGGAAAAAGTGACATAACTAATATTAAGACGGAAATAAAATTCATATGATCGAGATTAAAGTATGAAGGGATTGATCGTGCTTATGGGGATATTCTACAAAGCATATAATAGGATAAGAGTAGTGCAGGAAGAAATCAGCAAATCTATGGCCAGGAGTTTTCCCTCGTCAGGCGGCGGGTGGGAGCAATCAGGAAGCCGACCGCCGCCCGCGATCAGGGCCGGACAGCAATATCACACTGGGCGGGCCAATTAAGGCCCACTCAGTGTGAAATACGCACGGCAATGCTCAGCACTGCCTGTGTGGGGATAGAGGAGGGCGAGCGCGCAACTTCGCGCATGCTCGCGGGTGCACGCTGGAAAAGCTCCCTGAGGCACAGAGCTGCCTCAGGGAGATGTAGAGTTTAAGAATTAAAAATAAACAATTTTAAATTGTTAAAATAAATGTCCCCTCATGTGATGTTATCAAACGAGCAGGGACATTTCTTAGTGAAATGTTAAAATTTATATTTTATTTTTAATTGCTGTTGGAAATCTCATCCCGCCCGTGGATGTGGTTTCCTAAAAAGTGCAAAGGCCGTTTGACCTTTTTGCCTGCCCGCCAACCGTAAGGTTGGATGGGCAGTGAAAAATTTCATTTCATTACATTGTTAATGGCCTTAATACGCCTTTTAATTGTCAGCAGGTGTGCTGCCAACTCCCGCGTGCGCCTGCCGACCGAAATATCCCACGTCATTTTACGCTCGAGCAGGTCAGGCACGCGCCCACCTGCTCAGTGAAAAATCCTGCCCTATGAAATCAGTAAAAGACATAGGCCGGGATTTTCCGGCCCTGCTGTGAGAGGATCCGCCACAGGGGATGCAGTGGGCCAGTCAAAGTCCATTGACTTTCAGTGGGATAAGATCATTCTGGCAGAAAATCCCAGCCATAGCCATCTCTTGGGAGATTTCAACTACCACCAAAAGAAACTGGCAAGAGGTAGGGGAAAGGCCAAAAATAAACAAAGTTTTTACATTGGGTAAGAAACTGTCCTGAACACAATATGTAAGAAGCCCAACTAGAAGCAATCATTGCTAGATCTCGTAATGGGAAATGAACCAGAGCAGAAAAGAGAAGTAAGCATATGGGGAACATTGAGGCAACAGTGATTACAACATAATAACATTCAAGGATTCAAAAAGGCATAAGTAAGACAAAGACCTTAGTAATACATTTCGAAAAATGCTGAATTTGTGTTGGTGAAAATTGAACTAGGGTATTATTGAAAAAGGAGACTTTGAAGCTTTTCATCTTGCAATCATCAGGACATTTCACAAGAATACCAATATATGGGGAAGACAACAATTTATGCTGTATGAGAGAGTCTGGTTGGTTGGCAAACGGACTCCGATTGGTAGAGGTGCTTGCCATGGAGGATGCAACAATTGATGGTGACTGACAGTTAACTGCCAAGCATCATTTGAAATTTAAACCAGGCAGCTTAACCCTGATTGGTCAAGGCATTGCCCTGAGGAATGAGACAGCGAATGGCTGTCACTTATTTTGTTTAACAGAAACAGGCATAATATGCGTACATGTTCTTTCTGTCTCCAAAGAACACAGCCCTGTGGATTAACATATGTAGCTTCCAGTACATGAAAATACGCCAGGGCACTGTTTAATAAAAATTCTGGATAAGCCAGTGATATCCATGTCCCGTGAAAAGAATAAAAAATGTATTTTAATGAATGAGTGTGGGCTAGTGAATGGATGAATCGCCGGGTGGGTGACTGAGTGTGTGACCAGGTGGGTGAGAGTGAGTGAGTGAGCAGTCTGGTCAGATAGTATGGGTGGTCAAGTCAGGTGGGCTGTCAGGTCAGGTGAGCAGTTGGGTCAGATGGGGTGGTCAGGTTGGCAGGGGGAATAGCGGGGGGCAGCGATGGGGGAGAGAATTGGGTCAGGTGGGGCTGGGTCAAGGGTGTGGGGGGTCAGCATCGATTGTGGTGCCTAGTTCAGTTATGCTAGCTAATCTCGGAGTTAGATCAATATGAGAGATGATATCTTGGAGGGGGCTTCGAATGAAGCTTTGTGGGTAGAGCTTAGGAATAAAAAAGGGGCAGCCACATTGTTAGGTGTTTATTATAGACCCCCAGATAGTCAGCGGGAAATTGAGGAGTAAATATGTGCACAGTTTGTGGAGGTGTGTAAAAACAATAATAGCCCCACCTGACCCAATTCTCTCCCCCATCACTGCCCCCCACTATTCCCCCTGCCAACCTGACCACCCCATCTGACCCAACTGCTCACCTGACCTGACAGCCCACCTGACTTGGCCACCCATACTATCTGACCAGACTGCTCACGCACTCACTCTCACCCACCTGGTCACACTATTAGGGACAGAATTTTGCTGTCAGCGAGCAGGGGGCGGGGCCCACTCGCTGATGCGTAAAGTGATGACAGATGACCCCGCCCCATTTAAATTTTCAGAAAGGCGGGCCTGCAACAAAATCAGCTGTGGCCTTTTATCATTTATACAATTAAAGGACCTGCCCGTCCAACCTTAAGGTTGGTGGGCAGGCCAGGAGCCCCGGTGACAAATAGGTAAAACATGAAACCTCATCCACGGGCGTGTTGAGGTTTCATGTAGGGTTTTAATATTTTTAATAAAGTTATTCTGTAAATTATGAATATGTCCCATTGTCACATGAGGGGGACATGTAAGGGAATTTTTTTTTCTATTTTTAATATTTTTCAACATGGAAGCGACCTCCCTGAGGTAGCATTTAGCCTCAGGGAGATGTGTGCTCTTTCGTGCGCATGCTCAAAAGAGCGCACTCTCACTTTTGGGGAACCCCCCCCCGCCTGCACAGTAAGTGCATAGCGCTTCCCGCCGGACGTGACGCTGGGCGGGCCTTAATTGGCCCACCCACATAAAATGGTGGCGGGACCCGCTTCTCCGGTGGGGACCGGCTCCCCGCTCGCTGGAGATTGGGTCGGGCCTGCCCGACAGGCAAAAAATTCTGCCCGAGGTGATTTCAACTTTTCCAACATTAATTGGAATAGACATAGTGTTAAGGGCTTGGATGGAGTGGATTTCTTGATATGTGTACAGGAGAACTTTTTAGGTCAATATGTAGAGGGTCCAACAAGTGATGGCGCAGTGCTAGAGCTAATTCTGGGGAACGAAGCTGGACAGGTAGCTGAGGTGGTGGTGGGGGAGCATTTTAGTGATAGCGACCACAACGTGATACATTTTAAGCTTGTTATGGACAAAGAAATAGACAGGTTGCAAAAAAATGTTTTGGATTGGGGGACAGCGGATTTTAGTATCTGGCCAAGGTAGACTGGGAACAGCTACTTGTGGAGGAATCCACAGAAGAGCAGTGGGGGGCGTTCAAAAAGGAAATGGGGAGGGTACAGGCTCAACATGTTCCCTCTAGGGTGATAGGAAGGAGTAACAAGCCCAGAGAACCATGGATGACCAGAGATATTCAGGATACGATGAGAAGGAAAAGAGTGGCTTTTAGCAGGTACCAGGGAAGCAAATCAGCAGAGGCATTAGTGGAGTACAGAAAGTGCAAAGCAGAGCTTAAGAAAGCAATTCGGAGAGCAAAAAGGGGATATGAGAAAGCTCTGGCTGGTATAAGTAGGGAAAATCCCAAGATATTCTATAAGTATATCAATGGGAAGAGGATAACCAGGGAAGTAGTATAGCCCATTAGGGACCAAGGGAGCAATCTATGGTTGGAGCCAGAGGACATCGGTAGAGTGTTGAACAAATACTTCATATCCGTCTTCACCCAAGAGAATGAGGATGAAGGTATGGAACTCGGGGAGGTTCTTGAGCATATTGATATAGGGAGTGACAAGGTATTGGGGGTGTTGGCAGGCTTAAAAGTGGACAAATCTCTGGATGATTTGTGTCCCCGGCTACTGAGGGAGGCAAGGGAGGAGATCACAGGGGTTCTGACACAAATTTTTAATTCCACTCTGGCCACGGGGGAGATGCCAGAGGGACTGGAGAACAGCTAATGTGGTTCCGCTATTTAAGAAGGGTTGTAGAGATAAGACAGGGAACTACAGGCCAGTGAGTCTCATGTCAGTGGTAGGGAAACTATTGGAGAAAATTCTGAAGGAGAGAATCAATCTCCACTTGGAAAGGCAAGGTTTGATCAGGGATAGTCAGCATGGCTTTGTCAGAAGGAGGTCAAGCCTAACAAATTTGATTGAATTTTTTGAGGAGGTGATCAGGTGTGAAGATGAGTATAGTGCAGTTGATGTAGTCTATATGGATTTTAGCAAAGCCTTTGACAAGGTCCCACATGGGAGACTTATAAAGAAGGCAAATGCATGTGGGATACAGGGTAATTTGATAAGGGGCATTCAAATTGCCTTAGTTGTAGGAGACAGAGGGTGATGCCAGAAGGCTGCTTTAGTGACTGGAAGCCTGTGTTCAGTGGCATACCACAGGGATCTGTGCTGGGTCCCCTATTACTCGTCATTTATGTAAACGACATAGAATACTTTGTGGGGTGGAATTAGTAAGTTTGCAGATGACACAAAGATTGGCCGGGTGGTTAACAGTGAGGTTGAGTGTTTTGGGCTACAGGAAGATATAGACGGGATGGTCAAATGGACAGATAAGTGGCAGATGGAATTTAACCCTGAAAAGTGTGAGGTGATACATTTTGGAAGGAGTAATTTCACAAGGAAGTATTCAATGAATGGCATGACACTAGGAAGTTCTGAGGAACAAAAGGACCTTGGCGTGTGTGCCTATAGATCTCTGAAGGCGGAGGGGCATGTTAGTGGGGTGGTGAAAAAGGCATATGGGACACTTGCCTTTATCAATCGAGGCATAGATTACAAAAGTAGGGAGATCATGTTGGAGTTGTATAGAACCTTGGTGAGGCCACAGCCGGAGTACTGTGTGCGGTTCTGGTCCCACATTATAGGAAGGATGTGATTGCACTAGAAGGGGTGCAGAGGAGATTTACCAGGATGTTGCCTGGGATGAAATATTTAAGTTATGAAGAGAGGTCGGATAGACTTGGGTTGTTTTCATTGGAGCAGAGAAGACTGAGGGGGGACCTGATTGAGGTGTACAAGATTATGAGGGGCATGGACAGGGTGGATTGGGAGCAGCTGTTCCCTTTAGTTGAAGGGTCAGTCACGCGGGGACAAAAGTTCAAGGTGAGGGGCAGGAGGTTTGGGGGGGATGTAAGGAAAAACCTTTTTACCCAGAGGGTGGTGACAGTCTGGAGTGCACTGCCTGGGAGGGTGGTCGAGGCAGGTTGCTTCACATCCTTTAAAAAGTACCTGGATGAGCACTTGGCACGTCATAACATTCAAGTCTACGGGCCAAGTGCTGGTAAATGGGATTAGGTAGGTAGGTCAGGTGTTTCTCACGTGTTGGTGCAGACCCGATGGACCGAAGGGCCTCTTCTGCACTCTGTGACTCTGTGATTAACCAGCATAACATTTCCTGGCTAATTATATGGGTATGTCCCATGTATCTGCCCCAAGTCTCTGACATTGAGCTCAGTGTCCAAGACATTCATGGACGGTTCCGAGCAGTGTAAATCAGCCCATTGGAAGTTTATACTTCCCAGGCAATTATAGTGTAAGTGCATCTGCCAGGATTCCAAAGGCCCCCAATGCATAACACAGACTTTAGTGCACATTTTAATGTTATTGGGCATTTAAATATTTGACCCATTGAAATACAATTGTTACAGTGTACTTATTCCCACCAGAGTCATCAAGTGTTTGGTTAACAGTATGAAAATGCCATGCATATCACTTTCCATCCTCAGAATTACACTGTGAAAATAATCATCTCTCAACATCAGGAATAATGGAGTATGCCAACACTAGAAAAATAATGAAAACCATTACTCTTATTCATAATTATCTGCAAATCCAAACAATGTGGTGGTTTCCTTGACCTTTGATATCTTTGAGTAAAATTGATAATGGTTAAGTGGGGGATAATAATAGGAGCAGTAGATTTCAGTTTCAGTTGGTTCGGTTTCAACACTGTCAGAGTTCAAAATTTCCTTCAGAGGCTGGTTTGTTACACATAGGAATAAAAAAACCATCTGATACTTTTGGAACAGCTGGAGCAGCTACTCCCTATTGTGGTAGATCACAAGCAACATTATCATTTGGTACATTCAAGGCAAAAGCTCAGTGCAGTTCTCCACATTGATCCTTATAATGCTTCCACAACAAATCATCCACTGAAGGGTAATCCCTTCGCTTTTCTATTCAAGAAAACAAACGCTCCATTTTTCATACTTCAACAAAACTCAAGATAGTATACACTTCCTCCTTCTCTCGTGTGATGTTGATACTAAATGAGTAATCCAGACGCAAATGTTTTCAAGTCAAATTGGAAAACATCAAGATGAGCATCTAACTCTCTTCGTGAGGCTAACTCATCAAATGTTATAACGCTCACAGTGTGAAGTATCGCATGATAATGCAAAAAAAAATACAGCTAATTTCGTAAGTATTGTGCCAGATGTTGCACCTTTAGCAAAGTTTTAATGGATGTAACAACACCCCCAGTTTCTCTATTTGACTTCAGGTGTCTGGATGAAGATGTCATATGAGACACACCACTCTTGCTGAAAAATTGAGCAAAAGCTTAACAATGAAAAAGGTTGTTCATTGTCAGAGACCAGAACTGTAGAAAGTCGATATCAGACAAGCAACTATCATAAAACATCAACCACCGCCATTGCATCTATGGATGAGATGAAACCAGTTCAAGCCTTTTACAATGAAAATACGGAAAAATTTCTGCATCCAAATCCTCAGTCAAATCAACATGAATTTGCCGCCATGGTTTTGTTGGTCGTCCAAGTATTGGTTTCTTCAGGCTTTATAGGCAAGATGATTCAACAGACTTGCCATTCACAAACAACAGCATGCTTCTCTGTATTGCCACCACATGTGGATTCAAGCTAATGCTTTAAATTTTTTATTCTATCAGGACTCAAATTCTACAAAGCAAACACCAATCTGTGATGAAAAATTCATCTCAATGTATACCATGTAGTCATAGTTCTTCTGACAAAACTATCATTTGGTCAACCATTCATGACATAGTTCATAACATGGACTTGTAGTTAGCCTTGTGCCATAACATTGAACAAACATAATGGGTCACTGAACATAATGGGAAGTGAGTTCAGCTGCTCAGAAAACATTTTTGATGGTTAACTTATCAGTAACAGGTGAGGCTAACATAAGTAGGATTATCAAAAGTTGGCACTAGCATTCAATTTCAATGGTTGAAAGTTGATATCATATTGACAAGCTGATAACTGAACAGCCCATCTGAATAAAGCTAAAATTGGTGTTCCTCAATTCTCACAGAACATGAAAGCAAAGTGCCTATGATAAGTACACAGAACAAAATCTGGATGCGTATAGCTTGAAATTTCTTCATTCTAAATAGGATTGCAAGGGTTTCAAATTTGATTTGTGAATAATTGGTCTCGGAGGAAGTTAGGAAATGGGGATGAGCACCAGCAGTTGCTCAGTCCATCAGGTGATCATTGAAAAATCAGAACTCCTGCATCCACATGAGACATATTAACTGATAAAATCAACAGCCAGTTAGCATAATAATATTCCAAAGATGGTGCACTGGCTATTAAAATCTTCAACTGTCCAAAACTACTCTGACAGTCTTTTGAGTACTTCCACATTTTTAACCACGTTTCAATGAGTATCTGACTGATAACATTTTTGAACAATGTTAATAATTGATTGATCCAGAAATGACTGCAACTCTTTGGATGGATGCTTTTGCAGGCAGATGTAAAAGATCCCATGGCACTATTTCAAAGAAGAGCAGTGTCCTGGTTAATATTGATCCCTCAGTCAACATCCCAAAAAACTGATTATCTTGTTATTATCACATTGCTGTTTGTAGGAGTTCCCTGTGTGGTAACTGGCTGCCATGGTTCCTAATTTACAACAGTGGCTACACTTTAAAACACTTCATTGGCAGTAAAGCACTGTGGGACATCTTGTATTCCAGAATGGTGCTATATAAATGCAAGTCTTTCTTTTCCTTTCACATTCATTGGAGCTTGTGCCAAAGTCATTGCTTCAAACACCTTTAATGGTAGAATACTAAATTAACAATGAAAGGATACTTGATAGACCTTCGTAACAGCAAGCTTTCAGAGCTCTTTAGTCAGAGATCACATACTCATGAACAACCAAACTCGGGGTAGTGTCTATACGATAGTCACCACAAATTCTTCCATCATCTTTGGATTTCACTGTAGGCAAACTCAGTTTTGCCCAAAAGCTGCAAATGATTTTCTCAATTATGCCTCCATATTCTATGGAATCTAATTCCACTGAGATCCTTTGCCTTAGAGTATAGGGTTAGCTTTAAACTCTAGGCTTAAAAAGTTAGTTTCGTCCCTATCTTGCACATTAAGGTGTATAAACAAAACAAAGAACAAAGAAAAGTACAGCACAGGAATAGGCCCTTCGGCCCTCCAAGCCTGCGCCGATCATATTGCCCGTCAACTAAAACATTTTGCGCTTCCGGGGTCCGTATCCCTCTATTCCCATCTTATTCATGTATTTGTCAAGCTGCCTCTTAAACACCACAATCGTACCTGCTTCCACCACCTCCTTTGGCAGTGAATTCCAGACACACACTACCCTCTGAGTAAAAAACTTGCCCCGCACATCTCCTCTATAGTTTTCTGCTCTCACCAAATCTATGTCCCCTAGTAATTGACTCTTGAACCCTGGGAAAAAGCTTCTGACTATCTACTCTGTCCATGCCACTCATAATTTTGTAAACTTCTATCAAGTCGCCCCTCAATCTCCGTCGCTCTAGTGAGAACAATCCGAGTTTCTCCAACCTCTCCTCATAGCTAATAACCTCCAGACCAGGCAGCATCCTGATAAACCTCCTCTGCACCTTCTCCAACGCCTCCATATTCTTCTGGTAATGTGGCGACCAGAATTGCACGTAATATTCCAATGGTGACCAAGGTTCTATACAGCTGCAGCATGACTTCCCAGCTTTTATACTCAATACCCCTGCCGATGAAGGCAAGCATGCCATATGCCTTCCTGACTACCTTATCCACCTGCGTTGCCACTTTTAGTGACCTGTGGACCTGTACACCCAGATCCCTCTGCCCGTCAATGCAATTAAGGGTTCTGCCATTTACTGTATAATTCCTACCTGTATTAGACCTTCCAAAACGCATTACCTCGCATTTGTCCGGATTAAACTCCATCTGCCATTCCTCCACCCAAGTCTCCAACCAATCTATATCCCATTGTATCCTTTGACAATCCTCTTCACTATCTGCAACTCCTCCAACCTTATCTGGATACTCTTTGCTCTATCAAGTTTAGAACTAAATAATGACTTGTAATCTTCTGTGAGTATGCCTACAGTCTTTGAGTGACGATATTCATCATACTGGCCCAGATTAACTACAGGCTACAAAACCAATCCCAGCCCATCCATGAGGATACTTTAACTTTACCTAAAATTACAGCAAGTTTTTTTTTTAATTCATTCGTGGAATGTGGCAATCATTGCCCATCCCTAATTGCTCTCCAAAAGGTGGTAGTGATCTGGTTTTCATGCTTGATTTGGAAATCAATTTTTCCATGGGCTCATCAGTGGCTATGTAAAATAACCAGTAAAATGTTCTTTTTGTAGGGCAGTTTTCTGAAATTTGTTGTCATGGATTTTTTATGATATCATAGTTAACTCAGCCCCCATGTCTAATTCAAATTCACATTTAATTATTTAAATGTGATATTTACAGTATCCACCCATTATCCCTGCACTCTGTCACCTGCTGCTCAGCCAATTTCCAAACTAGGTCAATCACTTAAATTCAATTCCATGGGCTTTAACATTAGCTAACAGTCTCTTTCTTATGCTGGACAGTATCAAATTTCTTCTGAAGGTCCATATAAATAACATCCATAGGTGTTCTCCTATCCGCTACTTCAGTCACTTCTTCAAAAAATTCATTTAGGCTCATCATCCTTTAAAATCCATGCTGGACCTCTCTAGTCAGCTGAAATTTTCAAGGTGTGCAGTCACCCTGGGCCAGATTTTCCTCTGGTCTCAGGAAAACCTGACTTGCACATATTTGAGCTTACCAAAATTCACACCCACCCCATATTTGACTTTACCTGGGATTTTGTCTTTTCGGACAGGGTTCACTGCGCCTTTGCAACTGGGATGGAGTTCATGAGGAGTGTGGATGAAGAGGCAGACCAGTTAGAAGGCCTGTCTTGGTTCTCCAACACAGCAGGCCAGCTCCCAAAATCATTTAAAGGCACTCTAAACCACACCCCTCACAACTACACACCACCCTGCTGCCCCCATGACCCGTCAGGTTGCCCAGGCCCCCTCAGATCCCCCTTGCAACCTCCATAACCCAAGGCCAGGATTTTCCATGCCTGATCGTGATGGGTATATTCGGAGACGTGTTGCTCGGCAATGTGAATCCAAGAAGCAATTGTCCCCTCCTCCCGACAATGGTGGGCCATGTTTCCCGCCATCAAATGTTACAAACTTAATTTGAATGCATTTGCATCTCATTATTCTGGCCACACGACAGAATCATCACCCCCATGTTAAATTTAAAGCATACGTCGGTGTGATTTTACGACAGTGTGATTTACAACTGCCTTAAAAAGACGTGCATCCGGCGACCTGAACTTTGAGGGGAACACGGAAGTGAGTGCAGACAACTTTGCATCGCCCTCGCAACGATCCCAATGCAAGGGGGCAGCTCCTCCGATTCGGCGGTGGGGGGGGGTGGTCACAGGTAAGTCTCCACAGTAGTTTCTTTGTGGCTGGTTTGAGGTGCCGTAGCAAGGGCGGCAGTGCTGGGAGGCAAGGGAATCTCGAGGTAAGGGCGACAGTGCAAGGGGGAAGGGGCAGAAGGGAACATTGGGGTAAGGGCTACAGTGCAAGGCGGGGTTCATGGCAGCACAGGCCGAAGTTTGAACACAAACACATTTGGGGCAGTGGGGGGCTGGTGCTCTGGTGATGCAGAACCATTAGGTAACTGAGCAAGCTTGAGGATTCTCTTGGGAAAGGTGGCCATCGAACACTGACAGAGGGGAGCACGCCTAATCCCTTGCATTATGTTTAAATTGACATTGAAAAGTGACCTTCATGACCCAGGCAAACTGCAAAGCCTTGGAGTGCAGGTTTAGGACAATGTCTGCACCTGAGATGCGAGTTCACGATGATGTCGAGTGGCCAAAGATGTCGCCACTTAGTCATGTAGTGTGGGGTGGTGCTGGGTGGGGGCATGGTGGACCATCATGCACACTAAACACATGCATGCGTTAAGGGGCCTTCAGAGGCAGCCACAGGCGATGACTTGACCAAGAGTGGTTCTTAGGAGAAAATTGCTGACACTTGAGTCTCTCTCTTTGATATTGCAGGGAGAAGACAGTCAGGAACATGGAACATGTAATCTCGCCGTCTGTCTCATTGTTTATAGGCAAGAGAGAAGGAGAAGAATGCGACAGAGGCGCCTGGCTCACCAAAAGAAGGAGCAAAACCCTGAAACCAAGGGGGTGGCGCAGCCTCCTCAGCACGCAGAGGATGAACCCCACAGAGCTGTCATACGTAGGCGCATTGCTTGACCCAGGATATATAGATGGCAAATGTGCTACCTGCAGATGAGCAAGAACCATTGTCGCCCACACCTGTGCACGTCAAGGAAGCTGGTCACTCACATATGCCACCTTCTGCAGGATTTGGCACCACTGGGACTCGGAGGACATCCACTGCCAGTGACAGCTAAAATTACCACTGCGCTCAATTTCTATGGCAGTGGCTCCTTCCAGGGCTCCACTGGGGACCTTTGCTGGATCTCAGAAGCCTCCACCCACAAATGTATCCAGGAGGGCACAGACACCCTTTTTGCCAAGGCACACACCTTTGTCAACTTCGACAGAGATCAGGTGAGCCAGGAAGCAAGAGCGCTGGGATTTGATGAAATTTCTGGATTCCCACAGGTGCAGGTTGCCATCAATTGCACTCGTATAGCTCTTAAGTCTCCCTGGCAACAAGCAGTCCAGTATGTGAACCACAAAGGCTTCCATTCTCTCAATGTTCAGCTGGTCTGAGAGCATAACAAACAGATCATGCAGGTGTGTGCAAAATACCCTGGAAGCATCCACAACTGTACATCCTCCACAGATCTCATATTCTTGACATCTTCCAGAGAGCACACAGGATACAGGGTTGGCTCCACGGGGACAAGGGCTACCCAAAAAGGATGAGGCCGATGACACCTGTGCGGCAACCTCAAGACTCCTGGTGAGAGAAGGTACAACAAGGCTCATGCCACAACCTGGAGTCTAATTGAGTACACCATTGGCATCCTGAAAAAGAGGTTCCAGTGCCTGGAAAGATCTGGTGGAGCACTGTGGTACACACCGCAGAGGGTGTCAGGCATCATAGTGGCTTGCTGCACGCTATACAACCTAGTGATGCAATGGCGGGGGGAGGACCTGTATGATGAGGGGTTACAAGAGCTGCACATCTCCAATGAGGACGAAGTCAAAAGGGATGAGGGTGATAATGTCCTGAAAGGTGAGAGTGCAGGCGTCGAGGCCATTACACTGGCCAGATGATGCAGGCATATTCGCGAGGCCCTCAGTGCCACAAGGTTCCAAGAGGATGATGACAAGGTTCAGTGAGGACACTCAATGTGAGATCTTCACATTGGAATGTCTGGCACCTGTTTGGCTGACGGCAGCACACAGACGCTCTGTGAAAAGGCTCATATCATGGCGATGCTGCTGAGCTAGAGAAGGCAAATGGACTTTAAGGCAACTTGATCCTTTGGCAGGCTTCATCACCTGTTCCCTTCAGCACCACACCTTCACCTACCAGGAACGCTGACGAGGTGGGGTGTGTGTGCGTGCAGTCCTGCCTCTAAGGTGCTGAGAGAGAACACACAGACATCACAGACATCACAGAACCCAGTGACACTTGGGTGCGAGATTCTTGCAGCAAACAAAAGCCACATGGAGGTGCAGGCTTCACTGATCTGAGAAAGACTTTGAAGCTGGACAATCACTATGCTCAAAAAGTTACACACTGCACAGGAGAGAGGCCCTGGACTGTGACAGTAGCCTTTATTTTGTGCAGGAAGCAGGTTTCACATCTGATTAACATGAACACTGCTCATCACAACAAGGAGCCATGGACAAGGAGAAATTCTTGGCAGCGTATTTACAACGGTTGACATTAAGTACAAGTGATTAACACCCGTGCCCATGTTATGCAACTACATCTTCTTGATTAATGAGGTGTCAGTTGTGGCTCAGTTCATAGCACCCTCACCTTTGAATCAGAGGGTTGTGGGTTCATGTCCCTCTCCCAGAAACCAAGAACTGTGAATGTACTCGAAAGGGTTACATGCGATCTGTTGATAACTCGAAAGAGTTACATCTTCTTGATCTTTCTAAACCTGCTGCTACATCTTAGGTGCTCCCCTGACATCCACAGCGGAGGCGTGGTCTGCTGACTGCTTCATCCCATTGTCTGTGATGACCTCAATGGGTGTCCTCTGGAGGGCCGAGACCTGGAGGGCGGCGCCAGCCTGCTTTTGTAGTCCTGCTGTGTGGCAGTGTGGCAGGCCTCCTCGGCCTGCGGAGCTGGCTTTGCTGGGGTCACAGAAAGAGGGGATTCAGGTGGGCCAGGCACTGCTGGAATCACCTGGGTGGATGGCCCTGGGGTGTGCACCTGCTGATCCTCCTCCATTTGGGTGCCCGATGGCCCCTAGCTGACTCCTCGAGAGGGAGGGGCAGCTGAAGTGAGCTCAAGATGCCCCCACCCCCCCCTGCATTGATGCTGATGGATGCCAGCAAGTGCCTCAGGGATGGAGTGCAGCTCCTGCAGCAGTGCAGGACCAATGTCACGGACCAAGGTCTCTATGGCGGCCGCCATCCAACCAGTGTTGACCTCATTGCATTGACATGTCGGCACTATTACCTCAGAGCGAAGGCAGACCGACTCCTCCATCATGCCTTGCAATCTGAGGAGTGCAGCGGACATCCCTTCCTAATGTTCCCGAGCTTGCTTTTGCAGCTCCAGCAACTGAGGAATGACCGAGTCCAGAGGCTCCTCATCTGACTTGGACACTCAGCAGATTTCTGGCCTCCAGTAGTCCCCTGAGTGCAGGCAACCTAGGAAGTCACTGCCTCACCCTGCTGTGGATTAGACAGTGCGATGTGCTTACCAGTTTGTGACCCTGAGGCTACTCTAGAACTAGGTCCCACCAAGGTGTGGTCTCTGCGTTGGTTGAGGATGTGGGTGAGCGCTGTGATGGGTCTTAAATTTTGGTGTCTGCCGATTCCTCTTCTGTGGTGTCCTTGGGGCTGGAGTCAAGGACCTGGCTCGTTGACCCTCTCGGCTGCTTCCCAGATGTGCCTGCGAAAGCAAGGAGAAATAATTAGTGCAGAGCAGTGGACTTCGGAACACACTCACATCATGTTTGTTTGATGGATGTTGCACTGCTGGAATCTCACTTGGTTGTGCGCCACAGACATCACTGTCAACACAGGAACAGCCCAGATCATCACCAGCCAGCTAGATGGCTCTATTTTCAATGTCTGTGAGGACCTTGACGTTGGGCATTCCTCCCAGTCTGCGACCTCTCCCTTCTGTTGTTTTCCAGCCTGCCCTGCATGAATACAGGCGGATGGACATAAGCAGGATGCCTGCCAGGTCAGATGAGAAGATGCCTGGCATGTGTGGGTGATGAGTGGCGCCATGGATGGGATGATGATGCAATATGCATGGCAGATGAAATTGTGTGTGAGAGTAAGTGATGATGTCCCTTCAGCTAGCAGTCAGTGAGATCCCCGTGGGTGTGTGCTGGGTTTGTGAGTGTGAGAGTTGAGAGTGATGAGGAGAGTGACTTAGTCTGGTGGAACAGAGGAGGTCATTCATCCTCTTTTGGCACTGGGTGTCTGACCTCTTTTGGAGGACGTTGACGTTGACCATCACTGTCACCATCTCCCATGCTGGAATTGTCACCTTGGATGATGTTCTTCGCCCAGAGTGGGAATAGAGGGCATCACAGCGGGCCTCCACTGCATCCAGTAGGCTCTCAAGGGAGGCATCGCTAAATTTGGGGGGCAGCATGTTTTCTCCCTTTGGCAGCCATGACTTTCCAGCAGCTTCCGATCCCTTAGAGGGTGCTAGCTCTGTGCAGGGGTACCCTTTAAATATGGCACATGGATTACTGAAGGCCCGAGGTGATAGCGGGGCCAGCGATCTGACGTGAAATCCGTGCCTCTGCATTTTTTCAACAAAGTGACCATACGATACAGCGGAAAAAAACCGTCATTGCCGTTGGCGGGTCAAATGCCACTTTCCCTGCTCAATATCGGACTTTGCCAATTTCTGGTACAATTCCGGCCCATGCATGTTCCATAGCCACTCATCCCAATCGGTATAAAAACGCCCAATAAAAACATTATATTTACTACTTACTGGTCTAATGTCTACATTTACATCTACCATTGGCATGTTGTGTATTTAAAATCATAATTGCTTCAACATTTGTGGCTGTGCCTTCAGTTGCCTAGGTTGGAAGCTCTGGAATTCTTTCCCTACACCTCTCTGCTCCTCTACCTTGCTTGCATCCTTGAAGTCGCTTCTTAAAACCTTCCTCTTTCCAAACGTTTGATTACCTGTCCCAATACCTCCTTATGTGACTTGGTGTCATACTTTGTTTTGTAATGCTCCTGTTTCATTACATTAAAGGTGCTATATAAAAACATAAGGAGATAAGAAATAAAGGCAAGAGTAGGCCAGTTGGTCCCCGGAGCCTGTTCTGCCATTCAATAGGTTTTGGCTGATCTGACTGTGGCATTAACTCCACTTCCCTGCCTGCCCCGCATAACCCTCTACTCCCTTGTCGATCAAAAATCTGTGCAACTCAGCCTTAAATATATTCAGCAACCCAGCCTCCACTGCCCACCAGGGAAGAGAATTCCTCTAAGAGTAGAAATTCCTCCTCATCTCCACCTTAAATGGGAGATGCCAATTTTGACATTGATTCCGCGCCCCTCCCCCCACCATTCTAGATTCCCACACAATGGAAACATCCTCTCAGCATCCACCCTGTTAAGTCCCCTCAGAATCTTGTGTTTCAATAAGTTCAGTTCTCAGTTCCTCTAAACACCAATGGATATCGGCCCAATCAGCTCAACCTTTCCTCATATAACAGACCCCCCCATCACAGGAATCTGCCTAGGGAAGATTCTCCGAGCTGCTTCCAATGCAAGTACATCCCTCTTTAAGCATGGTGACCAAAACTGTACACAGTACTCCAGGTATAGTCTCACCAATGCCCTGTACAATTCTTGCAAGACTTTACTTCTTTTATACTCCATCTCTCCTGTAATAAAGGCCAACATTCCATTTGCCTTCCTATTTACTTGCTGTACCTTCATGCTAACTTTTTGTAATTCATGTACAAGGATACCAAAGTCCCTCTTGTACTGCAGCATCCTGCGGTCTCTCTCCATTTAAATAACATTTTTCTTTTCTATTCTTCACGCCAAAGTGGACAAACTCACATTTTCCCACGACTCAATCTGTCAAATTTTTGCCCAATCACTTAACCTAGCTATATCTATCTACAACACTGTCATCTACCCAGAAATATGGAAACCTGCCCAGGTATGCCTGGTCCACAAAAAGCAAGACAAATCCAACCTGGCCAATTACCGCCCAGTCAATCTACTCTTGATCATCAGTAAGCTGATGGAAGGGGTTGTCGACAGTGCTATCAAGCGGCATTTACTCAGCAATAACTTGCTCACTAACATTCATTTTGGGTTCTGTCAGGGCCAATCAGCTCCTGATCTCATTACAGCCTTAGTCCAAACATAGGCAAAAGAGCTCAACTCAAGAGGTGAGGTGAGATGAGAGTGACTGCCCTTGACATCAAGACAACATTTGACTGAGTTGGCATCAAGGAGCCTGAGCAAAACTGGAGTCAATGAGAATTGGGAAAACTCTCCACTGGTTGGAGCCATACCTGGCATAAAAGGGAGATGGTTATGGTTGTTTGAGGTCAATCATCTCAATCCCAGGACATCACAGCAGGAGCTCCTCAGGGTAGTGTCCTAGGCCCCAACCATCTTCAGCTGCTTCATCAATGACCTTCCTTCCATCATAAGTTCAGAATTGGGAATGTTTGCTAATGACTGCACAAAGTTCAGCAACATTCGCGACTCCTCTGAAACTGAAGCAGTTCATGCCCGTACGTAGCAAGACCTGGACAACATTCAGGCTTGGACTGATAACTGGCAAGTAACATTCGTGCCACACAAGTGCCAGGCAATGACCATATCCAACAAGAGAGAATCCAACCATTTCCCCTTGACATTCAATGGCATTACCACCACAGCATGACTCACTATCGGCATCCTGGGGGTTACATTGACCAGAAGCTGAACTGGACCAGCCATATAAATACTGTGGCTACAAGAGCAGTTCAGAGGCTGGGAATTTTACAGAGAGTAACTCACCTCCTGACTTCCCAAAGCCTGTTCACCATCTACAAGGCACAAGTCAGGAGTATAATGGGATACACCTGGAATACTCGTTTGCCTGGGTGAGTGCAGCTCCAACAATACTCACGAAGCTCAACAACATTCAGGACAAAGCAGCCCGCTTGATTGGCACCCATCTACCGCCTTCAACATCTACTCCTTCCAACACTAAAGCACAGTGGTAGGAGTGTGTACCATCTACAAGATGCAGCAACACACCAAAGCTCCTTCCACAGCAGATTCCAAACCCATGACCTCTACCAGCTAGAAGGACAAGGGAAGTAAGCACATAGGAACACCACCAACTGCAAGTCCCCTCCAAGCCATACATCATTCTGACTTGGAACTATATCACCGTTCCTTCAGTGTTGCTGGGTCAAAATCTTGGACTCCCTCCCTAACAGCACTGTGGGTGTACCTACACCACAAGGACTGCAGTGGTTCAAGGTGGTGACTCACCACCACATTCTCAAGGGCAATTAGGGATGGGCAATAAATGCTGGCCTAGGCAGCAATGCCTGCATCCCGTGAAAGAATAAGAAAAAAGTCAGAACTAACTCAAATGTCGGAGACATTCACAGAGAGCCTCGGGAAGCAGGGGAATTGCCCATTGGAAGTTCAAACTTCCCAGGCTATTTCCCGAAGAGGTCAGAATGCCAGGACTTCTGAGGTCCCGACACGCATCCTGGGTCATATGTCCGGTCTCCGTAGATCCGGAGACCAGGAGGTCCAAGCCATAATGACAATAAAAAAGGACAGAGTTTATGTGTTTGAATTATGTCTGTGTGCACTAGTTTAATTATCTTTCACCCTCATTTCATTTTACCGAAAACTGCATTTAGTTTGGATTCTTCATGGCACACACGCCTTAAACTATCCTTCTGTTTTACTGCTTTACTCACATTTCTTCTTTCTCTCTTCTTGTTTAATTACTTTATGTCCTTAGTATTTATTTCCTTTATTGCAGTATCTAAAGTAAAATTTCTGACTCTTCCATTTTGTTTGTTTCAAATTATTACTTATACTACCTTTACCACCTGACCCCCACATTTACTAATTCAATGATCTTGTGACCGCACAATTTTTCTTTTCCTCTATGACTTGGATCCCAGCCCAATTCAGGTGAAGCCCACCCCAGTTGCACAAATTCTCCGTCCCAGTACTGATACCAGTCTCCCAGCCACTTATTCACCTCCTTGAGCTGCTTGTCCTGAAACTGATTTGCACATAGCTCAGGTAATGTTCCAAAGATTGTTAACACTTGAGGTCTTGTTCTTTAGCTTAGCTCCTAGTTCCTGGTACTTTCTGAACAAGACCTCTTGCTTACCCTTCCTCAGGTTGCTGGTCCCATTGTTGAATCAACTGACTGAATCCTATCCCTTCCCCTCCATGCTGGTTCAAGATGTCCTTCACCCTGGCATGAGGCAGGCAACATACCATTCGGGGCATTTGATTCTGATTACAAAGGATGCCATTGGTCCCCTAATTATTAAATCCTCTACAACTACCACATTATACTTATAGTGCTCCTACCCCACCCCACCTCACCTTCCCCACCCCCACCCCAACCGCCCCCCAACACCACCCCACCCCTAGAGCAGAGAAGACAGAAGACTGAGGGGGGACCTGATAGAGGTATACAAAATTATGAGGGGCATAGATAGGGTAGACAGGAAGAAACTTTTCCCCTTGGCGGAGGTGCCAATAACCAGGAGGCATAGATTTAAGGTAAGGGGCAGGAGGTTTAATGGGGATTTGAGAAAACATTTTTTCACCCAGAAGGTGGTTGGAATCTGGAATACACTGCCTGAGGGGGTGGTAGAGGCAGGAATCCTGACAACATTTAAGAAGTATTTAGATGAGCACTTGAAACGCCATAGCATACAGGTCTACGGGCCAAGTGCTGGAAAATGAGATTAGAAGAGATAGGTGCTTGATGGCCAGCACGAACATGATGGACTGAAGGGCCTGTTTCTGGGCTGCATAACACTATGACTACAGTGCAAAATGATCTGATCAGGGTAGTCATTGTCCTGCAGGATGTTTTTGATGCGCCCTATTTCAGCATCAAGCTTGCATTGTGAGCAAATGGCTTGGGCCCTATTTACGAGTTTGCCAATAAGGCCAATTTTATAGCATGTGGCACTGTAAGATTCCCAACATGTGTATTGACCAGTGAAGGTCGGCTTATGGTAGACCATGGTAGAGAACCCCCTGGCAGTTTTCTGAACTAGTACATCAAGGAAAGGGAGTTCATTTGACTGCTCCATTTCAAAGGTGAATTTGAGCACTGGTTGGAGCCCATTAAGACATGCAAGAAAATTATTACATGCTGCTGCGGATTTAAATATAGCAAACGTATCATCCACGTCGGAAGTTTGCAAGGGAAGGAGATCATGTGTCATTCTATCGAAGACGTCTCTCATGGAACCTAACAAAGGTATTT
Organism: Cetorhinus maximus; assembly: GCF_964194155.1. Lineage (NCBI taxonomy): Eukaryota > Metazoa > Chordata > Chondrichthyes > Lamniformes > Cetorhinidae > Cetorhinus > Cetorhinus maximus. Next base: position 31,863,719 of record NC_135882.1, on the reverse strand, counting down.
GGAAAGCTGGGCCTCGAGGAGGTCCCATTACAACACCATCTATTTACGCATACAGGGCATCGTTAAAGCTGAACTCAACTACAAGAGTTGCCAAGTTCATAAGCTCAATGAATACTGACTGATGCAATGGCAGGTCTAGATTGCAATGATATAGTGCAGCAGCGCAAATGTCTATGGCTTCCTTAAGTGGAACATTGGTGGATAGGCTAGCAATGACAAATGAGCACAAGGGTACAGCATTGCTATTGATATGCAAGTCCTGTATGGTCTTCACAAATATGAAGGAATCCTTCATCGTGTATCTGGAAAACTTGTTCAAAACTGGTCATAACAATTCGCCCAACCATTTGGCCAATTCATGTTGTTCAGAACCGGTCATAGACAAGACGAAGCATGTCATATATATCATGTAGCAGCTCATCGCTCTTGCACAAGTCCAGCAAGCGTATTTTTTTTAAGTTTACTTTTGTTGGTGGTGTTGCGATTGTCCTGATGAGTGCAAGATGAAAAGCTTTGACAAAATGTCTTTTTTCAGCAATAATCAAGTTCTGTACTACTAAACGATTGGTCAGGAATTTCTCCAAGCACACACATGATTCCAGGATGGCTTGTTGCCTCCTTGGTGCCAGGATCAAGGTTGCCTCCAAGTGGTTACAGAGCATTCTGAGGGGCGAAGGTGAACAGCCAGAGGTCATGGCCCATATTGGTACCAATGACATAGGTAGAAAGAGGAATGAGGTCCTTCCGGTAGATTTTAGGGAGCTAGGAAGGACATTAGCTTGCAAAACACCAAAAATAGTAATTTCTGGATTAATCCCAGGTGCCATGCGCTGCTAAGTGCATAAAGAGGAGGACAGAACAGATGAATGGGTGGTTGAAGAGACGGTACAAGAAGGAGGGAAATTGCTCGGACACTGGGGTCGGTCCTGGGGGAGGCGGCCGGGAGGACGGTACCTCATCAGAGCCGAGACTAATATCTCAGCAGGGTTGATGTTGGGGAGGGTTTAAACTAGCTTGGCTGGGGATGGGCATCAGGATAGAGCATTAGAAAGGAGAAAGGAGGTGAACAAAGGATTGGAGGAAACAGAGCAAGAAATAGTAAGGTGTTAAAAAGGGAATGCAATATGGTCTAGATTTGATTTACAGTCCATGTATGTAAATGTACCAAGCATGATAAATAAAGTTGGTGAGCTTCAGGCACAAATAGCCACATGGGAATATGATGGGCATGTCAAAAACAGAGACCTGTCTCAAAAACGGGCAGGACTAACTACTAACCATTCCTGGATACAGGGGGCCAGATTTTTGCAGCCTAAGTTGGGTCAAGGCAGGCGGACAAGAAAAATCGTGCCTCCGTTTCCAGTGTCTCCAATCTTCATGAGGTAGGGGCAGCAAGTTACCCGCCTTGGTGGCGAAAATCTGGGGCTATTTGTTAGGTTGAATCCAACTCCAGCTCACTGACTATAAGCCAGAGAGATTGGAGACAGAGACATCTACTGCAGGTGTGTTCGCTGGGGACAGTCTCACTGTCCACAAACCCCTACATACAGCAATCCTGACACACACGCTGTTCTGCCATTTCTTACTCTAGATTATTTATATTATTTTTTAAAAATGTTCAGTTTGTTCAAAGTTTTTTTCCCCCTACAAACTACCTTGCACTAATTACTAAAACGCTGGACAAAAATTTTCAAAACTTACTGACTCAAGTTTACATGTACTCACTACAAGTACTGCGGCAAAAAAGCAACAACTCCTTCCTACTCATCAAATTTCCAACATTCAGGCTCTGTGTACCATGCAGTCCATTTATGCTTATTTTGTGCAATCACTCCGAGTATCAGCAGATACTGTCTACGTTTATACACTTTTCTGAACCACACCCAAACTACAATTGCTCACTCAGCTTCCTGCTCATCGAAATAGCACATGTCCAGGTAATCACTGCCAAGTGATTGATAGTTAACTGCCATTGATAGTTAACAGTTGTTGTTAACTAATTTTCAGTTTCTTCTATAGTTTTTAAAGTTCTAAGTTAAACTGAAATTTAGGTTAATATTTTTAATTTGAGACGAACTCACCCACTGTTTACCAGAAAATTCCGATCTCACCGAACTTTCAGCTTTTACACACTGTTTTATGCTGCACTCTGCTTACGCCAATTCCGTCAACCACTACCCCAGCTCTATGTGAGCATTCATTCGAATCAACATAATGGATATCGTGTTTTTATCTTTTCTTTTGGTGATTCTATGTTATGCCTTGGGGCCTTCTTTTCTTCCAACTTCTACCCTAGCAGCACCTAATGTCTTATGGCAACACTTAGCTGAATGAACCAATTCTATGCAGTTATCACATACAACCTTGCAATAAAAACATCATTCTGAATGATGAATATTTTTACCACATCTCCAACATGGTTCAGCCTCTATGTAGCTGTAGAACTCAATAGAATGTAACTTGCTCACATGCCTGACAGCAGTCTCCATCCCAAGTAGAATTGTGAGAGCTCGAGCAGATGCCCCTATTAAGTCCGTGGCAGGAAGACCCATGGACAGCCTTTCTGCCCTGCCACAAACTGAGACACTTAAATGAGTAATTAATAACTATTTAAGGGCCTAAGCCCAACACCTCTGGTATTCATCCAGCAGCAGGGAAGGGACTAACCATGCTGGAAGTCCAAAAAAACAAACCCTGTGGGGTTGGTTGCTTGCAGGCACCCGGATGTCAGGGGAGGGCCCTCATTCAAAGGCACTCAGTGCCTGATCGAGGGACCCAACATCGGGAAGGGTGAGGGGCCTGCCATCCTCATGCCCTTGCTGCCGACCCCCTATCCCCTGTGTCCCCCACCTCCCAAACCCCCTCCCACCATCACTCACCTGTGCCTGGTTCTATCGGTGACCCTAAGCCTCGGGTGCGTGCAGTACCAGTAGCAGCCACCATCTCCTTGGTGGTACTGACGGGCAATGAACAGCTGCCGGCCAGAAGCTCTCGGAGGGCAAGACTTCCACTCTTGACCAGCCAATGCCCAGTTTTGTGCCTGATTGAGACTTAATTCGTGGAAAGAGACAACGCAGGGCTCTCGCTTGCTTTCCAGCCTGTTCCACCTCCATTAAAAGATTGCCCAATAAGTAAATTTTCTGTATAAAGAGACCAGTAACCAAGCACACCTCCACTTATTCCAGCCTATCAACTCTGTTCTGGCTATTTACATGTGAGTTTCATCTGTTTGTTTTGACTCAGCAGCACTCTTATTTCTTGATTGAAAGCAAGGCCAGGAATTCTGTAAAATGCATATACACAGAAACCTTTATCCAAATGCAAGTCATGAATCCTAGCAGTAGGCCAGCATCATGGAAGATTTTACTCTGAATATTTTTAGGTTATTCCAACTAACAAAAAATCCAGCAAAGACATTTTAAAATTGCAACACAGGATTATAGTAGTGCAGACTCAAACCTAACATGAACACTTTATAAGCAGTGCACTAAAGATTGTTCACTACAGATCTTAAATCCTACAGCAGTGATTGGATGTTACGCAAAAGACAAAGGTTTTCCTCCTTGCTTTTCTATCTGTCCATTCGCCATGTCCCACTAAAAAAATTAATTGGTATCCTTCTACCTGTGACATCTTGCAAAGCCCACTGTACCTCTTTCCATGTGGAAATTTATTTTCTATCACATGGCTTTTCACTTCCCCTTCAAGCAATGTTCTGCCTTGCATTTCATGAAAATGCGTCTATAGTATGATGTTCAAAAGCAATTCGTATCATTGAGAGGTTGTTGTGCCACTTAACCTGCAGATAATGGTTAGCTTAAAACAGCTCATTAAAAATTACACATCACTGCACAGCAGTCTATCAATAATTACAACGCTTTGCACAGGCAGCTTTGTTTCATAAGAGAAACATAACCACTTCCTGTTATTATTAAAAGATTTATTTGAGACACCAGAGGTTGAGTACACAACTAATCACCCAGCAGGAATGAAAAGCAAAACTCAAAATATTTGCCAGCGACAGCAAAGCAAATCATGTTTTCTATTTCATTCTGTTGCTAGTTATGTCTTCATTATTTATAGATGCAAGCACTGGTTTCCAGCCACTAAGTTTGAATCCAAATGATTAAATATGTATGACACCCCCTATTGTGCTATAAAGGCCCAACTGTGCTCAAAGAATTGTAAGTGTTCTGTTGTATACCTGCAACTCAAACAAAAAGCTTTGGTATACTAAATTTTATTCAGTACATCAATGCTGCCTTCATTATAGCTCCAGCATTAAACGCACTAAACAAAATTTAGCGCAAATACCTGAATACAAGAAATGTAGTTCAACTGGATTTGAACTGACAACCTAAGTGCTTTTTAACATGCTGTATTTCAAGCTGATAGCAAATAAAGTTATTATTTTAGTAAGTGAAGAGCAACAGACAACTTAAATTAGCTGAAATACTGTCTGCACTTCAAACACTGACATTCGACTTAGTTTAAAGGGGTATCTAACTACAGTACATGAAAGTGTTCAGTAAAATTCTTTTCATTCATTTATCACCATAAAATATGATCTTATATGACATTAATATGATGAAGATGACACTGAGCTCTTCTTGATGATGATAATGCCATTGAATATCAAAAGGTAAGGTGATTAATTTCTCTCTTGTTGGGAATGGTCATTGCTTATCTTTGAGAATGGTCATAGCTTGGCATTGGTGGAGGATAAATGTTATTTTCCAGTTAATAGCCTAAGCCTTGAAGATGTTCAGGTCTTGCAGTTTATTGGCACATACTGGTTCAATATCTGAGGAATTTCCAGGGGGCTAAATACCGAGCAATTATCAACAAACAGAACCATTCTGATCTTATGACGGAGGGAAAAATTATTGATGAAGCAGTTGATAATAGTTGGGCCTAGGATGCTTCTTGGAGGAGCTCCTGCAGTGATGTCCTGGATTGTGATTAAGGGCCTTGAATAACCACAACCAACCTTCTTTGTACCATGTTTGAATCCATCCACCACAGAGTTTTCCCCCAATTTCCATCAACATGAATTTTGCTAGGCCTACTTGGCAGCATATGTAGTTGAATGCTGCCTTGAAATCAAAATTAGTCACTCTCACCTCCCCTCTGGAATTCTGGCCTTGTACCCATGGTTTGCAAAGGCTGCAATTTTTTAATGGAATGTAGTAGGCCCAACAGAGCTCAAGCTGAGTATTGATGAACAGCTCATCGGAGACCAGATGCTGCTTAAACTGTTGATGACACTTCCCATCACTTTATCACATTATGATTGGCAGAAGGCTGATAGGGCAGTAGTTTGCCAGGTTGGATTTATCCAGGTTTTTGTAGGCAGGAACAGTGCAATTCTCCACCCAATGCCAGTGTTGTAGCTGTACTGGAACAACTTAGCTCGGGCACGGCTCCATTTCTGGGGCACAGTAACCAGAATATTTTGGGGCCCATAGTCGTTGCTGCAGCAGGTGAACTCTTTATTGTATGCTCCATATGATCCTGATATAATTTCTGGAAAGGTACATAAAAAATGGAATAGTACCTTCAACAGTGGCTTAGCTAAAGCTTCATATAAATGTATCATTATTTCTTTAATCCTGTAAACTATTCCCCTAATTAAAGAAGTTTGAAATGCTATTGGAATTTTTTTTTCATGTCTACCTGCACATACGCGTTCAAAGAATTATGCATTTCTAGGTCTCTTTGTTCGGTGTCTTTCTTTTGAGGGTGTCCTTTCATTACACAAGAATACAAGAATTAGGAGCAGGTGTAGGCCATTTGGCCCCTCAAGCTGCTCTACCATTTAGTATGATTATGGCTGATCTGACTGTGGCCTCAGCTCTACTTTCCTGTCTCCCCCCATAACCCTCGACTCAACTTCCTTGACGATCAAAAATATATCTAACTCAACCTTGAACATATTCAACGAACCAACACTCCAGCGGCCTCTGGGGCAGAGAATTCACTCAGGAAACATTTCTCCTCATCTCAGTGTTAAATGAGAGACGCTTAATCTGTTCTCTAGTTCAAGATTCCTCCATGGTGGGAAACATCCTCTCAGCATCCACCCTGTCAAGTCCCCTCAGCACCTTATATGTTTCAATAAAATCACATCTCATTCTTTTGAACTCTAATGGATATAGACCCAACCTACTCAACCTTACCCCACAAGATAACCTCTTCATCCCACGAATCAATCGAGTGAACCTTCTCTGAACAGCTTCTAATGTAATTATATCCTTTCTTAATTAAAGAGACCAAAACTGCACACAGTACTCCAGATGCGGTCTGACTAACTCCCTGTTCAGTTGTAGCAACACTTCCATACTTTTATACTCGATTCTCCTTGCAATAAACAGCAACATTCCATTTGCCTTCCTAAACACTTGCTGCACCTTCATACTAACTTTTTCAGTCACATACCAGGACACCCAAATCCCTCTGTACCATAGGGCAGCATTTTCCCGCTCACCGATGCGTAAAATGGCGCGTGGTGACGTCAGGCGTGCGTCCCGACGTCACCGCACATCATTTAGATTGTCAGTTCAGTGGGCACGCAGCCCGCCGAACTGTCAAAGGCCTATTAAGGCCTGTTATAAACTAATTAACTCAATTTAATGAGGTGCCCGTCCAACATTAAGGTTGGCGGGCAGGCAAAGAGCCCAGGCGGCCTTCGAATTTTTCATGAAACCTCATCCACGGGCGGGATGAGGTTTCATGAACTGTTTTAAAATCTAATGAAAATTTATACATTTATTCTTTGACATGTCCTAGCTCATGTGACAGTGTCACATGAGGGGACATGTTTCAAAAGTTTAAAAATCCTTTAAAAGTTTAAGACTGAAACAAATCTCCCTGAGGCACGGAGGTGCCTCAGGGAGAGCTCTGCGCTCTTGTGCGCGCATGCAGGGAATTCCCCCCCACCCCTCCCCGCCTGCACAGGGAGCACACAGCGCTTCCGGGTGCGCATCATGCCCACGTAAAATGGCGGCGTGGCCCCGATCGGGGGCACCAATCGGGTTCGCGCCTGCCCCCGCACAACCCTCCTAATGGGGGGAAATTTCTGGCCATAGAGTTCTGCAGTCTCTCTCCATTTAAATAAAATTCTGCCTTTCTATTCTTCCTGCCAAAGTGGGCAAGTTCACAATTTCTTACATTACACTTCATCTGCCAAACTGTTGCAAAATGCAAAAAAATGTCCAAGATTAGATGTGATTCCATGATTGGACAACATTTGCTAAATAATCCTCAGTGTGCTAATAATTACACTGACAACCAATTTAAGATCGTCAGTTGGGCTCGCAATATGGCACATTTGTATGTACTGGAAGCTACATACATTAATACACAAAGCCCTGTTCTTTGCAGGCAGAAAGAACATGTACATACATTGTGCCTGTTTCAGCTAAACAAAATAAGTGACAGCCATTTGCTGATTCATTCCTCAGGGCAATACCTTGACCAATCAGAGTTAAGCTGTCTGGTTTAAATTTCAAACAATGCTTGGCAGTTAACTGTCAGTCACCATCACTGGTGCATTTGCCAGGGCAACACCTCTGCCAATCAGAGTCCACTTGCCAACCAATCAGCAATCGCTTCACATACAGTATAAATTGTTGTTTCCCCCCTATATTGGTATGCTTGTGAAGTGTCTTGAAGAGTGCAAGATGAAAAGATTCGACATGTCTCTTTTCCCAGCAATACTCTAGTTCTGTACTACCAAATGACTATTTGTGGATTCATTTGGATAGCCAGGGTAACCTTTTGCAGAGGTAAAGTACTGCTTTGGATATGGTCATGGGGCACCATTGGGGGAGGTTAGGTTCTCTTTAGAGAGGGCCAAGTGCCCTCTGGGGGAGGAAAGGGTGCTCTTTGGGATTTGTAAAAGTATGCATGAATGTGCATAAAAAGTGTGCAAACTCATTAGAACTGTGAAACTCATTGGAGCTGTCAAGAACAAAAGTTTCAAGATGAATGGTCAAAGGGAGCTCTCAAAACAACTGTCAAAGGTGTCAAGATGAACTGACAAAGGGAGCTGTCAAGTTGTCAAGGCACTCAACACTCATGCCCTTCAACTCTTTGAAGAAACTGTCTGGAGTGTTAAAAAATGATTGCTTGCTATTTCACGCTGTCTGTTGACATAAACCATAGGGCTACCATTACTGGATTTGTGCCCCGCATGACTGATTTCACAACCATCCATTATCACAATAGGGTGCTTGCCATTTCAAATTTGATTGACAGCTCCAAGTGGTTATGGACTCATTGAAGTGGGGCTATGAATTTCAATGCTTGTTTTTATAATGGATTATGCAATTGAATGAAATGTTTGTGTTCCAAGGGATAATGTAGTTGAAGTAATGTAAATGTAGTAAATGGGTTTTTATGAATGAGAGTACTATTTTTAAAAAAAACAAAAGTCTGCAACAGACATATGGAACTTCATTTTATTTAATCTCAGTATGGGTCCTGAGATCTTCCCATGTGGATACTGAGTGGTTCGGCATGCTAGATATAAGGGCAAAAGGTAGGTTGGGGGGGCATGGAATGGCATGAGTTGGCATATGGGCTATAAAGGACCAAGGAAGTGGGCAGAGTGGCATGGATGGTATGAGGGACCTTCAGGAGTGGGTGGGGGCATGAATTGGCATGGTTGGGGCATAGGGAATGTGTGGTGGCGGGGGCGGTGAGGAGGTGTGAGGGGTGAGGTTGAAGGGCTGTTTTATGCTTTTCTGGGTTTTTTAAAACATTGATACTGGCCTTCTGCCCAGCCTGCCTCTGCACCCAGTGTCCTCTGCACTCTTTCTGAGGTCACTCGGCCGGACTCCCAGGAAACTTCCCCACCCGACAACAAAAATCCGACCTTCCGGGCCACCTTCTCCTGGGTCAGGTTTGTGGGGCCAGGAAATGTCCCAAATCTATGCTCCTGATATGGAACCAAGAATCTAGGCCTTTATTTCCTCTTGACAACTTACTTTTCTAACTATCTTTGTGTCATCAGCAAATTTAGCTACCATACATCTGATCTCTTCATCCAAGTCAGAAATATAGATCGTAAATAGTTGATGCCCCAGCACTGATCCCTATGGAACTCCACTAGTTACAACTTGCCAACCCAAAAATGACCCATTTGCCCCTACTCTCTGCTTCCTGTTAGTTAACCAACCCTCTATCAATGGCAAAATGTCACTGTCTGCACCGTGGTTCTTAACTTTGTTAAGTAACCTTTGAGGTGGCACCTTAGCAAATGCCTTTTGGAAATCCAGTACACACATCAACAGGTTTCTCTTTATCCATCTTGCTTGTTACTCCCTCAAAGAACTCGAATAAATTAATCAAACATGATTTCCCATTCACAAAACCATGTTGACTCTGCCTGATTGTATCATGATTTTCTAAACACCCTGCCATTACCTCCTTAATAATGGATTCTAGCATTTTCCCTAGGACATTCTGTTTTCTGCTCCATATTACCTCACACTCATCGACATTAAATTACATCTATTAACCAATATCCCCTCTAAACTGCACATGTGTGCAGATGCACAGCAATCTGGAAGATACCGTGCATGCTGCTCATAAGTTGTCCTCTTTTAGCAGTTACACAAGAAGATTTTAAGGTGCCATGCATTGAAATGAACAAGCCACACACACACAGCAAAATTAAATTAAATGGGACATTGCAACTAACAAATTTGTATCTTCCTGATGTCTTTTGTAATCCTTCGTGCAATGTGCCAAACCCACCTACTTTGTTGACAACACAAATTTTGAGATTGTGCTTCATGTGCCTATGTCCAAATTATCGATAAATGTTAGAATAAAAGTGAATCGAATACTTCCAGTACAATTCACTCTGCCAAGGATTTTACCCAGCCTACTTAGTCTCCTGAGGCAATTTACCTCCAATAAAGGCAAACCTCTGAAATTTCTCCTTGAATCCTCAAGACTCTGCAATATTTATAAAACTTTTTAATTTAACAAGTTGTATTCTACAGCATTTACTCATGAGTCCATCTTTATTCTTGTAATTCATCTCATTTTAGTGTTCAGCCTACATTAAGGTAATCACAAATTATCCAAGCCCTTTCTCTACAAATAGAGAAAGAACCAGCCTCACAAGGTGCATAGTAGTTTGTCTATGCAGTGGTAGAAATAAAAGCTGAAAACTGTTTATTCCCTTGACTGGAAAGGATGCATTACATAGGAGAGCAAATTTTTCTTTGGACGATGACGTACAATGGGTGATATTAAATTGGCTGCCAATTTACACTCCACCCAATGTTTCTTTCCATTAACTTTGCTGTAAAGGAAAATTTGGAATGTTGTATAATAGGTGATTAAGACAATAATTGTTCATTCTGCATCATTGCCCAAAGTTCAAATTAAACTTAAATTGAAGTATTGATGAAAAAAGATGACATTTGGAGGTTTATACTTTAGGAGGCGTAAAATACATATTGGGATTGTATTCAGCCCCATCTCCAAAACAAACAGTTGGGAGACAATGCAACAAGTGTGACTAGATAATGATAGCACTTAATGCTGAAAGATCCAAGAAAGATGAAGAGGCAAAATATTTTTTTCTCTTTCTATCTCCTGTTGCCTTCCCACATCCCAAGACATAAGACTCATTATCTTTGTAAAGAAAAAAGTTAAGTAACCAAGGTTTTCACCAAAGGGGTGGTCTTTAAATTGAAGGAGGTTTCTGGTGAGGAACCACACAGAAAAATTAACTTCACACTTGCCAACAACAGAAAAATTAACTTCACACTTGCCAACAACAGAAGGCCTTCAACAATTTTAACTTGTGGGCCTCATTTAAATGCTGTCAATCCACTTTCCATTTGGAACAGGCTTCAAAAGCGCACAGAACATCTGATGCCAAGAAATATAAAAACAGACAATAAGGGCTTCTACAAGTATCTAAAAAGGAAGAGAATATCTGAAGTAAATGTTGGACCCTTGGGGATGAGACTGGGAAATTAATAGTGGGAAACAAAGAAATGGCAGAGGCTTTGAAGAATTATTTTGTGTCCGTCTTCATGGTAGAGCAAAAAGGGAAAGACGGTAGAACAAAAAGTGTCCTAATAACAGTAGAAAATCAGAGGGCAAAAGGAAGGGAGGAACTTAAAACAGTTATCACTAGAGAAAATGTATTAGGCATGAGACTAATGGCTGACGAGTCCCTGGACCGGATGGTTTGCATCCTAGGTTCTTAAAATAAGTAGCTAAAGAGATAGTGGAAGCATTGCTTGTAATCTTTCAAAATTCCCTAGTTTCTGGCAAGGGTCTAGCAGTTTGGAAAACCCCAAATGTAACACCTCTATTCGAGAAAGGAGGGAGACAGAAAGCTATAGGTCAACATGTATCATTGGAATATGGATTATTCAAATACATTGTTGAGGATACAGTAACAGGACAATTTAGAAAATCATAAGATAATCAGGCAGAGTCAGTTTTATAAAAGGGAAATTGTGTTTTACAAATTTCTCAGAGTTCTTTGAAGATGTAACAAGCAGGGCCAAAGGGAAACCAGCAGATGTAGTGCATTTGAATTTCAAAAAGACATTCCAAGATAAAATGCACAATTGGGGCAGAATTTTCCCAGAATTGCACTAAGTGCGGTAGCGGTTGGGTACGAGTTCACAGTGTTGGGGGTAATATATTAGCATAGGTAGAGGATTGGCTAACTAATAGGAAATAGGGGGTCAGGATAAATGGATCATTTTCAACTTGGCAAACTGTATCTTGTGGAGTGCCACAGGGATCAGTGCTGGGGCCTCAACTATTTATGATCTATATTAGTAACTTGGATAAAGGGACCGAGTTTATTGTAGACTAATTTGCTGATGATGCAAAGATAGGTGTGAAAGCAAACCGTGAGGAGAACAGAAAGGACCCCAACATCAGGTGCATTTCCGAGTCCTGACCCTGCATCATGGTGGTAACTGACACCCAAAGCAATTTTTACGAGCTGGCCATTTTGTGGCCAGAGAGTGCGCTCATCGCAGAAATAAGGTCAAAGGTGTGAGCTGTTGATGTATGTAAGTGAAAAAACAGAGAAATATCAGCAGAAGTAGGCTATTCAGTCTTTCAAGCTCATTCTGCCATTCAATGAGATCATGGCTGATCACCTACTTCAACACCATCTTAGTGCACTATCCCCGTAACCCTTGATGTTTTTAATACATATAAACCTATCGATCTCAGCCTTGAACATACTCAGTGACTGAGCCTCCACAGCCCTCTGGGGCAGAGAATTATAAAGATTCATCACCCTCTGAAATTCCTCCTCATCATGGTCCTGAATGGCCTGCCCCTTATTCTGAAGCTGTGTCCCTGGTTCTAGACCCTCCAGCCAGGGGAAACATCCTTCCAGCATCTAACCTGTTGAGCCCTGTAAAAATGCTGTATCTTTGACTAAGATCACCTCTCATTCTTCTAAACTCCAGAGAATAAAGGCTTTAATCTTTCCTCATAGGACAATCCCTCCATCCCAGCAATTAATAGTGAACCTTTGTTGCACTCCCTCTATGGCAAGCATATCTTTCCCTAGGTAAGGAGACCAAAACTGCAGACAATACACTAGTTGCAGTCTCATCAAGGCTCCATATAATTGCTATAAGCCATCTTTACTCCTATACCAAAATCCTCTTGTAATAGAAGCCAACATACCATTTGCCTCCTTATTGCTTGCTGTACCTGGTTAGCTTTCAGTGACTCATAGGACACCCAAGCGCCTTTGAAGTGCAACACTTCCCAGCCTTGTACCATTTAAGAAACACTCTGGGCAGAATTCTTCTGTCGGCGAGCTGGGGGCGGGGCCATTGACAGGATAATTAAGCCAATTAAAGGCACTGCCCGCCAACCTTAAGGTTGGCGGGCAAGCCAGGAGCCCCAGCGGGCTTCTGAAAAAACATGAAACCTCATCCACCAGCGGGATGAGGTTTCACGTCTGTTTTAAAAAACTTTAATAAAGTTTATGTGATATTTATTAACATGTCCCATCTCGTGTGACATTGTCACACGAGGGGGAACATGTTAATAATTTTTTTATTTTTCTATTTTTGAAGTTTATAAAACTTTCAGCGCGCTCCCTGAGACAGCACTTAGTCTTAGGGAGATGTGCGCTCTTTCGCACACATGCGCGAAAGAGCACACTCTGACAGTTGGGGAATCCCTCCCCCCACACAGGAAGAGCATAGCGCTTCCTATTGGGTGGCCAGCCCACTCAAAATGGCAGCGGGGCCCGTTTCGGCGGTGGCGATTGGCTGCCCGCCCACCGCCGAGCCAGTGGGGCCCGCCCGCGCATCAAGGGCAAAATTCTGCCCTCTATTTCTGTTTTCCAACCAAAGTGGATGACCACAAATTTCTCCACATTCTATTCCATCTGCCAAATGTTTGCCCACTCACTTAGCCTCTCCAAATCTCCTTGAAGTGCCTTTGCATCCTCCTCACAACTCACACTTCCATCTAGTTTTGTGTCATCTGCAAACTTGGAAATATTACATACTGTCCTTGTACGAATGCAGCAAGACCTGGACAATATCCAGGCTTGGGCTGAAAAGTGACAAATAACATTCGCGCCACACAAGTGCAGGCAATGACCATCTCCAACAAGAGAGAATCTAACCATTGACCCTTGATGTTCAATGGCATTATCATCACTGAATCCCCCACTATCAACATCCTGGGGGTTACCATTGATCAGAAACTAAACTGGACTAGCCATATAAATACTGTGGCCACAAGAGCAGGTCAGAGGCTAGGAATCCTGCGACGCGTAACTCACCTCCTGACTCACCAAATCATGTCCACCATCTACAAGGCACTAGTTAGAGGTGTGATGGAATACAACCCACTTGACAAGATGAGTGCAGCTCCAACAACACTCAAGAAGCTTAACACCATCCAGGACAAAGCAACCCGCTTGATTGGCACCACATCCACAAACATTTACTCCTTCTACCACGGAAGCATAGTAGCAACAGTGTGTACCATCTACAAAGTGCACTGCAGGAATTCATCATGGGTCCTTAGACAGCACCTTCCAAACCCATGACCATTACCATCCAGAAGGGCAAGGGCAGCAGACAGATGGGAACATGTCGAGGTTCCCCTCCAAGTCACTCACCATCCTGGCTTGGAAATGTATCACCATTCCTTCACTGTCACTGGGTCAAAATCCTGGAACTCCCTTCCTAGCTGGAAAATTCTGGCCAAAGTATTTACTTTGTTTCCCTACTGTTTCCTTATTCCCCAGTATAAACTCTCCTGACCCCGCTTGTAATGGATCCACATTTGTTTTTGCTAATCTTTTCTTTTTAAATACCTATGGTAGCTTTTATAGCCCATTTTTATGTTTCTCTCTAGTTTACTCTCATGTTCTTTTTTCCTTTTCTTAATCTTTTACTTGGTCCACCTTTGCAGAATTCTAAAATGCTTCCAATTCTCAGGCTCACCATTTTTTGGCAACTTTATACACCTCTTCCTTTGATCTAATGCAATTCTTGATTTCTTTTGTTGGCTACAGTTGGAACACTTCCCTTGCTGGGTTTTTGTTCATTAAAGGAATGTATTTTTTGTTGTAAAGAGACGGTACCTCCATCAAGACTTCTGCAAAAGGTTAGATTGAAACTGGCCACAGCTACTGCCATCTCGGAATGTCAGCTGCAGATGGATGGTTTAAAACAATGCTCCTGGCCTGCCACCTCCATACATCGGCCGTGCTACAGTGAAATGGGCTGGAGATGAGAACATGCCAGCAAATCAACACGCTGCTGTCAGATGGCAATTTTATGGCCCTCCCACCTCCAGGGCAGAATATCCCCCCTGCCCCCCGTTGGGGGAGAAGCTTAGGAGCGGGCGCGTGGAGGCATGCCTCCGATCAGCGGCCCCGATCGAGGCGCGCCGCCATTTTACATGGGCGGGAAATTAAGGCCCGCCCAGCATGCCATGCGCCATGAAGCGCTCTGCGCTCCCTGTGCGGGCAGGGGGTGGGGGGATCCCTGAGCCGAGAGTGCGCTCTTTCACGCATGCGCACTACCACTGTCACATGAGTTGGGACATGTCCATCACTTTAAAAGACACTTTTATTACATTTTTTAAAACCTACATGAAACCTCATCCCGCCCATGGATGAGGTTTTTGCTTTTTCTAATGCCCGCCAGGGCTCTCGGCCTGCCCGCCAACCTTAAGGTTGGATGGGTAGGTCCATTAATTACTTCAATGACTTTGTTAATGGCCTCAATTGGCTATTGACAGGTCAGCGGGTGCACAGCTGATTCTGCTGAACCCCCGCCTACCGGAAAATTTAAATGGGGCACGATGGTGTCGGGAGTTCCGTCCGACATCATCCCGCGCCGTTTTACGCGTCGGCGAGCGGGCCCCGCCTCCCCCGCCTGGGAAATCCTGGCCCCACTCCCACCTCTGATGGCAATCAAAAATTCTGTCCAAAGAGTCTCCAAAAAAATGTAGGTAGGTTAAGTGAGTGGGCAAAGGTGGAGTACAATTTGATAAAATGTGAGGTTATCCACTTTGGTAGGAAGAACAGAAAACCAAAATACTATTGAAATGGAGACTGACAACAGAATGCTGCAGTACTGACGAACCGGAGTGTCCTTGTACATCACACACAAAAAGCTAGCATGCAGGTACAGCAAGGCAAATGGAATGTTGGCCTTTATTACAAGGGGGATGGAGTATTAAAGTAGGGAAATCTTGCTACAACTGTATAGGGTGTCTAGAGGGCTGCATACATCTTTGGTCTCCTTATTTAAGGAGGGATACACTTACACTGGAGGCAGTTCAGAGAAGGTTCACCAGGTTGATTCCTGGGATGAAGAGGTTGTCTTATAAAGAAAGGTTGAGCAGATTCTGCCTATACTAATTGGATTTAGAAGAATGAGAGGCGGCCTTAATGAAACATATAAGATTCTGAGGGGACTTGACAGAGTAGAAGCTGAGAGGATATTTACCTATATCAGGGTATCTAGATCTAGGGGGCACAGTTTAAAAATAAGGGGTGTCCCAGAGCTGAGGAGGAACTTCTTCTCCCAGAGAGTTGTGAATGTTTGGAACTCTTTACCCCAGAGAGCTGTGAAGGCTGGGTCATTAATATATTCAAGGCTGAGATCGAGAGATTCTTGAAATATGGGAAGTCAGGTTTATGGGAATAGGCAGGAAATTGGAAGGATCCGAGGCAAGTATCAAATCCCCTGACCTCAGCATCCCTGCGGTCTAGGTGATTTTAACTCCAGGTCTTATCTGCTTGTCCCCAGTCAGTTGCCTGCCCGAAAGCACTGAGTAGAGGCAGAGTGTCCGGTGACAAGAAGTCTTTGGCCAGGAGCAAAGGACCGTCCCCAATGCTCAGGTAAGTTTTGGGGAGAGATTTTCAGGAAGATTTCATGAGCAGGAAGGGTGTTACACCAGGGCAGGGGAGACCTAAAGTTCCCTCGTGTTTGCCGGAGGAGCTGCTCCTGCCTCCACAAGGAAATCAAAGAAACATAGACTTACCTATTTTGGCCTTGGCTCCACTTCCCACTAGATTCACCTGGTGGAAAGATCATAATAGCTCTGGCAACTGGTTAAGATGGCAGTCAGGTCCCAGAGACACATCATCAGAGTCTGTTCTGCGCATTTAACAAAGGGCCCTCCTGGTTTCAGGTGGGTGTCCCCTGTCTCCAGTTCAGGAGAGCAAGTTAAAATTCTACACTACTGTTTGGAACAGGATGTCTATGAATATGTCTCCTAGCCAACTTTAACTGCCTGCCTGCAGAACAAGGTCATAGCAAGTGGGAATCAGGTGACTCCTGAGTGGGTAAGTAACCCCTTTGGTTATAGTTCCAGGACAGGTAGAGCTAAAATCCACTACCGAAACTTGCTAGCTTAAATCCAGCGCATTCAACCTGTTCAAACAACTATTGGCGAGGGGGCTGAAGGGGAGTAAAGGGAGACAAACTAAGCTGAGGCATATCTTCAAAACTAGGCAGATTTCTTTGAGGAAAGTATTTATTCTTTCTTAGTGGATTGCCTTGATCTATAGAGTAAATGACAATACTTGCAGTGTTAATAAAAAGAGACCGGAACTATGAGCGTGTTTGCACAGAAAATAAATTAATTTCTCTTCAGTGGCAAAATAAAAATTGCTTTCTCTTCTGCATGTATTAATTAAGGACAATTGGATGCAGAGGACCCACAGGTCAAATGTTTTATAGTAAGTCGTGCTTGGATAACACTCACCCACTGATGGAATAATAAAGTCCTGGGATCATGTGTCAATCACTGTGCAAAAACAGGCCTTAAAAACTCGGGTCAATAGGGATTTGATGGGCGTTGACGAGATATGGAAAATGCCTTTAAGCCTAAAAGATAAGTTGACAGGGCTTCCAACACCATAAACAGGGTAGCTTTCATATCTCACCCCTCCCAAATTAATTATGCTTATATTACATTGTTGTGTGGTTCAATGATAAAATAATTTTTATATGGTGAAATTCTCTCTGGTTAAACACAACTCTGTGATTTTTATTACAAATATTAGAGATATTTCATTTACTCAAATACAACAATTTCACAGGTTAAAAGTTAATAGAGCATGGCACTGAGAAAAAAACACAATCATGCAAATAAGAATTGATTTCTGAAAAACAAATCACGTCTGAAGTTAGATGCTCTAAGCTGCTTGCAGTTGTAAATTATATTTATGACATAAGAAGTTGCTCATTATGACTGAAACCTTGAAACTCAGCTTTGAACTGTATTGTTGTCGAAAATTACACGTTACTCTCAGTGCACTGTCCTGAAAAAATCAGCTAAATGAATCCTTGCACAATGAAAACAGACAATTTCACCCCTTCTTTCTATTGCTTTTAGCATAGCAATAAGACAGGTAGTGTTGGAAATACTGAAACGTTAACTCTGTTTCTCTCTCCACAGATGTTGTCTGGCCTGCTGAGTGTTTCCAGGACGTTTTGTTTTTATTTCAGTTTTCCAGCAATCTGCTGTATTTTGCTTTTGTACACAGATACATTTGTTTAGCTAACCAAAAAGCATTAAGGAGAGAAATGAGAACCCACCTCAAAATTTTTTAAGCAGTTTGTCTGGGCTGAATTTTTTTGTGGGGGGGGAATGGGCATGTTGCCCACCCCTCCACCCCACCCACCACCAGAAGAGGAGCTAGTTGCAATCTGACCAAATTTAAAAGAGGCCATCGCGCAGCGGTAATATCCTGTGGGTGGCCTTAAAAAGCTGATGGTCAGATTTCTGCTCCTCAGTGGAAGAAAGTCCCACCCATGAGAGCTGCCAGCCAATCTGATTGGCCAGCAGCACTTGCAGTCCCAGCAACATGAGAAGAGTACAGTGAGTGCTGCTGGGACTGAAAGGAGGTTGACAAAGAAGTGTCATGGAAACCAGACAAGGTGAGTCTGGGGTTTCTTTGGTGGGGAGGGTTCTGGTACCCTGGTGGCTGGGGGTTTGGGGAGTGAAGGAAGATTGAGAACCTTAATGCCACTTAATTGGGCAGTTAAGGGCCTCAATAGACCTAAGGGTGGGCAGCCTAATGGACGCCTAACCCACACCCCATATTATGGGAACTGCTCAGGGGTGGGCAGGAAGGCTGTGGACTACCCACCTGACCTATTTTACATGCTCCCCCCCACCCCTACTGAAAACATGCCCACCGAGGGGGTGGTGGGGTGCTGTAAAATTCCCCGAGTAGCAGAAATTGACTGCTCAGGTTTTAACCTCAGAAGCTGAAGTAAATTTTTCACATGCATATACATACATACCATATATAAAATGTTAGCTATAAGAATGCAGATGTAAAACAAGTATTTGAGAGCTTGGCCCAGCTGAAGAATATACTTGCAACTTAATGAAGTCTCTTAACATTTAATTTAAAGAATCTGATTTGCTCCATGTACAGACTATGCAAAAAGTATCAGGTATTTTATCATCATTTCAGATGAAATGTAAGCAGCACGAGGAATGGGCAGGGCACTGAGCCAAAGGTGTTACAAGGCTCGCTGAGTACAACCATTGATCTTGTGTCACAAATCCTAAGTGAAGAGTGCTGAAATCCTGAAACTAAAAAGCAGTGATAAACTCTCTCTTCTAGTCTTAAGTTTACCAAAGAAGCCAAAATCTGGCACACACATTTCTCCTTCCATTATCCTAAGTGCATTAGAAACAAAAATATCCCTATTGTAAAATGCTATACTTTATTCTATTAAAGAAGTATAAAGGTTATTTTTCCCATATATGTAAATGCAGGCACCATTCCTTATAGAGCCATAGAGGTCTACAGCACAGAAAAAGGCCCTTCGGCCCATCGAGTCTGTGCCGGTCAGGTCAAACAAGTACCTAACTATTCTAATCCCATTTTCCAGCACTAGGCCCATAGCCTTGTATGCCATGGCTTCGCAAGTGCATATCCAAATACTTCTTAAATGCTATGAGGGTTTCTGCCTCTACCACCCTTTCAGCCACTGAGTTCCAGATTCCCACCACCCTCTGGGTGAAAAAATTCTCCTTCACATCCCCTTTAAACCTCCTGCCCCTTACCTTAAATCTATGCCCCCCTGGTTATTGATCCCTCCACCAAGGGGAAACGTTCCTTCCTGTCTTCTCTATCTATGCCCCTCATAATTTTATGCACCTCAATCATGTCCCCCCTCAATCTCCTCTGCTCCAGGGAAAATAACCCCAGTCTATTCAATCTCTCCTCATAACTAAAACTCTCCAGCCTAGGTAACATCCTGGTGAATCTCCTCTGCATTCTCTCTAGTTCAATCATATCCTTCCTATAATGCGGATGCCAGAACTGCACGCAATACTCTAGCTGTGGCCTAACCAGCGTTTTATACAGTTACAGCATAATCTCCCTGCTCTTATATTCTATGCCTTGGCTAATAAAGGCAAGTATCCCATATGACTTCTTAACCACCTTATCTACCTGCCCTGCTACCTTAAAGGACCGGTGGACATGCACACAAAGGTCCCTCTGATCCTCAGTACTTCCCAGGGTTCTACCATTCACCGTGTATTCCCATGCCTGGTTTGTCCTACCCCAGTGCATCACCTCACACTTACCCAGATTAAATTCCATTTGCCACTGATCAGCCCATCTAACCAGCCCGCCTATATCCTCCTGTAATCTAAGGCTATCCTCCTCACTATTTACCACCCCACCAATTTTCGTGTCATCCGCAAACTTACTGATCAACCCTCCTACATTCAAGTTTGAATCGTTTATATATACCGCAAACAGCAAGGGACCCAACACCGACTCTTGTGAAACCCCACTGGACACAGGCATCCAGTCCCAAAAACATCCCTCGACCATCACCCTCTGCTCTCTGCCACTCAGCCAATTCTGGATCCAATTTTCCAATTTACCTTGGATCCCATGGCCTCTTACCTTTGTTATCACCTTGAATGGTGTAATAGGCAAATGCTTGTCCTCGCTCTTAAACTGACCAAAGGGAGTTTGCATTCTATTTTACCACACTAAGAGAAAACAATAGCTCCACCATCTCCTCAATGCTTGGCTATGTTCAATAAATTATTTCCCAGGGAATCATAGCAAATAAGCATGTCACCACTACACAGTGCAGAGCATTAGAAAACCAACACACTGTGCTAATGGTTTGGCAGTTTCATTTTATACACATGCATACTGCATTAAAAACAGTGTGGGGATCAATAAAGAACAATGTGGCAAATATGAAGAAATATGATCCATGGAGATGCACATCATATCTAAAGTGGAATCTCATCAACTGTGAAACATCCCATATTATTGCTGGGGTTTCATCAGTGGTAGTAACAACAGAAAGATTAGCCACAATGCAGGGACTTACTCTGAAACATTTAAATCTCTAAATTGTCAGATTGCTTGACCAACGTCCAGTAATGGACAAGCAGACATTTCCTCCAACTAAACATTTGGAAAAGAAAAGCCATTATTTTCAGTTCCTGTCATAAACTCTGTTCCCTCGTCACCAATTCCAATCCTCTCCCTGGCAACTGTCGAAAGCTGAGCCAGACTATTCAAAACCTTGGTGTTATATTTGGCCTCAAGATGATTTTCTGATCACAAAGCCATTCCATCATTAAAACCACTTATTTTCACCTCTATAATTTGGCCTGACCTCTGTCTCAGCTGATCTGCTGCTCAAAGTCTCATCCATGCCTTTGTTACCTCTGGACTTGACCACTCCAATGCTCAACTGCTGGCTGACCACCCAAGTTCTACTCTTCATAAGCACAAACTCATTCAATGTTGCCCGGTGTCCTAGCTCATATCAAGTTTTGTTCACCCAACAACCCTTTGCTCCCTGACCTACATTGCTCCAAGCCCAGCAACACCTGGATCTCAAAATTTTCATCCTTGTTTTCAAATCCCTCCATGGCCTTGCCTCTCCCTATTTCTGTAATCAACTCTAACTCTATAACCCTCAGAGACCTCTACGCTGTTCCAATTCTGGCCTCTTGAGGTACCCCGATTTTAATCGTCCACCATTGAAGGTCATGCCTTCAGCTGTCAAGGCCCTGTGCTCTCGAATTCTCTCCTTAAACCTCTAAATTTTCTTTCTTTCCTCCTATATATAGCTCCTTATAACCTAAAATTTGAGTTCTTTTCGTCATCTGCACTCAAATTTTTATGCGGCTTGTTGTCAAATGTTGTCTGATAACATTCCTGTCAAGTGCCTTATGATATTTTAATACTTTAAAGGTCAAATGTAAATACAAGTGTTTCTTGTTAACTGGCTGAGCACCACAATCACCATTCTATTTAAATATTGCACCATCAGACAGGCTTCTACCATTGACACTTTAACCTAAGGGTCTATTCTATCGAGCTGTAGTACTTCAACACTTAGTTATTTGAGTATTAAGAAACTGGAATACAAATTTCATAAGCTATTTCTATACACACAACAATGTCAGCATTTCCAGTCCCCCAAATGAATTAAACCGCTTTCAAATTTGTACCCGAATTCTATCTCACTAACTTTCAATTCATGGGAAATCCTCAAAAACAAAAGTAAAACAAAAAAGGCAACAAGTTTTAAAATCAGTTGAAAAGAAGCTTCAAACATCAGCACAATTTAAAAGCTAAATACAATATAGTGAAAAATAGATTCTGACCACTTTGTCCTCCTGGAGCAAGAATCCAAGGAAGCAAGAAAGAAAAGGAGAAGGGTAGGGAGACAAGAGGAAAAGAGAAAAAAGCAGATATTAATTAGCGAAGCATAAATTTGTAGCAAGCTACATCAGAATAAGCACATATAACTGGCAGCATTCACAGGCTATAAAACACAGAAGTATAAGCAACGATAGACGCTAAAGGTAACATTTGTAATGAAAATTTCGCAATGCAATGAGCAATGGAACAAAGCTGCCAGGTACAATAAAATCCAATATAGGTGGAAGCTTATACAAAATTTATTTCATAATCCTGATTTTATGAAAATAGAAATCCATGGAAAAAATCGTTGGCATGATAATTTGACATTTGCTTTGTTGTGCAGAATTCAAAGATGCATAGGAAAGTTGTTAACTACAATACAGTAAACTGGGATAATTTAACTTTGCAGCAACAATGTTAGTTAGACTTAAGAAAGGATCAGCAGAAAACAATTGCTTTAATTGCAATGGCGCAAAATCATAAATTTATTTAAAGTATATCAGTGTCCTAATGTATCATGACCCAATCAACTTTGCCATCATGCTTTTAGGAAATTAACTTTAATAAATTATTACTAATAATAAACTTCAGGAGGGTCCTGCAGCAAAAGAACAGCATTAATCATTAATCATCTAGCAGCGCACCACTGAAACTTTTAGCCTTAAATAGAAATGTGTTTTTTTCCCCTTTTAGAGAAAGTAATCACAGTATTTTTTTCATGAGAACAGCAGCACAGTGTTTATGTTACTGAGCTAAAAATTCAGAGACCTGGACCAATGTTCTGGAGACACAAATTCAAATCCCGCCATGGCAGCTGGGGAACTTAAATTCAGTTAATTAAATAAATTGGGAATACAAAACCAGAATCAGTAATGGAAACCATGAAAACGAGCAGACTGTCATTAAAAATCCAGCTTGTTCATCTACATCCTTTACAAAGGAAATCTGCTGTTTATACCTGGTCTGGCTATATGTGTCGCCAGGCCCATAGCAACACAATTGACACCTTACTGCTCTCTAAAATAGCCTACCAAATCACTCAGGGTATCAAAACCGCCTTGATAAAGTATAATAAGAATAAAAACTGGACAGACCACGAGACATCGATCACGGCATTTGATTTAGATGTGACAAAGGCACAACCAGCCCAGTGAATCTGCAAAGTCTTCCTCACTAAGATCGGAAAACAATAGCTCAACACAATCATGCTAACAGAATCAGACCTTTCAGCCAACATCTCAGACTTCTCCATCACCATCTCAGGGCATGTCTTGACCACCAGAGTTGGTGGCACAGTGCTATACATTAGAAGGAAGTGACCTGGGAATCCTGAATATTGAATCCAAACACGATGGCATCTGGTCAATCGTGGACAAGAAAATATCTTGCTGATTACCACCTAATACTCTTCTGCACTGATAAATCAGTATTCCCCTTTGTTGAACTCAACTTGGAAGCAGCACTGAGGGTGTCAAGGAATATACTCTGCATGGGGTTTTCAATGGTAATCGCCAAGTGTGGCTCTGTAGCACCACTGTTGAGCAAGCCCTGGGTGACATAGCTACTCGACTGGTATTGCAGCAGGGTGTCAGAACTTCAGGAAAACCCTACTTGACCTTGTCCTCACTGATCTACCTGTAATGTATGACAGGTGCCTCTCTCCATGACCGTATTGATAGGAGTGACCATTGCACAGTCATCATGGAGGTGAAATCCTCAGTCTTCACACGGAGGGCACTCTTCATCACTTTGTGGAGTACTGCCACCATGCTAAATACAAAAGATTCAGAACCAAACTAGCAGCTCAAAATTGGGCTTCCATGAGGCACTGTGGATCATTAGCAATGGCAGAAATGTAGTCCACCACAATCTGTAATCCCATTGTCCAGCATATCCCTCACTCTACCATGACCATCAAGTCCGGGGGCTAACCCTTGTTCATGAGGAGCGAAAGAAAAGAAAGACTTGCAATTATATAACAACTTTCATGACCACAATACATGTGAAATTGCTTTACAGCCAATGTAGGATTTTTGAATGATGTCACTGTTGTAATGTAGGAAACACGACCACCAATTTGTGCACATCTGCTGAATCAGGGTTTGAAAGTTTAAGTCCAGGCCTTAGAATGTCTTACTCGTGATTGAACAGAAAATAAAATAACCAATCCATTTTTTGTACCTTAAAAAATCCCAAAATATGTTTAAAGGAATGAACCTTGTACCTGCTGAGCTATTTTTAAAGGACAGATGTTTGCCCACTGGGTTATTTGTGTTAAGTAGTTCACAGTACTCTATGTGCACATGTGGAATGCTAAAAATACATTGGAGGTCCTGATGAATACATTAGTGACTAGGTTGTTCCTGGAGTGTATACGGGGTGTTTTTCTGGACCAATACATTGAGGAACCAACAAGAGAACAGGCCATCCTCGACTGGGTATTATGTAATGAGAAAGGAATCATTGGCAATCTAGTTGTGCGAGGCCCCTTGGGGATGAGCGACCGTAATATGATAGAATTCTTCATCAAGATGGAAAGTGACATACTTGGTTCTGAGACTAGGGTCCTGAATCTTAATAAAGGAAACTACGATGTAATGAGACACTTTTTGGCTATGATGGATTGAGAAACGTTACTTAAAGGGATGACGGTGGATAGGCAATGGCAAACATTCAAAGAGCGCATGGGTGAACTGCAACAACTGTTTATTCCTGTCTGGTGCAAAAGTAAAACAGGAAAGGTGGCCAGACCATGGCTTCCAAGGGAAATTAGAGATACTATTAGATCTAAGGAAGAGGCATACAAATTGGCTAGAAAAAACAACAGACCTGAGGATTAGGAGCACTTTAGAATTCAGTAAAGGAGGACCAAGGGATTGATTAAGAAGGGGAAAATAGAGTACGAGAGTAAGCTTGCAGGGAACATAAAAACTGTAGAAGTTCCTATAGGTATGTGAAGAGAAAAAGATTGGTGAAGACAAACGTAGGTCCCTTACAGTCAGAAACAGGGGAATTTATAATGGGTAACAAAGAAATGGCTGACCAACTAAATACATACTTTGGTTCTGTCTTCACAAAGGAGGACACAAATAACATACCAGAAATGTTGGGGAACACAGGGTTTAGTGAGACGGAGGAACTGAAAGAAATCAGTATTAGTAGGGAAATGGTGTTGGAGAAATTGATGGGATTGAAGGCCGATAAATCCCCAGGGCCTGATAATCTACATCCCAGAGTACTTAAGGAAATGACCCTAGAAATAGTGGATGCATTGGTGGTCATCTTCCGGGATTCTATAGACTCAGGAACAGCTCCTACAGATTGGAGGGTAGCTAATGTAACCCCACTATTTAAAAAGGGAGGTAGAGAGAAAACAGGGAATTATAGACCAGTCAGCCTGACGTTAGTAGTGGGGAAAATTCTAGAGTCCATTATAAAAGATTTAATAGCTGAGCACTTGGAAAACAGTGGCAGAATCGGACAGAGTCAGCATGGATTTACGAAAGGGAAATCATGCTTGACAAATCTACTGGAATTTTTCAAGAATGTAACTAGTAGAGTTATGAGGGGGAGCCAGTGAATGTGATTTATTTCGACAAAGTCCCACTAAAGAGATTAGTGTGTAAAATTAAAGTGCATGGGATTGGGGGTAGTGTATTGAAATGGATAGAAAACTGGTTGGCAGACAGGAAACAAAGAGTAGGATAAATGGGTCTATTTCCAAATGGCAGGCAGTAACTAGTGGGGTACCACAGGGATCAGTGCTGGGACCCCAGCTATTCACAATATATATTAATGATTTAGATGAGGGAACTAAATGTAATATCTCCAAATTTGCAGATGACACAAAGCTGGGTGGGAGAGTGAGCTGTGAGGAGGATGCAGAGATGCTTCACTGTGATTTGGACAAGCTGAGTGAGTGGGCAACTGCATGGCAAATGCAGTATAATGTGGATAAATGTGAGGTTATTATTTGGTAGCAAAAACAGGAAGGCAGATTATTATCTGAATGGCTATAAATTGAGAGAGGGGAACGTGCAACGAGACCTGGGTGTCCTTGTACACCAGTCGCTGAAGGTGCAGCAGGCGGTAAAGAAGGCAAATGGTATGTTGGCCTTCATAGCCAGAGGATTCGAGTACAGGAACAGGGATGTCTTGCTGCAATTGTACAGGGCCTTGGTGAGAACACACATGGAATATTGTGTGCAGTTTTGGTCTCGTTATCTGAGGAAGGATGCTCTTGCTATAGAGGGAGTGCAGCAAAGGTTTACCAGACTGATTCCTGGGATGGTAGGAATGTCATATGAGGAGGGATTGGGTCAACTAGGCCTATATTCCCTGGAGTTTAGAAGAATGAGAGAGAATCTCATTAAAGCACATAAAATTCTGACAGGGATGGACAGACTGGATGCAGGGAGGACGTTTCCTCTGGCTGGGGGTCCTAGAACAAAGGGTTACAGTCTCAGGATATGGGGAAGGCCATTTAGCACTAAGATGAGGAGAAACTTCTTCACTCAGAGGGTGGTGAACCTGTGCAATTCTCTATCACAGAAGGCTGTGGAAACCACGTCACTGAATATATTTAAGGAGGAAGTAGATAGATTTCTGGACTCTAAAGGCGTCAAGGGGTATAGGGTGAGAGCAGGTATACGGCATTGAGACAGAGGATCAGCCATGATCATGTTGAATGGCAGAGCAGGATCGAAGGGCTGAATGACCTACTCCTGCTCCTAGTTTCTATGTTTCTATGAACAAGCAATTAGAGGATGGCATTAATTTTCAGCTACATTCCCAAGTCACAAGTATGGTAGTAGCAACTGCCTCTGCCATAAACATATTTTGCAATGTAGATGCACGCTAACATTCTACCAGACTGTTATGCTGTATTTATACTGGACATATTATGAGATTCTTTGAAATAGATTCACCTTGATAGAGCAGGCATTGATTAAGGGCCTAATTAAATGCCTAAATTGTTTCTTTGAAAGCACATGGAGTAATCAATTTCCAGCTTCCAAGACAGAAAAAAAAAATCAATAAATAGCAGCTGGTTTGAAGCATCACAGTTAGTAGTGACCATATGTTTCACAATATAAAACAAAACTTGTCAAATATTTTCAAAGTTTAATATTCTCAGAAGAGGCCAACTGGGAGCAATATATTAACAAAGTACAAAAAAAGAAAGAATTATCATATAGTGTTCATTGCTTCAGATATCAAAATTCCACATTTTTGGACCTCACTATTAAATTTAACGTGCAATATTATCACTGTATTACTGAGCACTTTCACAAGTTATTCTGCCTAATCTGGTGTCAGCCATTACTCAGTGGGAGCAACCTGGCCTTTGAGTCAAAATTGTGGGGTCAAATCTCAGTCCAGCGACTTGAGTACATAATTTAGGCTGACAATTCAGGCAGTACTGAGGGAGTGCTACACTGTCGGAGGGTCAGAAGTGCCATCTATCAGTTATACACGGAATAGACATATGCCTTTCAGGTGGATGCAAAATATGCCACTATTTGAAGAAGAGCACTGGAATTCTACCAATTATCCACCATAGTTATTTATCTCACTGCTGTTTATGAAGCCTTGTCATGTGTAAATTGGCTGCCACAATTCCCTACATTACAGCAGTGACTACACTTCAAAAGTACTTCATTGATTGTAAAGCACTTTGGACATTCTGATGTCATGAAAGGCCTTATTATAAATGCAAGCCTTTTCTTCAATCTAGAGAGATGAGAAGGTTACGCAGGACTTAAAGCACACAATCATCGTCAAGATATAAAGAAAGAATTATATAAACAAAATAATCACTAATCAATTGAAGAAGACATTCAGGAGAAATTTCTTGACTCAGCGGCTGGTGAGAATGTGGGGTTTGTGGGGAGAATGTGGGGTGGCGAGTGACTCGGACTGCAGTAACTATCAGAACATCTCCTTTCCATCCATAGTTGGCAAGATTCTGAAGTGGATTCTTCTTGATCACTTGTTCCTGAATATAGTGGGCAGGAGGCATTCATATATCGCAAAGCAACTTCAGTCTAGCTAAGGGGCTGCTGACAATTTTCATTGCTCGCCAACTTCAGAAATGCAGGAGGCAAGATCAATGCCTATAGCTGGCATCTGTTGACTTAACCAAAGCTTTCGATACAGTCAGCTGGACTGTCAGAGCTTGAGAAGCAGCTGGAGTCAGTACTGCAACCAGGAATCTGAGAATTTCCTCAAACGCATTCCAGGATGTAGTCACCACACAGCTAAAGAAGGTGTAGGGTGTGAGGAAATGAGCAACCACCATACAGGGTAGAAGCGAGACACAGGGGTTCAAGAATCACCCAAGCCAGTGGCACTTGTCAATAACTCTCTAGTTTTGAATACCATGGAGGTTGATGAATGACATTTTGGAAAATTGTAGTAAGAATCAAATCCCTGCCACCACAGGAGAATTTACTGACACACAGGAAAAGAGTAGAAATGCAGTACTCATAGGGGATTTGTAGTTACTGGCGTAGACAGACGTTTCCATAACTGCAAATGTGATTCCCGAAATGGTATGTTATCTCCCTCGTGCCAGGTTAAAGGATATCACTGCTCAAGTGCAGGATATTTTACGTGGAGAAGGGGAACAGCCAGAAGTAATCGTCCATATTGGAACCAATGAAATTGACGTCCTTCAGGCAATGTTTCAGGAGATAAGAAAAAGATTCTTAAAAAAGGACCCCAAAGGTAGTATTTTCAGATTGCTTTCAGTGCCACTTGCTAGTGAATATAGGTACAGGAAAGCAGTACAGGTAAATGTGAAGGTAGAGAAGTGGTGCAGGACAGAGGATTTCATGTTCTCGGGGGCACTGGGACTAGTTCTGGGGTAAGAACACCTATACAATTTGGATGGATGGCACTGAAACAAAGCTGAGGTCAATTTTCTCATCAAGAGGTTAGCTAGTACATTTGGGGAGGAGGAATTTAAACTAATTTGACAAGAGGAGGGGAACCATAAAACTGCAGGGAGGAGCAGAAATGACATCAGAGGACAAAGAGAAATAAACATCAGTAACATTAGAAATATCCTAAAAGTTGCAGGAACCAGATTGAGAAAAATAGCATTAAAGACAAAGTAAGTATTAAATAACATGTATATCCCTGTAGTGTAACAAATAAGGTTGGCAGGTGGCAGGCACAAAATGTTGTAACGGGGTTATGATGTGGTGGCTCAAACACGTGATTACTGAGGCCAAGATTTTCTCCATGACAGAGAGCTTTCCATCTTTAACAAAAATTGAGCAGTAATATTAGGAGATTTTAATTACCCTGCTATAGACTGGGAAAATAGTGCTAGTGACATGGAAAGGGAACCGTTTCTGATCTGTACACAAGAGAACTTTCATGGATCAATAGGACCTGGGTTTTGCTACTGAGGCCATCCAGTTCTCCTGAAGCATTCTTACACCTGTCCTCATTATGCATGACAGCCTAGACTCATAAAAAGATGAGCTCAGGAGGGGGCTCTGTTTTGAATTAGAGAGAACTGCTGACTTTTCTTGATTGACATTTTTACTTGGTTATAACAAGTTGTCCTTTCTGTGATCTCTTTTGTCAATGTCTCAATGTTTGTTTGCACAAGATTGAGGTGTGAAGTGTTTGAACCTCTGTTACTGATACTTTAATGGTCTGTCTGATTGACACTTTCACAATGTTGCAGGAACAGCAGGTTTTTTTTAACAAAGGTAGGTTGTTTTATTTCTGAGTGCTGCACACATGCCATTGTTACAATATGGCTTGATGGTTTTATGCAGAGTGTATGGGGATAGGTTGGCAGAGTTGGGATGGAGGGGCATGGGGGGACTTGGAAGGGCCATGGGGGGGAGGGGTCATGGGTAATAACTTTTTAAAATTTACCATTAAAAAGGTTCCCGAGTCCAGATTATGTTTCACAACTCCTCTGAGGGGCTGTGAACCATGAGAAGCTGGCCTGACTCCACAAAAACTGCAAGGGGCTAGGAAATACCTGCCCTCACAATGCAGCCAGCCGGGTCGGGAGTACAGGGTTATCCCAAGCCAGTGAAAACTTGGGGGTGCCGAGAATGAGAATGGGAATCACAGAATCGGGATCCATCTTGCATTCTTAAATGGCTCTGGAGTTGTTCCAAATCCATGGAAATCCAGGCCGATGTCTACAGTCCAACAAGGGAAGAAGCAGAAATAAAAACAGAAAATGTTGGAAATATTCAGCAGGCCTGGTAACATAAAGATAAAAACAAAAAGCTAAAAGCTACTGCGGATGCTGGAAATCCAAAACAAAAACAGAATTACCTGGAAAAACTCAGCAGGTCTGGCAGCATCGGCGGAGAAGAAATCAGTTAACGTTTCGAGCCTTCATGGCCCTTCGGCAGAACTTCAGGCTGTTCTGCCGAAGGGCCATGAAGGCTCGAAACGTTAACTGATTTCTTCTCCGCCGATGCTGCCAGACCTGCTGAGTTTTTCCAGGTAATTCTGTTTAGGCCTGGTAACATCATTGGAGACAGAAATAGAGTTAACATTTCAGGCCAACGACTTTTATCATCTGAGTTTTGAGAAATGTTTTCACTTGAACGACAGTGAATCATTGAAATTCTCTACCCCAGAGGCCTGTAGATGTTTAATCATTGAGTATATTCAAGACTGAGAATAAAAGATTATGGGTATCAGGCAGGAAAGTGGGAGTTGAGGACGAAGATCAGTCATGATGTTATTGGATGCAGGAGCAGGCTTGAGGGAGTTTAAGGCCTACTCCTGATCCAATTTCTTATGTTCTCAAGAGTAAAAATAGACCAGACCTCATGACTTTTCCCTGCCCTGAACGTATTCAAAGTTAAAATCAGGACTATTGTATTTGTTTTTAATTCATGCACTTCATTGTATTATATGTATTAAGGTGAAAACTTTTCATCTATATCGAACATAGCAGAACAGCCCCTAGTGCAAGTAGGGAAAGGTAGACAGAGGAAGGAGAGAGTTTGAGCATGAATCAAAATAATTTTTGTTGTTGTCATGGTTTGAGCACAAATGGTATTTGTCCTAGAACTTATAGCTTCTGTGCTCTCACAGCACTACAGGGAGAAGCATTTGGCTCTCTGCACCTTATCCATCTAAGTGAAATGTCTTGCTAATTCAATTTGGCATTTTCCATGCTTTGTAGCCATTGACATTTTCTACGTTCCTCAAATACTTACATCATGGTGGTAATACCATTACACTACTGACAAGTTGAAACTTACTCAACTGTGCCTTCCATTCACTTAACCCTTCTAGATCCAAAATATTAGAGATTTCAAATGACCAAAGAGCAACATTTAGCTCTGGTGGTGGCACAATAGCAGTGGTAGCAGACTGGCTGCCCGTTTAACACCATCCCACCACCACCCATCATTTCCTTAGCCCCCCCACCCCTCCCATCTAAATGCTCAGTTGAATTTCATCCTTTAATTTTTTTTTCCACAGAATGTCTTCAGTGATATCTATTTCAGGAGATGGGTTGTATAAATTAGAAATTTGTAAAATTTAAAGAACATTTTTTGAATTTGTAATAAGCTGGTACTCTTTCAACTTTTATAGTTAGACATTGCTTTCTATTTTGTCTATGCATCTCTGTATCAAGAACTATCATGTCAGGTAAAGCATGGGCTCGGTCCAGAGTGAGGGCTGCTTGCTTTTCTGTTTCATTAATTTAAATAACTAAAATTACTACCTGTACTCTCCAACAATGCAGTGGCTTGATCATAAAGTTCTATGTCAGAGCAGTTCTATCAGTATGAGGCTTCTATTTCTCAGATCAGTTATTACTTGGTGTGTCTGATGGAGCTTGTTTATTTAATGCTAAATTTTGTGCAGTGGAGCCAGATTCAGCAGGAAATGCATCAAAAGTATCCAAATTCATTCCAAACAGGAGTACTTACAGCATGGCTGACACAAAGACCTTTATCCCACCATTCTAAGTTGAACTCAAACCCAGGTCTCAGGTGTGACATAAACCATTTTCCACCAAGCCTGCTGAGTTAGTTACAAGGCTAATTTAGATACAGAGGTAATACTGTTTTAGTCATTGTGTGAAATGAGAGAAAAAGTTGATTTAGTGTCATTCTGATGGGTTGTAACCATTTAAAATAAATCTAGATCATTTCTGCAGCATGAATAGAATGAATGCAAACTGCACAAGCACTTTGGCACTTTAACCACCTGCACAGTCTGAGCTTGACATTCAGGCACACTGCTGCTCAAGGGCACCATGTAGCTGCACTGGACCCTTTTTAAAAAACTAAGCAGAATTGTAATTTCCAATATCCTTATGCGATTTGGAAATTGCTGTAAGGGTTCAACATATTCCTGTTTAAAAAAATGGGCAATATGACGAGTGGCATCTGTCACTCAAACTGCCACAAGAAAAACTGAAAATAAGAATTAAACAACAATTTATCAAGTGTGGTGGCAGCAATAAAGCTACCTTGAAAACAAAGCTGCCACCTCAGGAGTGCAAGTTTGTGAAATTATCCTTTAAAGTCAGAAATTATTTTTTGAAAAATGTATAGCCTAAATGTTCATGCACTGCAGCTTGCGGTGACTACATTCCGAATGCTGCTCCCGTATTAGAGAAGTTGCTAAGCAGAAACAAGGTGAAGCAGAAAGTGACAAGAACACAAATTAGTGGGCGAGTCACTAAAATCTCACTCAATCCAATCCTCACAAATGTTTCAGATGAGTTATTGACAGGGGTGTAGGAAGTTACCCATCCTCTTGGCTGGGGAGTAGTGCATGGCAGGAGAAGACCATAGAAGAAGAGGAACAATACATTCGCACATCTGGTTCAATGAGTTACTGAGTCATTATGATCAATCAGGAATCCTGAGTATAGTACAAAGGCGGAAAGTGAAGTCTACAAATCTATGAACATAGCATTGAGACCAAAATGGTCAAAAGAATTAGACTAAGTTACACCTGGAAACTAAAATTAGTTAAAAGGATTCAGGAT
Organism: Cetorhinus maximus; assembly: GCF_964194155.1. NCBI lineage: Eukaryota > Metazoa > Chordata > Chondrichthyes > Lamniformes > Cetorhinidae > Cetorhinus > Cetorhinus maximus. The sequence continues at coordinate 31,830,504 of NC_135882.1, read as the reverse complement.
AAATACTCAACAAGGGAGACTGCCAGCCCAAATCATGTGCATAAAGTGATCAACGTCAGTTACAGTCAATGACATTTCTCCAGACATTAAAAAGTGAAACACATCCTACCTTATTCGATCGCAGTGACACCCGTCCTCCACAACGAGCACAGAATTTTGTTTGGCAATATGAACAGATGTGACCACAACCATCAGCAAACTTGGTTTTGTGACAGATTCCACAGGTGGGTGCATCACTCTTCTGTTCCTGTTGTTGCTGTGCTTCATCACCCATCTTCTTTACCTGATCCTTATACATCTCAAACTGCTGGTGCAATTTCCTGCAGATGTCAAAAGGGCAAAAGAAGTCATTTCATAGAAAGGAAATTAAATGGTGTTCCTCTGTATTTACAATTCTCCTCTTATCTTTCCAGCTGCTTGCAGGAAGTAGCAGTGTTCTTAAGGCCACATTTTCTATCTATTCACTGACAGTGCAATGCTGCAACAGCTCACTTGTCTTCCATCAAAAAAAAATGACAAGATACCTTTAGGTTTGTCAGCCAGAGAGAATTGAATAACTATTAAGCGTCAGACCCATTTGAAATTCTTCATATACGAGTCATAGTCATAATATTTGTGAGATATTGCAAGTCAATTTAGTTAAATAAAGGAATAGTGATGGGAGTGAGACAAAAAAAACACCTGGCCTGTCTTCTACAGTATTCATACTGTAATATTTCAAACTATATGTTTACAGGTAATATGCTGTTTTAACTAAAGGTTGGATTTATCAAAGGTAACATTAGACTATTCCCTTTCCTTTCCTAAATTAAAATATTGCCTGTATAAAAGTTACAACGGTGTTAAATACCTCAGACAGACATGTATGCCTTTCCCAGTGATTTCAACACACTATTTCAAAACCATCATCTTTTTTGCATCATTTTTTGCTGGAAAATGGAATCAGGCTGGGCCTGTTCCTCTCTGGAATCTTCAGCAGTCACTATCACTAAAGAGTGGCACCCAAGAAAAAACAGTGAGTCCTTTTTTTAAAATTTCATGTGAACAGGAGAGCTTGCCCAGCTCCAGAGCACAACTGTGACCTACAATTACCAACACAACACCCCTTCACCCTCGCTTGCTCTTTTTATGCTCCGAACTAATTGGGGTTTCGCTGAGGGCTGCTTGTGGTGAGGAAAGCAGCCAGATATTCGTCCTCTTCAAATGGCAAAGCTGGAAGCAAAACAGACACTGGTAGCTCACCCAAATTATTGAAATGAAACTTGTGACCCAATTTTGGGTGAGCCAAAGGCCTCCTGTTGAAGCGCTTACTATTTGCTCATCGCTGGTTATGCACCTGAAAACAGGCTATAACCAATTTCTACCCAGTATCTCTACTTTCCCCAATCTTTTACTGTAAATCTATGGAGATGTTACTTTTTCTTCACTGGGTATGCTAACTATGTCAACTGTCAATGCAATCTGTGTCAACTCCCTGGAGAGGCAGTCATTTCCACTTTTCTTCATGCACATTAGAAAACTAATGTGTGATAGATTCTTCTCTATGTGTAAATTTGAAGAAAATGTATTTTGGTAAACTTTCATTATACACATCTCAAATAGGTTAAAATATTCTCTAACTGTACACAGAGAGAAAATATTCCTTAATTATTTTTTGCAAACCTATATGCACCACACATCACAAATTCAGGATTGTAAAGCGCAACTATACCGTACCTATGCAATGGCTGAGCTAGAGGTCACACATACCTCAGCTATGCAAAATCCAGTCTGAAGGGCTGTCTCACTAGCAAAGGGATAAACTGAAGCCACTAACCATCACCCAACCCTGTATTCTACTTATTCTTTGGGTACTTTTCATGTGAATTTAAACTCATTCCAGTGCACAACATCCATGAAACCATTGCATGAGACCATCCTAGTCAGTCAGCATTTAAAAATACAGCTCCGAATTTCTTCTTAGTGTCCGCAGCTTGAGTTAACCTTTTGTTGCATTAAAACAGTTCAAACGTTAACAGTGAAAGGAGCGCGTGGCAACTCAGGCACCCCACCCACCCGTACCCCCTACCACTGTCTACCCCACCTGCGACAGAGACTGTAGGTCGTGCATCGGACTCTTCAGTCACCTGAGAACTCATTTTTAGTGTGGATACAAGTCACCCTCAACCATAAGGGGCAGCCTAAGAGAGGAAACATTAAAACAAAAGCCGATATTACATGCATTTTTCTCTTATCGGTCTTGCATATGTTGCAATAAAGCACATGCACATCTAAAAAACCAATTACAATGCAACTATGTTTAGCCACTGGAGTCACTAAACAAGTGACTAGCAAAGTACTTAAATGGTATGAATAGCAGTTTTTGCATGATTAACTACACAGTGTTCACTTTTGTGTAAAAATGGATCAAAGAATGAATCAAACAAAATGTCAGCTATGGGATAATGCTCCTCATGTGTGAGCTGATGGACTGATGTTTTTACTGAACATTGGTGCAATAACCAGCAAAGCACACACCAGGAATGCTGTGATTGTAATGTTAAAGGACTAGAATGACTAGTTTCTGAGATGCACAAAACGTTCTGACTGAAGAAAAAAAGTGCCAAGATAGAAACCAAATAAAAATTATTACATATCAGATATGCACATTCAAGAATGTAAAATACCTTAGTGAATTATTTGCGAAATTATGGACAAATAACAATCTGCTGTTAGCAATATATTCAGTATTTACATGATACACGGTACATGTGCAACTATGCTGCTTGCTAATATTCAATAGGCTCCAACTACACTGCACAAAATCATACTAATTCAAGGGGAAGCTCGTCTTCAAAACTGCCAAGTAAAAGTGCATAGATTGCACAGAGCATACAGCTACATTACTTCCACAGTTTCAAGCACATTTGTAGTAAACTAATTGTTCGAGTATGTTAAAGCTGTTAATGATTTCATCGTGTTCTGTGGGTCCTCTCATGATTAAAGAGTCCAATTGAAGATTGCACGATCGGATTGGACGTTCACAGAACTGGTAGATAATAATGACATTTTGCTGTTTGGCACACTTCTGCAGGTGCATCACCTCTTGCCTTCCTCTGGGCACATCGGATGTTGCGTGTTTGGCATGGTCCTCGAAACATGCTGAACCAAATTTCAGTGCTTACCTCCACATGGGCCAGCCGAATGCAGTGTTTTCCCAAGAAAGGTGGTTTTCAATCCAGAAGTTTGTAGGGCTCTTTTAGGGTGTTCTTGCCAACAACCTTGATATTGTTTGCCCCGGAACAGTTCCACAAAGAAGATCTGCTTTGGAATTCTGTAATTATCCATGGAGGAGAAGTGGCCTGCCAATCTAAGCTGAATTATATGGAGGGCAGTCTCCATGCTGTTGGGCCCAGACTACATGTCTCCACCAATGTCAAAGTCACAGAGGCATCAATCAGAAACTTCTTTATGACCTCACTACAGCTTTAGTTCAAACATGGACAAAAGAGATGAACTCAAGAGGTGAGGTTGACATGAAGGCAGTCTGGTCTCAAAGAGCCCTAGCAAAACTGGAATCAGTGGGAATCAGGGGGAGAACTCCACAGTGGTTGGAATCATACCAAGCACACAGGAAGATAGTTGTGGTCGTTGGAGGTCAATCATCTCAGTTCCAAGACATCACTGCAGGAGTTCCTCAGGGCCTCGGCCCAACCATATTCAGCTGCTTCATCAATGACCTTCCTTCCATCATAAGGTCAGAAGTAGGGATGTTCATTGATGATTGCACAATGTTCAGCATCATTCGCGACTCCTCAGATACTGAAGCAGTCCATGTCCAAATGCAGCAAGACCTGTTCAATATCCAGGCTTGGGCTGACAAATGGCAAGTAACATTCCCGCCACACAAGTGCCAGGCAATGACCATCTCCAACAAGAGAGAATCTAACCATCAGCCCTTGATATTCAATGGCATTACCATCATTGAATTCCCCACTATCAACATCCTGGAGCCTACCATTGACCAGAAACTGAACTGGACTAGCCATATGAATACTGTGGCTACAAGAGAAGGTCAGAGGCTAGGAATCCTGTGGCAGGTAACTCACCGCCTGACTCCCCAAAGCCTCTCCACAATCTACACGGCACAAGTCAGAAGTGTGATGGCATACTCTCCACTTGGCTGGATGAGTGAAGTTCCAACAACATTCAAGAAGCTTAACATCATCTAGGGCAAAGCAGCTAGCTGGATAGGCACCGCATCCACAAACATTCACTCCCTCCACCACTGACGCACAGTGGCAGCAGTGTGTACTATCCACAAGATGTACTGCAGCAACTCTCCAAACCTCCAGACAGCATCTTCCAAACCCACGAACACTACCATCTAGAAGGACAAGGGCAGCAGATAGATGGGAACACCACCACCTGGAAGTTCCCCTCCAAGTCACTCATTACCCTGACTTGGAAACATATCGCTCCGTTCCTTCATTGTTGGTGGGTCAAAATCCTCAAACTCCTTCCCTAACAGCACTGTGGTTGTACCTGCACCACATGAACTGCAGCAGTTCAAGAAGGCAGCTCACCACCACCTTTTCAAGGGCAATTAGGGATGGGCAATAAATGCTGGCCTAGCCAGCGATGTCCACAGCCCATAAATGAATAGAAAAAAAAATGACTGTGCTCAAGCTGCCCACAAGGAAGGCATCCAGACTATGGCAAGCAAAATCCTGCTGCTGCCAACACCTTTGGTTTCCAAATCAGCGTCTCCAAGAGTGAAGTTATGTTTCAGCCAATGCCAGGCTAACGCTATGAAGCACTAGACATGACCATTGATGACATCAGTCTCAAGGCTGTATAAAAATTCTCATACTTTGTTCTCTCTCGGGATGCCACTATTGATGTAGATATCCATGCATGCATCCAGAAGGTAAATTCTGCCTACAGTCAACTCCAGGATCATGTCTGAAAGCAAAATTGCATTAGGCTGAAGACTAAAACCAAGCTCTACCAGGCTGTTATCCTTACCACCCTGCTGTAAGGTGCAGAATCACTGGTCTGCTACAGGCACTGCATCAAAGCTCTGGAACAGTGCCCATACTTACCGTGCAGGGCTACAACAAAATGTGCAACAATAAAGTCACAATCAGAGTGATTTATTTTTTTCTTTTCACTAAAAACATAATCTCCAGCATAAATCCAAGAAAATCAGTGAAGCAGCAGTATAATAAGCAACTCCATACATCACCATTCTCTGGTGACAGAAGATACATTTGTTCAGAATTCATGGTGGAGAATGGTCTGCCACATGCTGAATTGAGGATTAGCATGTCAAAGGACACTAGAAAATTTCCTCAGAATTTGGACCTTTTTGGAGTACCATTCAAAAGAATACCACAAACATGTATATGATTCACTTGTCTGTTGGAAATGCAGTGAAAGGCATTCAGGTTGGTGTGGAGGAGGCCACCATTTAATTTTATTCCACAATAATGGAACACGATTCTCAAATGTACTGTGCCACTCAGACCATGGCAACATCAGGTTTTAGATGTGCTGGGCAGTGCCTTGTCACCCATTAGATACTGTGGAAATCTTGGGAATCCTTCCAGCCATGGCACAAAAGTCCACACTTCATGAGACAATACCATGATACATGCAGACATTCTCAGTGATGTTTGCAGAAATCAGGAGCATTCGTGATGATTTAGACTCCAATAGATGTTAGCCACAATAAGAGGTTGTGGTGGAAGAATTCATCCAGGCTGGTCTTTTGGTTCAAGCTGGTTTATTTTCAAGACAACTCCTCAGTGCTACTGATTCCAAGTAGCTTCCACACAAAGTGTTCCAGCGGTATCTTTTTATTCTATTTAGATGGGATAATGAATGCCCATCACCTGTTTAACTAGCAATTGGCTTTAACAAGGTGATTTCCATATTGACAATAGAGGCATTTAAGACAAGATGGTAGCATGAGACAACTGAATCTTATGCAAGTGCTTTTGTGATGCCACCCTGCACAGCAACAACCACTGCAGAATATGAGGCCTCATCATCGACAGGAAGAAGTGATCCATCCTGATGCATGTAAACTCTTAATCAGACCACACATCATGGCTGTGTCTTTCAAGCAGGAAACAAATACTTCCAAACAGTAAATGGTGTACAGCTTCTGTCACTTCTCATTGTGTATGTCATAGTGACATTTTTAAGGTAATGGACATTATAATGATAAAAGGTAGATTAACAGTGATAAGTATTAATAACTCCTTCCAATGGGCTTATAGCTAAGGAACCACACTGTGGTTTTACAGTTACTGCATCCAAAGCAGAGGGAAGTACTTAGTTGGACTTTACAAGTGGATAACATCAAAAGGTGGTAATTGGGCAAGCAGGAGTAGAAGGGAGCATGGTAAGGAGGTTGAACATGGTTTTATAAGCTACTAGTATAAAAAGATACACAATAATCAAACTGTGCTTATAGGGGAAATGTGTAACCCATTTATATAATCAGGAAATGTATGCATATAATATGGGACTTTCAGAGGTAAAAGTATATGACAACTAACAACAGCCGTGTATGTTAGCAGTTTTTTGAGTAGGTACTACTTTGAGTGGCTACAGCTTTCATCAATTAGTGAACTATTCTTGTGCAGCCTATGCCAAAGCATTGTTTGGTGACCAACACTTTCATGTGTATATTGGATTTTCTAGCTGCTGACATGTAGCAGCAATGGGAATACCTCTGTCCCACAAGCAAGTACCAAGCATGACAATCCTTCCAACATGCTTAAGTGCATACTGTAAAGCTTCCCAAAAGTCAGTCAAAATAGGGAAGCACTCTTTATGAAGGCTTAATGTTTCCTCATTTATGGTCCCATTTTGCAATGAGCTTCATTGTAACAAGTCTCTGCTGTGCACACGGTACATCTTGAAACCATGCATTGTCAAGAAGTCTTCCTTCCAATCTGCCCACCACGAAAATAAGAGCCACGGAACAAAGCTATGGGATAAAGGCATTATAAGCACTGGCAGGAAAGCAGCTAGTGACATTACTAGGGGTTTTCCCACAAGTTTACACAATTTTCAGGGTCATGTGTTGGTTACATAGCAAATTGAATACATTTCATCTTTTGCTTCTTTAACAAAACACATTCAAAGTCACAATTAGCTCTGCAGTTTCTGCTAATGAAACAGGTTCACTGTCAGCTATTGGCACAGAATCGATGACCTCTTCCACCTCCATCTGATGTTATGACTGATGCAGTTGGTAAAGCAGGGTTATTTAAAAATCCCAGAGGGAAACTTTAAACAAGTGTCATAACCTATATTTTTAAGTGTTATGTTTGAGACGTGACTCTAAATTCAGGAATCAGACCCCGAGCTCTCGAGGGTTTACATTAAACTAAATGAAACATTTTATTAATTTACACAGGTTAAAATATATGTACACATGGCTACAAATTACTACTATCATAACTTTTTAAAAATTCCCAAACTAATCTATATTAAGGCAACAGCAACCCATAGACTTAACCAGACACCAGGCAAAGCATTTTCACCTTATGAATTAAAAATGAGGTTCTTTCACTTTGGTTGCTGTGTAGCCAGTTGGAGGCTTGCAGCTGCCTTTTTATCTCTCATTGCCTCTGCCCTGCACACCGGAAAACTACTGAAGTTATACCTACTACCACTGATTGAATTCAAATTCTCATTGTCTCACCAGCCCTTTTGAACTTCACCTTTTCACAATAAAACCCCTTTCATAGTATCAATTTTATTAGTAATATAAACATATTGCTTGGTATCTGCTAGATAGGGGTCAGCTTTCACTCCACTTCTTGAATGCTCTGTTCAAAAAATGCAAATGCACGCTATCTCCCTTACATATCAAGACTAGTACCCATCAAAGCACCCAGACCAGCTGGCTTTAATCTAATTAAGACACACCCACAGGCTAAACCTCAATTTTAAAAGAAAAATATTTTCCAAAATATCATACATATTAATAACTTCATGACACTGAACACTCCCATTTACCAATAAGTATACATCGGAGTAACTGAACAGAGATAAGGGAAGATTGGCAATGTGACCGGGAATAAAACAAAATTAGTCCTGTACAAAGCAAAGGATGAAATTATATACGGTATTGGGAAATGTGTTTAGTATAACTAACAAACCAACATGCATCACTCAAGAGCTCAGCCATTCTAAGTGTTCATCTAACAAAGACTTTATGAAGATTTGGATGAAAAATCATGAGTACCCTGTACCCAAATTTGCAATACGTAATTCACATCCAATAAAGCTTTTACACTCAGACACTGAAGAAGAATTTTTCCCAATAGTATGTGGGTCGAGGTCATGAAGTGGGGGGTGAGAGGTGGCTAGCAAATACTTGCTGTTTTGTCAGGAGGTCAGAAGGAGCAATCCTGCTCCTCCAGTCTCCACATTCAGTTAAATATTTTTTAACAAATTTACCTTTTTGGTATTGGCCTGCAGTGATTCCTTCAAGGATTGCCTGCTGGGCAACATATAGGCTTGGCTTTCGTGAATCCAGCCAGTGGCAAGCCAACATTGCAAAAGGGACCTCAAACATGCATTAGGCCCTTATTTGCACATGCAGATGTACAACTCCTTTTTTTATGTAGACCTGGACACCTATTTTCTTGCCTATGCCAATATGTTTGATGGCGCACTTCTGGCTTTTGATGAATATGCACTGCCTATTGTACTGGAGGTTAGGAAGCTGCAGAGTGCCTGAAAGACGGGAAACGTGTGATCAAATTTCTTGGCCATGATGTGTTGCTATGTAGTGAAACATTTCAATTATTTCATTCAAAACACTAAATTATTCAGCAATAACTTGAATTAATTGCATTTGATACAGAGAAATTTTGGAACTAATGTTCAATTTTCAGCCCAGTCATCCAGATGCCGCACTTTGCTAGTAGGTTTGGTTGCTGGCAATGCTTCTCCCAGAAAGCTGGCAGTAAAACGTCACTGTAACTGATTTCTCTCCACATCAAATGCTCAGTGGTACTCTCCTGTCATACACTACTGGTAAAATCTAAAATAACAACGTAAATAAATTGATTTGTGGAACAATCAATAACATTGGGCAGAATTTTCCAGTCAGCGTGTGGGTGCGGGCCTGACACGCTGGCGCATAAAATGACTTGCGACAGCCAGAGTCGGCTGCGCACCCGCCAAAATGTAAACGACCCATTGAGGCCATTAAGAAATTAATTAAAGCACTTAAGAATGCTACCCATCCAAACTTAAGGTTGGCGGACAGGCGAAAAGCCCCAGCAGCCTTCGCGTTTTTCAGGAAACCTCATCCACGGGCGGGATGAGGTTTCCTGAACATTTTATTAAATTAATAAATAACTTTTCATAAATTTAAAAACATATCCCAACTCATGTGACAGTCACATGAGGAGACACGTTTAAATAAATTTTTAAATCATTTATTCAATCTTTTTAATATCCATTCAATTTCCCTGAGGCAACTCCGTGCCTCGGAGATTGCGGCGCTCTTTCGGACACATGCGTGAAAGTACGCTGGCCCCGGCTCTCCCTCCTCTCTCCGCCCGCACAGGTAGCGCTGAGTGCTACCAGCCACGTATTACACTGGGTAGGCCTTAACTGGCCCGCCTGCATAAAATGACAGCACGCAGCCGATCGCAGGTGGCAATGGGCTCTGCGCCTGTTCCCACCCGCCATAGGAAAAATCCTGCCCATTGTGTGCTTGGTCTCATCGCCATAAAGTACTGACAAACCTGGAGTTAATATCAAGCAAACATCTCATTCAGTTAATCTTGTCTCTTCATTATGAAAAAAGACACCTTAGCAATGCCAAAATTCAGCAGTGAGGAGTTTTAAAGCAAGCCAGTAAAAAGTTTGGCACATCTTGTATTAATTCAATAAACAAAACTGAAAGCTTCACATGCATCCCCTGGACTTAATGTGAGAAAAAGATAAAAAGAATGCAAACCTTCAGCAAAGCTAAACATCAGACATGCAGAAAAGCAGTAAGGTCATTTTAGAAGGACATGAAATAAACATTGATCCCAGTGTTAACGCCAGGCAGGTGTGTTAGAGGAGGTGGTGGTGGTGGTGAGAAAGAAACATGCATGAAACAGGCTATTTAAATCCTGGGTGTCATTAGCAGGAAGCTGCGGTGCTGGAAGTGGGAAGGAAATAGCTGCATTGCAATGGGAAGCCAGGTGCTCATGGCTGCCCACCAGCATACAGGTAGAACACAAGAACACAAGAAATAGGAACAGGAGTAGACCATGTGGCCCATCAAACCTGTTCTGCTATTCAATACAATCATGGCTGATCTTGGGCTTCAACTCCGCTTCCCTGCCCGTTCCCCATCTCCCTTGAGAGACCAAAAATCTACCTATCCCAGCCTTAAATGTATTCAATGTTGGAGCATCCACAACCCTCTGGGGAAGAGAATTCCAAAAATTTACAACCCTTTGAGTGGAGTAATTTCCCCTCATCTCAGTCCTAAATAATTCACCCCTTACTCTGAGACTGTGCTCCCGCGTTTTAGATTGCCCAACCTGCAGAAACAATCTCTCAGCAACTACCCGAGCAAGACCCTACAGAGTCTTGTACATTTCAATTAAATCGTCTCTCGTTTTTCAAACTCCAGAGAAATAGGCCCAACTTGCTCAGCCTCTCATCATAGGACAGGGACCAATTTAGTGAACCTTCACTGTACCACCTCCATGCAAGTATATCTTTTCTTCAAAGTGGAGACCAAAACTGCACACAGTACTTCAGACGCGATCTCACCAAGACCCTGTACAATTGTAGCAAGGCTTCTTTATTCCTGTATCTCCCCTTGCAATAAAGGACAATATGCTATTTGCCTTCCTAATTGCTTACTGCACCTGTATGTTAATTTTTATGATCCTTGTTCTAGCACACACTAAGTGTTGATCATCAACACTTACAAGCTTCTCACCTATTCAAAAATATTCAGCTCTTCTATTCTTTCCACTGAAGTGAATAACTTCACATTCCCCTAAATTATAATCCATCTGCCATCTTGTTGTCCACTCACTTAATTTGTCTATATCTCTCTGCAGTCTCTGTGTCCTCCTTACAGCTTATCTTTCCACCTAGCTTTGCATCATCTACAAACCTAAGTACATTACTCCCTGTCTCTTCATCAAAGTCATTAATATTGATTGTAAAATAGCTGAGGCCCCAGCACTGACCCTTGTGGCATTCATGGGCTGCCAATTTGAAAAAGTCCTAGTTATGCACACTCTCTGCTTCCTATCTGTTAACCAATCCTCTATCCATGCTAATATATCACCTCCAACTCCATGCGCACTTATCTTATCTATTAACCTTTTGTCAGGCACCTTGTAAAAACTCTTTTGGAAATCCAGGTATACTACATTTGCTGGCTCCCTTAAACAGGGTTTCCCTTTAGAACAAGTCAAAATGATTTTACCAATCATACTATGCTTTTCTAAGTGCATTATTAACTTTTCCTTAATAAAAGATTCCAGCATTTTCCCAACAACTGATGTTAGGCTAACTGGCCTGTAGTTCCCTGTTATCATTCTCCCTCCTTTCTTGAAAAGCAGAGTGACTTTTGCCAACTTCCACTCTGCTGGGACTATTCCTGAATCCAATGAATTTTGGAAAATCACAGGTGGCTCCTCCTGTTCTTCCAAGGAAAGTAACAAAATTTGCCTCAATTGGCCCATTCTGGTCACAGATCCACTTCTCACCACTTTACCTGGCAGGGAACCCACAACATTTTCCCTACTCGGGTACCCATTTAAATAGGAGACAGGGGCCGATGACATCATAAGGTCCAGGATGGTAGGGTTAAACTCAACCCTTTTGACTATGAGTGACATAGAGATAAAGTACTGTACCCCATTAGTAAAATGGAAAGGCCAAGGAATGAAGAAATTTGAAATGCAATTAGTTTAAAACAAAATGATTGCCATTTGTTTCACATACACTTATAAGTATGAGACCTATATGAAAATTGAATTGATCCCCTGCAAGGTACAGGATACAGTGGCCATACACAGTCTCAAGGTATCAATATGATATCTTACCCATCTCCAAATTTGAAGTAGCATGGTAAGCGTGGCACTTAAAGAGAAATGGAGAATATTTTTTTAAACTTACCTGATCAGTAACATGCGGCAGAATTTTGCCCTCAGCGGGGGCGGTCGAGAAGCTGCCCTCCACCCGCGTTTGGGGCCAGACCATGATTTCACGCTGGTGGGTCAATTTAACCCCGCCCCGTGTGAAACACATGCTGCTGTGCCTGTGTGGCGGAGGGAAGGAGGGCGAGCACGAACGTGGTGCATGCTGGAAAAGTACCCTGAGGCACAGAGCTGCCTCAGGGAGATGAACAGTTTTGAAAATAAAAAATAAAGATTTTTAAAATGTTAACAAACATGTCCCCTCATGTGACTCTGTCACATGAGCAGGGACATGTTAGAAATTAGGATGAATTTTTTTTTACGTTTCTTAATGACGGATCAAAACCTCATCCTGCCCATGGATGACGTTTCGCAGAAAATGCAAAGGCCTTTTCGTCTGCCTGCCAACCGTTAGGTTGGACAGGTAACGAAAAATTTGAATCAATTGGATTGTTAATAGCCTTAATAGGCCTTTTAATTGTCGGGGGGGCGCGCTGCCAACTCCAGCACTCGCCCACTGACCGAAATATTGCGTGGGACACTCGCCCAATGTCATCACGCGTCATTTTATGCTCAAGCGGGTCGGATGCGTGCACACCTGCTCAGCAAAAAAACCCTAGCCATGGTAGACAGGATGATCCGCCCAATATTTGCAACACTGATTTCAATGGGATAAAAATCACGGAAATTCTACAAGTGCAAAATCCTCCTCACCAGGTTACTGGCCTGATCATGAATTTGAAAACTACCCCATGCATTTTAACGTTACAACAACATTTACTAGTTGGCATAATCTTCAAACACGTGTCCCACACAATACCACAACACAGTTTGGGCTTGTTTTGCTCAAATGTAATACATTGAAATGTTCCAGAAACTGCATGGTTGGCCTTGAAGTTTGTATTATTTTATGCACCCTTGGTTCTGCGAGATGCTCAGTGGTCATTACATACCCACAGATAAAGAGGGGATTCCTGCCTGTCACTATGCATAGAGAAATGTTTAGTGTTTATTTAATACACACAATTACAATTTTGCTATAAATATGGAGCAGAGGCATTTAGCTATTCACAATTCATTGAGTAATTAAAGCAAACATCTATTTTAGAAGGTTGAAATTGTCAATTTTCTATCTAATCTATCAGTTTTTTGTTATCTATCCAAGATAACAAAAACAAAAAAGGAGAATCTTCTCAGGAATATTTACAGAATTATTAAGGCAATGGCCAGAAATGTCATGACCAGCTAAACCTGAGGCACCCCTCATATCGGGCATCTGGCGATATTCGCATGAGACCAGTGAGCTGAAGTAGCCTGTTGGAGAGCCCCAGGCAGTTTGATGGTGAAGGGAATCTAAATTTTAGACTATTGTGTCCCAACAGCACCTTTAGGTAGACACTGGGAGTGGAGTATGGGAAGCAATCATTAGGGTGGGATCAGCCAGGAAAAGGGGAAGTTAGTAGGTGTGTGATATGTGTAGGTCAGCAATGGACCTTGGCACTACAGTGAAGCCAAGATTCAGGTAATTTTTTAAAATTCACCTTTTTTGCTAGCCCACACATAGACCATGTTTTCCTGAATGCAGCCAACATTCCAGGCAGCCTTAGGTCTCTCACCTTCATATGGAATGGGCCAATGCACTTTTCAGGCATGGTTCCTAGATCCCTCTCTTTCTGGCTTTACCAATATGGTAGGTGGCATTCTTAAGGCACATTAGAAGAAAACAGGCCTCACTTGGATTATTGGATGCTTAAGCACCCATTTTGTGCTTTTCAACTTTCCAAGCAGAACACACCTCAATAAAATTGTGAAATAAGAACAGAGCTGAAACGTCAACTGCCTTTCTCTTTCCACAGACGGTGCCAGGTCTACTGAGTATTACCAGTGTTTTCTGTTCTTATTTTTAGATTTCCAGCATCCACGGTGTTTTGCTTTCTTGTTCGTGTCAATAAACTTGTTTCTGACCATGAAGTCAATTTGCCTGCAGTTTAAAATCAGTCATCACCAGAAGGCTGGAGCAAAGTCTTTCCGGATGTGTGCCACATAATGGAAAGGTTTTTATTCTTCACCGTCATCAAAAAGAAGACAAGCCACCAAATATGTGGATCATCTTCATGAATTACTAGGATTCAACACTTTTCAGATTGTAACACTGTCTACATCAACCATTTTTTGCTTTCATCTGCTGAAATCAGCATGTTCAGAAGAAAGATGTCATGCACAATCCTTTTCATTGAACTGTTTAAAAAAAAAAGACCATTACCTTCTGGCTATAACAGAATTCTATTTTTGACAATTTTCTTTTAAAATCCAATGTCAATTACTTTGATTACACTCTACATTCATCAGCATTCCTCTGATCACACACTCTCACTGTATAAAACTGCTGTCACTTTGCAGGACAATGATTGAATCGCTGCATCTTGATCTTCTCCATGCATTTTGATCAGCAATGGAAATCTTGAGGTCAAAATTGGTTAAGGTCCAAAAACGGGCACACAGACCATGAGGCGTGATTGACCCACACTCGTTTGTTCGAAGCAAGCAGCACACAGACTTTGTGCTGTTTGCTCATTTACATGAAAGCTGCGTTCAGCCCAGCACTAAATGTGATGTGAAATGGTTGCACAGCCTAGAAAGGGGTCCAAGTTTTGGGCAAGGCTAGCATCATTTGAAACTAGCTGGCAGTACTTAAAGCCAGACGGCACATCTTGAAGGTACTGAAAGCGGCTGGGGAAGAAAGCCTGACCTGCAAGAAGTGTAACGGTGTGGCAAAACATAAAGTGGATTCCAACATTCTCAGATGCAGCACTGGAGGCCTTAGTGCAGGAAGTGGACAAGATGAGAAATGTCCTCTATCAACATGGGGCCTCCAAGCAAACTGTCAGAAGACAATGGGAGCAAGTATCTGTCAGGGTCAATGCAAGGAGCCCAGGAGACGTGGATGCAGTGCTGCAAGAAATTCAATGATCTCGCAAGTATGGTCAAAGTCAGGGCATTCATCTTTACATATCAAATCCTTACGTTTAAACCACAAGCCCCTTACATGCTGCTCAATTCACACACTCCCAACACTCATCAATCAACAACTACTATCAATCGCAACTCACTCCTCACATTTGTAGGGTGGAATCTTGAGAAGGCAAAGGGGGTCTCGGGCCCCAGCTGGAGAACCCTGCATCACCTCTTTTAGGGAGGGCCTGCTGCACCTTGGCATTTGAGAGGCCAGCAGCGGACTATCCCCCATTATCAAGGGCCCTGGAGACGGAAGTCCCACCTGCCAAGAGCTGCCGGCCAGTCAGAGGCCAGCAGCTCTCTTGAATAGCAGTACCAATGGGGAGGCAGTGGCTGCTGCAGAGGCCTAGCATAGTCACTAGATCTGAAGGGAAGCAGGCACCCCACCCCCCTTCCTAATGCCAGATCTCTCAGTCAAGCCTTCGGATTTGCTTGCTGTTCTTCCCAGATGGCAAGGTCCCCACCCACCTTAATAGCAGCGGCAGAGGGATGAAGCCCTTAAGTGGGCATAAATTTCCCACTTAAGTGTCTCAAGTGGCACTGGGGCAGAAAGGCCATCCACAGGCCTTCCTGCCACGGACTTAACTGGGGTCTCCACCCGGCATCCCCCCGTCTGATTAAATGATCCTCCCCGAGTAGCACAAGATTCTGTCCATAGCTTCACCTCACCTTCGCATGCTTTGCATTGCAGTAAATATCACAACTTCATCTCTTAGCTTGCACACACTGCCAACTATTCAACCATGACAGCTATATCAGCAACCACATTGCACCACACTCACTGACACATTTCCTTCTCTCTTGCAGGACAAGGTAATGCACAACTGAAGGTACCAAGCCATAACCGATAGGGGACAGGTTGGGTAGCTTGACCTTACCTCCCTTTCAAGAGCCAATGGGAGCAGCCACAACTGAGGACAGTGGCAGAGACGAAACCATTGATGATGGTATGTTCATACCTAATCCTCATTCTCACATCCCACTTTCCCCCTCATTCCACAATCTTTTCTGATTTACAAGCTACAGGTGGTTTAAGGATGTACCTCTTGTTTGTCCCCCTCTTTTTCTGCCCCAACTCTACTCTTGTGCCTTTCTCCTTTCAGATACCCAAGAACTGCAACCTGGCCAGGCAGTGGTGGAAAAGGAAAAAAAAGAGACTGATGGTGAAGAAACATGATGACTGGCAGCCATTAGCTAAGATACTGACACTGTGAGTACTTTAGAGGGGAGCTTACAGGTAATATCTACATGTGGTGACTCACTGCACACGATGGCATGCAGCCACAGAAGGGGGAGAAGGTAGCACAGATACAACTCAGAGGGCAAAGTCGCATACAAGTTCAACTGCACAGGACTCAAGTGAGGACCTGAATGGGGCAGACTACAGAAAAAGGCTGATAGGCATGCATACATTTTCAAGCCTGCCAGAAAGCCCTGGTCAAAGAGCATGGAGGAGTCCAACTCCAACTTGTCAGGGAGCTCTGCACAGAGCTTGGAGATTATTCATTTCCAGCGTGGTGGCCAATTCCACGGGAAAATGTTTAGACTCAACCATGACACAGTGGTTGATGGCCGATGTCTCTGCTTCCATTGCTGACAAGCAGAAGCCACACCAATGCCAGTAGTGGAAGCTTAGAGGTCATGCAATTTCAGCTTGCTGCCTGCAGGCTCAGACTGCTGCCATCATGGCTGCGTATACATCGGCTCAACAGGGGCTTGCAGGGTCTCAAAAGGCTCCAGTAATCTGTCCTCCAGCAGATTACTAGGATTGCTGAGACATCATTCTGAGGGAGTGACAGTGCCACAAAGCTTCTGTCCTCTCCCATGATGACAGCATTCATGCTACCACCACTCTCCACATTTGCTGTTGCCTGTCTGCCAGCCAACTCAAAATGCTGTTGCCCCTTCTGGGGTGGTGCTGTCCAAAGCCGAGCCTTCTGGAGCCACAGGTGCACAAGATCATCCTACAAGATCATCTACAGCTTTCCCCATTGAAAGTCAGCAGCTTTTCACCAGCCATGTTGCAGTCATTGGGGTATCAGTGCAAAGGAGCACTAGGACAGGAAAATAAACACACAGACACAGGCCTATCAGAATGCTCAAGGGTGATTAGTTGACTCTTGTATGGAATAATTAATGGTTTGCTTGATGAAGTGGATTTGGAATGCTTGCTTGGTGGTGGCATTTAGTTCAGCATTGTAGCCAAGATGTGAATGCCAGTAACAGAGAGAAGGTGAAGTGTGGAAATGTTGTTGAATAGGCAATTGCAATTGTGTTTCCTGATCCCGCAGTCAGCTGAGTCGATCAGGGCCAGCCCAGTCTTGGTTTGCTGCTCCCTTCCTGCTCATCTTCAGTTTCTCTCCAGTATACCTGGTACTAAGGGCTGTGCTAGTATGATGGCAAGGTTGTGCAGGATGCAGCAAGACCATGACACATCATGACACATGGTCTGGCAAGAACTGCAGGGCTACTCCAGATCGATCAAAGCAATGACATTTTGTATGGTAGCATGGCTCTCAGTGTACATACTCTGCCACATGTGCTTGGGTTGCGCACCTGAGTCAAGCGCCATGTGGTTAGTGGATCAGGAGTCACCCGCTGGTTTGGTGTAGTCACTCACGTACTGATGTTACAGTGCACTTTCATAGAATACAGGCAATATGACTGCTACCTGGAATTTATACACATGATGTCCTAAAAATGATTGCACACCAACTGGGAATCCAGCGAGTGGAACCAGGCAGGGTTGTGGTACAACTGTGTGTTTAGATGCGGCGTCTGCAAAGCAACCTGTGTGCAGACAATGGTACCCTGCACAATGGGGAAGCCTACAATCTTCACGAAGCCACGTGCATGCCCTGCTTGCTTCTCTCTGGCCAGAGAGAATGTAATTTCTCCTCTCCCCTGGCATAATGATGTCAATGGCCTCCCTTATACAACAAATTGGCGGGTGTTAGAAATGTCACCTGCTTCAGCCTGGAAGGGATCCATCACAAAGAAGTTCATGGCCAGAGTCTTCTTCACAGCCACTGGCAGCACCATCCTAGCCCTGCTCTGAGACTGCAGGTCAGGCTGCAAGAGGTGGTCTGTAAGCATCACTTTCATAAAATGAAGTTGGCGCATACACATGACTGGGAGCAAGTAGTCCGACTTGAAACATTGATGTGAGAAGCAAGGCCTTCACCACATGCAACAGCACTCTCTGTAGACTTCACCAAGTTTAAATGGAGGCTGTAAACTTATAGCACTTCTCCAAGCTCAGCAACAGCTAGTAGAACTCAACCGACAACTTTCCTGAAAGTAGCTCCGTTGTGCACGTTTGAGAGAGGGCATTAGCTGGAATGCTAAGGTTGAAAATAACACCGCTGCTGTCAAATCAGTGGTGCGTGTTGACAGACGTCACAATCTATCTACTCTGCATACTTACATTGCATGCTCCTAATGCACATAATAATGTCCTCACCAAAATGGCATCTGGAACAGCACACACAAGAAGCATGTTCCACTGAAGCCAAAAATATAAGGCAGAACTTTGCCCTTGTCGGGCGGGCTTGGCAGGGGCAGTCGGGAAGCTGACCGCCGCACACGATTGGAGCCAGGCCATGATTTCACTCTGGCGGGCCAATTAAGGCCCACCCACCGTGAAACGCGTGATTCAGCACTCAGCATTGCCTGTGTGGTGGTGGTGGTGGGGGGGGGGGGGGGGGGGGGGGACGCGTGCACACTGGAAGAGGTCCCTGAGGCACAGAGCTGCATCAGGGCGATAAACAGTTTTGAAAGTGAAAAATAAAGATTTTTAAAATGTTAACAAACATGTCCCCTCATGTGACTCTGTGGATGAGGTTTCACAAAAAATGGTAAAAGCCGCCTGGCCTTTTCGCCTGCCCACCAAACATAATAGGCCTTTTAATTGTTGGCAGGACCCGTGCGCGCCTGGCAGTTGAAAATTGCGGGGGATGGGGCACTTTGGCTGACCCTTTAACACCCAATGTCTGTCTGATAGAATTTTCAGGCAGACTTGTAAATGAGGGAGCAGCACACCAGCCTTCTGTTTAGCATGTTTAAGATATGCAAATTGAGGTCCTACCCAGTTGTAAAAAAGTGTGCCCAACTGAACTTGAAAATTGCAATCCCTTTAACTGGACTGCTCAGCAAATAAACCATAGAACCATAGAAAAGTTACAGCACAGAAGGAGGCCATTTGGCCCATCTTGTCCATGCCAGCCTGAGGACACCCAGGTGCCCTTTCTAATCCCACCTTCCTGCACCCAGCCCATAGCCCTGCAACTTACAGCACTTAAGGAGCAGATCCAGGTACTTTTTAAAAGAGTTTAAAGTTTTTCTTCTACCACCAACTTGGGCAGCGAATTCCAGACACCCACTACGCTCTGCGTAAAAAAGTTCTTCCTCATGTCCCACCTATACCTTCTGCCACTTATCTTGAATCTATGTCCCCTGGTTCTAGAATTCTCCACCAAGGGAAACAATTTTATCCTGTCCACTCTATCTATTCCCCTCATAATTTTGTACACCTCAATCAAGTCACCTCTCAGTCTTCTTTGCTCTAAGGAAAATAACCCCAATCTATCTAATAGTTGAAGAAAGTTTTTTTTTCAATTTTGTGGATCCTGGAGGAGGAGGAGCCTACTCTTGAATTTTTCTTCAACTAATCTTCTACTTTTTTGGATGGGCAATAAATGCTGGCCAAGGCAGCAGCACCCACATCCCGTGAAAGAATATTTTTTTTTTAATTGCTTCAGGTGAAAGCATGCAACAGGACTCAAGAATGATAGTTGTACGTTTCAATTTTTTGACATCTTTTTGACTGCTCACAGCATATCATATGACATACATGAAACAAAAACACAAAATAAACTTTTGGAATGGTTATAAATCAGAGGCACAAAAGACATATGTGACAATGGACTGTGCTAAACTATCACACCTCATCCTTCTCAATCTGGCTTTTTATACTCCCCCTCCCAGAATATATGAGCTCTAAGGTCCCCCAGTTATCTATTATTGGCACCCGCCTATTTTTTAATCAATAAGGTGTCCCTCGGTGACATCAGAAAACGTAACTTCAGGATCCACATGTACACTGATGGAAACCAACTCTACCTTACCACTACCTCTCTCACCCTCCTTTACTGCCACTGATATGTCACTCTGTTGGTCTGACATCCAGTATTGGATGGGTAGACATTTTCCCCATTTAAGTATTGGGAAGAGCAATGTCATTGGGCCGGATTTTCAGCAGGTAGGTCCCAGAAGCAGAAGTCCTGCCTCCATTTCTGACAGATCTCATTTGTGCTGGCGGGGAAGGGGGCAGGGCATGAATCACACAGATACGAAACACAAATCTGTTGGGCCATTTGAAATCAGTGCTGAATTCAAACAGACCCCATTTTCACTGTTCCAAGGGCCTTGGGAACCACAATTTTATAGAGGAGATGTAAATGCTTCTGAAGGGTCGACTTACGGTCTGTTTAAGAATCATGGTCTGAAGGGATTTAAATTTCCCATCTCAGCCTTCCCGCTTCATAAGCGAAAACCCGGCCCAGTGTCTTCAGTCCCCATCCTCCTTTAGCTCCCATGCCCTAAGAGGGCATTGGCGACCATGGCTTCTATTGGATTTGTCCATGATTATGCTTGGCAAAGTACTACAGTGCTCTGCCATTGCCTTCTGCAGTATGACTGACCAGGAAACACTCTTGCTCTTACCACCTGCCATTAGGTGCATTGGAAGGATTTATAGGCTGATAATCAACCTGTTTGGCCACATTATGAACACACCTTCCATG
Organism: Cetorhinus maximus; assembly: GCF_964194155.1. Lineage (NCBI taxonomy): Eukaryota > Metazoa > Chordata > Chondrichthyes > Lamniformes > Cetorhinidae > Cetorhinus > Cetorhinus maximus. The sequence goes on along the minus strand of NC_135882.1, from coordinate 31,809,509 downwards.
GCCATCAAGTCCTGGACTTCTGGCCCAGAGGTAGGGACGCTACTACTACACCACAAGACCTCTCAGTCCCTATCACAAATGCCCATTCCCTTGCCACTGACTCCATCGCCCTCCAATGTGTTATGAAATCTGTGGTTTGAGACATCAGTGGGGAAGTGCATGTGAGCTGTTGTCTGCACTGACTTTGGTTACAGAGCCTGTATTTTTGTTTTGAGACAGTCCCCAACTGAAAAGGAAACTAAAACTTCAGTATCTGGTAAAAGCGGGTGCTAACTTTGGATTCCTGGCTGTGATAAAAGTGTTCTGGGAAATCAGACTGAGGCATCAAGTTGCTGGGAAAACAGAGGCTGACTGAATCCAAAAGGAAAGCATGCATAGCTCTCAGCCTGGCAACGCCTTGATTTTAGGAATTCTCATCCCTGTTTTCAAATCAATCCATAGCCTCATTCATCCCTATTTCCGTACCATCGTCCAGCCCTACAACCCTCTGCGCTTTTCCAAATATAATCGCTTGCGTTTTCCTGATTTTCTTTGCTCCACCTTTGGCAGCTATGCCTTCAATTGGCAAGGCCCTAAGCTCGAGAATTCCCTCCATAAATTTCTCCATCTCTCCTCCTTTAAGATGTGCCTTAAACGCTCCCCTCTTTGACCAAACCCGTGGTCATGTGTCCGAATATCACTAATCACTTATCTCCTGTATTAAATTATTTTGTTTGATAACCCCCCTGTGAAGTGTCTTGGAATCTTTTAACACATTAAAAGTCCTATATAAATGTAGGTTGTTGTTGTTGTATAAACAGGGTTTCAGTGTTCTCTCATGCCTAAAGTACAAATTCAGTTCCAGAGCAGTCTGACTGTACTTGCTTCCCATGACAACAATGTAAGTTTTTTCCTTTCCCAGTGGCCCAGTAATAGGGTGAGGTTATATGTAAAGGCACACACAAATGGTAGCATTTTTATACTTTCAGAAATAATTTTCTGACTACATCTGCAGTTATGAAGATGAGACTTGCAGGTGTCATTCTCATCATCATTGCGCTATTTAAATGTGATTGTGGAACACGTTGGTTTTTCATCAGAAGAACAGTACTGGAAATCTACATAACCAGCAAAATGATTAGGAGCTCTAGTTCTCTAAAAGGACCTCTTCTCCTAATATCCACACCAACTTCTAGCATCCTCTAAAACGTTAAAAATATATCAAGAGTATCCTTTTCCTACACTTTTGTTAAGCACTTAACATAAACAGCAAAGTAGCAAAACACAGTATTTCAGTACAAAAACAAAAATACCTGGAAAAACTCAGCAGGTCTGACAGCATCTGCGGAGAGGGATACAGTTGACGTTTCGAGTCCGTATGACCCTTCGTCAGAAGTAAGACCGAGTTTTTCCAGGTATTTTTGTTTTTGTTCTAGATTTCCAGCATCCGCAGTATTTTGCTTTTATCACAGCATTTCAATATCCTGTGCTAATTAGAAAAACACCACATCACTGACCAGGTAGAGTTGCCTATGCACAACAAATTTTGGCATATTAACAGGAATATCTATGTTTATTTTTAAAATCCTTCACAATCTAAGATTGAAATCACTTACCAGTTGCAAGTACAAACTGAAAAATTAAGTCTGGCATATAATTGTCGATTGCTTGACCCAGAAGTAAAGATCTGCCTCATCTGCTCATTAGTGTGTTCTGCCATTTCCAAGCTATTTCCCAACTTCTTTACTCACACACTAGAATCAGTCAACACATTGTGTTCTTATGTATTTAGAAGTGTCTGATACCACAGCTCTAATTCTTCCAGTTTAAGTCATAAATAGCATACAGATGAAATTATCCAACATGATGGCAAAGATCAACACTCTCTCTCTTCTGTAACTGATCACGATTTAATCATAGCTGACATAAAAGTCAACTCATCAGCACTCCGCTCTGATATTCACAGTACATCAGCTAACTTTGTCATATCATGTGTCCAAAATCACATGAATCAGCCCTCAAAACAGCAAATGGTGTTTCACATCTTATGTACATTTAAGGGTGATATGTATATGGGCAGAATGACTATAACTACAGCAGAAGCAGAGACTGAGAAAAAGATACTGCAGGTATCAAAAAAAAAGTATTAGGGCGCACGCAAGATAAAAGAGTAACGAGGTGAAAGCGGTTAAGAAAATTCTTATGATCTAATCCTGCTTCCCTATCTATTGTTGGTGTTTGGGAGATCTCAGCTGCAGAAAGCAGAATGCTGAAGCTTTTTATAAGACATCAGTTTGAAAATACTATTAGTAATGGTGAGAGTGCTAGGAAGATAAATATACTTAAAGTAGGAACCAGGTTTTGTTCAAATACTTGAACTTATTCTACACAAGGTTGTGTTAGTAGAATTAAATAAATTACTTAATTTATGAATAAATGGTTTTGCATGATGATTATTCAAAAGCCAGTCTCTTTCTGAATAAAGCTTTGTTCACTGACACCCTCGTTGCTGTGTACTCCAATAACTTGCTATTGTACAGTGATATAACCAAACTGGGGATGACAAGAGAATCTAACCATTGCCCCTTTACACTCAATGGTATTACCATCACTGAATCCCCCACTATCAACATCCTGGGGGTTACCATTGACCAGAAACTGAACTGGACTAGCCATGTAAATACTGTGGCTACAAGAGTAGGTCAGAGGCTAGGAATCATGCAGCGAGTAACTCACCTCCTGACTCCCCAAAGCCTGTCCACCATCTACAAGGCACAAGTCAGGAGTGTGATGGAATACTCCCCACTTGCCTGGATATGTGCAGCTCCAACAACACTCAAGAAGCTTGACACCGTCTAGGACAAAGCAGCCCGCTTGATTGGCACCCCATCCACAAACATTCACTCCCTCCACCACTGATGCACAGTGGCAGCAGTGTGTACCATCTACAAGATGCACTGCAGCAACTCACCAAGGCTCCTTAGACAGCACCTTCCAAATCCACAACCACTACCATCTAGAAGGACAAGGGCAGCAGACAGATGTGAACACCACCACCTGAAAGTTCACCTCCAAGCCACTCACCATCCTGACTTGGAAATATATCGCCGTTCCTTCACTGTCGCTTGGTCAAAATCCTAGAACCCCCTCCATAACAGCACTGTGGGTGTACCTACCCCACAGTGACTGTAGCAGTTCAAGAAAACAGCTCACCACTACCTTCTCAAGGGCAATTAGGGATGGGCAATAAATGCTGGCCTCGCCAGCGATGTCCACATCCCCGGAAATGAAGAAAAAAATTTTAATTTTCCCTTGAGATCACAAATTCCTTCTAAGAAAGTTCTGCTAAAAATATATTGGGTGGAATTTTCTGTGCCCGCTGGCAACAGGCGTGATAGGTGGCGTGCGCAGATAATGTGGCATGATTGGTTTCACGACAGCGGGAAGGCAGGTTGCAATTGTCCGCTCAGCCCACCAACGGCGGATCAGTTTCCTGCCAACGGTCGTCGGGACCTAACTGTAGTTCATCAGCGTATCATTAACAGGCCATCCCGCCTGGTTCTTGGACCCCCACCGGATCGTCCATTCATGTCGGCGGGAAAGCACGTCAACGTGTTTCACAGCAGCCCACAGGCAACATGCACTTTGCGGCCTTCAGTTTGGGGGAACTGGAGGTGAGTGAACAGCATCGTTCTGCAGAGCTCGCCAGGGGGTTCGCCTGTTGCTTTATAGGCTTCAAGGGCGCCAAGGTGAAGTGCCGCTCTGCCACAGAGGTGACTGATGTCTAGGGGGGGGCGGAGAATGTGTCCGGGGGCAACTGCCCAGCTTCAGAGGCAACTGCTGTGATGGGGAGGAGGAGGAGGCGGCGTCAACTGGGGGGGGGAGGGGCCTGGCATTGGATCCCATGCACAGGAAATCGAGGTGGGGGGCAGGGTAGGCGAGGGAAGTGGCCATGCCATACAACTGTATAAACTGACCATTCCTCTACAACTGAGACAGTTCAGGCGCAGCCGTGGTGATAGGTTGGGGTCGGGCTCCTAGGCTGCCCACCAATGCAAACTACGCAGAGGCACCAAAGTGCTGCCAAGCGCTCCAGACCTTCCCCCCCGGCTCAGACTGTGAGTTCATGACCACTTTACTGGACCACGGAGCAGTTGGGCTGCACAAGTTGTACAATCTCCTTGCCAACGCTGGCCATGTAGTAGTCACTGCTGGAGGTGCTCACAGCCCCTTGCAATCTCAGCATCCCAGTTAGGAGCTGTCTCCCCCAGATGGCAGGCTAACAGGGCAGCCATGCAGCACATTCATCTCTGGCCATCCGAGGGGTGGCTGGCACACTCCGGGAAGCATTAAGGGGCGGTCACACAGGGCCAGGAAAAGTGCTACATACTAACCACTTCTCTTTCTCTCTTTCATGCAGCAAGAGGACCACATCAGGAGCATGGAGATTGGTGACCTAGCTGAATGCCTAATGGCCTACAGAGACCGAAGAATAAGGAGGAGAGAGTGACTGATGCTCATGGCTGTGCAAAGGCAGGAGCAGCAGCCTCAGGAAGAAGGGGCAGCTGGGGCTCCCGCACACGCTGCCCAGGAGCAACAGTAAGCCGTGGCTGGTCGGTGCCTAGTGACACCCAGGGTCTATAGACACCGCCTGCCATTCCTGCAGATGACCGAGAACCAGTGTTGTCGACGACTGCGCATGTCTAGGGATCTGGTCGCTCACATCTGCCACTTAACAGCAGGACTTAGCACCAAGGGGACATGAAGGGCATCCACTGCCTGTGGCTGTGAAAGTGACCGTGGTGCTCAATTTCTATGCTAGTGGCTCCTTTTAGGGCTCCACAGGTGACCTCTGTGGGATATCACAAGCCACCACCCACAAATGCATCCATGAGGTCACAGATGCCATCTTCTCGAGGGCACACAACTTTGTGCATTTCGCCTGGGACCAAGACAGCCAGGATGGAAGGGCCATTGGATTCTCCCGGATCTCGGGGTTCCCTCAGGTGCAGGATGTGATTGACTGCACTCATGTCTCTGTCGCTACACACGGTGGACTACATCAACTGCAAGCGATTCCACTCACTGAACGTGAAGCTGGTATGCGACCACCGGAAACACGTCCTGCAGGTGTGCACACAGTTTCCGTGGGGTGTGCACGAGGCCTACATCCTCAGGTCGGTCACAGATCCCTGGAGTCTTCCACAGAAGCTGCAGGGATGGCTCCTCGGGGACAAGGGCTACACACAGAAACGATGGCTGATGACACCCGTGCAGTAGCCTCAGACTGCAGCAGAGCAGCGATATAATGAGACTCATGCAGCAGCTCGCAACTTGGTGGATCAGACCATCGGGATGCAGAAGATGAGGTTCTGGTGCCTGGACCCGTCTGGTGGAGCCCTGGAATACAGTCCACAGAGGGTGTCACACATTGGCGTTGTCTGCTGCGCCCTTTACAACCTGGCGCTGCAAGGGGGTGATGAGCTGGCTGAGGAGGAGATGGAGGAGCTGCACGTCTCATCCGATGAGGAGGATGCCAATGGGGATGAGGCCCTCGCAATGGCTAGACAAGGCAGGCACACTCGGGAGGCCCTCATAGCTTCTAGATCAGTAGAGGATGATGACGACATGCAGTAAGGTGACCCCATAGATCTCACTTCGTATTTGTGAACGCTTGACTCCAGTCTGGCTTATAGCAGCACGAATACCCTCTGAAAAAAGGCCTCTGCCATGAAGATGCAGTGGAGGCCCTAATAGTCAATTGATAGCAGGAGGATGATGACGACATGCAGCGAGGACACTCCATAGATCTTCTCATAGCCTCTGAGAATGTCTGACTCCTGTCCAGCCGAGGACAGCTCGCTTGCGCTCCATGATCAGGGTCATATCAGAGTTGCAGCCATGAAACTTTATAAGTCCTGATGCTTTGTCCGCCTTCAGCACCTGAGCCCTTCAGGAGCTGGAGTACAACATCAGTGGTCACAGATGTTGGAGAGATGGGGGATAGCCCCTCCTTAAAGGTGCTGAGAGCACATCAAGAGAATGAGAGAACTCTGTGGCACCTGCCCACTACATTCTGGCAGCAATGACAAGCACCAATGAGATGCAGGAATCAGTAATGTTTCCAAGGAGTGTGAGGCTGGACCATCACTTTGGTCTGAAGGCTGCACAGAGCACAGGGAAGAGGCCCTGGACTGAGACACCTGCCTTTATCTTGTGCAGAAAGGTTTCACATCTGAGTGACAAGAACACTGCTCATCAGAACAAGGAGCCATAGGCAGGGAGATATTCTTGGAAGTTTATTGACAATAGTGAACATTATGTACAAGTGATTAACACCCGTGCCTAGGCTATGCAACTAATTCTTCTTAACTGTCCTAACCCTGCTGCTACGTCTTGGTGCTCCCCGGACATCCACAGCGAAGGTCGAGGCAGCCTGCTGACTGTGACTGGGTGGTTGTCCTCTTCTGAAGGGGTTGGCGCTGACCACCGCCTCCCAAGCTGGGTTGGCCACATTGCTGCCCATCCTGCAGCCTGAGCGGAGGTTCAGGACGTCCCATTGGGTCTCCACAGCATCCAGCAGTTGCTCAAGGAACCCTTCATTGAAGCAGGGGGCTGCGGTCTTTTTTCCTTTGATGGCCACGTCTTCCGTGCAGCAGTGGTGAGCTGGAAGCAATGAGCGCTGTGCTTGTGGCTGGACTTTAAACTTGGCGCCCGGCATGACGCGGCGGCAGGCAAATGAGAGGCCGCCCTCCACGAAAACGGCGTGTTTCCCGGGAGTGAAGAAATAATGAGGCGGGTTTGGGGACGATACAGCATGAAAACCCGCCATCGTGGCCGGCTGGTAAAACGTCGTTTTACCCACTCGCTACCGCGCTTCATGCAAATCTGGGAAAATTCCACCCAGTTAATCTGAATCTGAGGGAGGGCTTATGAAACATAAATGGCATGCTTTTGATATTTTGACATCTAGGATCATTTCTCTGTGAAGTTAGTTGCTTACACACATCCTCATATTTCTTTCAGACTTGCTCGGGTGCCAATATTTTTACAGCGATCGCCTGTAAAAGAAATTTCTAAAGTTTACAGCTTTGAATTACTAAAAAAAAACCATGAAACCAGAAAGGCAATTGAAATCCCTTCAGAGCAGGCAAAAGGGCCACCCAGCAAATCAAGATCTCACGTTTTCATTGGGGTTCAACTGCTGATTTGAGCAGAGACCTGTGTGTAGAAGTTATTGGGGCTTTCCTCACAGGCGAAGTGGGAAAAGAAGGCAGGGTCCGAAGAGGGCCAAAAAGGTATTCTTATTTTTTTTTTATTTCTTTACGATGAAGGAGGAGAGTGCTGCCCTGGGTCCCACAATAAAAATTTAGGTCCCCTCTTCCGGCCTCTCCCCTTTGGTCCTCAGCAGCAGACTCCAGCAGGAGCTAGAAACTCCAAATTGAAGCTCAAATGTTTCATTCTCCACAAACATATTTTTTCTATTATTAAACTGCCTCAACTGCTAACTACAGTCTAATTAATAATACAAATCCTTTGTCTGTTGTTTTAACATAGGTACTATTCTTTATATTGACCGGGGTTTTCTGCTCCAGGCTTAAGTCCAGGGCAGGAGTGGGAACTCGGAGGAACTCAAATCGTATGGCAGGGTGGCAGGATGCCCCGCCATCATGTCCAAGTGCCATATTCAAATGGCACCTGGACAGTTATTCATGTATTATGCCAGGACTCTGCAACTCCGACGTGTCCTCCAGGGAGAAGCAGGCGCCGGCCCAAAGGTTCAGCAATGATTCACTGAAGACTCTCCTCTAGGCTGTGGAGGATAGGACAGATGTCCTCTTTCCCAGAGATGGAAGGAGAAGGCCCACCCAACTCACCTGCCTTGGAGGAGGTCACCAGGGTGGTCAATGCCACAGCTGTGCAGAGGAGGACAGCACTGCCGTGCAGGAAACGAACTAATGGCCTAATCTGCGCTGCCAGGATAAGTTAACTCTCTACTCTCCATACTCCCCTCGCCAGTCTCTGAGTGGCGGTTGTGACGTGGGCGTGAATGGCAAGGCCAATACCTGTGCTGTCCATCCCTAAAAGCCTTTCACAAGCTGCTGGGGTGCTGCCTCATTGTCCCACTGCAGTTCATGTGACCAGCCGGTAGGGAAGCAAATGTGGGTTGCTGACCCAGCCATGCTGAAGGCACAGCCATTGCGGGAGGAGGGTGTAGTAGAGGGCAATCTGCAGATCCTGATGCCATGCCTCTGTTGCCCTTGTCCTTACAGCTACTAGAGCCCACAGGTGCGGAGAGGGCAGATGAACTAGCTTTGGGGGCCAGCAGCAGTGCATCTTTCAAACGGCGCACATAGCTCCAATGGGTCAGTGGTGGAAGGACTCAATGTTGAGGGTGCAAGATGGGGTGTCAATCAAGTGGTCTGTGTAGTCCTGCATGGTGTCCAGCTTCCTGTGTTGTTGGAACTACACTTATCCAGTTAGGTGAACAGTATACCCTCAAACCCCCTCACTTCTGCCCTCTATATGGTGGACCGGCTTTGGGAAGTCACAAGTCATTTATAAGGCACCGAATTAGCAGCATGCAACCTTCTCCAGCATCTTAAGTGCTCACAATCCATCTACCTGCCTTTACACAGAAGACAGCACACAACAGGCAAGAGAGGGAAAAGATGGGAAGGGGCATGCCCGAAATCCATCCCCTCACACAATATGAACAGTAGGCTGCGGGGCTGGCTAGGAAGGACCGTGACCATGTATGTACCGATGGTGAGTTCTGAGTCAGATGATGAGCCTCTGGAAGTGGTCATGGAGAAGATGCTGGAGTATCAGTGAGGCGCAATGGAACATCAGGCAGACGTGACAAAGGCCCTCAACAGAGGAGAGTGTCGATGTGCCCTCTCATTACTGGCACTGACATGTGAACACATGGAGGTCTCCATGGGGACAATGGCAGATGCCATGGCGATCCTGGTCCAGCAGAATGCCTAGTTTCTGCCGGATGTTGGCTCAAACCTGCACTCCATCGTTGTAGCCCTGAGTGAGGTGAGGGGAGGACAAGGCACCTCAACCTCCCTCCAGGTGCCCCTTCTCCTCAATGAATCAGGGACAGGCCCTCGGGCACCCAAAAGGAAGAGGAGTGTCAGGTAGACACCCCGGGGCTTCACCCAGGTTTCTCCAAGGATGTCAATGTGTTCCAAGTCACCTCCGCCTGTGACCCTATCAGTTCCAGCCTCTGAGGCCACTGAGGGTGCACTTGCCCCACAGCAAGAGACCCAAAGTTGGCCAGGGCTCTCTAGGTCTTGGGCCTCCTGAAGGCGGCCGACAATGTCCTCAGAGTCAAGAGGGCATAGTGGTCAGCAGGCTGCCTCCACCTCTGCTAAGGATGTCAGGGAAGCACTGTAGTGGTAGGGCAAGGAAAATTAAAAAGTTTGAAGTTCGCTCTGGTTGCACGGGTGTAGAAACATTGTAAGTAGTTGTTGAACATTTGTAAATATATTAATCTTCGCACCTGACAAAATTCTCCTGGTTTTTTTTGCTGCTGCTTGTGTTATTGCCTGTACACAAACCCCATCCCCCCTTCCAGGGTGCAACCCAGGCTGGGCCGATGTCCCCCGAATCATGCGTGTACATGGAGGCATCGCTCTTTGGTAAGGCCTTTCCGAGCCATGTACGAGAAGCCTCCCACGCACAGTGTTCCCTTTCCCTCCACTGCCCTTCTGAGTCTAAAGAGAGACATTTCCCTTGTCAGGACAAATTATCAAGGTTCCCCTTCAGGTGTCCAGTTCAGCTGACCTTCAACTCCACCCAACCGATGACCCTCCTCCCAAGCAGCATTTCTTGAGCTGGAGATCGAGGATATGGACCCAGTGCTGTGCCTTCACATGAGGATGCTGCCTGTGAGCTTTCAAACCATTTCCAACACCTTCTACCCTCCTTCTGTAGCCCACATCCTCCCCCCACCATCACCATTGACTCCCCCGCTACCTTCACCCTCCCACCTGTTACCCTTTAACCCCCTCTACCATTACCCTGCAGCCCATCACTGTAACCATTCACATGCCTTCCCTCCCCGATAACTCCACATCTGTCACAGTGACCATACCCACCCTGACCCTGCCCATCCTAAGATACATGTACACCTCCGTGTCCCCTACAACCACCCAAGCCAGCCCTTCAACCACCATAGATGGACCCTCACATTCCCACCATACCACATCCCACTGCCCCCTCTAACAGTTACAGTGCCTTCCCACCACCAGTCCCCCAAGATTTCACCATCGACACCACCGACCCCTCCCTCTGAACCCTCCCTCTCCCCTCACTGTCCCATGCTTTCCCATGATCCCTCCACTGCTCCTCAGCCTCTATCCCCCCACCCTCCCCTGCAATGATTTCATCTAGCATTCCTCCCCACTTCCCCCCAGGTCTTCCCACCCCCTGCTCCACCCCATCCTGGCCATCCCATCACTTCCACTGGACCTCCCAATCCCCCTTGTGTTCCAGCACCCCCGCATTATCTGCCCCCCCATCCCCATCACCATGTTCCAGAAACAATACCTGCACCACCACCCCCTCTGCCGGTTGCAGCGCACCTTCCTCCCCATGGACCAGGCCATGCCTCACCATAAATCCTCACCACCCGAACGTCACGCTGGTCCAGTCGTGTTTCGGACCGATGTAAACTCCCGCTGCTTGGGCAAATGATATGCCGGGGTGGGGGTGAGAATTCCAGCGTGCTGTACATTTTAATTCTATTAATGAGATGCTAGTTGTCTTCCCAACGGCCTTCAGTGGGAACGGCGACCCGTTATTATCCCGCCATGACGGTTGGGACCGCAAGTTCCCGCCATCATTTCATGGCATTGGGCGTCTGATTTTTTTCCATCTCCTTGAGTTCTCCGCCCCCGCCCACCAGGAATCCCACCACTGGCCAATCCACTAAAATAATAGCCAAAAAAATGTAAGAAGAATGCATGAAGAACTCTTCTGCTAATTTTGCCAGGAATGATTTCTTGGTTACATACTTAATACTACTATTGAAATCTGCAGAGGTGTTTAAGTGGAGGCTCCTGAGAGAAAAGAGAAAGAAAGAAATTGCTAAGGGACACCACAGTTCCCCAAGCTATAAAATGCAAGGCTCCGTTGCTAATGCGGAGCCTATCTCTGAGCTAGGCTTATGCCTGGCCACTTTCTATGCCAGCAGTGGAGCCTCATAATTTCAGTGTTCAGGCCTCAAGATTTACTAGCAAGCAAGAACGTAATGCTATATTTAGTTTCACTCAGCCAGGATCAGCAAATTGTCTGTAACAGTAGCTCCTCTATGGTCATCATCCTGAAGATAAATATATAATGTCATGTATTGTCCCATAATCCACTGCTGAAAAATAAATAATGCTCTATAACACCTCAAGTACAGCAGCTGCCACAGTCTTTGTCATCTTGTCGCATTTCTCAAAACACCTCTGTTGTACTCATCACTCCTGTTATACAACAGGAAATAAACCATTAATTTATATTTATGTATTACACTCTATTTAAATAAAAACAAATGTCTGGCAGTAAAACTATTTGCAATTTGATTTGTACAGCTTGTGATATTACCAAACTGCTCCTTTGAATTATATACTGCCTCGTATCTCACCATCAGCAGCCATTATCTTATACACAATCTCACAGTTGTTACAAGTTTACTGTGGTCATTGCAGCTGGGTCAAACTGGTTCGTATTCCAGCAAAAGGGAATGAGCTCTGGACTGGAGTCACCTTTCACAACCATGAAAGGTACGTAATTCTTTAGTGTCACAGATGTGAGTGGTAGTAATGTGACTTATAAGCAAAAGAATGCTCATTGTTACTGATTAGATGTTCGATTTATTCTATGGACGCACAGATACCTGTATCTTCTGGAATACTGCTTTGTGCTAATCAACCATTGACAAGAACAATTTATAGCATCTTTAATGTAATAAAACATTCTAAGACATTTCCCAGGAACATTATAAAGCAAAATTAGTCACCAAGCCATATAAGGCAATATTAGAGAAGATGGGCAAAAGCTTGGCCAAAGAGGCAGGTTTTTAAGAAGCGTCTTAAAGGGAGAATGAGAAGTAGAAAGCCGGAAAAGTTGAGGGAAGGAATTCCAGAACTTGGAGCTGATGCAGTTGAAGACCTGGCTACCAATGGTGGAGCAATTAAAGTCGGGGATGCTCCAGAGGCCAGAATTAGATGAGTGCAGAGGGTTGGGAGCAGGAAATTGCAGAGTTATGGAGGAACCTGAAAACAAAGAAGAGAATTTTAAAATTATGGGGTTATGGGGCTGGGAGTCGTGTAGATCAGTAAACACAAGGGTGATAGGTGAAAGGGACTTTGTACGTGCAAGGACAGGGACAGTAGAGTTTTTGATGACCTTAAGTTTATAGAGAGTATAATGTAGGAGGACTGCCTCTAGTGAACTGGGATTATCCAAATCTAAAGGTAAAGGCATGAATGAGGGCTTCAGCATCAGATGAGCTGAGGCAGTGATGTTACAGAGGTGGAAATAGGCAGTCTTAGTGGTAAGTTGAATACTATATATAGTCCAAACTTATTTCAGGGTCAAATGTGACACCAATGTTGTAGACATTCTGGTTTAGTATCAGACAACTACCAGGGAGAGGGATGGAGTCAGTAGCTAGGGAATGGAATTTGCAGTGGGGTCTGAAGAAAATGGCTCCAGACTTCCCAATATTTAATTGGAGTAAATTTCTGCTCATCCAGTACTGGAAGTCTGATAATTAGCAACAGTGGAGGTGGTGTGATAGAACTGGGGTTTGTCAGTGTACATGTGAAAACTAACCCTGTGCTTTCAGATGATGTTGCCAAGTGAAAGCACATAGGTAAGAAATAGGAGGGGACCAAGATAATCCTTAAAGGACACAAGAGGTAATGGTGTGGGAGTGGGAAGAGAAGCCATTACAAGCAACACTCTGGTTCATGGAAGCAGGCAAGTGCAGTCCCACCCAGCTGGACAACAGAGGAAAGATGTTGGAGGAGGATGGTGTGGTCAACCGTGTCAAAAGATACAGATAGGTCAAAAAACACAAGCTTGTTTCATACATATCTCAAAGTTAGGCCACAGTATTCTTATGTGAAATATTGATCCTGTAGGCTATGAAACTCAGCCATGCACATAACATAAATGGGACTTTGCTGATAATTATGGGGGCCATGTTGCCAAGGCTTTTCATCTTGCACTCATCAGGACAAATGCAAGAATGCCAAATTTCAAACAATCACAACAATTTATATTGCAGGAGAAAAGGGTACTGATTGGTTGACAAGTCGACTTTGACTCAGGCATTGCCATGAAGAAAGCAATGGGGAACTATAAGCTCCCCAAGCTCTTGGTTAGTTCAAAAAAGACACAAGGTTTGAACATAACCCTTTTGTTTGCAGAGAACAGGTCCTTGCATATGAATGAATGTTGCTTCTAGCAAGCGTAAATTAACCACGTTACAAGATTGACTTAAATTGGTCGTTAACGTAGCTATTAGTGCAGTCAGGATTTTTCAACAAGTGCTCCCCAATGACGGAATCACAGCGAACCATCATTTTGCTTTTGGTTTTGCAAGCGCAGACGTCGAGAGTACGGGATGTACTCTGCCTATTAGCGACAATCGAAGGAACATGCTGTTTGATTTGATCAACCAATCTAGGATATACAGCTTACCTCCATGGCATCACACCAACACTGAAATTCATACATGACGTTGCTCAATTAGGTGGTGGATGGAATGTCTTTTTGGACTGATGACAACATTCTGTTAGTGGAAAATATTACTTGCGTAGCCACTACATAGTAGCTCTGTGAAATGGCGTCCTTAGCCTGTTCAAATTTTTGAGATACTTTGCCTTTCCAGGGTAATATGATGTAGACCAGGCTCTTTTCAGATCCAAAGGTATGGCCTTTGGCCCATTTGTGAGTATGCGCGATACAAGGTGAACAATGATGTGATTAGAATAGCCATTGGTCCACAGGGTAGCTTTGATGTGCTCTATTTCTGCATCAAGCTTGCAAGGTAAGCAAATGGCTAATGCACTAGATACAAGATTGTTGCTAAGGCCAATCTTACGGCGTGGAGCTATATGAATCCCAGCATGTCTACTGGCCAGTGAAGGTAGGCTTGCAGTAGACAGTAGTAGAGAACCCATTTGCATATTTCTAAACTAGCACATCGAGGAAAGGGAACGCATTAGACTGCTCCATCATAAAAGTGCATTTGAGCATGGAATGGAGCATATTAAGGTGTGTAACCTTACATCTTACACTTGACTGCAGATTCAAAGTACGCAAACGTATCATCTATATATCGGAAATATGCATGGGTTAGGAGCTCAGGGCTCATTTCATAAAAAACATATTTCTCGTGCAAACCAATGAAAATATTAGTGAGCGCTAGACCTAGAGGGGATCCCATGGCTACACCATATATTTGAGCATATATGGTGTCATTAAAACTGAACTCGACTACATGAGTTGCTAAGTTCATAAGTTCGATGAATGCAGATTCAGAAAATGCGGGTAGATCTATATTGCCGTGATATAGCAACGCATTGTAAATGCTGATAGCTTCCTTCAGCTGCACGTTCGTAAATAAGGTCGCAATGTCAAACGAGTACAAGTGAGTACGAGTCAAACAAGGCATTGCTATCAATATGTAGGTTGTGAATGTGAAGCAATCCTTCACCATGTATATGGAAAACTCCTTAAGAACTGGCTAGCATAATTTGGCCAATTCAGGCTGCGAAAAACAGGTCATTAATAAAATAGGGTGTAATGGGACATCACTTCAGTGTGTCTCCGGCAGCTCATACATATGTGGACATACTGAGACGTAAGGACGAATTCTATCATATATGTCACAAGGAAGCTTGTTACTCTTATACAAGTCTAACAAAGGTTTTTGTAGCTTGATTTTGAATAAGGCTGTGCAGCCATGCTTGGTGGCAGATTCAATAGGTACAAATTTGGAATAGTCATTAAGAATGGCATACATTTTGTCAACACCATTGCCCTTGTTTAAAATGACTACTCTGGTCTCTTTATCAGGCTTGCAAGTATGTTTCTACCCTTAATTAACACATTCCTTAGATAATATCACCACCTTCAACACCTCTTTGTCCTTTTGTCTATAACATCTTTTGGCTATCTCCACCTATCACTGGATCTCTATCCAGCTCTGCCTGTCCCCTCCCCCCTTAAACCAGCTTATATTTCACCTCTTTTCTATTTTTCCTTAGTTCTGTTGAAGAGTCGTATGGAGTCGAAATGTTAACTGTGCTCCTCTCCGCAGATGCTGCCAGACCTGCTGAGTTTTTCCAGGTATTTTTAATTTTGTTTTTGTTTTGGATTTCCAGCATCCGGAGTTTTTTGCTTTTATCTTGCAAGTATGTATGTCTGAGTTGGCCCTGAGGTCTCAGACATTCACACTGCATGTTAAAATCAGACAAGTCACTAGATATTCACAATACGCGTGCGCTAGATCCGTCAGGTGCACTTTCAAGGACTCAGTGTCTTCATTGAATGCTAGTCTGTGGCGGCATAGCCGAGAATAGAGGAGTTCAGACTCAGCAAATACCTCTTCCCGTTTGATGTGGCACATGGAATACCAAAATTGAAGCCGTGCGCCAGGACAAACTCTTCAGGGTGTACATGATCAGACAAATTGGCTACATGTCTGGCAGCATCACTAATCACACTGCTGAAACGTTTCTGATTAAGCAAGTTTACAGCGCAGGTGTGCTTCCTGAGGGTTTTGCTTTCAATGTGGTCATCTATTGAGGCAACATAGTGGCACACAGAGATCAAATTGATTAGTCAAATTGATCATTGATGAATACCAGCGGCAGCAGGATGAAATCCTTAAGTGGACATTAATTTCCCACCTAACAGCCTCAATTGATGGCGGGACAGCCGTTCATGGGTCTCCCTGCCATGGACTTAATCAGGGCTGAGACGGGAAGGCAGCGGAGTCCCCACCCGCCCAATTAAATGCCCTCCCCGCCGTCAAATTTGCCACGGGGAGGGCATTAAATTCCACCAACATTTCTGACAAGCTGCTCATGTTATTTGTATTGGCACCAGTGGTGCCACAGCTCAGTGTTATCTACATCTCGTGCTACCTTGTGCTAAAACCCCAGGAAACCATCAATCTACAAAATTAAAATGCGTGTAAATTAGGGCAAAAACAAGTGTTGTTTAACAAAAGCCCTGAAGCTACATTATTTGACAGGTGTTGATGTACTACACTGAAAGGGGACACTCGCTGACATCATAGGATCTAGCTTAAAATGAGTTCACTGCACTCCCCTTGCAACATTCATCAAGGCCTTTAATTATTAACTAATGGTATCGCTTTACTGCTTGGGTCACTTTTAACCCTATCACTTCTACAGCAACTCCATACTGTTGGCTATGATAAAGGTTACAACGATCCCTGCAATGGGTAACTCGATGGCTCTCAGTCTGATCAGACAGTGGTTAAGATGATTAGTCAACTCCATTGTGTAGTCCTATCCGTGCTCCAAAGGATAACTGTAAATTACAATGAAACTAGTGTGCTGTGTTCACCCTTTAACACTGCATTGGGACACCACTTTATTATTAGCACCTTCACCAGATTACAATGAGGATATTTTAAAAATCTAAAATTGGACTAATAAGAATGATACAATTATAAACTAGCCCTCCACAATCAGCAGACTTGTTATTGAGGTTTACACAGAAACATTAGCCCATTCTTTCTCTTCATGCATTATGATGAACAAGGTATGTCATTCCAATATTTTTCCAGATTGTTCCAGATTTCCGCCATTTGTAGTTTCCCCCCTTTTTATTATTACTACCACCACCATTCTGTGAAAGATGTATTCAAAGAAAGTTTCGAGACTTGTCACCCTTGAACAAGGTACACAAAAACTGAAAGCTGATTGTTTAGAAAGGAAGAAAACCAATCTTCCAACAATCACAGTAATTGACCTCTATGTCCATTTTCTCACAGGCTCTACTGAGCAGTGCTGAGTCCCCGCCTACTTGAAAATTTAAATGGGGGCGCGGTGATATCAAGAGTTCCACCCTGCGTGTCATTTCACACATCAGCGAGTGGGTCCAGCCTCCCGCTCACCAACTGGGAAATCCTGGCCAATGAGTGGCTGTGGAAAGCAGCCAAGCATTAATAATGGCATAATAATAGCCCTTGGGCAATGTTAACAAACAGTTATTGTAACCACTTGAACAAATTCTTTTTCAACGCTCATGGACACAGGCAGCCTGGCTAGGGATTTAAATAACTTCACAGCTTGAGTTTTTTTTAACCACTCATGGACACAAGTATCCTTTTTTTTGTTTTTTTGAAGGGCTGGGGATTTTTTAAAACTTCACAACTTGACAGCTCTACAGACCTTAAATGCTCTGCAAGAGCAATTCCGACTATTCTAAAAATTTGTAACTCTCACACTATGGGTCAAGGTCTTTGCTATGGTGAAAATGGGGTCTGATTGAACTCAGCACTGTGTCTCGTACCGCCCCTTACCCCTACTGGCTAAAATTGGATCTGTTGGAAAATGGACAGGGTTCCAGATCCGGGTCCTGCCTGTCATTTTAAATCTGAGCCCTAATCTGCTTAGCAAACTTCTGACTTTCATTGTAGATTGTTCTGTAACATTCAATGGATTGATTCAAGCCACAGAAGGCGCTGAAGCTGTGATTTACCCTCGGGCCCAAATCTTAAATGATAGGTTACAACTCATTATTTAAACTGAACAAGTTACTTAATTTCTTCATTGTCTAAACTGGATTTAATGTTGATTATTGGACTCCCAAGAGTCACCAACAACCTTTAATGGCTTGTAAAATGTTGAAATTTTCACCAAAATGCACCAACTGTTGTCTTATCCTCTCCATCAATTTCACAAATCAGCTGGGCTAATGCATTCCTTAGGCAATATGCTTTAGATGTAACACATACAAACATACAAAATAGGAGCAAAAGTAGGCCATTCAGCCCCTCAAGCCTGCTCCGCCATTCATTGAGATCATGGCTGATCTGTTTGTGTTTCAAATTCCAAATTCCCATCTATTCCCAATAACCTTTGATTCGCTTGCCTAACAAGAAGCTATCGACCTCCACTTTAAAAATATTCAATGACTCCGTCTCCACCACCTTCTGAGGAAGAGTTCCAAAGTCACACAACCCTGAGAGAAAAAGAATTTTCCTCATTTCTGTCCTAAAAAGGCAACCCCTAATTTTAAAACAGTGCCCCCTAGCTCAGGACTCACCCACAAGAGGAAACATCCTTTCCAAATCCATGTTCAGGATCTTATATACTTCAATCAAGTCACTCCTCACTCTCCTAAACTCCAGTGGAAACAAGCCCAGTCTTTCCTCATAAGACAACCTTGGTCCATAGGCTGGACTAAAACTATAGTATTCTTTGGGAGATATTCAACCCTGATGCTGTCAGGCAAATCATTCAAGTTTGAGATGACCAGGGGCTTGGTCTAAAAACAACAATGCTCAATGGGTAATACTCATACTTATATAATTATTTTCAAAGCTGGGAAGAATTAGAAGTAAGCCAATCTTCAACAAAAACTTCCTTGTTACACATGCTTTCTTGTAGGAACACAATACAACATGGAGAAAAACCTTAACGTACCCTTCCAGAGCTCTTATATTTTCACTGTGGTACACAAGCATGGGTTTCAAGTGTTACAAGTGTATAATAACTTTCAGAATATTATTCCGGTTTATTGTAAAGTAGGTTTATGGGTGTGAGGGTAGAGGTTCTGTCTGTGTGATTTAATTACATTTGGATTCAGGTAGACTGCAAGCTTGGAATTATCGAAAGAAGTTAGGTGTATAAATGTACTTGAAACGTTAATGAGTAAACCTGGATGGGGACTTAGCATGTAAGGTGTGAAGGGAATTTGCATTTTTAGGTAAGTGAACAAGTTGTTTGGAGTTCAAAAGGATGTTAGGATGCTTACAACTTACCAGATAAGCAAGGCTAAGCAGTGTGTTTATTTTTCCCAAAGGTTACTGACAATATTAGCAACATGAAAGATTTTTATATTATGGAAAAGGTAAAGTTCCAAAGACATATGGAGTAATGGAATTTACATATTAAACAGAGAGAAACATATATAAAGGAGAATGAAAGGCTATGTTGGGGAGCAATGTAAGATCTAACAAGAGTGTGTAAAACAGCCTTCGGGAAGCCTCCAGCCATTTCTGCATAAGTCTGATGTGTCCCTAACTAAAGTTGGAGAAAGGCCTTTGGGAGTACCACTATCAAGTGGGTACTGTGGTAACTCGCTGGCTGCTTTTAAAATTTAAAATCTATTTGGACTGTTGCCTTAAAGGGGGTGTATAATTTAGAGTCAGGTTAATTAGGAATTTTAGGATTTGTTATAGTATTAAATAATTGCTGTCTTATGTTTGTGCTTGAAATGTTTTATTTGTTAACAAATATTTTAATTTAATTCTTAAAAATCTCTAAAAGTCTTAGTGGACTCTACTTCTGAACTCAGTGAACATATCTCGTAATAAATACAAATGGCAAAGCCATTGTAATAGCATGGCCAAGTTTCCCTTGTGGATTTGGTCCACTTGGCATATGTCATCAACAACATAAGCTAACATCTCCCTCATCACTGGACCCAAGAAGAAGAATGAGCCCATCTTTCGCAACCTTAAGCACAGGACCATGTATTTCTTCTGCAGAAATGAAAGTTCTATTAGGTATAGCTTCCAATATTGAAGACTTGGCAGGGTAAATAACCTCCCTCCTCAATCATAGTCTTTAAAGTGTCAGGATGTGCATCTACAGCACTTGAGTCAGCACTTGCTCCCTCACCAGTAAGCTTCAGGTTATGTAAATCTGCCTTCCTTTTGGAACGCTTAAACCAGCCTGAACTTACTGTAAAAGATTCATCTGAAACTGCTTCATCCTCTTTTAATTTAGAAGTACTTTAAATGGGGGATATCTGTAATTTAAATTCCTTCATTAGATTCCAACCTTGTAACCATAGTGTCATAGAGCACAAGATGAGGCCATTCAGCCCATGTTTTGAAAGACAATTAATCCCACTCGATTTCTCTTTCCCCAGAACTCTTCAACTTTTTTTTCCTTTTTAAGTATTTACCCAATTCACTTTTAAAAATTATTACTGACCCAAATTTTTGCTTTGAGTAGCTAAGGAACAGTTTTTGCCATTCACCTCATGCAAAGTTGCCCAGAAACATTTCGCAGGCATGTCAGTGGAGATTTCTAGTTTTCTGGCTCTGACCCAGTGCAGCATTACCTCCAGGGAATTGAGTACCTGTGAGTAGATCAAGCAGCAGGGGGAATCTGCAACTAATCTTCAACCTGGTGAAGCTATAACACAGGACTACTTGCGTGCCAAACAGCATAAGCAGCATATGATAGACAGAGCTAAGCGACCCCATAAGCAAGGGATCAGATCTAAGTTCTGCAGTCCTGCCACATCCAGTTGTGAATGGTGGTGAACAATTAAACAACTCATTGGAATAGGAGGCTCCACAAGTATCCTCATCCTCACTGATGGGGGAGCCCAGCACATCAGTGCAAAAGATAAGGCTGAAGCATTTGCTACAATCTTCTGCCAGAAGTGCTGAGGGGATGATCCATCTTGGCCTCCGCTGGAGGTCCTCAGCATCACAGGTGCCAGTCATCAGCTAATTTGATTCACTCCATGTGATATCAAGAAAGGGCTGAAGGCACTGGATAGTGCAAAGGCTACAGGACCTGACAATATTCTGGCAATAGTACTGAAAACTTGTGCTCCAGAACTTGCCATAATCCTAGCCAAGCTCTTCCAGTACAGCTGCAACACTGGCATCTACCCGGTTATGTGGAAAATTTGCCATATGTGTCCTGTACACAAAAAGCAGGACAAATCCAATTCTGTCAATTACCGCCCCATCAGTCTACTCTCAATCAAGTAAAGTAATGGAAGGGGTCATCAACAGTGCTATCAAGCGGCACTTGCTTAGCAATAACCTGCTCACTGATGCCCAGTTTGGGTTCCGCCAGGGCCACTCAGCTCCTGACCTCATTACAGCCTTAGTTCAAACATAGAACGAGAGCTGAACTCCAAAGGTGAGGTGAGAGTGCCTGCCCTTGACATCAAGGCAGCATTTGACAGAGTGTGGCATCAAGGAACCCTAGCAAAACTGGAGTCAGTTGGAATCAGGGAGAAAACTCTCCACTGGTTGGAATCATACCAAACACAAAGGAAGATGGTTGTGTTTGTTGGACGTCAGTCATCTCAGCTCCAGGGCATCACTGCAGGAGTTCCTCAGGGTAGTGTCCTCGGCCCAACCACCTTCAGCTGCTTCATCAAATACCTTCTTTCCATCATAAGGTCAGAAGTGGGGATGTTCGCTGATGATTGAACATTGTTCAGCACCATTCGCAACTCCTCAGATACTGAAGCTTCCATGTCCAAATGCAGCAAGACCTGGAAAATATTCAAAAGCCTGTCCAGCATCTACAAGGCACAAGTCAGGAGTATGATGGAATACTCTCCACTTGTCTGGATGAGTGTAGCTCCGACAACACTCAAGAAGCTTGACACCATCCAGGACAAAGCAGCCCACTTGATTGGTACCACATCCACACACAATCATTCCTTCCATTCACTACCTCCATCACCGATGCACAGTCGCAGCAGTGTGTACTATCTACAAGATGCACTGCAGGAATTCACCAAAGCTCCTTTGACAGCACCTTCCAAACCCACAACCACCATCATCTAGAAGGACAAGGGCAGCAAACACATGGGAACACCACCACCTGAAAGTTCCCCTTCAAAGCACTCAGCATCCTGACTTGGAAATATATTGCCGTTCCTTTACTGTCGCTGGGTCAAAATCCTGGAACTCCCTTCCTAACAGCACTGTGGGTGTACCTACACCACCTGGACTGCAGCAGTTCAAGGAGGCAGCTCACCACCACCTTCTCAATGACAACTGGCGATGGGCAATAAATGCTGGCCCAGACAGCGAAACCCGCATCCCATGAATGAATTTTATTTTTAAAAATATGCGATGATTATAACTGAACAACCTCTCTGGTCCTAAAATAACATTGTAAGTGTGGAATCTCATTCCCTCAAGAAAAGGAATGTTGTAGATTATATGTATTATACATAATATATAACATGTATATTATATATAATATATGCATTTTTCTGTTTTTATCATTTATGTATCTCCCCTGATTACCTGTGTATGTTCCAATTTGTAGTTTGCCCTTATACAATTTTTATTCATTCATGGGATGTGGGCTTCGCTGGCTGGGCCAGCATTTTTATTGTCCATCCCTAATTGCCCTTGAGAAGGTGATGCTGAGCTGCCTTCTTGAACCGTTGTGGTCCATGTGGCGTAGGTACACTCACAGTGCTGTTAGGAAGGGAGTTCCAGGATTTTGACCCAGCGACAGTGAAGGAATGGTGATATATTTCCAAGTCAGGATGGCGAGTGACTTGGAGTGGAACTTCCAAGTGGTGGTGTTCCCATCTGTCTGCTGCCCTTGTCCTTCTAGATGGTAGTGGTCATGGGTTTGGAAGATGCTGTCGAAGGAGCCTTGGTGCATTCCTGCAATGCATCATGTAGATGGTAAACACTGCTGCTACTATGTGTTGGTGGTGGAGGAAGTGAATGTTTTTGGATGTGGTGCCAATCAAGCGGGCTGCTTTGTCCTGGACGGTGTCAAGCTTCTTGAGTGTTGTGGGAGCTGCATTCATCCAGGTAATTGGGGAGTATTCCATCACACTCCTGGTTTGTGCCTTGTAGATGGTGGACAGTCTTTGGGGAGTCAGGAGGTGGGTTACTCATCACACGATTCCTAACCTCTGACCTGATCTTTTAGCTACTGTATTTATATGGATAGTCCAGTTCAGTTTCTGGTCAATGGTAATATTGCTAGTGGGGGATTCAGCGATGGTAATGCCATTGAACATCATGGGGCGATGGTTGGATTCTCTCGTTGGAGATGGTCATTGCCTGACACTTGTGTGGTGCAAACGTTACTTGCCACTTGTCAGCCCAGGACTGGACATTGTCCAGGTCTTGCTGCATTTGGACATGGACTGCTTCAGTATCTGAGGAGTCGCGAATGGTGCTGAACATCCTGCAATCATAATACACAGTTAAAAATTCATTACTCCTGGTTGCACACGACCTAACTTTCTCATCTGTCTTTTGACAATGGTGGATAATTAGCCTATTTTCACACTATTGCAGTGATCACTGTGCAGATTCCATCAGCTATGATTGCAACATGGAAGCCTGTAGAGAAGCAGGGTATCACCGACAGCAACTTCTGATTTCCACATTTATTTGTTCAAGTTGCTGTTACTTTTACACTATAATATTGGCAAGGACCAACAGCCTCACCATTAGTAGTTTACAGAAAAATCCAGTCCAATATGAAGTCAACTTCTACTACAATTTCAGTTCATAACAGACCATCACAACACCACTGCATCATTTCTTTCTCCTCATGTCACATCTTGTTCTTTTGCTGATTGCTTACCATCTGTGTCCTCAAGCTGCCAACCCTTCTGCCACTGGAAACATCTTTTCCTTATTTACTCTACCAAAACCATTCCTAACTTCGAACACCTCTATTAAATCTTTCCTTAATTTTCTTGCTGTAAAAAAAGCCAACCCTAACTGCTCCAAGTAACTGGTACCTTTTAGTAAATCTCCTCTGCACTGCTTAAAGAAAAGAAAGAAACACAAGAACATAAAAACATATGAATGTTTTCTCATTTGTTCATCGGGTATGGATTTTGTTGACAATGTCACATCTATTGCTCAACCATAATTGCTCTAGAGAAGGTGGCAATGAGTTGCCTTCCTGAATTGCTGCAGGCCATGTGGTGTAGGTATTTTCTCTGTGCGATTATGTAGGGACCAATGTTCCCTCTAAGATGCTCTGCCACACAACCAAGCAGCATCCCTAAAGTTCCCATGCCAGCTGGGCCCTCGCCAGACCCTTTAAGTTACCATGCCTGCACAGTTGCGCAGAAAGATTTCAAGGGGCCACACACTAAAAAAAATCACGTGTACGCTCCAAAACAAAGTAGAGATTTTGACCTAGCAATGATGAAGGAACGGTGATTTATTTCCAAGTCAGGATAGAAACTGAAGGTGATGTTCTCATGCACCTGCTGCCTGTGTCCTTTCAGATGGTAGAGGTCACAGGTTTTAGAAGTGTGGTTGAAGAAGCACTAGCGAGTTGCTGCAATACATCTTGGAGATGTTAGACACTGCTGTCACAGTACAGTGGTAGAGGGCATGAATGTTTAAGGTGGTGGATAGGATGCCAATCAAGTGGCTGCTTTGTCCTGGATAATGTCAAACATAGAGTGTTGTTGGAGATGCAGTCATCCAGGCAAGTGAAGAGTATGCTATACCTTATGCCTTGTTGATAGTGGAAAGGCTTTGGTGAGTCAGGTTACTCACCTCAGATCAGCTAGTGTCTCCTCTTACAGACACAGTACTAATGTCACAGGTTCAGTTAAGTTTCTGGTCAATGGTGATCCCAAAGATGCTGATGGTTGGGGATTCAGTGATGGAAATGACATTGAATATCAAGGGGAAGTACTTAGATTTTCTCTTGTTGAGATGGTCATTGCCTTGCACTTGTGCGGCACAAATGTTATTGGTCACTATCAGCCCGAGCCTGAACATTGTCCAGGTCTTACTACATGCAGGCAGGGATTGTGTCATTATCTGCTGAGTAGGTCATACGGCTCCTTAAGTCTTCTCCATCATTCAAAAGACCATGGGCGGAATTTTCCCAGATTTGTACCAAGTGGCGAGTGGGTAAAATGATGTTTTAGCCGCTGGCCGCAATGGTGGCTTTTCATGCCATATCGTCGCAAACCTGTCACATTACATATGCATTCCTGGGAAACACACCATTTCCATGGCAGAGGGCTCTCATTCACCCGCCATGCCATCACCTCGCCGCCAGGCACCATATTTAAATTCCAGCCATGCGCACACATCTCAGTGCTTCCAGACTACAACTACTACAGAGAAGTATCCATGAAAGGCAAAAAGACTGCAGCCCCCAGGTTTAATGACAAGTCACTAGAATGCCATTTGGACGCCATGGAAGCCCACTGTGATGTCCTCTACCCCGGTTCTGGCCACAGGGTGGGCAGCGGCCTCATCAATCCAGCATGACAGACGGTGGCGCAGTGGTCAGTGCCAATGCTGCGCAGAAGAGGTTGGCCATCCAATGCAGATAGAGGATGAATGATCTCATCCAGGCAGCCAGGCTAAGACAACCATCTCATCACTCTAAACTCTCACACTCAAGCTCATCATGCATTCACTGGCATCTCACTCACTGCCAGCTCAAGGGACATCACCATCTATTCTCACACATGTACCTTTGCATGTCCATCTGGCCTCATCTCCTCTGGAGACTGCCACCTAAGTCCTCACCATCTTAAGGCCACTTGCACAGGTCAACATGTGCCCCACACACACCCTGCGTTACCATCCTTCCCCAGTACAGCTCTCACCCAGCAGTCTCTTTCCTTGCCTGAGGCCACTTCTCCCCCTTCCCCAAGCAAGCCCTAGCCCAGCAGCCATTGAAAAGCCATCCACAAATGGCTGGTCTGGTAGGTAGAGGCCTACCCATGAGCCCCCCTAAAATTGATGTGGTGCCGCCTGTGAAGCCTGGCGCTGATGACTGCGAGTGCTGACTGAAGGAAGGTAGGCAAACAAACCTTGAAGTCACGAGTGAAGTGCAGCTCACCAGGTGCTGTTATGAAACACGTCGGCGGGAAAAGGGCGGATGATCCAGCCAGGGGCAGGGGGTGAGTCCAGCGGGCTGGCCTTATAATGATATGCTGATGTATTACTATGAGGTTCCTGACATTCGATGGCAGGAAATTTTGCACATGTCATGTGTGCAGGATCAGCAGGCTTGGAAGTAGGTGGATATCTGCTTCTGGCCACAATTGCAGCTGACACGCCAATTAAGGCCCGGCCAGCGTGAAACATGCCCAGACATTGCGACAGCACTGCTGGCGGGAGGATTCAAAAACTGTACAGGCAGCTCCCTGAAGGCTTCCAGGCGTTGGTGAGGAGCTTCAAGGAGCTGTCCAGGAGAAGGACTAATATCTGGCAGCCTCAGCACCCACAGAGCACGTCCGATGGAAGGGCAATTTCTGTTGGTGCTCTGCCCCACGATTCTCTGACGGGTGCCTGCGCACTCATGTGGAGGCAGAGAGTGCCCAGTGTGATGTTCTCATGCTGCGGGCTGGTAAGAGAAGGCTACCCTACCTCACAAAGAAAGTCTGATGGAGGTGGCTGCCCAGGTGAGCAGGCACGATGTGGTGCGCTGCACATGGATCCAGTGCCAGAAAAGGTTCAATGATCTTCTGCGATCCGCAAGGGTGAGTACCGACTTTGCATGGAACTGTGTACCGATGTCTTGGAGGGTGGCTGTTCATCGTAATGCTCAGGGATGTGAGATGAAGAGTGACAAATGGCACAAATCCCTGTGCCAGCCAAGGCTGGGAGATGTGCCTGCTTGCCTTGGGCGTATAGAAGGGTGAGGTGTGCCAATCTGATGAGCACCTCAACCTTCGTCTCCCTGGGTTGGGGTAGAGGGGTGGGGGTGAGGTTGGGATGGTGTGACAGGTGCAAATAATAAATGCACATTTGCCTATGCAGAAGAGGAGAAGCCATAATGCGCTGAACCATGCACGAATGGGTGGTGGGTTCCCCAACACACTGACACCTTCCGAGTTCAAGATAGACACCCTGGACATGGAATGCAAGCGTGGAGGAAGGTCCACAGGTCACGGAGAGGTGGGGGTCTCGGATGAAGTTAAAAGTGCAGTGGACAGGTGAGAGACTGGGGAAGTGTGTAAGAGCTGTAGGATTGTGTCACCTCCAATGAGAAGTTATAATCAACAGTCCACATTGCTTGACTAATCTTGGTGCATCAGTGAGGCACTTGTGCATTCTGACAAGCAACTGTCGTTTATGCACAGTCACTTTGTTACAATATAATCAACTGAGATATTCTGTCCCCCCTCAGAAGTGCAATCCTCATGATGCCCGATAGACCCGAGGACCTTCCCTTGACAACCGAGGAGGAGGCGCAAACAGATGTGCTCGTGTCACATCATCTTTCCAAACTAAGCACCAGTGCAGATACAGGCATGTCGATGGGCAATAGCATGTCAGATCAATTGGTAGTGCACAGTGCTGAGGACACGTCACACTCGCTTCAGGAGCCGGCAGAGGCAGAGTGCCCAGGGCGCTGGCAGTCAGAGCACTGCTGGAGGTTAGGAGCATGCTGACTCCGAGGCTGATGATGATCCTCTGATGTCATTCATCAGGTGGCAGATGCTGGATGCCTAGTGGGATCTGGCAGGGGTCCCCGAAGCTCAGCATGCCATGGTCTCTATCATGGAGGAGTCCATGTGGAACGTGAGCACTGTGTTGACCTGGAGCTCTGAGCACACAACATCCTCCATTGACAGAGTGGCGACTCTCATGGAGAGGCAGTTCCAGGAATGGAATCAGGGGTTTCTGGGCTCAGACCTGCAAGCCCACACACTGGCAGTGACCTCAGAGATGGATGAGGCAACTAGGCACTCTACTAGGTGCCCGTCCTTCAATGGTAAGCAGGGAGGTTCAAACCAA
Source organism: Cetorhinus maximus (assembly GCF_964194155.1). Taxonomy (NCBI): domain Eukaryota; kingdom Metazoa; phylum Chordata; class Chondrichthyes; order Lamniformes; family Cetorhinidae; genus Cetorhinus; species Cetorhinus maximus. Next base: position 31,781,779 of record NC_135882.1, on the reverse strand, counting down.
CCTCATGCTAGTGGACCAGCTGCGTGTCGCATATGCGGGTTCCTCTCAGGGCACTTCAGGTGAATGCAGCAGCTCCTACACCCCGCTGCCAGTGCCCATGGCATCTGATGAGGCCAACGACTGAGGAGTGCCCAGTCATGGCGCTGGGCGCTCCCTCCCAGGTGGGGCCTGCACAGGCTCCACCAGCCAGAAGGCGTCTGCCAAGGTCATCAAGGCTGACAGGACATAAAGTCAGCAGGCTGCCTTTTTTTAAAAAAATATTCGTTCTTGTGATGTGGGCATTGCTGGCGAGGCCAACATTTATTGCCCATCCCGAATTGCTGTTGTTCAGAGGGCATTTTTAAGAGTCAACCACATTGATGTGGGTCTGAAGTCACATGTAGGCCAGACCAGGTAAGGACGGCAGATTTCTTTCCCTCAAGACATTAGGCCTCTAATGCCACTGCCAGCAAGGGTTGGGGGGGTGGGGGGGTGGAACCAAGTCACAAGCAGAAGTTTAAGGCATTATAAACACGAGGGGTTGTAACAGGTGATCGGACATGTTTCAACTGAAGTAATATGTTCAAAATTGTGTAAGCATGACCACCATTTAAAGGTGTTAGTAGGTTTCATGGTCCGAATGTGCTTTATATTTCTCATAGGTGTTGGGCACGTGAGTGGCTTGTGACAGACGGGAAGGGCTGCAAACTTTATTTCAGAGGTAGTTATTTGACATAGGGGTCACAGGATACAGGTGGCCTCAAAAGCAACATTTGGTAAGGAGGCGTCACCCTTGCCCTCACTTTCAAGCCATGCCTTGGATGCCTAGCTGAATGAACAGAGGATCAAGGTCTCCCTGGTCTCTCTGCCTCCCACAAGGTTCATCCCTTCCGCAGCCACGTCCTCACCCTGGGCCTCCTCCGGCTCCTCATCAGATGCATCAATGAGTCATCCTCTCCTGCCCGGGGAGCTGGCTCACTGTCATCTTTCTCCAAAAGGTCGCCCCTTGACAGAGCTAAATTGTGCAGAGTGCAGCACACAATAGCAATAAGCGAGATGCACTCTGGAGGATATTGCAGTGTCTCCCCCTGATCGGTCCAGGCATCTGAACCTCAGCTTCAGAAGCCCAATGGTCCTCTCATTGTGGAGGCATGACTCTGATTGTACTTCTCCTCCGCCTCTGTTCTTTGGTGCCGGAGTGGCATCATGAGCCACCTTTTCAAGGCATATCTTTGTCACCCAATAGCTGACCATCCAACTGAGCTAGAGCCACAAACAGCCCTGGGAGTGTCACAGGATGTAGGCATCATGGGAACTGTCAGGCTACAGACTTACAGAATCTGTGTCTTTTGATCTGCATGTTCCTGATAGGAACCCCTTTCTGTTCACAAAGGCACCTACTGACCGGCTGGTACCTTGATGGCCACATAATACAATTGATGGCACCCTGGATGTGGGGGAATCCTGCAATTGCTGCGAAGCCTGTGGCTTACTCAGCCTGGCTGGCCTCACTGGTCCATAAGTGAACAAATGTCATGACCCGTCTGAAGAGAGCATCAGTGACTAGCTTGACCAATTGTGGGTGGCAGATTGGGACATACTACATAAATTCCCCCAGTGACCCCTGGAAAGAACTGGTGGCAGAAAAGTTGAGGGCTACTGTGACATTTAGAGCCCCTGGCATAGGGTGGCTACCCACACAGTTGGGGGTGATCTCTGATCCAGTCAACTGACATATGGAGGTTACAGTCTCCCTAGAGAGGCCTTGACAATGAACCTCAGATATGTTGAGGTAGCTGGAGCACTGCCTGTAGACTCTGAATTCAGGGTAGTGGTGTCTTCTGCAAACCCTTCCTGCTGACCCTACACCCTCTATGGCTGCACCTCGCCTCCCATAGGTCGTTCGCTGTGGACACCTGGCCTCCTCTCCCTTCTGCCCCTCTCGTCCTCTTCAGAGCAGGTCCCACCAGCGGAGTGTACTATACCCATTTGCTGCAATGCAAATGGCACTGTCTCATGCACTGAAGGGTGCACTTGGCAGAAAACCTCCAAGAAAGTTGGAGAGACAAAAGAGTTCTCAAAAAAAGCTAGCAATGCAAACAGTCCAGCAGAAAACACAGAAAAGGCTACAAACTATCAGAAACAAATCAGGAGCAAACTCTTAGCTAAACTGTTAACTACTCACACAGCCAGGGCTCCGGTCCCCTTTTATTCCACCCTGGAATGAGAAATCCGATAAATCGGAATGGCCAACTGCCTGTGATGCCCGCGTGACAACTGCAAAATCGCACGGGAAACATAAAATCCAAGACAATTGGCTTTTAATGGGCTTAATTGCCCATTTAATTGTCGGCAGGCACATGCCCACTAACCGCAATATGGCGTGAGAGCGCAATGACATCAGGACGCTCACCAACGTGTTCCGTGCTCATTTGGGGTCAGCCGGGCATCTACACCCGTAACGCAAAATTCCAGCCTATATGTACCACCACGTGATCTACGTTTATCTTATCTGATTTCTCTACTATCTCCTCCTTTAATGTGACATTGGCAGCATACTTTTCTGTCATGTGGACAGATACAAAGGGCCAGATTTTCACTGCCAAGGCAGATAGCACGAGTCAGGAAATTTCCCAGCTTGCCACACCTGCTTCAGAAGAAAGTGCCCCATCAGATCCAATTTTCACTCTGGTGAGGAAGAGGATGGAATTGGGCCCAACGCTCTTGGATGCAGATTGGAGGTGACTACAGGGGCTGTTGAGTGCTGATGTGGGCTGTTCATGAGGTACACCTGGATTCCCAGGGACATCGTCAGGGTTATTTCCTTAAATTTTAGGCTCTCTAGCCCTTACCTCTCACAACCCATCAGCTCCACCCCACCACTCCCCATGCCACCTCCCCGTCCGCATGCGAATCTATGCCCCCGGCCACACCTATGGATCCTTATAGCCCCCATGTCAGTTCATCCAGTATAAACCAGGGGCAGACCTCAGGAACCAGCTTGAGGTGAAACCAAATAAACATCTAAATATCTGTTACAGCCTTTACTAAAGGTAAAAAAGAAACTCCCATTCATGAAAGCCCAGCAATCTCCTTAAGCACTTAACCCCTTATAAAAACAGGCCTGTATCCATAACACCACATTAAAGACAGCTAATCCTTTAAGAACCTCTTTGAGGTTTCAATCAGACTGTGAACCTAGAACCACCTGCTGAGATAAGCATAGGTTGTGGAAAGCAGCCAAGTGTTAATAATGACATAATGATAGCCCTTGATGAAATGTCAACAAACAGCTATTGCAACTGCTAGAACAGACTTTTTTTAAAACACTCACAAAGGGAGGCTGTTTTTTTTACTTTTAAAGGGCTGGGGATTTAGATTATTTCATAGCTTTGACGGTCCTGAGAATTTACATCTACTCTAAAAATTTGCGACCCCCACACTGTAGGCTAAGGCCCTTGCTACAGCAAAAAAGGGATTTGTTTGAACTCAGCACAGAGCTCAAATGGCCCTGCTGAGTCCGGGTTTCCCTCATGTGAGAGTCATGGCGTAACCCCTTTCCCCTGCCGGCGAAAATGGGATCCATCAGAAGTGCCATCATAATAGGATCCCATTTATTGGTCCCTAATCAACCTCACTCTTCTTTTGACTATCCTTTTATTATCAATACGTTCATAAAAGAATTTTGGTACCCTTTAATACTACCCAATAACTTATTCTCATATCATCTCTTTGCCACTCATTTCCTTTTTCACTTTCCCTCTTTACTTCTTGTATTCAACTTGGTTTTCGACCAATTTATGAGCCGAATATTTTTTTGTGCCTCATTTTACTCCCCTTATCTTTAGTCATCTAGGGAGCTCTGGTTTTGGATCCCCTTTCTTTCTCCACGCACGATCACCCCATCTCACCCCATGGAAATGTCTCTGGTCTGTACTTGAACTATCTCCTCTCTGAAGGCCTGTTCATTTAGAAGAAGGAGATGACTCCTTGGTATCTCTTTTCCTATTTTCCCCTAATTTTCTGCTCTTTCTTGAAGTCACTGCTTTGTGCTGGGATAGATCCCTGAGCAATTACTATATTCCTGTACCATGTCCAGATAAACTTTCCTCATACATGATCCATAACAGTTTTAGGACACCATCTGAGGGCTGCCAGAACAATGTTCTTATCTAATGATTGCAAAGAGTTACCTCCAGGGATTACTGGACAGCAATCAGGATCAGGACCTCTAGCTGATGTCTCGCATCTCTTGACCAATCATACTAAGGCATACTTATATTCCAATACCCCCAACTTGCTGAGATTGGCACAGACCAATCTTTTGCTGCGTGGTTCAATACCACAAAGAGTATCTTTACCAACAGAGTGAACTGTGATATTGTCTTTTTTTGTGTACAACATGAAAACTGAGAAGTGCAATCAGTGATAGTCTGGCATTTCATTTGAAGCAAACTACCTTGAATTTTTAGAAGCTCAAATCATTACATTTTACTGAAAACGCATTGCTTCATTTTTATAGGAATTGCAATAAACACAGATTCCTTGTTTAGAAAAAGGTTTAAAGAAGAATATGAAAATTCACTATGTACTCAAAAGGTATCTAGTTACAAGTTAAAATCCCTTTGCTCCATATAAATATAGTGGGTTTTATTTAACAATTTATTAAATAATGGTGTGTTCTGGAGCTTGTCTTTAAAAACAGACATTAGGGAATGTAAAAAGTTTTAACCCATTTTTTTGGCAATTCAGTGGAATTTCAACAAAGTACTGCAGGGGCATTCAGCATTAAATACAATGGCTCAGATTTTGCTGTGATAATGATGGAGAAACCATCAGTGTTTGCCATCATTACTCTACTGAAACTGTCAGCAACTTCAGCAGAAGTTCAGACATGCATAGAGTAACACAGAAATCTAAAAGTTGTTATCAATAAGTTTAGGCTCCTCCATTTGGTGTGCTGCACAGATTTCCACCAACTGCTACCTCCCTTCCAATGATGAATTGACAAGAACTTCCACTAATATTTTTAGTTTCACTGTAAAAACCTGGGAAAAAGTTACACCTTGTGAATAAGGTGTTAACAGTTTTTTTTTTTAAATGGCATACGAGCTTCATAATTACTGTTAAGCAATCTTATTTTAAATTTCAAAGTTCTCTACAATGATTAAAAATGTGACATTTTTAAAAACATAAAACAAACTATGTAATTTTATCTTTATTCTAGCTCCCATCTTCATACAGTCATTTAATTCACTGCATGAAATTTTAAATTTAAAGTGAAGGATTTTCAGTGTGTTTAACTTGCTGGTTTGCCATGTGTGAACACTACAATTTGATTGGTTCCCCACCTGCTTTCTGGCATCACCGCTGCTGCACATCAAGGTATTCTCTTGGTTTGGCGCGGGATTTAAATTGCCATGGGAAAAGGGGAAATTCCCAACACAGAGATTGCAAGACCTTTGCAGGCAGCTTTCTTCGAGGTCTGTGGAAAGCGGCCTTGCTTCTCAAATACCTAAATTCTCAAAACTCACCGGGTAGAAATTGGATAGCTCTGTTATTTGGATACATGGGTTCATGACCTCCTCGCATTGATCTGAAATGAGGTGGACAGCACGTAAAACTGGTGCACCCACTTCATCTTCACGATTGTAGTGTGCCCCCAAGTGGCTCCTGGATGAACTGCTCTGAACAGCCCTGCCATCGGCCTCTGCATTCCGCTGGGGGCCAAGTAGCTTTTTAAAATAACCATAAGTTCCAAGCAGCCTTTCCTTTTTAAAGGTGTAGTCCCTGTGAGAGGAAAGCTGCAGGCTGCTGGATAATTACTTTGGAACATTCAGGGACAAGGAGGATATTGCATCATGCTAGGAAAAGGACTCCCTGCTTCAACGACTCTGGAGGCAACAGTCAGATGAGTGGAGGCCAGGATTCCTCGGAAAGGAATGGGAGCAGGAGACAAGGGCAAGTAATGCCCAGAATGTTTCATCCAGGACAGAGACACAGTTCTGAAACAAGTTTAATGACCTCAATTGGGTGTCAAAGTGATTGAATGCATTTGCACATCACATCTTAGGCCCACCACACCACCCACCTCTCATACTGCTTAATGCACCACACCCCTATCACTCACCCAGCAATACATGCTGGGACTCGGGGCTCACCCTAACATCTTTTAACTATGCCGAACCCAAATACACCTTCCAATCATTTCGTACGCACACCTCTATACACCTCTGCAAACCTATAGCTGTTCAGCTATGCCAGGGACATCACCCAAGCAGACTGGTACAAAACCACTGCCATTCTGACTTCTCTCTTGCATGGGCAAAGTGACGCTTTCGGGGGAGATTTTATAGTGCCTGCAAGAGCAGGAAACATGGCCAGCAGGGTGGCTTAATTAGGCAGGAGCTAAAATTTCACTTTCCTGACAGCAGGTTCAAATTTGGAGATTAATTCAGCAGCTTGTTTGTGGCAGGTTGGGGCCTCACAGCTTTGTGAGGTGATTTCTTACTTGTTTGCATGCCAGGAATACTCATTATATTAAAACTTCTTGTAATTACGTCCTACTTCATGATAAAGTCAGCAGTGCACAAGAATCTCATAGCACCCAGTTCACATTTGTTTAAAGGTGGCATCCAACAGTTGGCTTTGTACGGTTGTATCTGAGATCAGCGGTTTTCCTTGTTGAACTCTGCAGCACAAGGGAGGGGAGCAGGAAATGGCAGCTTGTGTGGAGGCTCGGGACCAGCAAAGGAGCTAGTGGTGAGGCGGGGTTGAAGGGGGTGGGGAGATATAGTGGAGTCAGGGACATTAAGGAGTTAAGTGGGAAGGGCCTGGCACCCTGGGGGTGGTGGGAACAAAGTAAGAATATGAGGAGCCTTAAGGACGGTGTCAGTACTGTTCAGATGTGGGTCCATCTCAGGGTGTTGGCTGGCAGAGTCCTTACAGGACTTTGAGTTCACCTGCAAATTTCAATTATCCTGCTGAGAGTGATCTCAGACATGTCCCACAGAGTGGTAAGTACAACACTGGAGACCAACGTGAACATTCAATAAGAGTGAAGGCAAAAACAATACTCTTTCTTCCACAATAAAGAAATTCCCCTATAACCGTCCCATCAATGCGTGTTAGCCATGAGGCATGCTCCCTGACTAAGCTGGTTTTAACAAGTAACGATTCATTCGCACATGAATAAAGCAAAACCAATGTAAGGTGAAATATTTACAGATGAAATTTAAATGCGAAAAGCATCCATGCCACCTTTGTGCTCTCACCAAATCTTATGTTAATGAGAAAGGAGTTGGACAGGAATGTTGTGGCCATGATGAAGTGCCACCCTGTATGTCCAGGAGACTCCTATAGCCCACCCATACCTGCTGCATTGTCAGCTGATGGTGGGATTCACCACTGAAAAGTTTTCCCTTGCCGATGGTCACACGTGTCTCCCATGCATACTGCCAGCACTTTAAGGGAGCGTGACATGTGCACAATTCTGGTTCCACCTTCGGGAAAATGTGCCACGGTTAAAATTCCACCCTACAGGTGGGAAAGCCACAGGAGATCATCCTTAGAATCATCAGGACCACAGAGCCCATGATACCCAGCGCTGCCGCGGCCAATAACGATGATGGTAAGTTGCTGGCTTATGCACCTGCTCCACTCACCCCTCCTCCTGAATGGTGCTATGAAATGAAAACTGCGGATGGAGTGACCATGGGGCTTTCCTCCTCACCGCCCCTCTTTATGCATTTGCACTTTCAGATAGTCAAGAACTGATAGCTGCTCAGCCTCCAAAGAACCATGAGAAGATCAAGAGCAACCCCACAAGAGTGGAGAGGATGCACCAACATACACCCACAGCCACCAGCTCAACACTGGCATCGCGCAAACTTTACAGGCTAGTATAGAGTTTGGATCAGCACACAGTGAGTCACCAGGCATAAGTGGGCTGAGCCAGGGTAGGGGATAGGTCAGCATGTGTGAAAACTTCCCAGAAGGTGAGATCACACACCAGTTATACTACAAGAACTGCAGAGGAGGACCTCATTGGAGCAGACTACAGGAAAACGCTGAAGACGATGCAAAATGAGATGCTTGGTACACTGGCCGATGTGACAGTCAGCCTTCACTCGTTGACATCAGAGGATGGAGGAATCGGGCTCCAACGTGGCACATAGCTTCGCACAGAGTTTGAAGCCTATTCTTTCCATTGTGGAAGTGGTGAATATCTCCACGGCAGCACTGCCAGGCTGACCCCTGACAGAGAGTCACTGGCCCCTGTTTCAGCTTCTAATACAGCACAGGCAGAGGTCTCCCAATGTCTCAGTGCTGCACTGGAAGCTCAGATGTGGTTTCCGAAATCCCTGGCTGCTGCCACGCAGGCTCAGACTGCTGCCATTGTAGGTGTGGATATCAGTGCACAGTGCAGCATACAGACTCTCACACGTCTGCTTCTCTAAATTATGAGGATTTCTGAGCTGCCATTCCATGGCAGCAGCAGTGACACTGTGGAGCTGTCCTCTCGCAGAATGATGGGATTCGTGTTCCCACCATCATCACACTCAGCTAGTCCATGCCAAGGTGGCGCAGTCCAAAATCAGGTCTTCAGAGCCTGCTTGAGATCATAGTGCAAGGGCAAAAACACCTGCAATTTGGATGTCTGGCCCTTTAAATGACATGAGTACTTGAAGATGAAAGCATGCTCTTTGGTGAGTGGCAAGCGAACATGTACAATGGACCTTTGTGGTGGAAATTTGGAAGTTGAACATTACAGTGTTGAGTGACATCAGAATAGCACCATCAGATGTTTCCAACACTCTGAGGGGTCAACCGCACAAGTGCCCTTCTCAGGATGGGGTGGCCCGTGGGCCGTGACAAAGCAGCTGGAGTCACAGTGCATCCCATGAGGAAGGTGTTCGGCTTCATCCAAATTTCTTGCCCTTTGTGCCTGTTATGTGTTTTGAGACATTTGTCTGTCAGGTCATGAATCTGCTATTTGCCAGGCTGACCAGAGAAAGTTCAAAGGGGAAGTGAAAAAAGAAATGAGAGAGACAAAGAGGGGGTATGAGCAGAGACTGGCAACTAACAAAGAGGAATTGAAAAGTCTTCTATAAGCATACAAATAGCAAAAGAGTAGTAAGAGGAGTGGTGGGACCAATTAGGAACCAAAAAGGGAATTTAGGCATTGAGACAGGGGGCACAGCTAAGGTACGAAATTAATATTTGCAATAATCGTTACCAGGGAAGAAGATGCTGTCAAAATCATAGTGAAAGAGGAGGTAGTTGAGATACTGAATAGGATTAAGAGAAAGTATTAGAAAGGTTGGCCATATTTAAAGTGATAAGTCACAAGGACCAAATGGGATACATCTGAGGATACCGAGGGAAAGATGGGTGGAATGCAGAGGAACTGGCAGTAATCTTCTAACCCTCCTTAGGTACATGGGAGGTGCCAGAGGACTGGGGAATTGTAAATGTTACACCTTTGTTCAAAAAAAAGTGCGAAAGTATAAACCTAGTGACTGTACAGGGCAGGCACTTTAACCTGGGGGATGGAAAAACTTATAGAAACGATAATCCAGTAAAATTAATAAATCACTTGGACAAGGGTTCATTAATTCAAAAAGCCAGCACTGATTGTTAAAGGCAAATTGTGTTTAACTAACTTAATTGAGTTTTCGATAAGGTAACAGAGATGGTTGATGAGGGTAATACAGCTGATGTGCTGTGTATAGACTTTGAATAGGTGTTTTATAAGGAACCACATAATAGGCTTCAACTTTTCTGAGAAGCCTATGAAATAAAAGGGATAGGGGCAACTTGGATACGAAGTGAGCTAAGTACAGGAAAAAGAGGGTAGTGGTAAATGGTTGTTTTTTGGACTGGAGGAAGGCATACAAATGGAGTTCTGCAGGGGTCTGTACTAGGACCATTGCTTTTCTTGATATCTATTAATGACCTAGGCTTGTTTGCACTAAGCACAATTTCAAAATGTATATGTGACACAAAACTTGAAAGTATTGTGAACTGTGAGGAAGACAGTGATAAAACTGCAAGAGAGTATAGGTGAAATGGGTGAGCAGGTGGCAGTTAAAATTTAATGCAGAGAGACATGAAGTGATACATTTTGGTTGTTAGAATGAGATGGGGCACTATAAAATAAAGGGTACAATTATAAAAGGGGGCGCAGGGGCAAAGAGATCTGAGGAATATATGTGCACAAATCATTGAAGGGATAGAAGAGGTTGAGAAATTGGTTAAAAAGGCACATGAGACCCTGGGTTTTATAAATAGAGGCATGCTGTACAAAAGCTAGAGAGTTTAGGTGCAGAAAATATTTATGAGAATTGTTCTGGGGATGAGGGGCTTCAGTTACGAGGATAGATTGGAGAAGCTGGGGCTGTTCTCCTTACAGAAGAGAAAATTGAGAGGAGATTTGATCAAGGTGTTCAAAATCATGAGGGGTCTGGACAGCATAGAAAGGGAGAAACCGTTCTCTTTAGTGGAAGGGTCAGTGGAAGAACCAGAGGACACTGATTTAAGGTGATTGGTTCTTAGGCAACATGACAAAAAACTTGCAACCTGTGGTAATATAGGGAAATGTGTGTTGCAAAGTCGCACAAACAGTAGTGAGAAAAGATCAGATCAAGTGTTTTAGTGACGTTGTTTGAGGATAAACGTTGGCCAGTAGATGGTGAGAAGCTTCAAATAGTGTCACAGGATTTTCTATGTCCGCCTGAAGGGGCCTCTATTTGACAATTCAACCAAAATAAGGCACCTTCGAAAGTGCAGCCCACCCTCAATATTACATTAAAGCATCAGCATGGATTATGTGACACCTCAGAGTAATATAGCAATTTATTGATGTCACCACATTAGGGGGCATATCAAACTGAGAGAAAGAATGCAGGAGATTATGGTTGGACTTGGATGAGGGAAGTTGGCAGATATATGGAAAACGCTGACTATTTTGGCTAAGTTTTACTCCTGTGGTTCTGACATTGTTTTTGGCATGTTTCACTCCTCCTTGCTATTTTTGGCAACAAAGACAGAAGGATTTCAACAGTCCAATGACAGAACCAGGCATATCAAATTTATTCAAGTAACCTTGCCAGCAGTTCCCAAGCATGTTATGAACATGTTTGTAAAAGCTTAAAGCAAATACAAAAGCACATGGAAGCATTTATCATCAAGAGATCAATAGCTGCTAGGAGAACAGTTACATACTGGACTTCATTTAATACCGACAGCAATTTCCATATTTTGATAAGTGCTGATTCCACATAAACTTACACAGACTGCACACTATGCTGTTATTAGCATAGCCTCTCTGTGTAAGAGATATTTGAAAGGTATACTGTTGTCTAGTGAAGTACTTTGCGAGTATCTTTACTAGATTTGTAAACACAGAGATGTGGAATGACACCACTATTTCACTGATAGGCTACTCCGCTTCACATTTTACATAGTTCAATTGATTTACAAGGATGACACTGTAATCCGTGTAAACAAATATGCATGCGATCTATGTTTTAAGAAGAGACAACTAATAGAAGAATTGAAACACTGGAGCATGTTTTAATTTAATGACCTGCCAGAAGCAAGAAACAGTTCGGTGAGGTGCAGGGAGCCCGAAAGTCACTGTGGTGTTTTTAGCATGTGTTGCCCTCAGACACTTCCCCACCTGGAAACAAGCCTGTTTGATAGACTTGGCTTCCAATCAAGCAGGGAGCAGTTTGGCGGAGACGGCAGAAGGAAGTAAATCTGCACCCCAGAGTGGGGGTGCTGAGGAGAGCTGACCCCAAAGTGCAGGTTGCAATCTCAAGGGGCAGGGGGGGTGGGCACCACATGGTCAAATCCTGGTGTCCAAGGCATCAGAAGCCAGGGCAGGGAGGAAAAAATTTCAGCGGTTTCATGGGTAAGTTCAGGGGAGATCAGTAGAGTGCGGGGAGGTTTGGGTGAGTGGGGGGAGTGTCTAATTGCATGGTGTTGTTCAAGCGGATTCAGCAGGTAAGTGAAAAGGCACTCAACCTCTTGGACCTGACAGCTCTCACCTGGGTTTAACCTGCCATGTTTCCCAGTGCTCTGGATGGTCTTGGACCTCATAGCAGCTGCTGTGTAAATGCAACTGGTACAACCAAAACTTTAAAATAAGCAATTATCATTCTTAAATTTCATTTTTTAAAAGGTTAAAGAGATCCCTGACAGTCTCCTTAGCTCCTAATATATCTGTCAATTCCATACTGACAGTGTTTAAAATTAGCAGGGCGGTTAGCAGATCTCTATATATATATGTACTTAAATATATGTGTACAGTCTGTGCTTCATTCTTCAGCTTCACAGTGATGGACAACCAGCAGTATAGTCTAAAGCTGCTGGTTCTAATCTGCACATTACAGGATCTACAACCGTGCAAATTTACCGGAGGCTAAAAAGAATATTTTGGAGCAGATTGTTCAAATAATTAAATCTATGTGTCAAACACCCATGTTGTGCATATTTTCAAACAGCTTTATTTAAAATCATAGGAAAACCTAAAATAACTCTTCTAAATTAATAGCATCCTTGGAATCAACTGCAGTAATGAATATCACTACAAGTTCACCATCAGCTAATTTCAGGAAACCATGTCTGAACCTGGAACCTGCTTTGCCAGTATTCTTCAGTACCACAGCATGTGCAGAAATATTGCTGGTATTCTCAGCAGATGAGATAGCAGTTTAGTGAGAGGCAAAGATCCCTTCTCCATTTGATGTAATTTCAAGCCATTTCTATAAATCACAGAGCTCAAATATTGAGCAGTTACCACATTGATGCATTCATGAATGAATTCATGCAAGTACCAGACTTCGTTTAATTAAACCATTCAAACTGTTGAACAAAAATACCACATTACAAAGGATGGTAGTAAGCCTGAGTGTTGGGAGTGTTTTAGAAGCCAGCAAAGGGCAACTAAAAATTTGATAGAAAGGGAAAAAATAGAATATGAAAGCAAACTAGTCAGGAATATAAAAACAGGTCATAAGAGCTTTGACAAGTATATAAAAAGGAGGAGAGTAACTAAAGTAAATGTTGGTCCCTTAGAGGTGCAGACAAGAGAATTTTTACTAGGAAGGAGGAACTGGCAGGGACGTTGAACAAATATTTTGGTCAGGATTTTCTCATTGGAGACAGGAAATAGGAGTCTGGTCTGTTTTTGTCTCAGAAACCCGCCTCCAGTGAGAACCTCTCTGACTTGAGGATTTTCCTGGGGCGAATCCTTAATTGAAATAGAGGTGATTTCCTATCCAATTAAAGCTAATGGGGGCAGTAACAAGGACAGTTTTAAGATACCATGGCAGCCAATTCTGAGGCTGCTGCTTGTCCTAAGGGAGAGAGTTTTTGCCAAAGCCTGTCCCACAGGGACATCAGATGGCACAGGAGCTGGAAGCTTGACACCGATGAGAAAAAGGAGGGAGGTCTTCTTCCTAGAAAGTGGAAGGAAGAGGTCATCTCCATGCAACAGGGGCAACTTTCTCTTCAGCGTCATCTCCCTTTGCTTGGGGGTATTGCAGGGCACCACTTGGTTGCTCCAGCCATCGGACACAGTGCCCTCTGAGCCCGTGATGCTGCATCAGTTGTGATTCTGATGTGTTGTTCAACAACTGTAAAGAAGGCATTTGTCATTTGGATGACTCACCTGTGTGCAGCCACCTGTGAAATGTCAGAGGTCTGGAAAAGGGCTGAGGGCATAGATGTCTGTGACCATCTGCCTAGGGAATCGCAGTCTCCTTTGCCACTGGTCCTCAGTCATCTACAGGTCACTTTGCCTCTGTTTGTAGATCCTGTATTCAAGGTATTTTTGGACCTCGATCGACCCTCTCCTATGACCGTCTGATGCCCAGTACTCTGCCGTTCCTGTGCAGGCTCCTACTCCACATCTCCAGTGTGCTCAATTTCTGGGAGTGCAGCACCCATCTCCAGCTGCAGCCTTCCTGGTGCTGAGATGGAGTCCAAACAGCCATGCCCATTGCTCCAATACTCAGGCGATGCGAGGTGGACGAGGATGCCCTGAACAGGCAAAGTTCTTAATTCTGGTTCCTCCCCTAACCCATAATGGAACTTTAACTACAAAGAGGTAAGCCCATTAAACTTTAAAAACAATTTTTACTTGGTTTTTATACTTGTCCTTCCCTCATGACATGGGCCACCTCTCTGTAAATGGGAGTACTTGTTGGAGATGTGCTTTTAAACAGTGCACAATGACTTTAGTTAACTCCTTATTAGAAACGGGCCTGTTCTGAGGCCCGCTCCATCCCTGCCCATGGAAAAATGGTGGATTCATTTTTACTGGCCCACCTCCATTTCCACACAAATTGGGCCAGGAAAATCCGGGCCCTGTGTGTTTGCCTTCACAGTAGAAGACACAAATTCCATACCCGAAATAGAGGGTAAACAAGGAGTTAATAAGAGTGAGGATTTTAAGGTCATTAATATCAATAGAGAAAAAGCATTGGAGAAACCAAAGAGACTAAAAGCCTATAAATCCCCAGGACCCTGATCTCCTGCGTCAAAAAGAGGTAACTGCAGAAATAGTGGATGCATTGGTATGATTCTCTGAAATTCGCTTAAATTCCAGAACGGTGCTAGCAGATTGCAAGTTAGCAAGTACGACATTGTTATTCAAGAAGGGAGGGAGAGAGAAGACAAGGAACTATACATCAGTTAGCCTGACATCAGTCATCAAGAAATGCTGGAATCTATTATTAAGGAAGTCTTAACAATGCACCTAGAAAACATAATAAGATCATACTAAGTCAACATCATTTTACAAAGGGAAATTGTGTGTGACAAATTTATAGGAGCTTTTTGAGGATTTAATATTAGGGTAGATAAAGGGGAGCCAGTTGATGTAGTTTACTTGGATTTCCAAAAGGCGCTACCCAAAAGCCTGATACACACGATAAGTGCACATGGAGTTGGGTGATTTATTAGCATGTATAGAGGATTGGTTAACAGCTAGGAAGCAGTGAGCAGGGAATAAACGGGGCATTTTCAAGTTGGCAGGCTGCAACTAGCAAAGTGCTACAAGGATCCTTGCTGGGCCTCAACTATCTACAATCTATATTAATTACTTAGACAAAGAGATCTAGAGTAATATACCTAAGTTTGCTGATGATACAAAGCTAAGTGGGAATGTAAGCTGCGAGGAGGATGCAAAGAGGCTGCAAAGAGATATAGACAGGTTAAATGAATGGGCAACAAGGTGGGAGATGGAGGAGAATGTGGGGAGGCACGAGATTATTCACTTTGGTCGTAAGAACAGAAAAAGCAGAATGTAGTTTCTTAAAGGTATGAAACTTCTAAATGCTGATGTTGAGAGAGACTTGAAATGTGCAGCATGCAGATACAGCAAGCAATTAGGAAGGCAAATGGCATGTTAGCTTTTATCACAAGGTGATTGAAGTACAAGAATAAGGAAGTCTTGCAACAATTGTACAGGGCTTTGGTGAGACCACATCCATAGCACTGTGCTTAATTTTGGTCCCCATGTTTAAAGAAGGACCAATTTTTTATTGGAAGTGATACACTGAAGGTTCATGAGGTTGGTTACTGAGATGAGAGGGCTGTTCCATGATGGGAAACTGAGTAAATTGGGTCTTTACTCTTTGGAGTTTAAAAGAGATCATCTTATTGAAACATACAAGAATCTTAAGGGGCTTTACAGGATTGACACAGAGATTGTTTCTCCTGGCTGGGGAATTTAAAACATGGGTTCAGACTCAGGGTAAGGGGTCAATCATTTAGGACTGAGATGAGGAAAACCTTCTTCACCCAGAGGGCTTTGGAATTTTGGAATTTTCTGTCACAGAGGGTGGTGGATGCTCCCTCATTGAGTGCATTTAATATTAGCCATGATCTCACTGAATGGCATGGAAGTTTTGAGGAGCCATATGGTCTACTCGTGCTCCTAATTCTTATCTTATATTCTCATGTAACACCAAAAGGTAGGAGAGGCTTTTTCTTTAATTCCTAATTTTGGTGTCTCCCTGATGACCCATGTCCTTTCTGTTGGTTTGTCATTGTCTGGTCCTCATTGATTCCAATTTCTTCAAAGCACAGTTGATAATAACCTATCACACAGTGTGTCCTGCTTGCCCATCAGGTGTCAGCTGTGGCTCAGTTCATAGCACCCTTGCCTTTGAATCAGAGGGTTGTGGGTTCATGTCCCACTCCCGGAAACCAAGAACTGTGATTGTACTCAAAAGAGTTGCAATCTGTGACTGTTGATAACTCGAAAGAGTATCCCTGTCCCAGCTGACCTGTATTGACTCCTTGGCCTTTATCAGATAGAATTTCAAATCCCACCAAGCTCTTAAGCAGAACTAACAGTGGGTTTGCATGTTGGCAGTTGCGCTTTGGACCAGCTGGAATCTGTGAGGGGAAGGTGATGGAAAGCTAGCAAAAAGGGTATTGAAGAAATTAAATCCAGAGTTGACAAAAGTGTGTATAATTACTTCAGCAGTTGTGAGAATTCAGGCAGGCAGTGTGTAAGAATTGTATGAACAATGTGTAAGAACGTGTAAGAATTCAGGTAGGCAATGTTGCAGAGATGGAAGTCAGCAGTCAAAAATGATAGATAAGATTTGAACTTCGAAACTTGGCTCTAGATTATACAGGCAAGCATGTTTTTATGCAATCTGAGTGAGCCCAAACAACTAACTGAGAATGGGAAGGGGGAGGAAGATAGAGTCAATGGTAAGCAGGCAGGGTTTATGGCAGAAGCCAAAATGATCACTATAATGAAAGAAATAAAACACAGTAGATACTTGATTAATTATTATGTCACATAAAATTACACTAGCATGCCAAACTCCAAGAATAAAAGTGTTTGTCAACTTATTAAAAATTGTTTAACACGTTCAACAATTACAGACAATATACTGAAAAATTAAAACAACATTTTTGTATTGGTTCAATGATTTTAAAGTCTGGCCTCTTCATCAGTATAACAGAATAGAAAGTAAATTGTAACAGGAATCCTTTGACCAGAAAGAAAATCCCGAGCGACTGTAATTTCATACCTCCTCCTTTCATGCGCACATATTTTGCAAAGTTGCACAAAAATACAGTAACAGAGCTCCTGTAAAAACAGCAATATGATCCAGATAATGATTTATCAAGGATTCTCATCTACTTAATGCAGATATACAAAAGATTACCATCTCCGAATATAGCTTATCAAGGGTACATGCATCCTAGCAGCTGTAAATGATGTTACTGGATCCAACCTTATAGCAATGAATGATGAAGTCGTGAGCGGATACTGTTTTTTTCACTCACTTTTACTCCAGATATTTTTTTGATTTATAATTATCGGCACTGCAAGTGAGCCTTCACTCCCTATGTCCCAGAGAGTGCTTTTATTTCACTAGATTTCTTTGTAAATTTGTAGTATGTCTAGGTATTAAGCCCTTCATTTGCTTCAAGCTTCCTGGTCTTGTCGTGTGCCCTCAATTGATCTTCCTTAATTTCAGAAGATGGGAGAATAATTCTACAGTTGACTATGACATTAACTGCCAAATGTGTTTATTTAGCAGTAAAAGAACAAGGAAGTTAAATTGGATAGCCCCCAAATTAAGGCATGGGGATCATGAAGTGCAACTATTTTTATTTGTTCCTGGAATGTGAGCATCACAGCGAAGGCCAGCATTTATTGCCCATCCCTATTGCCCTTGAGAAGATGATGGTGAGTCGCCTTCTTGAACCGCCTACATCTGGTGTAGGTACACTCACAGTGCTGTTAGGGAGTTCCAGGGTTTTGATCCAGAGACTGTGAATGAATAGCAATATAGTTCTAAATCAGGATGGTGTGCGACTTGGATGAGATGCTGCCTGCTCGGTTCCATGATTCTGCCATGCAGCCTATCACTGAATGCACTGCTGAGTAGGGCTCCTTGCTAAGACATGTAGCCAAATTCATGCAAGGAGAGCACC
This sequence comes from Cetorhinus maximus, assembly GCF_964194155.1. Lineage (NCBI taxonomy): Eukaryota > Metazoa > Chordata > Chondrichthyes > Lamniformes > Cetorhinidae > Cetorhinus > Cetorhinus maximus. The sequence goes on along the minus strand of NC_135882.1, from coordinate 31,763,824 downwards.
AATTAAAGCTAGCCTGCTCGATTTAAATCCAAACTGCACCTCTTAAAGGCAAAGTACATTCTGGCTGCAGCTGGGGCTAAAACTGCTTGGACATCATTTGAAGATCATCAGGAAGTACCCAAAATGCTGCAGCAGACAAAGAAATGAGCCCCCAGACTTTCTGGATGCTATGCTGGAGTCACTTGTGCCAAAGGTCGACTGGAGGAGCGAGGCTATTTTCTCTCAGTGGCAATGAGGGACACGTTCAAACCCTCCAGGCAATTGCTCAGAAGGCAGTAGCATCAGGTAGCCATGGTGATCAATACCACCAGTCTGGCACAGAGGACCTGGAGATGCACTGCAAGAAGTTTAATGACCTCACACGAGTGATCAATGTCAGTGAATGCATCCTTACATACCAAATCCTACTACTGTCCCACTAACCTCACACACTGCTCCATTCAACAAACCCTCTTCACTCACCTACCAAGAACAACCACACTTCCAGTTTGTTCCTCTTATAGGAGCACAAGTGAATCCCCAGTTAATGTCCACCACCTGCATACAATTGAATATTAATAATTTACAATTAATACATGTTAATGGAGTGGAATGCCTTATGGTTCCTGTATCTCTCCCTATTTATGTGTGGGGCCCACAGGCTTACTTGCATGCAGCCGATGGCTCCCTGCACCACTGGGAATCCTGTTATCTTGGCAAAGCCACATGCACACTTCTCCTGCTTATCTTCTGGTTGGAGAGAAGTCAATAAGTCTCCTCTGCTGGCGTAAGCCTCTCAGATGTAGCGATGAACAGTAAACTGGGAAATGTGGCAATGCCACCTGCTCCCAGCTTGAAGGATCCAGTTGCGTAGAAGTGCGGATCTTGACAGTCAGTGGCAGCATTGTCTTTGACCTTTTATAAGGCTGCAGGTCCTATTGACGAGGTCTCACAGTTCTATGACCACCCCCTTCGTGAATTGCAGGTGCATCAGGCACTGCTTAAGGTTGAGGTGGTGGTGGAAGTGCTGCCTTGGTGTCCCTTTGCGTGTGTGGCTTCCTCCCTCCACTTGCTGTACAGAGCTTCCTTTCTCTGCTGCCTCAGCTCCATCTTCCTGTCGTATTGCATTACAGGCCAAGAAGGGCTGTACCTACAGCCACCCTAACTGTAGCAGCTTTTCTATGGACAGGTCACAGAGCTCCTCTGACCTCCCCCTCAGAATGCAGCAACACTTCCTTCCAAAACCAGCAAGTTACCAAAGCTCCTCCAAGAACACATGAGAGTATTTCCACAAACTTTGCAAAAAGAAAAGTGTGAAAAGCGTTTCGCCCGCAAGCTGGATGGTTGCATCTTTTAATAATGATAGTAGGCCATCCCTTGTGCAGCTGAGTGCGTGTCAATATAAAACCAAGCTTGCAAACAGTCTGGTTCAGCCTCAGATAGATGTCAGGGAGAGGGATGGGGTCAGTGGCCATGGAGCAGAATTTGGGGTGGGGACTGAAGACAATGGCCTGGATTTCCATCCTTGAGGCTGGTAGCCGGAGTCAGGAAAATTCCTGACTCAGTACACCAGCCTCGGGAGAAAGTGCCCAGAAGGATAGGATTTTCATCGTGTGTGGGGGGTACACACTGCAGGGGACCTGGGAAAATATTCAGAGGCAGCCACAGGGACTTCCAGGTTGGCTATTTAAAAGGCCCATCTCGGTACTGTGGGACTTAGTTCCAGTTAAATAAAAATAGAAAGGCCCTCCAGTGCTCACACCCCTTTGCACTCCCATGTGGCATCCATGCCACTTCATGCACCCCGCCCACCCCCTATGGCACCTCATGCCCCCATACCAAGGTATGCCCCCCAAGCAATCTCTACAAGCCCTTGCCCTCTCCATGCCAAGCTATGCCCCTCTTCCCACCTCACATGGCCCCAAATGCCCCTTGTGCCAAGCTATAGCACTTCAGTGCCCATACACTGCATCGAACCAATGAACCCTATAGTGACAATAGGATATATTTTTAAAAGCCTTTTAAAACGTCATTCATTCATAACTTTCCAGTCTGCTAAAAAGTCATTTTACTACAGGACAATAAATGCGTCAATCATCCAGACATTTTACAGTTCCAATAGCTCAAAGTGCAAACTTTTGAAACCACTTAGCCTTGTGCATATAAACAATGATGTCTGCTGTAGACTGCAAAGTGAGCCAGAGCTGTCAATCAAGCTATGTTTTCCATGGGACTCAGGTGTTTTAACAGGCTAATGGATTGCTGGGTTCTCAGCCACGCCACATTATGTATACTTGGCTGAGAGCCTGAACGTCCATTGGAGTACTATGCCACCTGAGCCCCAGAAAAAAACATTGCTTGACTGACAGCTCTGGATCTCTGATCTCTGCTACCAATTGGATAATGTTTATTTACACAAGGCTAAAAGGTTTCAAGTTCTGGCAGTTTCACCTATTGAAACTTTAAGGGGTATGGATGATTCTCCTGTAGATAAAGGATGGTGTTAACATGATGAAAAGTTATGAATGAATGATGTTTTTTTTGTACACATCCTATTGTCACTATAGGGTTCATTGGTTCTATACAGCGTAAAGTAGGCCGATGGGCGACAGCTTGGAATGGGTGGCATGAGGGCCATGGAGAGTGGGTGGAGGGGCATAGCGGGGTGTGAGAGGCCATAGTGGTTGTTTGGGCGGCATGCCTTGGCTTGAGGGACATGAGGAGAATCCTTTGAACTTGTCTTTTCTTTTTATCCTTGGCCAGGTCCCCAAGTTGTTGTTAAGATCTGATTAGGGACCAATAATATTGTGTCTGAAGTAGACAAAGTTTGAGATTCAAGACACTTGCTCAGTGACTAAATTACCAATATTACACAAACAAAGATGAGGCAATTGGGTGGTGGTAATGCTCTGGGGACTTGGGTTCGAATCCCACCATAGCTGATGGCGGAATTTGAATTCAATAAAAATCTGGAATTAAAAATCTAATGATGATCATGAAAGCATTGTCGATTGTTGTAAAAAACCATCTGGTTCACTAATGTCCTCTAGGGAAGGAAATCTGCCGTCCTTACCTGGTCTAGCTTACATGTGACTCCAGACCCACAGCAATGTGGTTGGCTCTTAAGTGCCCTCTGAAACAGTCGAGCAAGCCATGCAGTTGTATCTAACCACTACAAAGTCACAAAAAAAAAACGAAACTGGACCGACCAGCCGGCATCGACCTAGACACCGGAAATGAAATTGCAGGGTTAACAGGGCTGAGTTTCTCAAAGTCCTCCTTACTAACAGTGCCAAAATTGGGAGAGCGGTCTAACAGAGAGGCAACAGCCTGACATAGTTGCCTCACGGAATCATATCTTATAGATAATGTCCCAAACACCGCCGTCACCATCCCTGGATTTGGCCTGTCCCACTGGCAGGGCAGAGCCAGCAGAGGTGGCAGCACAGTGGTATACAGTCAGGAGGGAGCTGCCCTGGAGTCCTCAACATCGAATCCGGGCCCCATGAAGTCTCATGGCATCAGGTCAAACACGGACAAGGAAACCTCCTGCTGATTACCACATACTGCCCCTCCTCAGCTGATGAATTAGTGCTCCTCCATGTTAAGCATCACTTGGAGGAAGCACTGAGGGTGACAAGGGCGCAGAATGTACTCTGGATGGGGGACTTCAAAGTCCATCACCAAGAGCAGCTCGGTAGAACCACAACTGACCGAGCTGGCCAAGTCCTAAAGGACATAGCTGCTAGACTGGGTCTGCGGCAGGTGAGGGAACCAACAACATGGAAAAACATACTTGACCTCATCCTCACCAACCTGCCTGCTGCAGATACATCTGTCCATGATAGTATCGGTAGGAGTGACCACCGCACTGTCCTAGTGGAAGCAAAGTCCCACCTTCACAGTGAGGATACCCTCCATCGTGTTGTGGGGCACTACCACCGTGCTAAATGGGATAGATTTCGAACAGATCTAGCAACTCAAGGCCGGGCATCCATGAATCACTGTGGGCCATCAGCAGCAGCAGAATTGTACTCAAACACAATCTGTAACCTCATGGTCTAGCATATCCCCCACTCTACCATTACCATCAAGCCAGGAGATCAACACTGGTTCAATGAAGAGTGAAGGTGGGCATGCCAGAAGCAGCACCAGGCATACATAAAAATGAGGTGTCAACCTGGTGAAGCTATAACACAGGACTACTTCCATGCCAAACAGCATAAGCAGCAAATGATAGACAGAGCTGAGCGATCCCATAACCAATGGATCAGATCTAAGCTATGCAGTCATGAATAGTGGTGGACAATTAAATAACTCACTGGAGGAGCAGAATCCACAAATATTCCCCTCCCCAATAATGGAGGAGCCCAGCACATCAGTCCAAAAGATAAGGCTGAAGCATTTGCTACAATCTTCAGCCAGAAGTGTTGAGTGAATGATCCATCTTGGCCTCCTCCGGAGGACTCCAGCATCACTGATGCCAGTCTTCTGCCAATTCGATTTACTCCACATGAAAACGAGAAATAGATGAAGGCACTGGGTATTGCAAAGGTTATGGGCCCTGACAATATTCCAGCTATAGTGGTGAAGACTTGTGCTCCAGAACTTGCCGCACCCCTAGCCAAGTTGTTCCAGTACAGCCACAACAGTGGCATCTACCTGGCTATGTGGAAAATTGTCCAGGTATGTCCTGTACACAAAAAGCAGGACAAATACTACCCAGCCAATTACCGCTCCATCTGCCTACTCTCCATCATCAGTAAAGTGATGAAAGGGGTCATCAACAGTGCTATTAAGCGGTACTTGCTTAGCAATAACCTGCTCACTGACGCCCAGTTTGGGTTCCACCAGGGCCACCCAGCTACTGACCTCATTACAGCCTTGGTTCAAACATGAACATAAGAGCCGAACTCCAAAAGTGAGGAGAGAGTGACTGCCCTTGACACCAAGGCCTCATTTGACCAAGTGTGGCATTAAGGAGCCCTAACAAAATTGGAGTAAATGGGAATCAGGGGGAAAACTCTCCGCTGGTTGGAGTCATACCTAGCAAAAAGGAAGATGGTCATGGTTGTTGGAGGTCAGTCATCTCATCTCCAAGACATCACTGCAGGTGTTCCACAGGGTAGTGTCCTCGGCCCAACCATCTTCAGCTGCTTCATCAACGACCTTCCTTCCATCAAACATGGGGATGTTTGCTGATGATTGCATGATGTTCAGCACCATTCACGACTCCTCAAATACTGAAGCAGTCCATGCTCAAACGCAGCAAGACCTGGACAATATCCAGGCTTGGGCTGACAAGTGGCAAATAACATTCACGCCACACAAGTGCCAGGCAATGACCATCCCCAACAACAGAGAATCTAACCATCACCCCTTGACATTCAATGGCATTACCATCACTGAATCCCCCATTATCGACATCCTAGGTGTTACCATTGACCAGAAACTGAACTGGACTAGCCATAAAATTACCGTGGCTACAAGGGCAGGTCAGAGGCTAGGAATCCTACGACAAGTAAATCACCTCCTGATCCTCAAAGCCTGTCCACCACCTACAAGGCACAAGTCAGGAGTGTAATGAAATACTCCCCACTTGCCTGGATATGTGCAGCTCCAACAACACTCAAGAAGCTTGACACTGTCTAGGATAAAGCAGCCCACTTGATTGGCTCTCCATCCACAAACATTCACTCCCTCCACCACCGATGCACAATAGCAGCAGTGTGCACCATCTACAAGATGCATTGCAGGAATTCACCAAGGCTCCTAAGACAACACCTTCCAAACGCATGACCACAACCATCTAGAAGGACAAGGGCGGCAGATAGATGGGAACACCACCACCTAGAAGTTCACCTCCAAGTCACTCACCATCCTGACTTAGAAATATATTGCCATTCCTTCACTGTCGCTGGGTCAAAACCCTTGAACTCCATTCCTAACAGCACCGTGGATGGACCTATACCAGATGGACTCCAGCAGTTCAAGAAGGCAGCTCATACCACCTTCTCAAGGGCAACTATGGATGGGCAATAAATGCTGGCCCAGCCAGCGAAGCCCACACCTCATGAATGAATTAAAAAAAAGCTTTGAATAAACATTACTATACAAGTCAGAAAGATAAATCAATTACAATATCTATGTTATACTCTAATATTCAGGTTAAATATGAGATACATGTGAATTAATAGGCAAACTGTGGTCAAACATACCACACTGCACACATAATGGTAGATCCAACCAAGACAGAGTCCATGGATCTCTCAACAACCCACACAGACGTCGGTAAACACTGAGTCTACCAATCACCAATCTCACTGAAACTCTGTTCCTCTCTCACTCATGATGAAATCCAGTCTTTACCTTTGAAGGTCTAACCTGGGGTTTCTCTCTAAACGTCACTCCAACGCAGACGGCATCAAGGGTTTCAATCTCGTGCAGATAACCTTTCCATTTTATTTTTGCACAATTTCATATTTAGTATCATAAAGCTACAAAGGTTTAACCAAATCAAAAGCCAGTGCATATAACAAGTAGGATTAGCAGAATTTAAACATCATAGAATTATCATAACTCAGAAGCTACTTTTTCTCCCACAACTTTTCTTTAAACTCTGAATAGAACTCCAACAGTTAAATGGTTTTTGGCCAGAATCCTTTTATGGTCAACCAAAGGTAGTGAAGATACTTTAAAGTTTTCTTTAGAAACATCGTGACCAGCTTGTGTCTCTATTTTGTACCAGGGTTTTCAACCTTGCTGGTGTGACTGCAAACCAATACTCTGGCAGTCTTCCCCTCTTCAAATATGGATACATATTAGTCATATTATGTGATGCAAATGACTTTCGCACAGGTTTCTCAACTTTCACACAAAAGAACATGGGGTTTCTCTTCCTCTCCTCCTCTGTTAATTTAAACATGCCTTCAAATCGGTCCTTGAAGTTTGCAACAGAAAGCATGTATGTCCGATTGACAACCAGCTTCAAAATGATCTTCCTCAATCACTTCTTCCATAACACATTTTCTCTTTTTGTTTTCATCAACACCAGATGAAAAACTTGCATCAAGGGAGTTTTCCTTTCCTCACTCAAGTCATTTTCTAGCTTATCCAAGAGCTGTGCCAAAGCCGCCTGCACACCTTCATATTCTTCCCATTGAAGTTTCCAAAATGGAACATTCTTTTCCAATTCTTTCACAATTTTATCCAAGTATTTGTTTACTCTCTTATTTTTCAATTTTTTTCAAGCTTATCAATCTTTTCATTCAGCTCAGCAACTACTGTGGTGAGTTCAGTTGTCTTTGTTTACCTGCAGTGCCCTCACATGGGCATTCAGTTCATTTTGGAATCTTTCTTCCAAGATCACTGACTGCTCATTAGACTTTTCCAAGTTATTCGTTAGATCCTCAGTCTGTCTCTTAATTTTTTTCCTATCTATTTCCTATTCAAAGCCTGAATCTGCTCTTCCTTACTGCTCATCTCATTCTTTTTGTTCTTCAGATTGTATTGCAGTTCAAGAATCTCATTGCTCTTTTCACGAAGAAGTTCCAAGAGTTCATCAGTCTTGGTTTTTACTTCTGCATTCAACCAACTGATTCATCAGCAATTCTTTTTCCTGTATAAGGTTTTTTTTCCCACAATACTTAATAGAGACTATTAATACTTTAAGCTCATCAACTTAATTGAATTAATTGAAGACCTACCTTTGTTGAATTTGCTTCTACCAGTTCATTATTTAGACATTTCAAGTCCTCCTTCAAATGTTCTACTTCCTGTGACCAACACTCCATTGGTCTCATTTTTCATGTGCACGAAAATTGGCTCTCTACAATGACCACATTTTCCTTCAATTGCTCGTTATTGATACAAGCTTCTCATGTTCAGCCATAGTCATGTTTAGGTGTTTGGCAAGATCAGCATGATCAGGCACCTGCTGCAACACAGATGTCACCATGTTACCATCTATGCTGGCCAAATCATTACCCAATATAAAATCTACCCCTTCAATAGATAAGCTAAGAACAATTGCCACAGTTACAATTCTGTTGATGAAGTCGCTTCATAAATTGACTTTAAACAAGGGAACAGGTTCATAAATCCCATTAATACCCCCTATTAATACCCTTTCCTTTATCAAACCATCTGGAACACAAATTCTATCATCAGCCACCACTAATGACTTAACTGCCCCAGTATCTCTCAATGTAATAATTTATGTGCTTGTTTTGTTGGAGGAGTAAGGAAACACTTTTCCTTTCTAGCCAAAACCTCCAACAACCTGACTAACTTTAGCAGTAGTGAAGGAAGAATATGACTATCCTGAGCCACATCACCCTGTCTACGTTTCACTTGTACTATTGCTATGGTTTAACGCTCCATTCCTTTCAGGTACAACCTTTTCTAAAGAGCCCTTAAGTGTTCCTATTACTACCAAGAGTTTACCATTCAGCTTCCAACAATGGGCTTTAAGATGCCCTATCTTATGGCAATAGAAGCATACTGGTCAATCCAGATGAGTAAGGCACATCAAACCTTTCATATTTTAGCCTTTAACAAATTCATCCTACATTCCCTTTACTCATTACTGGTTCAAAATGTAACCAAGTGAAAATTCTTCCCACCTCACTAACTTCGCTATATGTTGTAGCTCTATATGTAAATAATAGAACTTGAGTACTGTTTCCAATGGGTAACACTGAGCTGAATGACCTAAAATTGTATGTGAAGCTCTAGATACAGAGAGCTTACTTACAACTGGCTTTGTAAAGAATGAAGTGAATGGATATTTATTTCTGGCAAACAAACGTTTTCTGAATGAAATTGTGCACCCTAATTATCCTGATCCCTACATTGTTCATTTTTAACTGTTTTTAGCAATGCAAAAGTTAAAGAGGGAGATTATATAATACATCTACAAGGATGTGTTTCTCTGTTCTTCTACTTGATAAATTGTTAATCATCAGCTGTCGTTCTTTCCTTGCAGTCAAGCAGGTTCCAGAAAATGTGTTTGGCAGCTTGACTGCCATCTCCTGCAGGCATCGTTGCGCTGCTGGGCCATTTAAAGAACGACAGGGTAAAGGGAAGCTGTGCTGCAGTGGTACTGTCACGGAACCAGTATCCAGAGGCCTAGGCTAATGCTCTGGGGACATGGGTTCAAATCCCACCACCACCATCACAACAACTGGTGGAATTTAAATTCAATTAATTAGTTAAACTGGAATATAAAGCTAATCTCAGTAAAAAAAAAACACTATCATTCATTGTTGCAAAAACCCATCTGGTTCACTAATGTCCAGTAGGGAAGGAAATCTACTGTCCTTACCTGGTCTGGCCTACATGTGACTCCAAACCCATAGCATTGTGGTTGATTCTAAACTGCCCTCTGAAATGGCCCAGCAAGCAACTCAATTCAAAATTCTATTTGTTCAGAGGATGTGAGCATCGCTGGCAAGGCCAGCATTTATTGCCCATCCCTAATTGCCCTTGAAAGGTGGTGGTGAGTCGCTTTCTTGAACTGCTGCAGTCCATGTGTTGTAGGTACATGCACACTGCTGTTAGGAAGGGAGTTCAAGGATTTTAATCCAGCGACAGTGAAGGAACGGTGATATATTTCTAAGTCATGATGGTGAGTGGCGTGGAGGAGAACTTCCAGGCAGTGGTGTTCCCATGTATCTGCTGCCTTTGTACTTCTACTTATAGATAGAGATTGCGAGTTTGGAAGGTGCAGTCGAAGGAGACTTGGTGAGTTGCTGGAGTGCATCTTGTAGAAGGTACGCACTACTGCCAATGTGTGTCAGTAGTGGAGGGAGCGAATGTTGAAGGTGGTGGATGGGGTACCAATCAAGTGGTGTCCTGGATGGTGTTGAGCTTCTTGAATCTTGTTGGAGCTGCATTCATCCAGGCAAGAGCACAGTAATTCATCACACTCCTGACTTGTGTCTTGTAGATGGTGGACAGGCTTTGGGGTATCAGGTGAGTTACTCACAGCAGAATTCCCAGCCTCTGACCTACTCTTGTAGCTATAGTATTTATATGACTGATCCAGTTCAGTTTCTGGTCAGTGGTAACCCAAGGACATTGGTGATGGGTTAGTCGACATTCAATGGCATTACCATTGCCAAGGGGAGATGTTTGGATTCTCTCTTGTTAGAGATGGTCATTGCCTGGCACTTAAGTGGCAAGTAACATGAGCACCACATATCAGCCCAAGCCTGAATGTTGTCCAGGTCGGCTTGCCTACTGGCACAAACTACTTCAGCGTCTGAGTCTTCAAGGTGCTGAACGTTGTGCAATCATCAGCAAACATCCCCACTTCTGACTTTATGATGGAAGGAAGGTTATTGATGAAGCAGCTGAAGGTGGTTGGGCTGAGGACACTATCCTGACGAACTCCTGCGGTGATGTCCTGGGACTGAAATGACAGACCTCCAACAACCACAACCATATTCCTTTTGTGCTGGGTGTGACTTCAGCCAGAGGAGAGTTTCCCTCGACTCCTATTGACCAGTTTTGCTAGAACCCTTTGATGTCACACACGATCAAATGCTGCCTTGATGTCAAGGGCAGCCACTTTCACCTCACCTCTGGAGTTCAGCTCTTTTGTCCATGTTTGAACTAAGGCTGTAATAAGGTCAGGAGCTGAGTGGCACGGCGGAACCCAAACTGAGCATCAGTGAGCAGGTTATTGCCGAGTAATTACTGCTTGATAGCATTGTCCATGACACCTTCCATCATTTTGTTCATGATTGAGAGTAGACTTATGGAGTAGTAATTGGCCAGATTGGGTTTATCCTCTTTTTTGTGGACAGGAGATGCCTGGGCAATTTTCCACATTGCCATGTAGATGCCAGTTTTGTAGCTGTACTGGAACAGCTTGGCTAGCGGAGCAACTAGTTCTGGAGCACGAGTCTTCAGTACTATTGCTAAAACGTTGTTAGAGCCCATAGCTTTTGCAGTATTCAGTACCTTGATATCACATGGACTGAATCAAATTGGGTGGATGAAGACTGGCATCTGTGATGCTGGGGACCTCTGGAGGAGACAGAGATGGATCATCCACTCTGCACTTCTGGAAGAAGATTGGTGCAAATGCTTCAGCCTTGTCTTTTGCATCAATATGCAGGGCTCCCCCATCATTTAGAATGGGGATATTTGTGGAGTCTTCTCCTCCCGTTAGCTGTTTAAATGCTCACCACCATTCACAACTAGATGTGTGCAGGACTGCAGAGCTTAGGAGTGATCCGTTTATTGTGGGAATGCTTAGCTCTGTCTATCACTTGCTCTTTCCACTGTTTAGCATGCATGTAGTCCTGTGTTGTAGCTTCACTAGTTTGACACTTTATTTTTAGGTATACCCGGTGCTGCTTCTGGCACGCTCTCCTACACTCTTCATTGAACCAGGACTGATCTCCCGGCTTGATGGTAATGATAAAATGGGGGCTATGCTGGGCCATGCGGTTACAGATTGTGGATGGATAAATTCTGCTGCTGCTGATGGCCCACAGTGCCTCATGGATGCCCAGACTTGAGTTGCTAGATCTGTTCAAAGTCTCTCATTTATCATGATGGTAATGCCACAGAACATGATGCAGGGTATCCTCAATGTGAAAGCGGGGCTTCATCTCCACAAGGACTGTGTGATGGTCAGTCCTACCAATGCTATCATAGGCAGATGCTTCTGTGACAGGTAGATTAGTGAGGACAAGGTTAATTAGGTTTATCCCTCTTGTAGGTTCCCTCACCACCTGCCACAGATCCAGTCTAGCAGCTATGTTATTTAGGACTTTGCCAGCTCGGTCAGTCGTGGTGTTACCAAGTCATTCTTGGTGATGGACATTGAAGCTCCCCACCCAAACTATATTCTGAGCCCTTGCCTCCCTTGGTGCTTCTTCCAAGTGTTGTTCAACATGGGCGAGTACTGATTCATCAGCTGAAGGGTGGCGGTACATGGTAATAAGTGGGAGGTTTCCTTGCCCATGCTTGACCTGATGCCATGAGACTTCATGGGCTCCAGATTCAATGCTGAGGACTCCCAGGGCAGCTGCCTCCCAACTGTATACCACTGTGCTGCCACGTCTGCTGGGTTTGTCCTGTCACTGGGACAGAACGTACTCAGGGATGGTGATGGAGGAGACTGGGATATTGTCTACAAGGTATGATTCTGTGCAGTATGACTACTTTAGCCTGGAGCTAATCAGTGGGGCAGCTCTCCCAATTTTAGCACAAGCCCCCAGGTGTTAGTAAGGAGAACTTTTCAGGGTTGAGAGAGCTTGGTATGCCATAGAACCATAGAAAAGTTACAACACAGAAGGAGGCCATTCGGCCCATCTTGTCCATGCCAGCCCGAGGACACCCAGGTGCCCTTTCTAATCCCACCTTCCTGCACCCGGCCCATAGCCCTGCAGCTCACAGCATTTCAGGTGCAGATCCAGGTACTGTTTAAAAGAGTTTAGAGTTTCTGCCTCTACCACCAACTTGGGCAGCAAATTCCAGACACCCACTACCCTCTGCGTAAAAAAGTTCCTCCTCATGTCCCCTCTAAACCTTCTGCCACTTATCTTGAATCTATATCGCCTGGTTCTCCAATTCTCCACCAAGGCAAACAATTTTATCCTGTCTACTCTATCTATTCCCCTCATAATTTTGTACACCTCAATCAAGTCACCTCTCCGCCTTCTTTGTTCTAAGGGAAATAACTCCAAACTATCCAATCTCTCCTCATAGCTACACTTTTCTAACTCTGGCAACATTCTGGTAAACCTCCTCTGCACTCTCTCCAGAGCTATTACGTCCTTCCTGTAATGTGGTGACCAGAACTGCACACAATACTCCAGTTGTGGCCTCACCAGTGATTTATACAAATCCAACATTATATCCTTAATTTTATATTCCATACCTCTGCCAATGAAGGAGAGCATTCCATATGCCTTCTTTACAACCTTGTCTACTTGAACTGCTGCCTTCAGGGACCCATGTACTTGTACGCCAAAATCTCTCACTTAATCGACCCCTCTTAGTATATTCCCATTTATTGTGTAATCCTGCAACTGTTTGACCTCCCTAAATGTATGACCTCACACTTCTCTATGTGAAAATCCATCTGCCACTCTACCACTCACTCCACCAACCCATCTATATCATTTTGGAGATTATGGCTATCCTCTACACTATCCACTACTCGGCCAATCTTTGTGTCATCTGTAAATTTCCCAATTATGCCCTCCACCATCACATCCAAATCGTTAATATATAACACAAACAGCAAGGGTCCCAACACCGAGCCCTGTGGAACACCACTTGAGACAACTTTCCATTCGCAAGGGCATCCATCGACCATTACCCTTTTGTTTCCTGTTACAAAGCCAACCTTTTATCCAGTTTGCCACATTACCCTGAATCCCATGGGCTTTTACTTTCCTGACCAATCTGCCATGTGGGACCTTGTCAAATGCCTTGCTAAAATCCATGTACACAACATCCACTGCACTACCTTCATCAACCCTTCTTGTCACTTCCTCAAAGAATTCAATCAAATTTGTGAGGCAAGACCTTCCTTTAACAAATCCATGCTGACCATCCCTGACTAGTCCATACCTTTCCACATGACAGTTAATCCTATCTCTCAGGATTGATTCTACTAATTTGCTCACCACTGATGTAAGACTAACTGGCCTATAATTGTTTGGCATTTCCTTTGATCCCTTTTTAAACAATGGAACTACGTTTGCATTTCTCCAGTCCTCCGGTACCTCCCCGGTATCCAATGAAGATTGGAAAATCATCCTCGGAGCATCTGCTATCTCCTCCCTGACTTCCTTCAGCAGCCTCGGAAACAATCCATCTGGCCCTGGTGACTTATCAACTTTCAAGGATTTCAACCCTTTGAGTACTTCCTCTCTCTTTATGACTATCCCGTCCAGTATCTCGCAGTGTTCCTCCTGGACTACTATATCTACATCCTCCCTTTCCTTTGTAAACACAGAGACAAAATATTCATTCAAAACCCTTCCCACAGCCTCTGCATCTGCACACAAGTTTCCATCTTCATCTCTGATAGGTCCCACTTTTTCCTTAACTAACCTTTTAGCATTAACGTATTGGTAAAACATCTTTGGGTTATCTTTAACTTTACTTGCTAATCTTTTTTCATGCCCTCTCTTTGATTTCCTTATTTCCTTTTTCACTTCGTCCCTGCACTTCCTATATTCGTCTAGGCTATCTGCAGTGCTTAGTTCTTTGTACCTATCGTACGCTTTCTTTTTCTGTTTGATCTTCCCCAGTATTCCTACAGACAACCAGGGGGGTCTAGATTTGGCAGTACCACTCTTATTTTTGTAGGGGACATGTCTACTTTGCCATTGTTGTTTCCGCCGTCTAGATCAATGCCAAGTGGTCCATCCTGTTTCATTCCTTCTGGACTTCATAACAGTTTGATACAACTTACTGGGCCATTTCAGAGGGCATTTAATTGCTCTGCATCTGGAGTCACATGGAGGCCAGACCATGTAGGGACTGCAGATTCCCTTCCCTAAAGGGAATTAATGACACGGATGGGTTTTTTGACAATCGTCGTGGTTCACCAATACCAAGACTAGCTTTTAACTTCAGATTTATTAATTAAATTTCAATTCCATCAGTTGCCGTGGTGGGGTTTGAAGCCATATCCCCAGAGCATTAGCCTGGGCCTCTGGATTACTAGTCCAGTGACATTACTACTACACCACCACCTCCCCTTGAATAAAGAAAATAATAGAAAAAGGAAATAGAAAAGTGTAGGGTATTTGACAGTGGTAAGTAAAAATGCTTTCTGGTTTTGTTTTGCTCCTAATTTGATTAGCAGTGGCACAAATGGACCAAAAGCCACCCATCATATGCAGCAGCTGATGTTCAGTTTCATTGACTGCGATGGAACTCAATATCAGGTGTTGCATAATGGCAGGTAGCCAACACGATGTCACCTGTTTTGCACTACCACCTGAGATGCATTTCAATCCCAAAGAATATTCAGAAATGTGGTTTACTTTGCAAACATAATTAAACATTCTGAAGAAGAGATAATGGCCAGGTTTTGTGGTAGTAATAATGGTATCAGCATCTGCCTTCATTATTCCTCTGAAACAAATTGCAACTTCCAGAGTCTGCATCTACACATTTAAAAATGGAAAACCAGAATTGCTGTCAGTGATTTGACACTTCTCCATAGGGTGCTTTGATGAAAACCCCACAGACTGCAATTAATTAGAAATAAATGAACTGACACCAACTTGCTTTTCTTTTAATGCAGTAAAAGGCCCTGCCAAAGTTACATCTCACTGAGTTTTGTGTAACTGGCTTTTTTGTGGTGTAATAAAATCACAATTAGTGCTGAACAACCTCTCTAGCCCTGAAAAACTAATTTTCTATTTATGGAATGTCAACTTTCTCCATTATTTTTTAAAAGTTGCATTTTTTTTAAGCTCGTGATATTTCAGTTTCTAGCTTAATCCCATGCGTGTGTTCCAATCATTTATTGCGCTCTCTGTAAACTTATATTAAAATGTGAAGGACAATCAATACTTTTTACTTCCTAGTTTGCTATCTGTGAGAATACTTCAGTGTGATCAGTTGCATATCCTGCTGATGATATTGCTGTTGCAGAATACCTGGAAATTCCCTTGACTTGACACCTGATTCAAACTAACATTGGGAAAGGGAAAATCCATGCCATGGAAATGGCTAGATCTTAGTGGACAGTTTTCTTCGAGGTCCCTTGTGATGGAACTACACAGAAGTTGTGACATTCACTTACAACAAATCACTAAATAAATCCTAATATCACTGGTTATTGATATTGAATCGTTTGGTATGCAAGATTGTCATCTGTGATTGTCTGTCATAGCATAACTCATACTAACAAAATTATTGAAAACAAATGTTAAATATAAATTTTCCTCATTATTACATCAAATTCACTGGAATTGCACTGGGAGGTACCAGTTTGAAAACTATACCTGCCAGTAGCAGTGTAGGGCTGTAAGACTAGGCATTACAACACTCAGCCCCTAGCTCAGTGGTGTGTTTGATCGCTATTTTTCAGTTATTGATTTTAATGGTCAGGAAATCAGTCCATCACCATACCAGAGAAGTTCAGAGCTTTAGTACCCCATTGCTCTCTGGCCAGCAAATCAAAGCTCTGTGTATGCATGCTGGTAGACATGTGACAAGATACATTCATCACCACCTTATTGTTATTGAGAAGCCTATGACACATTTTGGAAATCTGATGATATTAAGAGTGATAACTGAACAGCTTCCAGGTGGTGAGCTGGACTACCTTTTAATTTTCACTTCCAACAACTAGAGCTGGTATATTTAGCACGAAGCAGAAGTGCCGTGAGACTGCCTCCTAGGTTTCTCTAAAACTGCTTCCTTATGTTCAATTTGGGGTTCCTTTGAGCCAGAGTTATGTTACACATCTAAGGAATGATCTTCCAAATGGGCACTAGTGGCATGGAACCCTTCTCCCACCAGTAGTGCCTCGCTGGTAGATTGGATTCCCCACAGTCAGTGTGCGCTTGAAAAATTAACTTGTTAATGTAATTGTAAAGCAATTTTGGCTTTGCCTTGTGACAAAAATGATTACTATGGGCCAGGAGCATTTTCTATTCACGGCCTCTTTCCAAGGCATAATAAAGTCTAATGGAGTTAGTAACTCTCAGATGCCACCTCAATCCTTTGGCCTTATTACACACAGCACAGTGTGTATATTTTACAGTATAAAAGCATAAACAATATTGTATATTTCTCCAAGAGATGCACCAAAAGAGTGCTGCATACCACCAGTTTCAAACATCTGAAAATAGTGAATTAAAAATGTAAGAAATCAAAAGACAGAAAAGATTTTTAAAAATAGTTCTTCACCACTCTTGCCGTCAGCCACTCTAGGGGCTGAATTTTGGGGGCAAGTTGATGGGCGGGCGCGTACCGGCGCGCTTCTGATCAGCTCCCCTGATTGGAGGCGCGGTGCCATTTTCATGGAAGCGCTATGCGCTCCCTGTGTGGGAATGGGTGGGGGGGATTGCCAAAATCTAAGTGCAGCTAAGAGCTAAGTGCAGCCTCAGGGAGATCGTCTGTAAATGTAACGAAGACAAAAATAGAAAAATAAAATTTCCCTTACATGTCCCCTCATGTGACAATGTCTCATGAGTTGGGACATGTCCATAAATTTTACAAAATCTTTATTAAAATTTTTAAAGCCTACACGAAGCCTCATCCCACCCGTGGATGATGTTTCATATTTTTTCTATTCCCTGCCGGGACTCCTGGCCTACCCGCCAACCTTAAGGTTGGACGGGCAGGTCTTTTAATTACTCAATTGACCCTGTCAATGGCCTCAATTGGCCATTGACAGGTTGGTGGGCGCGCAGCTGATTTTGCTGCGCTCCCGACTTCCTGAAAATTTAAATCGGGCGCGGTGACATCGGGAGTTCCCCCCAACGTCACCGCGCGTCATTTTACATGTCGGCGAGCAGGCCCTGTCCTGCCCCCACTCACCAACTCGTAAAATTCTGCCCTAGAAGTAACAAGACAAAATTCTGAAACTACTTTCTGTAAAAGGGTTGCCGCTGTCTTTTTTATTCCTTTCTGATGCAATTTCATAGTTTTAGGCTAAGGAGCGGTAGATTTAAATCAGAGATGAGGAGGAATTACTTTTCTCAAAGGGTCGTGAATCTGTGGAATTCACTACCTCAGAGTGCAGTGGATGCCGGGACGCTGAATAAATTTAAGGAGGAGATACACAGATTTTTAATTAGTAATGGGTTGAAAGGTTATGGGGAGAGGGCGGGAAATTGGAGTTGAGGCCGAAATGAGATCAGCCATGATTGTATTGAATGGTGGAGCAGGCTTGAGGGGCTGAATTGCCTACTCCTGCTCCTCGTTCTTATGTTCTTATAACAAATTTCTGATACTTACCAAAGAGTAATGCCCAGCAAGAAACCTTGAATTAATAATTACGTCTATTTTGCCTGTAATGATAATCAGGGTAAAATCAGCAAAAACTATTTGAGGGGAATATTGTAAAATGGTGTAATAAAACATTTTGTATGGGACACAATGATGATACACAAGTTGTTTAGTAATAGTATTTCAGAGAATTTGTTTCAGATTAAATATCATGATATCCTAATCCCACAAGAATCCAAACTACTAGATTCCTGTATGATTGATAAAATGATCCTAGTACTATTTTAAAAATACAGTGGATATAAAATATTTTAAAAATTACATCTGCATGCACGTCTCGTCTACAAAGTGTTATCTTTCGTTACGTTATCATATCTTTGCGTCAACTTTTCCTATTATAAATTCTTACATCCACATTTTAAAAAAAATTTGCCTTGTCAAGCTTAAACCTTCCCACAACTGACAATTCTGTAACTCCTCAGTCTGCAATGCAAAGAAATTCCTGTGCCAAGTACTATATAAAAATAAGGACAGCATGTATGACTTTCAAGTGGGGATTGGATTATGACAGCTTGTCCAATTATCCCCTGCCTTGTAACCGCATATCATGTGACTCCCCAAGAGGTTGACTGATAAATATACCTACTGTTATTTATTCACTTATTCCTTTGCTAAATAAATTGAACCTAAAACAAGATTTGATGTAATGCGCTTCTCAAAGGCAAAAGCGAAAGCTTAGGCGCATAAGATAATTTAAATAGCGAAAATAATTAACGAAAGAGTTGTTATGTTTGTTTTCTCCATATGTTGCAGGAAGTTTACCCTAGATTTCTGCGTGAAGATACTCTCAAAGATATACATTTGGAATTCACCTCCGGAAGTGACACAAGATACGGGAGCCAAATGGAGTCTGAACAGTATCATTTTTTTCATTGCATCTTGTTCTTCCTTCACTTCCTCTCTCTCTCTCCAACAAATCCTCAAGACTCTTCTGCCTTTACTCCAGCTAAAGGGGACTTTTCTGTCAGCCTGTCATACCTTATCTTTCTGCTCTCCCAATTACATAAGAAAGCCTTTTTCTTATTGCTGTACCACCTACTGAGGTCACAAGAAGAGCGAGTAGCAGAAGTTTCAGCAGGCCCTACATTCCACAGATCCTGCTTCCTTTTACTAAATCAGGCTGCAAAGGCATCTACAAAACTACAGCAGAAATTCTGGCATAAATTTGTTCAGGTCAGAGCCCCAGCACTACTGAATTCTGCCCAATTTCCTGTCCCCTCAGATTATACTGGTGTCCCACCCAGGCCCTGAGGAAATTCGGGGGCAGAGGCTTGTACCTAATGGAAAGTTCCTCCAAATGGGCATTTTATTTTCTCATACTGGGCCTGAACATGGGGAAGCCGATTGGATTTGTTAGGTGATCAGGTAACAGAATGCGGCTTGATTTACTGATAACACTAACAGCCACTTGACAATGAGACGGTAATTTATATTCTGAAAGTGTCCCTTAAGGTCACGGTGACACACATCTGTTAATGTGTACGTGCTCTATAAGCCAAGCTATACATTTTAAGCAAACAAAATGTAGCTATTTCTGAAACACACCTGCAATCGTTTTTTGTGGAAAATATAATAGGACTTCCAGTTCAATGGGAGATATTTGGCTTGGCATGTTCAGATAAACCAATAAACTGCTGAATGACAGTTCTACTGAGATAATGGATCTGGAAAAATAAATAGGAAAAGTTCTGTAGAATGTCTTGATGTTCCATGAAATCCCGGTTATGGTTCTGAAATCTTTTGCCAGCATTCTGTGTCGATTCCAAAGTTTACTGATTTTCCAGTTCTGAGTGGAATACAGCACTGAAGAAGGCCATTCAACTCATCATGCCTGTGCCAGCTCTTTGAAAGAGCTTTCAAATTTGTGCCACTGCCCTGCTCTTTCCCCAAAGCTTTGTATTTTGTCCTCTTCAAGTATTTATCCAACTCCTTTTTTAAAGTCGCTACTGAATCTGCTTTCCCTACCCTTTCAGACAATGCATACCAAGCCATAACAACTTGCTGTATAAACAAAAAAATCTCCCTTCTCATCACTCCCCTTTTTTTGCCAACTACATTAAATTTGTATTCTCTTGTCACTGACCCACCTGTCAGTGGAAACAGTTTCTCTCTTGTAAGAGACTAAGACCTCACACTGTAATTTTTTATAGTGCATTATTATTTCTAAAATATTAAAACTGAACAAAGATCTTTAAAATGGCTGAACCTATGTCTGTCTATGACCCCTGAATAAAAGAAGCTACTTGACAGTTTTGGAAAACTTGCACTTTGTTATCTCTGAGGAGCCACTAATAACCACCTGTGGACTGTACAGCCTAAATTCAAAGCGAGCTACACAAAGGCCATCTGAATTTAATAACCCAGGCTGGCCAGGAGGAGATGGATCATCTGTTAGGACAAAGACCCTCAACTTTCAGTTCCATTCCTAATGGCTGAAAATTTAAGTCTCTGGAATCCAGATGATGGATACACATCCTTTGTCAAAGAGGGTGGAGAGGTGGGAGTTATGTGACATAGGCCTCTGGCTTGTGGAACAAGTAACACTGCCTTGCTGAACTGAAAACTCAGTCTGCTGTTTGCCATCTAACTAGCAGCTTCACAAACAAGGAGCTCTTGCCCAGGTGAAATACCTGGCCCCCATCTACACTGCTTCTGCTGGAAATTCTGTACCATCATCTACAAGATTGATTCATCTCTGCATGCCTATCTCATCATGTGAAGTCAACACCACTGGAAAAGTGAATTTTACAGCATCGGTTTTTAGCCCACTGACCTCCGTGAAGGAATGCCTCATTGGACTTTGATTTTGGACTCCGGAAACCATGTGAAACAATATTTATTTTCTCTGTGGTCTCTGTACTGTAAAACCTTCTTTTCTCTGTCCCTCTCTTTACTGTCTGAGTGTGGCAGCTACGTTTCAACCCTCCTTTTACAGTTTATATGTGTGTAATAAATTAACCCTTTTTTAGTTTACCCTATCTCAATTTTGATGTGGGGTTATTAATAGAAAATTGGATCACGCCAAAACAGAGGGGTTGGGAAATACACCACTGCTTATAAAGAGAGAAACAAATCATGTTTATGGACGAGAGGAGCAATTTGTGCTGTTTAATTTAACCCCCCACCTGTCTGTAACACTCAATTTACTCTGTCAAACCCTTTCTCAGCATCCTTCCATCTATAAAAGATGATGAACATGCAGCAAACAAATCCATTTCAGATGGGGTGTCTTCATATGGCACAACATTGCTGATGGCTGAAGAGGCTAATCCTTTAGAGGCAAGTTCTTCCACAAGTGTTGCACATGATGCTATCAGGTGTTGTTGTTGGTTTTTGCTTTTGGCATGGGCGTCCGTTGCCAACTTGGTGTAGTCGCTGGCCTTCGTGGTAGTGCATGCCAGCCCACAGATAAACCATCTTCCTCTGTCATCAGCTAGTGAATCCCAGGTGTGATGTCTAGCATCCTTGAATAGCTGGTGCTTTGGACACCCAACTGGTCATCTGGCTCCAGCTGCCTCACCATACAGGAAGTCCTTAGGCATGCAACCATCTTCCATCATGCCACGTGCCCGAGCCAACGAAGCCGCCTCTGTTCAATGAGTGCTAACAAACTTGGGAACTCTGTCTTTGAGAGGGCTGCCCTATTTGTGATTTTGTTCTGCTAGGATATGCCCATAAGGTGCCACAGACAGCAAAGATGTAAATTGTTGAACTTCTTTTCTTGATAACTGTAAGTCGTCCATGTTTCATAGCCATACAGCAAGTTGCTGAGAACAAAGGTCCCATTAGCTTGGTCCTAAGGGTCAACTTAATGTTATTCCATGTGCATTTCATGAGCAGCCAGTGGTGGTAGCTGCTTTCCCTATGAATGTATCAAGTTCTGCATCAAGGGACGGATTATCTGTCACCATGGACTCAATGTAGAAGAATTTGCTAACCACTTCCAGCAGTTGTTATTTAATGTGATCAGGGCGGAGATGCAATACATTGTTCCATGAACACAGTTTTCTTAATGTTTATAGTCAAGGAAAACGAGTTATAGGCAAGGGAGAGACAGTCCATAAATCTTGGTAGCTGAGTTTCTGTGTGAGTGATGAGCACAACATCATCAGCATAGAGGAGTACTCTGATCAGGACACGACAGCCAGAATTATTACCTCGTTAGGCAGGCTTGGCGGAGGTGGGTGGGAGCGGTTGGGAAGCCGACTGCCGCCCACGATCGGGGCTGGACCATGATTTCACATTGGCGGGCCAATTAAGACTCGCCCAGTGTGAAACGTTTGCTGCAGCACTGTCTGTGTTACGGGGTGGGGGGAGGAGGGCAAGCCTGCAAGTTCGCACATGCGCCTTGGAGCGCACAGGAAAAGCTCCAAGGCACAAAGCTGCCTCAGGGAGATGAAGATATAAAAAAGAATAAAAATGAAGAATTTTAAGGTGTTAAAAAACATGTCGCCTCATGTGACTCTGTCACATGAGCAGGGACATGTTAGAAATTAGTATGAAATTTATTTGTTTTTTTTAAATGACGGATCCAAACCTCATCCCATCCGTGGATGAGGTTTCGCAAAAATGTAAAGGTCACTTGGCCTTTTCACCTGCCCGCCAACCGTAAGCTTGGATGGGCATCGAAAAATTTAATTTAATTACATTGTTAATGGCCTTAATTAGCCTGTTAATTGTCAGCAGGCGCACTTGCCGACACCCACGCACTGAAATATCGCGCATGTGCACAATGACATCGGGACGTTCGCCCAACGTCATTGCACATCATTTTACATTTGCATTGGGCACGTGCCCACCCAGCGAGCTAAAAATTCTGGCCAATGTGTTTCTGTCTTCAGTTTCAGTCTTGATAGATTGTAGAGCCTGCTGTCTGACTTATTGTGCAAGTAAACGCCTTCCATGTCTGCAGGGAAGGCAAAGGTTAAGTGCATGGAGAAGAAGATGCCAAACAGAGTGGGGGCTAGATCACAGTCCTATTTCAATCTATTCTTCACTCTGAAATTGTTGTAAGTGGAGCCAACAAGTGCAATGCATATTGTCATGGAAAGAGCTGATGAGACTGAGGAGCTTTGCTGGGCAGCCAATTTCCCCCAAAACCTTGTAGAGTCCTGTTCCCCTAATGGTTTTAGAATGCCTTAGGTGAGATCTACGAAAATAGGGTATGAAGAAGAGTCATACAGACTTGACATGTTAGCTCTGTTTTTTTTCTCTCCACAGATGCTGTTAGGCCTGCTGAGTTTGTCCAGCATTTTCTGTTTTGTTTCAGATTTCCAGCATCCACAGTATTTTACTTTTATATTGGGGTAGAGGTATACCCTGTTCTCTAAACTCTTTAGTAGCTGGCGTATGGATAAGATCATGTCCACAGTAGATCTGTCAACACGGAAACTGCACTGCGCTTCCAGGTGCACTCGGTCTGCAAGTAGATGGAGTCTTTTCAGTATGATCCTAGCAAAAGACCTTCCCTGTGATGCTAAGGAGTCAGATGCCCCCATTGTTGCAGTTACCTCCATCGTTTTTTTTTGATATAGAGCGATGATTTTCGCAGATATGGAAGGAGTCTACTTGCACAATAAATCAGATAATAGGCTCTAGAATCTATCAAGATTGAAACTGAAGACAAAAACACATTAGCCAGAATTTTTAGCTTGTCGGACGGGCATGCACCCAACACGAACGAGCGTAAAATGATATGCAATGACGTTGGGCAAGCATGCTGATGTCATTGTGCACTTGCGCGATATTTCAGTGCGTGGGTGTCGGCAAGTGCGCCTGCTGACAATTAACAGGCTAATTAAGGCCATTAACAATGTAATTAAATTAAATTTTTCGATGCCCATCCAAGCTTATGGTTGGCGGGCAGGTGAAAAAGGCAAGTGTATCTCCTGTGGAACCAAGCCTACTTTCTAGCAGAGAAGGAGGTCATTAAGGTGTGGCAACCGATAGGACTTTCTATGCTTGAACAGTTGTACTAGGATTCCATCCTTGCCAGGGTATATTTGACAAGTGGTCTATGCCCTTCTCGAGCTTGAGCGATGAGGGTTCTTCATCTAATTCATCCATGACAGGAAGCTATGAAAGAGCGTCAAGCGCGGGCTGGGAGATGTTCGTATCACAGGAGTATAGCTCACAGTTGTGTTCAGCCCAGCAGGACATCTGTTTAATTTTGCTGGTGAGTACTTCACAATCTGTCGACTTCAGCGGACCAACTCTGGTGATGGTAGGATCAAGGGCATTCTTGATCCCTTCATGTTTAGCTATGAGATTTTCATTGTCATAGGCAGTTTGGATTTCTTGACATAAATTGATCCAGTGTTTCTTTGCACAGTAACTCCCTATCTTTTGCATGGCTGTCTTGGTTACTTTTAGGTTGTGCAGTGTTTTAGCTGTCGGGCTTATACTGTGCACCATGTAGACTTGGTTTTTTGCATCAATGTTAGAGGTCATCTTACCAGTCCTTGTTGTGGGTTCTGCGTTTATCAAATGATGCTCCTGCTGCTTCATAAATGATTGAGCTTAGTGATTTACAAGCTTCATCAATACCAACATTAGTTCTCCCTGGTAAATCTTTGCTGAGTAGCAATCATTCTAGCAACAGTGCGAAGTGCTGGTATTTGACATTATGACTTGTGCAATGGATGTTGATGCATGATGGGCCATCATGTTTGGAACTGTGAAACTTTTGGGAGTACACCTTCACTCTGCTGCTGACAAGAGATTGGTCGGTGTTGCAATCTGCACTGTGTTAGGTGTGGGTGTGGAGAGCGCTGGGCAGATTATGCCTTCTCACGATGACTAAGTCTAGATGATGCCAATGTCCAGACCTTGGGGATGCCATGATACCTTGTGGCGTTAGCTGCCCTGGAAGAAGGTATTGGCAATGCAGAGCTCATTCAGCTCACAGAGCTCAAGAAGGAGTTGTCCATTATCATTGATCTTGGCCCCTCAAGGCAACCAAGGCATGTTGACCATGAATTACTGTCTACCCCAACACATGCATTGGAGTTAGCCAGGATAAACAACCTTTCACTATTTTGAATGTTCGTCAGAACGTCACCTAGATGCTGGCATACAGAGTTGGTGCATAAGCACATATGATGTTGATGGTGCCTCTATCAGATGACATGGAGAAGAGGAGCTCCGAGGTTGCTATTGGCGAATCAATTGACTGTCAGCTGGTTGCTCACTCCTACGCCATGCTCACGGTGGTCTTCAACACTCTTTGCAAGCCAGTAAAAAGTGTAATTAGCCTCAAGAATAGAGTCTGTGTCAGCTAAACTGGTTTCTTGTAGAGCGGCAATGTTGACACCAGGCTTGTGTAGCTCACAGTCAATCAGGACCATATTGCGTACACTTTCTGTGGAATGAGTATTGTTGTTCATGCCAGGGTACATGGTCCTCACATTCGAGCTTCCAAGCTGAAAGATTACCTTTCTTTATTTGCTGTGTAAACCTAGGTGTGGTTTTAGTTAGTGCAGACTGGCCTAGCATCTGTACCTCCCTCTCGACCTTCTAGACTGATATCCAGAGGAAAGACGAAAGCCTATACAACGTCTACAACCTAGTCTGTTGCAGGAGTTGGCGAAAGGAACTAACTTCAAGATAGTGGACGGCTGGAGTGCTGTGCAGATGGCTCCAACAACAGGCTGCCATGCTCAGCTTTAATACTCAGGGGCGGTGGGGGGAAAAAGGCCATCAAATCAGGTGGGGTTGGTGGCAGCCGTTTTTAAATAGGTCTTTTCTTCAGGCGGAGCTGAGGTGTGGTAATTATGGTTTCATTTGTAAATAAGCAGAATGTGTTCCACCTAAGAAGTGCCTGCTGATCAACTCTATCTATAGTACCAACTCGGCCATCCCACAACAAGCATGCAACTGGAGCTCACAGATCCCAACATGAGGCCTGGTGTGCTGCATGGCCAGAGTGCGGTTGAAAGCCATGGGGACTGAGGGGATGGACTGGCCCTGGAAGCTGCTCTTTGGAGTCGGGGAGGGAGGGGCCCTTCACTCCAGCATTCCAGCTGGGAGTTGCTCTCCTGGGTCCAGCTGGGGCTACCCTGAGGCCTCAAGTGGCTGCGGGAGACCTTACTGATTAACTAGAGGCTGCATGTCTTCAGCCTAGTTTTTGTGCATGGAGTGGCTAATTTTGAGCATTGAGTGTCTTAGTGTGAGGTTTACTTTATTTTGGGGGAATATTGCTGTGGTGAGCAGTTATTTTTGGGAGATTTAGTGCTGGTGGCAGTTTTTTGTGGGGATTGATTCTTTTGGTGAGGTGTTTATTTGGTGGGTTTTAGTGCTGTGGTGGGCTTTATGGAGGGATTAAGTGCTGTGATATGTTGGGGTCTATTGGAGGGATTTAGAGCAGTGATGAGAGGTTTATTGGAAGGTTTTTTGGGGATTTAGTACTGTGTTGAGGGGATTTAGTAATACAGTGAGGGGCTGTTGGGGGTGTTAATACTGCGGTGGGCCTCTCAGTAGTTATAGTGCTGTAATGGGGGATTACTGAGGTGGTTTAGAGCTGTGGGTTTTACTGAGGGGATTAATGTTTTTTAATCATTTCTGGGATGTGGGTTTTGCTGGCTGGGCCAGCATTTATTGCCCATCCTTAATTGCCCTAGAGATGGTGATGGTGAGCTGCCCTCTTGAACCACGGTGTAAGTACACCGACAGTGCTGTTAGGAAGGGAGTTCCAGGATTTTGACCCAGTAATAGTGAAGGAACTGCAGCGATATATTTCCAAGTCAGGATGGTGTGTGGCTTGGAGCGGAACTTCCAGGTGGTGGTGTTCCCATTAATCTGCTGCCCTTGCCCTTCTAAATGGTAGCGGTCATGGGTTTGGAAGGTGCTGTCTAAGGACGCGTGATGAGTTCCTGCAGTGCATCTTGTAGATGGTACACACTGCTGCTACTGTGTGTCAGTGGTGGAGGGAGTGAATGTTTGTGGATGCGGTGCCAATCAAGTGGGCTGCTTTGTCCTGGATGATGTTGAGCTTCTTGAGTGTTGTTAGTGAGCTTGAGGTGATGGGCTAGTGAGGCGGTTTAACTTAATTTGCCTATAAAGGGAAAATTGTGGCTCGGCTAGGTTTCACCAGTGGCACTGTAGGTAGCCAGTGAATGACACACCTGGTGGACAAGCTAGATTTCATTGCCAAACTTCACAGAACATAAAGACATGGGATTGGGGAATTTCCAGAGGTAATACACCCACTTACACACTATAACTTCAGCAGAAGAGCCATGGGAAAATGGAAGAAACTGCCATGTTACAGTGATTGACTGAAGCGCCCTTGTGGAAGTTCACCCCCTTCAACATTCAAGAAGTTCAGAATTCTGCAGGTCTGCAGCCAAAGTAAAATTTTACAATGACCTGTTACTATTCAAATAGCAATGTGCATAGGGAGGCAGTTCTGTAGAAATATGAATAATGGAAGAGAAGAAAATTACCTTGAAGAGTTGGGTGCTTTTAACTATTGAAGGTCAATCCCATATGACCTGATTAGCCAGTTACCTGTGACTAAAAATCTGCCATGATAAGCTGGGTTCTCAAATTCAGATGTCCATATAGGACATTAAATCTCATCCAGATGACATCATGTGATGAATCAAAGAAAAGGTCACACATTTTGTGCCTATAATTCTAAAGTGAGGATCACCATGTATGGAGAAGGCATCATCCCACAACAGCATAATGTGCAAGGGTCCTCAAATTTGTGAATAGTTTACAAGGTTTCCTGTGAACTGAGGAAAATAATGGTCTACATATTGGGACAGAAACGGAGGGTAGAATTTCTCATTTATGGTATGTCAGCACCCTGATTCTAGATGTAGATGCAACTATTTGGAATAACTCAGCCAATACTTACCCTCATATGTGTCATAGCAAGGTTAGGCACAAGGAATGCTGATTCAGTCTGGCATTCAGAAACGTTATGGTCAATGGAGGGGGAAAATTAACTCTCGAATAATCCTAAGGGAATTGAATCAATTATTGGAAGACTGATTTAACTCATCAGTGTCCTGATTTGAGCAAAAAAAAGAACCTTTTCAAATTCTCTGCTTCTTTAGGGACTCCAGAGGCCAAATGTCACACAATATTGCAGTAGGCCTCCAAGGAGTAAGAACTTCTCATCTCATGGGAGGAACAGATTTCTCAGCAGTGAACAGGGAGTCCTCCTCAATAATACACGACATCAGGAAAAATAGCAGACACATCCTTGTGTCAGGCAGACCAGACCTTCCATGGTGTAACAATTATGCTGATGCATGAATGGACTACATTATACCAGGTCTCGGGTTATGTCATACGATACTGCACAAATGTCATGAGTTATGGCTGCAAAAGATAGCATTGATTTCCCAAGGGACACTTGTGTTTTTGAGTCAAAGAATGCTGACACGATGGATTGCCTCAAAATGAAAGCATCATACCAGCTCTCAGGGATTCACCAGCATAATGCAGGACACTAGTTGCAGATGAACTGCACAATGAGAGCGGGGTTCTTTCCTGTTTATGCAAGTAAGAACATCATGAGCAGGATTTTCCCATCGGCAAGCGGGGGGCGGGGCCCACAGGCCGACGTGTGAAATGACGCGCGGTGACGTCGGGCAGAACTCCCGACGTCACCGCGCCCCATTTAAATTTTCAGGTAGGCGGAGGCGCAGCAAAATCAGCTGTGCGCCCGCCGACCTGTCAATGGCCAATTGAGCCCATTGACAGGTTCATTAAACTAATTAATGGACCTGCCCATCCAACCTTTAGGTTGGTGAGCAGGCCTGGAGCCCAGGCGGGCTTTACAAAAAGCATGAAACCTCATCCACGGACAGGATGAGGTTTCATGTAGGTTTTTAAAAATTTAATTAAAGTTTTTTAAAAAATTATGGACATGTCCCAATTCATGTGACAGTGTCACATGAGGAGACATGTCAGGGAATTTGTTTTTTCTATTTTTAGTATTTTTGACAGTAGAGGCGATCTCCAAGGCAGCACTTAGCCTCAGGGAGATGAGTGCACTCTTTCGCATAGCACTTCCGTGCACATAAAATGGCACCGTGTCCCCAATTGGGGGTGCCGAACGGAGGTGCGCCAATGCGCGCCCGCACTTCAACTTCACCCCAACGGGGTGGGGGGGGGGGGGGGGGGGGAGAATCCTGCCCCATGTAAAGAAGCATGAAGGGTCCAGCAAATGAAATATTCCAGATGCTGGAAATCTAAAATAAAAGCAGGAAGTGCTGAAAAAACACCCAGTAGGTCAGGCAGCATCTGTGCTCCAACATCAACTGGTCACGCAAGCCTTCACCTAGGGTCAAATAATAATGGGAGAATTAACTGGTATGGAATAAAAGCATCGACCCAGATTTTCATGCCTCCATCCATGTCAGAACAGAGGAGAAAGAGTTTTAAAAGTGGTGAGTGGGATGCAATCCAGGATTCCCACCCCCATTCCAAGCAATTTTTGCCAGTGGGGGATAAGGATGCTGGTAGCGAACCTGCAAGCAGCACTCCCAACCTTGCCGGCTCCATTACAAGGGTGGGTATTTCAGAACCCCCCTGTAATTTTGTTGCAGTCAGAGCGGTTTTTACAGGAGACATGGTTCACAGCTCCGCTGAGGAATCTTGAACCATGGACGAACCCTAGTCTGGAGTTAGAAACAAAAAATAAAAACACACAACATTCCCTTTGGAAACATTCCCCCTCTTACCTTCTCATAAAACTGGCAAAAACAACCAGTGAAAGTTCCATTGAAAAAATCTTTAATCCTGTCCAAATAAACACAGGTATTGAATAAAAACACTTCCAAGAAAGATCAAGTTATTACAAAAATTGTCAAAGCAAATCTAGCAGTTCCTTTCATGTGTTGTCAACAAGCCCCCACATGATTGAATGCATTAGCCATTTTTGGAGCTCAGCCAAGCATTCATAATGAGACCGTCTGACAAAACAGGTGTCTGGCCACCTGTTCAGCCTGCTTCTGTTGATACAGTTGCCAGGTGGCCTCTGAGAAGAGTGAGGGCTTGAGGGCCTAACAGCCTTGATTACAAGCGGGCTGATGGCCCTGTAAACAGAAGGGAGCTTTCTAACCTGCTGGTCTTGCCATCCACCCACCTCCATTGCTGCCGCCAGAGGGGGCAGACCCATCTCCAGCCTATGCCTGCCTCCTGAATACAAAAATAGGGTGGGCGGGATCCTCCAGGACAGAGATGGGATCATGGGGTCGCGCAAAATCCTGATTCCCGATACCCATCACCTTGACAAAAATCCACCCCATTGAGCAACAATGTAGTTTTACTGATCATATACAAACTGAATAACAATGAAATGGAAGCCATTACTCTGCATAAACGCCAATGAATTGGTGAAAGAATACTACATAGTGGCACTGGGTGGGATCTTGCAGCCCTGTTGTAGCTGGGGCGGGGCAGTGGAACACACCGAACCATTTAAAACTCCATTAACTCTGGAGGGACTGTAAAATCCCACCGGTGTAAAATTCCGCCCATAGGTTCCATCAATAAAATTCTACACTTATAGAAAGGCAGCCACTGTGGAGCTGGCTGGTTCCCCTTGGAAAAGTTATCACTCTGGAAAACAAGGCAGCAGTGCACTGCATTCTCACTAATCTAGCAGATATCCACCATCCATCACCCCCTCCCCCCCACCCCTCCCCTCCCCGCTTAAGCAGCTTGAAAGGAGCTTGGGAAGTTATAAATAGTAGTGACTTTTGTTGTAGCCTCAAATCCATTTCAATTGTGGGTGAGGGTTGAAGTTCTGATTATAGGAAACAATATATTTCTGAGATTGCCTCCCAGTAAAAAGTAAATCTCAGGCATGCCCAAGTAACTGCTACATTCTCTATACAATTTGGGTAGAAACGGATCTCAGTGCCCTCCTCAGGCACACCTCATGCATGTAGATCCCTTTCTCATCTGCTAGCTCCCCTGTTGCAAGTGGAATTCCCAAAAGGATACCCAACCCAGGCTTCAGAGGCTGTTTTGATGCAGAAGACATCTCCCTGGAAAATTTTAAGAAATAAGCAACCATGAGAACATCTCAGAAGCCAATAAAGCTGCATAAAAATAGTAAAGTTAATCCCAAAACAACTTCTTTATGACTTCTGTGCTGAAGACCAAGACGCCCAATTTGAAATCCATCTAATTTACACAGGCACACAATCCTGTTGGAATGAATCTCTGAGGAAATTCAGAGCAGGAACATTTTGCCTTTACTAAAACTTTTTGAAGATGTAATGAGTTTCACTCACTCCAGCAACATGAGCCTCCTGCTCACCCAGTGCTGTCCAAATCAGAAAATACCAAACAGGACATTTCTGGCACATTACCAGTGCTCACATCCAGTTCTTGATTTCATGGGATCAGAAAATTTCCCTGTGGCATTTGCTGCCACTTTATGGCCAGCCTGCGAACTCCCAAAATATCCAAAGACGACATACAACAATTTACTGTGAAATGCTGTCAATGTTATTATTTAAGCAAACATGGCAGCCCTATTATACATAGAAATATCCCACAAATATGAATGAGTTGAGTCAGTAATCTATGCCTTTTGGCCATTTTGGTTGTGGAAACTATTTAAAATATCTGGTTTAACTAAACCTTTGCACAAATTGGTGGATTAAACCCCGTGGCCTTCTAAATTGAACTAACTTTTTTTATATTTATGTAGTATGTTATAAGGATAATTCAGTACTGTGCATTTCTCAGCAATTAAAGAGTAAAGTGCATATGGCTAGATTATCAATAATAAATTATTTTCCTTTGCAAGTGCTGCACCAGAATGGATACATGCGAGATGACTGAATAGATGTTGTCTGCGCTTCAGGGATGATGGCCTCCCCTTCTGACAGGTAGGAGATGGTAGATGAATCATTCTACCTAGTATTGGTTCAGTCTAATTATCAAGTTAACCATTGCTGCTGCATCGCTAAATAAAAGCAGCAATTGAGCAGCTGAGGAAATCTTGCAGCATCGACTGTCACTTCTGAAGTTAATAGAAACCATGAGCTAGATCAGAACACCAGAGAAATGGTGACCAATTGTAGTAATTATGGTTTTATTTATTGTGCAATGTACCTTCAAGAATAATACTTGTTAAGGAAAATCACATGATCTGTAGTAACCAATAAGAGAGTAGCGCAGGCTACCTCAGCAGTCAGTGTAGAGATAGAGTTGCAGTTGAAAGCACACGTGTAGTAGCAGTTGAGTATATTGTAAATAAACTTAATGTTTCCAAGAAGTGTCTGCAGATCAACTTTCTCGTTAATAGCACAACTGGGCCACCCTACAGCACCAATATTGCACAAAATGCAGCTGATGATGATGACCCAAAAGCTTTTTCTGGAGTTACTGTGGAATTTAATGGGAGATATATGCCTTGAAGTCGGGTGTGCTGTGGCAGGTAATAAAGACAGGTCATCAACAACTGCCAAAATAGATTTTGCTTTAGAAAGTTATTTGCTTTTGGTTCTTCTGTGTTGCTTGATTTGTATTCTGAATATTGCAGTTCTTTAGGTTAGTGAGAAGTCAAATACCATGGTCTACTTGTAACTTGACTTATTTGATTCACAGTATTGTAAATAAGATTGGGTACTGAAAAGAAAATTGAGTAAATATTTTATTCACCAAGTAAATGTTTCCATGTAAAGGAAAAAAGAGACTACTCAGGCTCCTAAAACATTTTCTCCTTGTTGAAAAGCAGTCTATTCTTAAACTTCTGTAGGCCTCCCCCCCTCCTTGTGTTTCAAGACAATTACTGTGGTCAAAATTTGGGATATGACCCAGAGATACTGCGATCTATGACTTCATATATAACGTGGTCAAAACATGGGGCATGCTTTGATGAGGCTATCCTATATCAAGCATCGAAGCATTAAAAAAATTCATAAATTAGAATTCCAGAAGTCCTCCAAATTAACGAAGCAACGGATTTGAATACTGTTCTGAATATCCGTTTCATAATTCAAACGCTTTAGAAAATTAATTTTAGTTTAGGAATTGAATTCAAATGTAGATAACTGGAAACACTTGGGGCAGAATCTTTGGCTCGGCGAGTGGGGGCGGGGCCCGCTCACCGAGGCGTAATATGACGCGAGGTGACATCGGGTGTAGGTCCTGACATCACCGTGCGTCATTTAGATTTTCAGTTCGGCGGGCGCCAAACTGTCAAAGGCCTATCAAGGCCATTTAAAAAGCCAATAAAGCAATGAGCTGAGCTGCCTGTCGAACCTTAAGGTTGGCGGGCAGGCGAAGAGCCCAGGCGGCCTTCGCATTTTTCATGGAACCTCATCCACAGGCGGGATGAGATTTCATGAACGTTTTTAAAGGGTTTGAACCATTTTTCATAAAATTAATGGACATGTCCGAGCTCATGTGACAGTTTCACATGAGGGGACATGTCCTTAAATTTTTTTTTTACCTTTTTTCAATGTTCCATAAGTGAAAATAATCTCCCTGAGGCACCTTTGTGCCTCAGGGAGATTTCTGCACTCTTTTGCGCGCATGCACTCGCCAAATCAGGCAACCCCCACCCGCACAGGGAGCGCACAGCACTTCCAGGCATGACCGCCCCTACACAACCCCCAACCCCCCTCCGATGGGGTGAAAATTCTCCCCTTGGTTCAGAAACTGGTTAACAAACCTGGACTAATTATAGTTCAAAAGCGTAACCCTGTGTCTATTTAATAAGGTCAGCATTAGAAGTAAGAAAATTTAAACAATGGATGACCCATATCTGAGCTTTTGGTAGGGACAGGCGGTCTACAGTTATTTCAATAAGGGATTTAGATTATTCATGTAGTCCCAAAATCAAAGAAGTGAAAAGCACCTTTGCAAACAAGGGGGTTTCTTGGTGGAACCAGAAAGTCTGGAAAAGGGCCATTAACTCTAATGGAGAAATAAATTATTCATGTGGGTCATAGAATTATTGGGTTGTCTTGAGCTGTGAAAGCAGACTGAGAGAAAGTAGTTTGTGTCTAAATCCAGGACAAGGATTGTAGAAGCCATTAAAAACCAGGGGTGTCCCTAATTTTTCGATCACTAAGCACAAATGCAGTGAGGCCCAAGTTTGAACTGAGAAGTCCAAATTATGAGTGTTTTGAAGGAAAGTTGAAGGGTCACTTAGGAAAAACTAACGGAACAATCCCCATGGGCAGGATATTCCCCCGTTGTGGGGAGTTGTGCAGGGGCAGGAGGGAGCAGGCACATGAGCTGGGACATGTCAAGGAATATTAATAGAAAACTTTATTCAATTTATAAAAACTTCATGAAACCTCATCCTGCCCGGGATGAGGTTTCTTGAAAAATGTGAAGGCTGCCTGGGCTCTTCGCCTGCCCGCTAACCTTAAGATTGGACAGCCAGCTCATTTAACTATTTTAATTAGTTTTTAACAGGCCTAAATAGGCTTTTAACAGTTCAGCGGGCACGCAGTCGAGTCGGCTGCACACCCGCCGAACTGAAAATCTAAATGACGCGTGGTGACATCGGGACGCCCGGCTGATGTCACCACGCGTCATTTTATGCATCGGCGAGCAGGCCCTGCCCCAGCTCGCCGACCGGAAAATTCTTCCCCATGAAATTTCGTACCTCGGAGAGTAGCTGGAACACTGACGCTGGAACAAAGTGAATTCCAGAGAGCTGTGGTGTACTTGGTTTGGTCCTAAAAGGAGAAGTGGCTGAGCCCTCAATATCTCGTAATGTACAAGGGAACTCTTGGGTGGAATAAAAACAGAAAATGCTGGAAAAACTCAGCAGGTCTGGCAGTATCTGTGGAGAGAGAAACAGAGTTGATGTTTTGAATCTGTAGGACTCTTCTTCAGAACAGAGCAGGAGTCCTCCCCTTGTTCAATGGATCCTTTCACCTGCCTCCAGTATTCTCCCTCCACCTGGACCCCTCCCTCTGGTCTCTTACCTGCTCCAGACCTGCTCCTGGTCTTTTCATTGAGAATGGTTGGGGGTGACATTGGCGGTTTTAATTTCTCTGCTCCTCTCACCCACTCCAAACTGTCTCCTTCTGAACTTGCTGCACTTGGATCTCTCAGGTCCAACCCTGACTTTGTTATCAAACCTGCCGACAAGGGTGGTGCTGTTTTGTCTGGCATACTAACCTCTGCCATTGTCCTACTCTTGCTTGCCAAAACTGTT
This sequence comes from Cetorhinus maximus, assembly GCF_964194155.1. Classification (NCBI taxonomy): domain Eukaryota; kingdom Metazoa; phylum Chordata; class Chondrichthyes; order Lamniformes; family Cetorhinidae; genus Cetorhinus; species Cetorhinus maximus. The sequence continues at coordinate 31,728,684 of NC_135882.1, read as the reverse complement.
AACTATTCCAGCATTATCCCAGAATGCAAAGACAGCTCTTGGCTTCTTTATTGCAAATGGTCTTCTTACACTTCTCTTCCAAGTCTCTTCCATCTTTATCTCCAACGAATGTGAGAAGCTCATGGACTTCTTGGTGATTAAAATTGAGACAATCTAATCAGCTGCTCTGCTGATATTCTCCCTTCCCATAGCCACTAGGCCAAATTTCCTCCAAAATTCTCCCTGCCTAGCCCTAAACTCGCTATTTCCTCTATTCCCTCCCCTCATGTCCTCTCCAAGCTCATCTTGTTCACAAGACCCACCTCCTGCTCTCTCAATCCTATTCCCACTAAACTGCTGACCACCCAACTTCCTGCCTCATTCCCATGTTAGGTGATATTGTTAACAGCTGTCTCTCCTCAGGTAGTCTTCCTCTTCTCTTTCAAATCTGCAATCAAATTGCCTGTCTACTCAAAAACCCAACCCTTGCTTCCTTCCTCCTAGTAAACTACCAGCACATCTCCAACTTACATTTCCTATCCAGGGCTCATGAACATGTTGTTTCCACCCAAATCTGTGTCCATTGTTCCTAGGTGCCCATGCTTGAATCCCTCTAATCAGGTTTCTGCTCCTGCCACAATAACAAAAAGGCCCACATCAAAAGTCACAATTGACATCCTATATGATTGCGAGAGGGTAAATAATCCTTCCTTGTTCTTTACAAAAGGATTGGAAGATACGGATTGCTCTCGAGCAAGAAATGATAAAGCATTCAGTGGGTTCAGAGTAAAGGGAAATGCAATAAGGCCTAAAGCAGGTTTACAGGGTATGTATGTGAACTCACAGAGCGAGGTAAATAAAGTCAGCAGGCTGCAGGCACAGATTGTCATGGTGATAACTGAGACCTGGCTCAAAAAAGGGTAAGACTGGATACTAAATATTACAAGGTGTCCAGGGAAGAAAGAAAAGGAAAGAAAGGAGGAAGGATGGTAGTACTGATTAAGGAGGATATTACAGTTCTGAAGAGAGAGGATGTCCCAAAGGGGTCGAGAGCAGAATATATTTGGTTAAAGCTAAACACTTATACATGTATCATTGCACTACTGGGTGTATTCTATAAGTCACCAATTACTGGGAAAGATATAGAGGAACAAATTTGCCAGGAAATTACCAAGAGTTGCAAAAACTATAATGAGAGGCTTTCACTATCCGAATATAGATTTGGGACAATAATGGTGTGAAGGGCAAGGAGGGTGAAAGAGTTTCCAAAGCGTCTTCAAGAGAATTTTCTCGATCATGGGCAGGATTTTCCCTTTGTCGGGTGGGTGCGGCAGGCAGGCCTGGGAACTGCTGCGAAACGGATCACCACCCGCAATCGGGCTCCAACCACGATTTCATGCTGGCTGGCCAATTAACGGCCAGCCGGCGTGAAACGCGTGCCAAGAGCCTCAGCAGTGCCAGGGTGGGGGGGGGGGCGCGGGGGCGGGCGGTAGGAGGAGCGCAAACGCTGAAGTCTGTGCACGCGTGGGGGAAGCACGCACTGAAAGTTCCCTGAAGGCACAGAGCTGACTCATGGAGCTGAAGAATTTTAAAATGAAAAATAAAGCTTTTGAAAATGATATAAACATGTCCTCACGTGTCCCTCTTCATGTGGCTGAGTCACGTGTTAAAAATTTTTATTGTTTTTTCAATTTACCGTTGGAAACCTCATCCCGCCTATGGATGAGGTTTCATAAAAAAATGCAAAGGCCACCTGGCCTATTCACTCGCCTGCCAACTGAATTATTGGGCAGGCAGTGAAAAATACAAATTAATTACTTGTTTAAGGGCCTTAATAGGCCCCTTAATTTCAGCAGGCGTGCTTCCGGCGCGCACGTGAAAGATCACAAGAGTGCACGATGACGTTGGGCACTCACCCGACATTATCGCATACCACTTCCCTCCCAAATCAGCTCAGACTTAGCTTAAATCTAGGCTCCTCTTTGTCCCCTTCCTGTCTCCTTCAGACACCCTTAGTCTTTCCTCCACCCTTACACCTACCTCCCCAGTTGCCGTCTTTGCCTTTGTCCCCCAACCCACCCCCGCAACCTCACCCCCTCCACCCCCGACGCCTTCATTTCCCCCCCCGCACCCCCACCTCGCAGCCCCCGAAGCCTTCGTTCCCCACCCCGAATCCCCAACCTCAACCCCACCCCCGACGCCTTCGTTCCCCCTCCCCCTTGAATCTTACCCCACCCCCACACCTATTCTTTTCCCAGTCAATCCTAGACCTTCCTCTCCCACCCCACTCCGACACATCTTTCACTCCCAAACACAGCTGGACCTTCTGCTCCACTCCCTCGATCATCATCCATTGATCCGTTGTGAGCAGACCCTCAACGTTGACTTTTCGATTTCTGTGAGCTGCTTCACAGCAGAGCCATGTCCATGAGAATCCACCAAGCATGCCATGGAGGTTCCGCCAGTGAAACAGTTGTCGGGCTGCAGCATGTTCTGCTCCTTGGGTATCCGCGATGTGAGCAAACCCTGGTGGTAAGTCCCGAATTCTGCATGCCACATTTGTCAAGGCATGTTCTGCACCAGCGTGCAATCGAGCCAACGTGGGAAGACGATCCAGCGGGGCAGGGGGGGATGATGGGCAGGAAACGTGGCCCGCCATCAACAGGCTGAGCGGATGAAGCAGATTTCTGGCCTTCTCACCACATTGTCCGCTCAAGCCATTAAGCACGCCCGACACCAGTGAGCACAAAAAAATTCCACCCAGTGTGACAACGCAGTATATGAGATATTGACCTTTCACCATTTGGACCTAAATTCAAATCCAGCCCTAAGTGATGCAACAAAGATCTGCTGTGGTAAAGGCTGCTTTTAAAAATGAGTCTGTGCACGTCCATTCGATAGAGACTGCCCAAACGAAAACTATTAATCTGGCAATAGTTTGGAAACCTCATTCAGGAAGGCAAAAAGGTAGTCTGGTTTAGAAAATGGAAAACTTTACACTGATTCAGTGACAGGTGTTCTTCAGAAATTGGGACTGATGTTGGGGAAGGGCAGTGGGAACTTTCTTTGATCTCGGTGTGCATGTGGTGGTTCCAAAAATAGAAAAGCTTTTCATTTCTCCATTCTCCATTAATAAATATCAGAATTGCCCCCCCAAAATCAGAAGTAATTACCCAGGTCTAATACACCATCTTACCATTCCTGAAGCTGCTAATGTTTCCTTTGACTGGATTTCCATTCACAGCCATCAGGGATCTTTTGGACCTCCAAGAGGCCAGGGTGTCACAACTTCCAAGTTTGCCTGCTCTACATTAATAACCTTTTTTTTGGGCCATTATAGGAAACTTCTGAGTGAGGACAGATGAGGTCCTCATCTAATTTGTAGCCATTCCACTGTACATCCATTGGAGCTTTCCGTAAGTGTGCCAGAAGGGCTAAGGATTTGAGATATAGTAAATAGAAAGTGTACACAACTCATGTTATATTAACACAAGACATGCCGTTTTCAATATTTTGGATCGACTGAGTGTAATACTCCAAAACATACAATGACTTTTGCCTTGAAACATGTAAAAGTTCTTTGAGAGTGCTTTTTGAAAATTGCTTTTAGAAAAAAAAGTTAGGTTCAGCTTCAGCCTTCTGCTCAGAGTCCCTCAAAAAAACAGATAATTACCCGAACTAATAAGGGGAGCAGTTACCAGAGATATCACACAATCTGATGCCAGATAGCCATAGTTTTGGATTCCTTTCCCAAAAAACAAGATTTCTGTATTTATTATGTTACTAAGCAATGGAAGGAACAATGAGACATAGGTTCTTGATCGGATTGTATCTAAATGCAGAAATTGAACATAGCTTGATGTTTAACTTTGTATCTCTGTTTAACTTTGCGTCTCAGAGTGTCGTTCTGATCGAGAAATGTCACTTGTAACCATAGTGCCCTCTCCAGGACGATTAGCTTGTATCTGCACTATGCCTGCTAGCATCCCTTAACTGATCGGGTGTCTTGTTTGTGTGCAACACTAAGGAGCTGTGCTGTCACAAAAGAACAATATACATGGAATTAAGCATAACTGAAGACGCCAATGATTCAGTTTTCTATTACGAGCTATGTCACAATTTACAGGTCCATTAGTTTAGTGAACAGAACATGCAAAGTAAGTGATAATAGATCCCCTCCAACTAATGTTACAAGTGGCAGTACTGGTGATAATTCCATTAATATACTGATTCCTCAAAATTGCAGGGAAACATTTTTTTTTTAATACATATTGTAACAGCTTTATTGAGTCAGGAATAGACTAGAACTCAGTAAAAATTAGATTTTAACAAGGATTGCCAAGAAATGGTTTCATTAAAGTTGAATAAGGATTTGACAAAAATAGATGATTGCTTCATAAAATCACCAGCAATTTACCATCCTACCCTTAAAAAGTTCTGTTAGAAATACTGCATGATGTGAAACTTGTTATCTTTAGCATTGGGGCATCGCTCATAAGAAGTCAGACTTTATGGCCAAGATATTCCGGTGGTTGGGCGGGCTCAGCAGGCCGGCCCAGGAGCGGTCGGGAAGCCAACCACTACCCGTGATCAGGCTCAGACCGCGGTTTCATGCTGGCTGGCCAATTAATGGCCAGCCAGCGTGAAAGATGTGCTACAGCGCTCAGCACTGCCAGGATGGGGACAGGAGGGGTGCGAGCACTGAAGCTCGTGCATGTGCACGAGTGGGTGCAGTAAAAGCTCCCTGAGGCACAGAGCTGTCTCAGGGAGCTGAAGATTTTTAAAATTAAAAATTAAAAGCTTAAGCGATGTTAAAAACATGTCCCTGTGACTCTGTCAGATGAGCAGGGACATGTTATGAATGAAATTTAAAAAATTTTATTTGCTGTTTAAACCTCATCCCGCCTGTGGATGAGATTTTGCAAAAAATCCAAAGGCCGCTTGGCCTTTTCGTCTGCCTGCCAACCGTAAGGTTGGACAGGCAGTGAAAAATTTAAATTATTATTTTAATGACCTTAATAGGCCTCTTAATTGTCGGCGGGTGCGCTGCCTACTCCCATGCACCCACCAAAATATAGCACAACGAGCGCAATATTCTGCCCTATGCCATTTTATAATGATTACAGCATTTTACCCAGTAATATATAATAATATGGTATAATTGGTGGCTTTGCTCAATGACCAAAAAGAAAAAATTATCCTATTCTGGTCTCTCTGCTTTTTTCCCACCCTCTATTTTTCGTTTTGTTATACACATTGTAGCTCTGCATCACTTTGCCAGATCATCCTTTAATAGATGCTACAACTATGGCAACCTGTTTTCTGAAGTGTCTAAGGCAGGTTATCCTCTTTCCAGGATGTGTAAAGGGATGAACAATTCTACATCACAACCCCAGCCAAAGTCTGTCACAGAAAGTCAGAAAATTCTGCAGCAAAGCCTCCTGTTGCCTCCGTCCTGACTGGGATTTCATCAGGACCACAACTGGCCATTTATTCTGTACTTGTGCGATGCAAATGGGTCACCATAGGATTTCCGCCCCAGTTTTACAATCTGCTTTTGGAGGTATGAACAATGTTAGCAAGGCCACATGTATTGCCCAACCCCATGAAATTGCTATGACAGATTCTCCCACCAGGTAGGAATTCCAGGATTTTGATACTGTGACAATGAAGGAATTCTGATGTATGTCCATATCAGAATGGTGTGAGACTTGTAGGGAAACTTAGAGGTTATGATGTTCCCATAACATTGCTGACCCTGTCTTTCTTGGTAGTAGAGTTCATAGAGGAGGAAGCTGCTGTTGAAGTAACCTTGGTGAGTAAATAACCTTGGTGAGTTGCTTAAGCGAACCCCATAGATAGTATATAAAGCAGTCACAAGACAACAGAGGTCCAACAGGGGATGCAACAATCAAGTAAACTGTCTGTAGAAGGTCTTGACTTGTGTCACAATGATGCAATATCTGCACGTATGATATTATTCCTTATTTTTGATCAGCTAATCAAATATATATTGAACTGCTTTGAAAGAACTTTTAAAAAGCAAGCAAAGACATTGACTTAGGATGGCTGCCACAAGTCACCTTATGTTTGGTGTTACAAGTTGATGAGTTTCTAGATGTTTCCAACATGAATTACAATTAAGACACGACAAGACAACCTCCTACGGAATTTCACGCCTGCTGATGTCAAGAACTACTTCAAAAGATTTACTAAAACTGTACTGGACCTCACCATTTGCATTTCTATAAAGTTACCATTCAAGTAGAGGTAGAAAGTCTACCAGGACAATAGCTATATGGAAGATATTCTTCCTATCTAATCAAGATGGAGGATGGGTCATTCAGGAGTTAATGGCTGGAACATTACAAAATCTAATCAACTCAGCCATAAAATAATAACCATGGTCTGTCCAGACATGAACTAAACACTTACCTTCCGAAATCATTAGAGTAGAGAAGTCATACGACCAGAATGACCATTTTGAAATTACTTTTATTGCAACACCCAAGCTGCTAAGCAGGAGTCTGGAAGAAATCTGCCAATGGAGCAGTAATGGTTTTTTTCCTCTCCCCTCTCTCTCAAATTCAAGACTCTATCTCTATTATAGTTTGAAATCCAGCACAGAGAGAGCATTTCCATTGAAAGGAAAAATCAGGTGCAATATTATCAACTTTTGGAAAAGATGATTGTGTTTAAAAAAGAAAGAGACTGTTTCCAGAAATTGTAGTTTACATCGGCTTCAGCTCCACTGAAATTTCAATTTTATGGCTGCGGCAGAATTTTTCCAGTGAAGGACTCAAACAAACAATGAACTTTCTATTTTTGCCTTTTATCACTGAATTTTAATTTGACTAAAAAGTAACCTCCGACTGTATAACTTGTTATTCTACATGCTTGTGCGTGCATTGTGAAGATCAGGATGCGGGTTTACCATTTAAAGTATTTTATACCTTTACCTGGGTGGATTTTTAGCTCAATAAAAACTACCCCTTTGTGTTTTAAACTCAAGAACACCTGTCAGATTGATTTCTTTGCAATCAGTACATAAACGGTTAAGCACAGACATTGAGTTAATACATTCATCCTTATAAATTCACAAAAAACCCTGTTACAGTCAGATCAGGAGTGGTAGAATAGGGGAGTCATTTCACCCCATCTCACGTGGTCATAACAGATGGCACCACTGTATGTTTGAGGAATTATGTTCATCCTGCTCTTGCTGGCAATAATTTCAGTTGTATTCTTGAATCAATATTAATTGTGGAAATTGAGTAAAAATGGGGGAACTGATGTCTGATACAGTCTTGCAAAGTTGATGGCAGATCTTATTATAACTATTTCATCCAGGGTGAAAATGTTCAATGTAATCTAAATGCTGATTGGTTAAAGTACTATATTATAAAATCAGTGCACATGTTGAAAATGCATAGATGTTGTGCAATTGTTTTCCTCTCAATCAATCCCAATCCTCTAAATCAATATGGAAATAGTGTACATAATAGCTTATCCCATTTAAAGAAAATTATGAAACGTTTCTTTGTTGCTGCCACTTTATCCATTTTTAAATAGTTGCCACAACAAACTACAATTGAACCTAATTATAACGGCTTTGATATCTCTATGAACTTTGTGTCAGCACACGGGAAAGAAGTTATCTTTGGACAACATACATCACTAACACATTAGCAACAAGCACTGGAGTAACTCAATCTGCTTCAATCAATGAGGAAGTCCTTATTCCCTTCACAAGGGCATTAAACTTGGAATAGAATATTGCCTTCTACTGTGAAGGACAATGCAAATTAAGCACTTTAAATATACATAATGTCATATATATAGTATCACCTCTCCAACCGGAAGAAGGCATTGGAGCAATTGACAAGAAGCTCATGGATAATACAAGTGTTAGAGCCTTGGATGAGAAAAAAAAATGACAATAAAATTTAGATGCGATTTGAGAATGAGCCTTCGGGTGGAATTTTCCATTAATGAGACCAAGTGTGGTGGCGGGCAGTTTCGAAAGCGCCCAACCCGCTGGCTGGAATGGCGGGAACTTGCGCCCAATTCTGCGCTTGGATGGTCATTATTTATGTAATTATGCAAAGGCGCGTATCGGTCCAAATCACCTGGCGGGTCAGGAGCTGATTCGTCCGTCCGCCATCAGCTGGTAGGTTTGAAGATCTGGACGCCATATTTAAAATCTCACTCTCTGCAGCCCACCAGAGAGGTCTTGCAGCCAGAAGAAGGCCGAGAGCCCCAAGAATGCGGCAGCACCCCGCTTCACCCACCAGGCCTTGATCAGAGGGGTGCAGGTTCACAGGCAAGTGCTCTTTCCCAGGATGGCTGCAGGAAGTGCAGCAGCCTCACGTCTCCGGCCTGGGAGGCTGTGGTGGAGCAGGTCAGTGCGGCTGGCAACCGCGCCTGAAATGTCATCCAGTGCAGGAACAGGATGAATGATCTCACCCAATCCATCAGGGTAAGTCATCCTTCAACACCCTCCAATATCAAACTCTCATCATGGCATCATGGACTCAAACGGCTACTCGCTTCAGGGATCTCACACAACCATTAGTAGGGGACACATATCAACACACATTCTCTCAGAGAGACTTTCACATCACCACCATCCCATCTATCATGTTGTTCACACTCCATCCTCTGGCCCTTCTGGGGAGGGCTCACCACACACAGGGGACATGCATCTCACCCAACCTCTGCTCCATCCCTTCTCATCACATGCCTTTCTTTCTTCTTCATACAGTCCAAGCTGGCACACATCAGGTGTGTGAGATCGCAGACCCGGGGAGGGATGGCCGACATCATTGCCCTCCCGGAGTTTGAGAAGACTGAAGCCGAGCTGGCTGAAGAGGACAGGGATTGCTCCTGTGGGGAAGGGGAGATCAGCCTCTCCCACCAACCTAGTACAGATCACAGCTCCATCACTTCATCAAATCCTGACAGTGAGTCACATGCAGTCTTATCTAGCTCATGTTCATTAAAGGAAACTCTATTTTCTAGGCACCAGCAGATCAAGGCCCCCAAGCCAGTTGAGCACCAGTGCAAGCACCCAGACAACGTCCAAAAGACGGAGCTCTGAAAGAACCATTACAGCGCTTACATCACCCTCTACCAGCTCAGAGACACACACGTTGGTGGGCACAGCTGTAAATTAGGCTCAGGCTCACTTTCTGGAAACACCTCACTGACACGGTTTCATTGCAGTTGGAGACAGGGTCAGCCCAGGTCTCTGACACTTGGAGGGCTGCTGGAGACCAGCCACCCATTCCGTCCGAGTCAGATGATGAAGACGGCTCTGGAAGCAGCCGCCAACTCAATGCAGGAGATGCAACGACAATCGGCAGAACATCAGGCAGAGATTCAACAGACCAGAGCGAACAATGGAGGAGTCCGTCCGCGTTCTGTCTGATGTCGTGGCTCTGGTATGCGAGTGCCTCAAAGTCACCATGGGAAGGTTGGCGACCACCATGGAGACCTTGGTCCAGCAGGTCTTGCCAGATTTGCGCTCAGCCCTACACTCCATGGCCACACACCCTAGTGGGCACCATCATGATATAGGTGACATCAGGACAAGGCACTTTGACCTCCCTAAAGGTGCACCATCTCTTGCAGGAGTCAGAGTGGGGCCCTCGGGCACCCAAAGGGAGGATAAACACCAGCCAGACACCGTGGGAGCCTCCTTTTAGGACACTCCAAGGGTGTGTATCCTCTGACAGCCCCCTCTGTCTGTGACACCATCCACTCCAGCTTCTCAGGCCACCGAGAGCGCTCCTGCCCCTGAGCAGGTGACTTTTATCAGGCCAAGGCTCTCCAGGCCTCAGACCACCAGTGGACATCCATCAAGGTCATCGCAGACATCAGGACATAGCGGTCAGCAGGCTGCCTCCACCTCTGCTGCGGATGTTGGTGCTACACCCAGGCATAGCAGTAAAGTTAGGAAAGTTAAGAAAAAGCAATGTCACTTTTGGGTCACGGCTGTGCTATACATGTAAAGAAATTGCACTTTTGTGAATGCATTTGATGGTTATGTGAATGTTCTTGACAACTGAAGGCATTGTGATTTTGTACTTTGGAATCCTCTTATTTCAAGGTTTAGCCTTCCTCCCACTCAGTGACAGTGTGCCATTGTGAGATTCACATTCTTGTGATGTCAACCACAGTTGAGTTAGTCTCCACACCCTTGTGTTATGTCAGGGGAGATGTGTTTAAATCTATATTGATATAAGCATTTCTAACCTATCTTTCTCAAGGAACACACTGAGTGAGGGCAGCTCATCAACATTGATAATCTAGTGGCATTTGTGTCTCCCCAGTGGTAGTGGCAGAAGAAAAGGCAATGCACAGGAGGAGGAGATCCCTAGGCATGTCCACATCTCAGTTGCAGCAGTGTTTGCATCATTAAATGGTGGCGAAGGCTTCAAGCTTTCTCTCGCATTGCTCTTCTTCCTAAGTGGACTCTTCAGATCCCAGAACAAGCTCACTGGCAGGTCCCCACGGACCAAAGCAGAGATCATGGCCTTGCAATTTATGAGGCCAGAATGTACAAGTGTGAATGCAGGACTCGTTCTCGCTGCAAGTGGGTGGACATTCCCTGAGATGAGGGAATGGCATTAAGGGCTAGGAGAGATGTAGCCATATTCCCTCCCATAACTTTACTCTTCCTGGAGCCTGTCAGCAATGAACGTATCACAGGCACGTCTCCCACATCTTCCTTCCTCCATGGCGTGATTGCGCTCATAGTGACCCTCAGCAGCCTCGTGAGGTTCCTGGGCCCTCCGGATCTTCATCCTCTGATGAGCTCTCATCCTTCTCCAGTTCATCCTCTGGCAGGGGTTCACCTCTTTCCATTACCAGATTGTGAAGGGTGCAACACACTGCAACGATGTGGGAAACACTATTGGGAGTGTATTGGAGTGAGCCACCTGAGCGGTCCAAGCGTCTGAAGCACATCTTCAGGAGCCCTATGGTCTGCTCTATAAGGGAGTGTGTGGAGCTGTGAGCAGCGTTGTACCTCTCCTCCGAACGATTCTGAGGGTGGCGCACTGGTGCCACCAGCCAACGCTTCAGTGGGTACCCCTTATCCCCAAACAGCCATCCCTGCAGGTGTAATGGCCCCTCAAAAATCTCAGGCACCAGGGAGTGACTAAGGATGTAGGAGTCATGACAACTCCCAGGGTACCATGTACAAACATGCAGTATGTGTTTCCAGTGATCACACACCAGTTGCACATTGATGGACTGATAGTCCTTGCAGTTTATAAACATTAGGGCCTGCTGCCATTGAGCCTGTATACCCACATGGGTGCAGCCTATTGTACCCTGCACTCTTGGGAGGCCTGAGATGGCGGCAAAGCTAGGCCGTGAGATTCACCGGCTATCTTCATCCAGAGCAAACCTGACATAACGATGGGCCTTCCTGTAAAGAGCATCTGTGACCTCCTTTATGCATCGATGTGTTGCAGACTGAGAGGTGATGCTTAGGTCCCCTGTTGCTCCTTAGAAAGAACCAGAGGCCAAGAAATTGAGTGCAGCAGTCACCTTCAAAGCCACTGGCAGGGGATACCCTCCAGCTCCACGTGGCATCAGGTCTTCATAAAGAATGTGGCATAGGTGATGCACCAGAGCTCGGGAGAAGTGCAGAAGTGCACGGCATTGACTGTCACTGATTTGTAAATAGGAGACTCTGGGATGATAAACCCTAGGTCTGGCGAGTCGCCCCGGTTGTTTGGGTCTCTCCTCTTAACCTCCTGGCCATGCTCTAGCTCCGCTTGACCATGTCCCTCAGCTGGAGCTGTATTGGGAGTCACCTCTCCCTCCTTCACTTCCTCCATTGCATTAGGACCTTGACAAAGCCAGCATTGAGCCCTGGATCCATCTGTGCTTTTGCCTTCTCTCTGAAAGGAAACATTGAAGACATTAATGATTCAAAGGGCAAGAAAGCAAAGCTCAGAAGGTGACACGTTTGGAGACTGTAAGGATCCATAGCTTTTCCTGCCCTACTTGCATGATGGCTGATGCCGCCTTGCCCCTGAGACACTAGGACACACACTGAGGTGACCAAGATGGCATCGCAGATTCGTAACATCTTGAGCCCTGCATGGGATGCTGAAGTTTAATTGAGATGAGTGACACAACCTAGTTCTGAGCTCCAATCTCTGCTGTGCCATATTAATGACCAGTTGCTCATGGTCAATGACCAGGTGCCCTTTGGCCCGTTAGGAGTATCAATTCTGGTGAACACATGACAGACCTTCATTGATGGAATGCCATATATGATACAGCTGTGCCTCCTTCACTATTGCCTGCATTCCCAAATTCTACATTCCTATGTGTTACTCTTGAGATGCAGTGACTGCGATGTGACACCACTGAGTTCTGAATAGCCGTTTAACAGGGCTAATGAAGCCATTGGCTTTCATCGCAAGGAGGTCTTCCTCCTTTCTTTCTAAGCAGACTCTTGTTCACTCCTGCGGCAACATGAGGTTAAAGGGCAACCCCAGAAAGGCTCCCACCCTGTGTGTTCACCCTTTTCCCCTGACTCTCATTCCACAGTCTTCCTTCCCAGTTGCCACCCTCATGTTCATCAACCCCACTCTTGACTCACAGCCCACCTCCGGCTGAAGTGTTTTTGAAAGCCGAGGCCTGTTATGAGTACCACAGCACAGTGGTGTTCTTCAGGACAATGTAGGCAAAGAGTAGGAACGGACCAACCCTACGGCCCCGGCAGTGTGGCATTCATCGCAACAAGACAGGCGGGTTTTTTATGTTCCACTCACCATGAAGTTACCAGCGAACTGAGGTCTGACTTGTACATGCCAGCCTTTTTTAAATGGGTTTGAGGCCCACATAATTTCCCACTGGCGTGACACAAGATTGGAAGGCCTGGCAAGATTCCAGTGAGCAGCTGTTTTAAAAAGCATTCATGACATGTTAATGAATGCAAATGGCATTCATGCCACTAGTCGGCGGGATAACCGGACCCCACACGCTGATGTGAGTCCCGCCGTTACCGCGCGTCATTCTGATCTTTCGCTCGGCGGGCGCGCACCATAGTCAGTTGCACACCCGCCGAACTGTCAAAGGACTGTTAAAGCCATTAATAAACCAATTAAACAAATTGACAGGGCTGCCCATCCAACTTTAAGACTGGCCGGCAGGCGAAGAGCCCAAGCAACCTTTGTGTTTTGCATGAAACCTCATCCACCGGCAGGATGAGGTGTCATGAAGGTTTTATTGAATGAATAAATTTTTTTGGACAATTGATAAACATGTCCCAGCTCATGTGAAACTGTTACATGAGTGGACATGTCTGAATAATGTTATTTTTTCTTTTTTTCCAAGTTTCATTTTGATCTTAATCTCACTGAGGCAGCTCTGTGCCTCAGGGAGATTTCTGTTCTCTTTCCCACGCATGCATGCAAAAGAGCGCAGGTCCTGACTCTCCCTCCTCCCCACCACCCCCCACACAGGTAGCGCTGAGCGCTACAAGGCACGCGTCACGCTGGGTGGGCCTCAATTGGCCCGCCCACATAAAATGGTGGCGCGCAGCCAATCGTGGGCAGCGATCAGCTCCGCACCCGCCCGTGCCCGCTCCCGCCCAACAGGGAGAAAATTCTCCCCATGATTTCTTTGTCACACACTTTATCAAAACTTGACTAACTGACAGAACATCAAACACCAGGTTTGAAGCTAATGATCCTTAGCATCCAACAGCTTTATGAGCAAGCCTCATATTTTAAATATTTTCTATTTCCTTGTTAAATACAAGTACATGCACTTGATCTGCACAATTTAAACAAAATAGTGCTCACCATTGAAATAACGTTTTGGCTAAAATTAGCCTTCAGGGGATAGATTTCATGATCCAGGGCTCCTGCTGGGAGCCACGTTCTCAAGAAGCACATTTCAGGAAGTTACAACTGTGCAGCCCATGATCGCCCACCTATTAACCTTAATGGACAGAAAATCAGGGGTTGCAGGGTTCAACCAAATATGCCCCAAACAAACAGCACTATTGGATTGCATTATCACCCTATGCATATAAACTGGGAAGGAATTTTCTTCCCTTGAAATGTTGCATTGCTCCAATGCTCACCATGTATTATTTTCAGTAATTGAATATTCATCGTGGCACCTCTCTATATTTCAGGAACAGATTTGTGTCAGCACATGAAAATTTAGCTTTCATAGCACAGTAAATTTAAGGTTTAGAATGGTTATGCTCACTATGCACAGGAACATCATAAATACATAAAAATGTATCATGATCTCAACATATAGGATACTTTTTTTTCAGATGAAATAAAGAGTAACAACATGAAGGTTATGGGGAATTGGATGTATGGCGATAATGAACATTCTTATGCTGAGGTTGATAACCATCACAGTGGTGTGGCAAATGATAATCTAAAGATTTAGCACAATGATCTTGGTGGTGCATTAATTTTGCCTTCACCTTCTCCCTATTGGCTCATAAAACATGTCCTTAACAGTAAATCAGAGAGGGTGTACACATGCACACTGCAAGACTGTAAAAGAGAAATTTTAAAAGAAGGGGCTACCCATAGAGGAACCCCAAATCATGAGTATGAATTGAGAACAGCATATCCAATTTCTGGTCATTAAAATTAATGGTAGCACTGCCTCACAAAATTTACCCTCATATCTTCAATTAAGCATACTACAAACATTTTCGTTTGGAAGTAAGTAAATAGAAATTATCTTCTTCATTCTTGAAAGTCAAATTCATGGAGCTGAATGTCTAAAAACTCTTGTCTGATTTATATCTCGGAACATTGACAATCTGATAAGCTCTACTTTGTATATTTAACAATTCGATGCAGAATCTTCAACAATTATCAGTTTCTTTCATTAATATAATTTGTGATTTTGAATCTGGTTGTTGGTTTACTCATAAAAATGCCAATGTTTTATCTGACTTTCTTCAATCATTCAGGATCATGTCTCAGTTAATTCCAGTAAACAACATACTTTGTCGGCTTCACACACCTGATTCTTGCCACGATTACAAATTGACAATAAAAGTCATTAACCTTTAAGAAGCTTTCAAACCTCCACCTCACCCAAGTACTGAAAAGAACAACAAAATCATATACACTCAAGAGTGAAAAATTGCCAGCTGTATGCAACGTATATTTGCAAGGGTTTGAAAAATAGTTGTGCCATTAGTTCACTATTACTAACCTATTACTAAAAATAAACTACCAGTGTATAAAATAAGGAATTGCACCTTTATAAAAAAAACTACAATAAACTATGAGGTTGAAAGGTTCACAGTTTCTCTGCTGTCCTCCTAAAAGACCCCAGCCTTGCAATAAAATTACAAATTGACCTAAAGGAAAGAGAGCCTCCGATCACTGTTTATAAAATGAACAACTTAAAAATGATAGGCACTCAACAGAGAGTCCCTAAATCCAAAGTCATTCAGTGAGCGAGGGCAGGTTCAGTGGCTGGTATCCTTAATGAGATTAGGCATACCAGGGCGCTGAATGACAGATGCAAGTCAGGCCCATGTCCCAGGACTGGATTTTCTCTGTGGAAGGAGGAACCTGGCATCTCTCAGAACTGGAGTTCCAACTCGGAGAGCAAGGTTTTCCCCTAGTGTCCTGAACATTACTTCACACCATTCTACCATGCAGGATTCAAGATGTTAATCACACACACAAAATATGTACCCAGCATTGCTAAGAGCTGGTAAGCAAATCAGGGGTCATCTAGTTTGTCATGGGCTATCATGTCTGTTATTGTAAATTATTTCTGCCCCATTGCCATTATTAGCAATATTATACATTACCCTGAGGCAATTGAAAGAATAGGATGATCTAAGGAGCGCAATCAGTTGCATAAGCTGCGTGAAAGATATTCGTCTCAGCACGTGCACACTTACACCTTCAGACAGAGGTGAACTTGCTTTGTCAGATGATTAGCAAAGTTGCAGGTTCCTAACCCCAGTACAGTCTGGGACAGCAGATGTAATGCCATCAATAATCAGTACCAGATACGCTGAGACAGGGTAAGAGGTGGGCAATGTTGTGGAGAAATAGGTGGTGTTTCTATTATAAAGCATTAATAGTCAGAAATTCAGCTCTGGTTCAAACTGATCTTTACATTTATGGAATCTAAAATTAATTTACTTCACTTTTATAGCTCATAACATTAATATTGTCAGTTTTGAGGAATTTTTTTTTTTAAACCATATTATCTGTGATAATTAAAACTACACTGAATATGTCATGGGCAGGATATACATCTGCTAGAGCGCTTGCACAGATCCCTCCATGGCTGCTCAGAGATTGCCTGAGCCATTCAATTCAGCAAGGTCCCAACTTTCATCGGGCTGAGTGAGCTGATTGCAACTGGAATGCTACCACTAGCCTCAGCACCCTCAGCTAGGGAGTGGAAGATAAATTGCACAGGATTCTTTGGCCTAATCACTAACCAGTAGGTCTTGTTGAAAAGTGAGGACAGGATTGGGATCAACCATGATGCTTTCCGTGGTGAACTGAGTTTTTTGTATTCACATTTTGAGGAGAGGTGGCACAGTGGTAATTTCACTGGACTAGTTATCCAGAGGCCCAGGCTAATGCTCTGAGGACATGGGTTCAAATCCCACCACAGCAGCAGCTGGAATTTAAATCACATTAATAAATCTGGAATATAAAGCTAGTCTTGGTAATGATGACTATGACAACTATCATCAATTTTTGTAAAAACCATCTAGTTCACTAATGTCCTTTTGGGAAGGAAATCTGCCATACTTACCTGGACTGGCCTACATGTGACTCCAGGCCTAAAGCATTGTGGTTGACTCTTAACTGTCATCTGAAATGGCTGAGCGAGCCACTCAATTCAAGGGCAATTAGGAATGGGCAACAAATGCTGTTGTTGCCAGCAATGCCCATATCCAAGAAATAATAAAAAAAGTTACAATTTACACATGTATAATGGACATTTGGAAATGTCCTGTAGTTTACTTGTGAAGTAGAACCATATCCCAACAAAGCGACAGTGTATTCAGGGGAGAAATGGAGGAAAAGTATTTGCATTTATTTAATACCTTATGTTTCTCAGAAGTGTCTCAAAGTATCACACCCAATCCCTTTAAATGAGATAGCCCAGAGTGAATACTATTTTATTCTTACTCTCATGTTAGAAAGAAGGGATCAAAGATATACCCAATACATAGCATCTACTGCTACCAATAAATCAACAGAAAACAGATTTATTTATTCATGTCCACTAGATCACCATTAATTAGATACTTACTCATCACGTATTACCACCCAATAGCATACACATACACCAATGACTAAACATATACTGTGCCAACAGGTCGTCAAAAAAGGATTTTAAAAATCCTGCAATATCAACAGCAAAAAATATTTGGAAAGAACACCTACCTTTGCAACAGCAGTCACTCTCAGGCACAGGCACCGGTCATCATTAGCAAAATGAAAATACTGTTACCACAGAAAATAATGTTGTGGCTATGCAGATGGACATTTGTCTCTGCGTATGTGAATTACTTTTTTTTAAAAGAAAGTCACAACCCCATCCTAGTGGAGGCAATATTGATTTTATTTTCCATCTTAATATTCTACCAAGTAGATTCAATCTTTGAGTTTTATGCTCATCGCCAGCATATGGTATATTGTGCAAGAACAACGTAGTTGAACCTTTGAGACCAAAATTAAAATGTTTCAATCCTCATGCAGCTTGTGTGTGTATTGTACATAATTGTATATCAAATAGCTGTTGTGGTTATAGCCTTGAGATTGCGTCAATTCTAACAGTGCAAAATGTTATTTGCCCTGGCAGACACTCACTGTGTACATCTAGATGTAAAGATGTTCAACATAATGAAGTTCATAACATTAAATTTTCAGGATATAATTATATGTTGCAGGTACAAATTAATGATAAAGTAGAACTGATAGTGCATATGATTTGTATGATCATGTTCCAAGTAAAAGATTGATAATGATGATATAAGTAGTGAGTTTGGTAACTAATTTAATTGATCACCTGGATGTTGTACAGCCAGTGTATATTATAATATGGTCATTACAAATATCATTATGACCAAAATTCTCAGGATTAGTCTGTCCAGAAGAAGGGCAATTTATGGAATCTAACACCTATAACATACACCAGGAGAGGAGAATTCTTCATTGGACAAAGGTACACCACAATTATAATGAAAGTATTAATATCATGGTGTACATCCCAATGGCACTGCATGGTCTAAAAGAGGCAGTGTAATTGCTAATCAACTATTTTCCTACTTTTGATTTACGAACGTGGCATGCAATTATTTAACAAAATGTTAATAAGATGGGTAGAAATATATTCAAAAGTAAAAGTTCAAGTAGTGCATATATATATACATATATACAGTCATTGAACCATACAATCAAGGTACAGTAGCTATACTCTACGTGGCCAGTCATGACTTTCCAGTGTCACATACTGTCCATTATCACAGAAAAGGTTGAAAGCACCAAAGTCAAACTATATACAGCAGCTTACTTACGCCTGGGGTTCCTTCTCATTTTGATGTTTTTGTTGTGGCTGAAGAACGTTATTTACCAGTTCAGTGATCCCACTAAAGGGAAACCACCTGTTTAAATAAGCAAATAATGTGACTGAACAATGAAACAAAACACTTAACTTTGGCCTCAGTTTCTTTGCACCGAAATAACACAGGCAAGGAAGAAAAGCTACAGCCAAATGGGAATGAGAATTGCAATCAGATTCAGCAAGTAAAGATGTAGGGCAATAGTATATTAGCTTATGCTTAACCAATCCAAATACAGGGAGCAAAAAAGCTACAACCAGTCTGGATGTGGATGATGTAAGAAGCTGCAGCCAGCTCTCTTACAGCCAATCAGAAAGCAAAATGATGCACTACAGCTGCAGCCATTAAGGTATCAAGAATAGCTAATACCTAGAAGGTGCAGAAAGCACAGGGGCAAAACACTGCAATTTAAAGCTCACTACATTCGGAAATCATTACTTACTGTGGCTGTTGAGGTTTTTGTTCTTCTTTGACCCTAAAAAACAAGTTCCACAACTCAATGCAGGATAAAGCAGAAATTAAAATTGTAAATAAAAATATTAAGGTTCTTGAACTGTATGATTATAGCCACATACATTGATGCTGAATTGTCATATAAAAGAGTTCTCAATTATGTTCATAAAAATTTTGGGCTCAATCTTCCCCTCTTTGCTGTCCTCAAGTCCTCTTGCCACTGCAGTCACAAATGGGAATTGCACACAAGCACCCTCAGTTACCACAGGCAAATTGGGAAGCTTCTGTTCGAGCTCAAATTTGGGACTGGCATGGACAAATCAGAAAAGAAGGAGCTGGTCAATTCTCTACCTTGCCAATATCCTTTGCATTGGGTAGAATGAACCCTACAGAACACATACAGATAAGATCCTTTTCAACCTGGACTTATTCATATGCATGGAAAAACTATAACCACTATTACCCACAAGCTAAATCAATTCTTATAAATGCAGATCATTAAGCATCTATTAGAGACTCTGTAAATGTGCCCTGATAAAATAAATGTATTACTTATTTTGAGCAGGTTGCACACAAAAAAATTAGCATTTTTGCATATGAATACAAGTCAGGTCCATCTGTGTCCATTTTCATGCATGTTGAGAAGAGGGTGGGAACTAGAACCAAAGGCTGAGAACAGAAATAAACAAAAACAGAAATATTTGCATACCTATTTAATTTCAGTGCCAGAATCTAGAGGTACCCAACTTAATGGAATATTCTTCAATACTGACTGGAGTTTAGTTTCAAGGTTTCAGAATCTACACATGCCCAACATAGCAACACCAGTTGCAAGTCCTTTATAGGGTATATAAGAATCCTGGGAAATACCTATACCAGGTTTTCTTGCAAAAATGAACTTAAATACTATGACTTACTATACATTTCTTTAATTGCATTGTTATGCTGTATCTTATTCTGGGCTTTTTTTAACCATGTTTGTGATATGCTCTGGGTAAAAGTAGCTGATAGATGACATGATGGGAAACTATGGTTTGGACTTTCATTGACCAAATGTCTTATTGACCCAAAAGGTGTAAAAGAAACCAAATGGTCAAAATGTAAACTTCAGCAGAAATGTAGCAGAATATGAAAACAGACAACTTGCCATGTGGGAACAATGAGATAAGCACCTTTGCAGGATCTCAGGAGCCTAGATGTGAGTTAGAGCCAAGACAAAATAACTAGATGGCAAGCCCACCATTTTTTCCTTGCTTTGACCAGGCACTACTAGCATTGGAATGTTTACAATCTGATAGGTGCCAGAGTGTGGGAAGCCAGAGATCTTGAGATTTTGACCTGCCTTGGGCTGACAGATGGATCAATGACAACTTTTGTAATTGGGCTGTTCCAATAATAGTGAGGTAATGATTGGGTTAAATCGGTCTCTATAAGCTTTGCTGTGAACAGAAAGTATAAGAAAGGGATCCCCGGGGCAGGGAGAGAGACATTCGGCCAGAGGAGGTTTGAGACTATCCCGCAGACTGAACTGAGCATGATTTGGCAAGAAATGGCTTAATCAAGTATTACATCAAAATTACACTTAATAATCTTGAAAAGTGGGTGGTGTGTTATGTTGGGATCACTATTTGTGCACAACTTTGAAACAGCAACTTTCAAAGTGCTGATGTCTTGATATCAGCCCTGCTGCTGAGATTGAATTGTAGCGCTTATGAGAAAAAAAGGCTGGGCCACCCTTCTCTACTCTTGTCCACTTCCAAGCAATGTATGTTTTTGTAAGCAAAAAGGCTAAAATAAAGTGTTGCTTAAAGCCAGAATATATAGAGAATAGTGGATAGCTGGAGTGGTTGCAAAGCATTAATTCAGTTGAGAGGTTCAGATTTTGTCAACGTACAAGAGTCAAAATCATGTCTTCCACCACCAATTACAACCAACCCGGCAATTTTCAAAAAAGATGGCGGCTGAAGCAGGCCTGTCATCAGGCCTCCTCCGGAATCACCACCCACCACCACCCCCGCCATCGTATTTCCTGCCAAAGTGGGCAGCAGACCCAGCTGAGGCCAATTAAGACCCCGTGTAGCATAAAATTGACCTTCATGGTAGTCTGGTGACAGAGGGCAGAAACATCCTAGGTTGCACTAAGTGCAGTAGCGGACGGGAAAAAGAACGTTTTACGCGCCGGCTGCAATGGCAACCTTTCACATTGTATCATCCCAATCCCGCCTCACTAATCATGCGTTCCTGGGAAACATGCCGTTTTGATGGCGGGCAGGTTCTCATTCGGCCGCCATGCCATCACCTCAGCGTTTGCACACACCGCCATATTTAAAGTGCAGCCGCGCGCAAACCTCTCAGTGCTTCTGCTACACAGAAGACATGGCCCCGAAAGGCAAGAAACTGCAGTCTCCCCCGATTCAGTGACACATCCCTGGAATGCAGTGGAGGCCCATCGTGATGTCCTCTACCCCGGCTCTGGGTGAAGGCCAGCAAGCAAGATCACCAATCCAGCTTGGGAGACAGTGGCAACAGTGGTCAGTGCCAAAGCCATACAAAAGAGGACAGCCACACAGTGCCAAAAGAGGATGAATGATCTCCTCCTTTCTACCAAGGGAAGTCACTTTTCTCATCACTCTCAGCTCACACACTCACAAACCCACCACAAATCCACTAAAGTCTCACTCACTGCCAGTTCAAGGGACATCACCATTCACTCTCCCACACACACCTTAATTGTCCTCATCCCATCCATGGCACCATTCACCACCCACACATGCTAGACATCCTTATCATCTGGCCTGGCAGGCATCCTGCCTACACTCTATCTGTATTCATGCAGGACAAGCTGGCACAAAAAAGGGAGAGATCGCACAGGTGGAGGAAGGTCAAGGTCCTAACAGACTTTGAAAATAGAGTCAAACAGCTGGCCGGCGAAGATCTGGATCGATCCAGTGCTGACAGTGAGGTCCACGGTGCTCTTCCAAGTGAGGATCCAGCAGTGCAACATCCATCAGACAACCATGCCATGAGTGATGTGTCCTGTTTCACAGGCCACTGCCATGCACTAATTATCTCTCTTTGCTTTCACAGGTACATCTGGGAAACAGTCAAGGACGTCCACAACCCAGGTCCTCGACTCAAGACCTGGCAAAAACTCGGAAGAGAAATCTGCTGAAACCCCAGTTGAAGACCCATCATACCCACACCCTCCAACAGTGCAGAGACACAAGCCTTGGAGGGACCTAGTTCTAGAGGAGCCTCGGGGTTACAATCTGGTGAGCACATTGCGCTGTCTGATCCATACATCTCCGCACACACACCTCAGTGCTTCCAGCCCAGGACAGCTGCAAATAAGACATGGCCCCGAATGGCAAGAAGACTGCAGCCCCCAGGTTTAGTGACACGTCCCTCGAGTGCCTTTTGGACACTCTGGAGGCCCGCCATGATGTCCTCTACTCCCACTCTGGCCGCAAGAGCAGCAGCAACATAACCACTCCAGCTTGATAGACAATGGCAGTGGTGATCAGTGCTAATGACGTAGAGAAGAGGTTGGCCATCCAGTGCAGATAGAGGATGAATGATCTCATCCGTGCAGCCAGAGTAAGGCAACCATCTCATCACTCTAAGCTCACACACTCAAGCCCATCACAAATTCACTGGCATCTCACTCAATACCAGCTCAAGGGACATCACCACTCACTCTTCCACACCCACCCTCACATCTCCATCTGGCCTCATCTGCTCTGGAGACTGCCTCCTCAGCCCTCAGCATCTTGAGGCCACTTGCACAGATCAACTTGTGACCCCGCACACACCCTGGGATACCCCCATTTCCCAGTACAGCTCTCAACCTGCAGGCTCTTCCCTTGCCTGAGGCCACTTCTCCCCCTTCCCCAAGCAAGCCTTAGACCTGCAGCAGTATGAAGCCTTATGACCGGTCTGGTAAGTAGAGACCTGCCTATGAGTCCCCCTAAAAATGATGTGGTGCTGTCTGTGAAGCCTGGCGCTGATTACTGCGAGTGCTGCCCAAAGCAAGGTAGGCAAACAAACCTCGAAGTTCCGAGAAAAGTGCAGCTCGCCAGGCGCACGTCACTTATGTGCAGTTGTGAAACGCGTCGGCGTGCAATCACGCCAACGTGGGCTGATGATCCAGCGTGGTGGGATGAGTCCGGCAGGCTAGCCTTATAATGATATGCAGATGTATTACAATGAGGCTCCCAATGTCCAATGGCGGGAAACGTGTCCCGCCATTGACGGGCTGAGCGGACGATCGCAAACTGGTTTCACAACATCATGAAGCCAACTTTTGGTCTTCTCGCCATATATTCCACTCATGCTGCCAAGCACACCTGGCACCAGCAGGCACAGAAAGTTCCACCTTTAGTTTATAAAGATCGACAATGAGGTTAAAACACACTCCTTACATCAATCTGGTGCTTTAATAGCTAAAATCTTTTGTATCTTCTCATACATGCACCTCTGATTTAGATCTAACCGCCATTACAGAGACATTATAGGGTGACCAAGGTTGGAAAATAAATATTCCAGGGTACATAATGTTTTGAACAGACAGACAGAATAGAAAAGGAGGCTTGGCCCTGATAATAAAGGATGACATGAAGACAGTAGTGAGACAGGATCTTGGTTTAGAAGATCAGGAAGTAGAAACAGTGGGTGGAATCTTGTGCCCTCCCCTGTTTAGTGTCGGGGGTACTTAATCAAGCTGGAGAATGCCAGATGGGGACACGCCACCTTCTCACCTCCATTAATGCCCACTCAAAGGCCTCATTCTGCCACCACCGGTATTAGCACAGCACCGGTTTTGGGGGTGGGGGGGGTGGTGGTCCCTCATTCAAAGGCACTCAGTTTCTGATTGAGGGACTTGGCTTCGGGAAGGGGGTGCCGCTGAAAGCCACCCCCCTGCCCTTACTGCCAACACCGCTCCCCTCCCTGCCCTTCTCACCATCACTGTGCCAGTGTCCCACTTCGATCTGAGGCCTTGGGTGGGTGGTTCCAGCATCAGCCATTACCACCTGTGTCCCGTGTGGCACTGTTAAGTACAAAACAGCTGATTGGCCAGCAGCTCTTGACGGGCAGGACATCTTCCCCCCATAGTCCTTGATTCTAGAGGAAGGCCCATCGTTGGCCTGTTAAGTATTTAAATGGCACAAGCTGCAGTGGGTCTTCTCAAAATTAGGCAACACGGGGTCTCACCGGCTCTCCAATCAGCAGCTGAGACCCCTGTATCCTCCACAAAATTCTGCCCAGTATGGGGGAAGATGGAATAACAAGAGTCAGAAAACACTATGGGAGTAGTTTACAGGCTCCCTAACAGCAGTAATACAATTGGATGGAACATTAGGCAAGAAAAAAGTGGAGCTTGTACCAAAGACAATGTAATAATTATGGGGGATCTTTAATCTTCATATAGACTGGACAAATCAAATTGGCAAAGGTGGTCTGAGAGTTGAGTTTGTGACAGTTTCCTGGAGCAATATGTTGTGCAGCTGATTAAGA
The DNA here is from genome assembly GCF_964194155.1 of Cetorhinus maximus. NCBI lineage: Eukaryota > Metazoa > Chordata > Chondrichthyes > Lamniformes > Cetorhinidae > Cetorhinus > Cetorhinus maximus. The sequence goes on along the minus strand of NC_135882.1, from coordinate 31,704,119 downwards.
ATAAAGCTATTTTAGATATACTTGTGTGCAATGAGGCAGGGTTAATTAATTCACCTACTGTGCTACTCCCCTCATGCTGAACACAGTCGTGCCACCCATGCCCAATCCAACATTGCCAATGCAGTTGCCCTGTTGTCAACCACGTTCTGTGACACAGTTCGGGTTGGCAGTTTCAATTTGGCAGTTGGAGTATAATGAATGAAGAATATACTTGCATTGGCGGTACAGCAAAGGTTCGTGTGCATGCCTCCAAGTGCCAGCTGGGAACAGCAAGCCCTGCCAATACTTCTTCATCCAACCACCTATGTGGGAGACTTCCAACAGCCACCACACTGACCAGGATTACTCGGTACCAAACGGTTGTGAATCTTTGGAATTCTATACCTTAGAAGGTTGTGGATGCTCCATCATTGAATACGTTTAAAGCAGCTATAGACAGATCTTTGGTCTCTCAGGGAATCAAGAGATATGGGGAGCAGGTGGGAAAGTGGAGTTAAAGATATTGCTCCTACTTCTTATGTTTTAATTGTTCTTATGTATATCGTCAAAATATGTCTTTGAAAATTCAGCTGGAACAAGAAATTCAGGAATTAACTGATGCTAAAATTCTCTGGTTTGATTTTATGGTATATTTCATAAGACAATTTGTAATAATTCAGTGAAATCCCATTTATGGAAATGTTCTCATATATTTTTATATTTGCCCAAGCATTAGATAGTTTCCCATATTAGCCATTATTTGTTTAATAAAAATGATTAAATAAGGAGGTATTTGCTCTCCACTTCAGAGGCTCCTACCATATTAGTGATAAATAATAACAGTAGGTGTTTCAATGCTTTAGTCTAATTGAGATAAGTTATAAGGGCAATTGAACATTTTATGTATGTCACTCAAATGCCACTGATGAGTCTTGAAATAATTCGTATTATTTTTAAATATATATATTTGTTCATGTGTTTTTAATTCAGCTTTTAACTGTTTCTGATGGTGATAGCTAGCAGCACATGGCATACTCTTGATGCATGACTATGTTCATCACGTTTTGTGATGTCATCAGTGCAGTATCACCAGTTTTCGAATCTGTAGTTGATTATCAGGATTTATGGTCTTCATTTTATATTGTAGCATTTAACATCAGCATCAGGTCCATCAGTATTATACCATTCAATTTTATGAATTAACTGTCAGGCTATTTGTAAGGGCCTCTATAATGTATGCTTGTCACCATTAATTTTCTTTAGATACACTGAAGGTGCAACGGCTGTAAATCAAAATAGGTGGCCTGTATTAATGTCTATTTAAAAACCTACTTTCAATCCTGATTTGTACTTGAAATTTAAACAATTCAGACACTGTACATTTAAAAATTATGTAGTTTAAATTATTTTTCACATGCTGAAACATTTACAGCCATATAGTGACCTCAACCAAATTTAATCCATAAAGTATAATTATTTTAGGCATTGATTGGCATTAAAATGTATTTTCCATAACTTTACAAAAGTTACTAAAGTTCAACACCTTGTCACCTGTAAAATTCTTCAGATTTATATTAATATGACATTACACATCCAATACCTTTACCATCTTGCTGGATCAGTTTGACTGAATAAAAAGGAATTGTCATCTTGCATTGTTATAACGCAGTTGAGGGAAAGGTTGCATTTTGTTAAATGATTTTTTTAAAAAACTGAATTAGCAAATAGTTCAGTTTTTTGACCATTGTACCCTCACCTTCTCTGATAGCTCAATGGATGCTGACACTGCCTGGTTTATTAAGCAGGAAGGTTTAAGGTTTGATTCCTGGTCTAAGCTAATCTCAACTAGTAGGACTCGTAGTAATACAGTTGGTCTCAACAGCTCCAAATTAGAGGGCAAAAAATTAGCCAGAGTTCTTTCTCGTTCTGCATGCTGTCCAGGAGCTGCTTTTGGAAAGTGCACACATACTGAATTCAAACAGAGCCCATTTTCAATGGAGCGAGCTCTGTTGCCCACAGTGTGTGACTGACAATTTTTAAAGGTAGACGTGAATGTGCTTAAAAGGTAGATAAGATCTGTGGAACTGTCAAGCTGTCAAGTTATTTAAATCTCCTGCTCTTTAAATTGTGAAAAAAACAGCTTGTGACACTGAGTTGAAAAAAAATCAGTACCTGCAGTTTCAATAGCTATTTGTTAACACAGGCCTGAGGGCAATCATTATATTATTACTGCTTGATTGCTTCTACAACTATACTTATCATGGGGTTGGGGGGTTATAAATTCACAGTTTTATTGACAGCTCCAAGAGGTTATTAAGGGATCAGCTGTCCTTGATGTGGGGCTATGATTACAAATGTTTGCTTTTGTAAAAGATTAAGCACTTGAAGGGATTTAAATGTATTGAATGGGCTTTTATCAATGAGAGAATTTTTTAATATTGTCAAGTCTGTAATAGATATTTAGAACTTTGTTTCTTCTCAGTTTGGTTCCTGAGGTCTGCTCATGCTGGATACTGGGTGAGTTGGCATGGAGGGTATAAGGGCAAAGGTTAATTAGTGGGGGAACAGGTTGGCATGAGCTGGCACTGTTGGCATAGGAGCTTTAAAGGGCTATGGGGATGAGTAGTGTCAAAGGTTGGCAGGGAGAGTATGAGGGGCCATGGGGAATTGGCAGGGGTCCAAAGGCTGGCATGTAGGGTATTGGGGCCATGGGGGGAGATGATAGGTGGAAATGGGTTAACATGGAGTGTATGAGATGCCATGGGGGCTGGATAGAGGGGCACAGGTTTGTACAGAGGACATAAGGGGCTATGAGAATGGGTAAAGGGACATAGGTTGGCAGGAAAAGGAAGTGGGTGGGGGTGGGCAGGGGCAGTGAGGGCTAGACGGCCCAACTGCTTTTATTACAACTGAGACAAAGTCCCAGAGCACTAAGGCAAGTCTTTTAAACAGCCTGCCTCAGCACTGGGCTGCCTTCAACCTATTTCCAGTGGCATGCATCTGCCCCCTGCCCCAGAATGAAAATCCGGCAGTTCAGGGCTGTTTCTCTCCAGGCAGGTGCGCTGAGTTGGGAAATTTCCCAACCTGTGCACCTGCCTCTGGAGCAAAAATTTCAGGCCTGAGTAACCAACATCTGCATTCACAGATGAAGAATGATCAATTGGTGAGGTACTAAAGGGCTGCTGCTTCCCATGGTCATATACTCAATATCCACCAATTCCTTCAGAAAGAGACAGGAAGAAAGTTGACAGGAACAGGAAATGAGCATTCTAATTCAAAACATGAATACTGTACCCAATTTTCCAAATTCACTTCTTAAATTCACAGATATGCCAAAAGATGTTAAAAATGAAACCTAAATGCTACTGTCAGTCCTAAAAAACTGGAATAAGACCAATTGACCAGAGGAGAACACTGATCACTGCAAAAGTCACCATCTTATATTCTGAATGTTAAGTTTTATAGATGCAGCAGACTCACACGCTGCCATGATGACAGCAACACGAATGATGTCATGAAACCACATGCGGCATACAAGTATTCTGTAAATGGAAAGCAGTGCCCCTAGGTATTGCAAAGAATAATCACTCTGTCAGTTACCTCCTGCCAGACATTTTGAATGACTCTTCATGCAGAGTGTGCCCTTGAATGCCAACAAAGGGGCTGCACCACTCGTAGGCACCATCCATAAATCTATAGGTTAATTATAATATTGCCCTTTGATAATGACTAGGACTTGAAGGCATTTCTAGTCCAGGTTGATAGAATTTTCATCACTAGAGAGTGAGCCTCACAGGATTGAGTTCATTATAATCCAGTTCCCACCAGACACAGTTTGTGGTTTGATAATCCCTCTAAATTTCAAATGAACACACAAAAATGAGACTAGAAGAGGAAATTTTGCTGCCAGGGGAGGGACAGTTCTCTGCAAGAGATCCCACCAGCTCAGATGCATAGCTGTTCCTATCAGAACTACCTGTCTTGCTGTTAAGTACATATTAATGGTGGGCTCCTGCCTCCCTAGTGGATTGCCTGAGCACTGCTGTAGCTGTTTAAAAGGACAGCCGATGTTAAATAAATGTTTTAGTTTCTGATGGAGTAAAAGAAAGGAGAAAAAAAGACTCAAACTATTTATTTTTACCAATAGGGGATTCCTAAAGCACAGACACATTTGTAGATATTTCCCACAAGTTGTAGTGAGGTAAAATAGGTTTTTTGGCAACCCAGGAAACAGACAATGTGGGGCACAATTTTGCCGTTGGTGAGCAGGGGGCGGGGCCCGCTCGCCGATGCGTAAAATGACACGGGATGACGTCGGGCGGAACTCCCAACGTCACCCCGCCCCATTTAAATTTTCAGAAAGGCGGGGGCGCAGCAAAATCAGCTGCGGACCCACCGACCTGTCAATGGCCACTTGAGGCTATTGACAGACCATTTAAACAATTAAAGGACCTGCCCATCCAACCTTAAGGTTGGCGGGCAGGCCAGGAGCCCCAGCGGCAACTAGAGAAAACATGAAACCTCATCCACCGGCAGGATGACGTTTCATGCAGGGTTCTAAAAAGCTTTGACATTGTCACATGACGGGGACATGTTAGGGAATTTTTTTTTCTCTATTTTTAATCTTTCTCAAAGTGGAAGCGATCTCCCTGAGGCTGCACTTTGCCTCAGGGAGATGTGCGCTCTTTCGTGAAAGAGCGCACTCTCGCTTTTAGGGAATCCCCCCGCCTGCACAGGGAGCGCATAGCGCTTCCTGCCGGACGTCACGCTGGGCGGGCCTTAATTGACCCACCCATGTAAAATGGCGGTGCAGCCCGCTTCTCCGGCGGGGAATGGCTCCCCACCCGTCGGAGATTGGGTCAGGCCCACCCACCCAACAGGCAGAAAATTCTGCCCGTGAAATTATTGGCAGGAACGAGAAGATAACCTGATATTGTTGTGGTCTGTCCCCCTACCTTTCTGACTACCAGACGCACATGCATGCGCAAAATATAACACAAAGTATATTGTAATGCAAGCTCTGCTAGAACCCTTGAAGCTAAGGGTGTAACTAGAATTGTGGGCTGGGAATTATCCGGCCCTGCCATGGCAGGTTCCCCCACGGTGGATGCGGTGAGCCATTCAAATGCCATTGACTTGAGCAGGGCCGGAAGATCCCGCTGGTGGGAGGGGCCGGAAAATTCTTGCCATAGGGTGCAATTTTAGAATTTTATAACCCTCCCTCCCCCCTCCCCCCACACCCACCACCCCAGGAGAAGGCTCCTAAGCTGGGGGACAGGAAATTGGGCGCCATAGTGACAGCATCATGCCCATTGCCTAGCTGCCGCTGCTGGCATTTTACCAGTGTCAGGGGAGATGTCAGGCGGGCTGCTCACCTGTGGACCAATTAATGGCCTTCCCCCACTGCCACTGGTATTTTATCAGTGACAGCAAGTGCCCAGGCAAAGTGGCAAGTGGCGGCCTTGTTGTCGGTTGGGGGAACTTGGAGGGGGGCGATGGAGAGTGTCTCGTGTTCCCAACGGAGCACCTTGTGCCCAACGAACGCCATCCTAAGCTAGGCCTCCCGCCCTGCATGTTGCCACCACCACCATGCCCTGCAGAACCTAGCCCTCCATGCCCCCTCACCAGGGCCTGCCATCCTGACTCTCAGCTAAACTCCTCCAAACTTACCTCTGTGCCTGCCTCCACGGTTCCTTGTTGAGGACTGCCTATAGTCCCAGCAGTTGCCGTTGCTCCCAGTGGTGCTGCTAGGACTGGAAAACTAGAAAACCAGATATTTATTAAATTGCTGCAGGACAACCAGATCAATTGGAAGTGGACTCGCCCCGACTTTTAAATTCTTAAATGGGTGGGTGGGGAGGGTGGGAGGGGCACTGCCTCTGCATATGATTCTACCCATAGAATCATAAAATGGTTACAGCACATAAGGAGCCAACTCGGCCTCTTGTGTCTATGCCAGTGCTCTGCAAGAGCAATGCAGCTAGTCCCACTCTTCATCTCTACCCTGTAGCCCTGCATTTTTTTCTCTTCAGGTACTTACCAATTCTCTTTTGAAAGCTATAGTTGAATCAGTCTCCACCACACCCTCAGGCAGTCCATTCCAGGTCCTAACCACTCACTACATGAAAAAAGCTATTCCTCATGTCCCTGTTGGTTATTTTGCTATTCCCCAGTGTCCTATGGTTTTCGACCCTTCCAGCAAAAAGAGAATGAAAACCTTCCACCTGTTGTGATTCTGGACCAGATCCCTAAATTTTTGGTACGATCACTTAGGAACCAGTAACCTTTTGTTTAAAGTAGATAAGGTGCTTACTAATACAATAAAGCCCACAAGGTTACATGGTTTTTGAACAAGCAAAATAAACTTTACTATGCAAAGTCAGAATTTTTTTTAAAAATTGTAATATCTACCTTATACTCTAACATACAGAATTAACATGAGCTACATGTGAATTAACAGGCAAACTGTGTTCGAACACACTGCACTGCATAATACATGGCGGATGCGACCAAGCTGGATAGGAACAAGAGAAGGCCATTCAGCCCATCGAACCTGTTCCGCCATTCAATACGATCATGGCTGATCAAACACTTCAATGCCTTTTACCCACACCATCCCCATAATCCTTTACGTTATTGTTAATCAGAAATCTATCAATCTTTACCTTAAACATACTCAATGACTGAGCTTCCATGGCCCTCTGGGTAGAGAATTCTAAAGGTTCACAACTCTCTGAGTAAAGAAATTTCTCCTCATCTCGGTCCTAAGTGGATTCCCCCTTACTTTGAAATTGTGTCCCCTGGTTCTAGGTTCCTCAACCAGGAGAACATCTTGCCTGCATCTACCCTGTCTATTCCTTTAAGTACTTTGTAGGTTTCAATGAGATCACCTCTCATTCTTCGAAACTCCAGGGAATACAGGCCCAATTTCCCCAATCTCTCTTCAGAAGTCCTGCCATCCCTTCAACAAGTCTGGTGAAGCTCCCACAGATTTTTCAGAAACCCACCAGTATCCACTGTGAGTTACACAATCTTGTTAAAACTCCATCTCCCTTATGAGGAATTGCAAGACTTCACTCTCCCCTTTCTAAGATCTAGCCACGGAATTCCCTCCAAAAGTCACTCTTACTCGGACTGCCTCAACAACTGCTCACCGCTCAGGGTTTCAATCCGGTCTCCCAAGACCACTTTCCCCAGGATTCCTGAGTCTGCACTCCAGCACCAACTCCCAAGCACAACTCCAGCTCTTTAGGAATGCCGAGGAGAACATCACTGCTCCAAAAGAGTTACCTCTGCTCCAACAGCTCACAGCATAAGAACATAAGAACATAAGAAATAGGAGCAGGAGTAAGCCATTCGGCCCCTCAAGCCTGCCCCGCCATTCAATAAGATCATGGCTGATCTGCCCCTGGTCTCAACGCATCTTTCGTGCCAGCTCCGCATAGCCCTCAGCTCCCCGATATTTCAAAAATATACCTACCTCATCTTTAAATACATGCAGTGATCTAGCCTCCACAACTCTCTGAGGTAGAGTATTCCAGACATTCACTGCCCTCTGAGAGAAGAAATTCCTTCACATCTCAGCTTTAAATGAGTGTCGCCTTATTCTGTTACTATGTCCCCTAGTTCAAGATTCCCCCACTAGTGGAAACATCTTCTCAACATCTACCCTGTCAAGTCCCCTCAGAACCTTGTATGTTTCAATAAGATCACCCCTCATTCTTCTAAACTCTAATGAATAAAGGCCTAACCTGTTTAGCCGTTCTTGATAAGTCAACCCCTTCATCCCAGGAATCAGCCTAGTGAATCTCTATTGAACTGCCTCCAATGCCAATATATCCTTTCTTAAATATGGGGATCAAAACTGTACACAGTGCTCCAGGTGCAGCCTCATCAACACCCTGTACAGTTGTAACAAGACTTCACTATTTTTAAACTCCAACTCCCTAGTAATACAGGCCAAAATTCCATTTGCCTTCTTAGTTACTTGCTACACCTGCATGCTAACTTTTGTGTTTGTGTTTTATGTTTCATGTGGATCAGAGATCCCTCTGTGCTGCACTTTTTTGGAGTCTCTCTCCATTTAAATCATAGTCTGCCTTTTGATTTTTCCTATCAAAGTGCATGACCTCACACTTTCCTACATTAAACTCCATCTGCCAAGCTTTTGCCCACTCACTCAACCTGCCTATACCCCTTTGCAGATTCCTTATGTCCTCATCACAACATGCCCTCCCACCTATTTTTGTATCGTCAGCAAATTTGGATACATTACACTCTGCCCCCTCCTCCAAGTCATTAATATAGATAGTAAATAATTGAGGCCCTAGGACTGAACCTTGTTGCACTCCACTAGTTACGTCTTTACATGCTGAAAAAGACCCATTAATCTCTGTCTTCTCTGTGTTAACCAATCCTTAATCCATGCTAACACATTACCCCCAATACCATGAGCCCTTATCTTGTGCAATTACGTTTTATGTGGCACCTTATCGAATGCCTTCTGGAAATCCAAATACACTACATCTACCAGTTCCCCTTTATCAGCTCTGCCTGTTATATCCTCAAAGGTCTCTAGCAAATTTGTCAAACTTGATTTCCCTTTCATAAAACCATGTTGACTCTGTTTGATTGTGTTAAGCTTTTCTAAATGCCCTGCAATTTCATCCTTAATAATGGATTCTAGCATTTCTCCAACAACAGATGTTAGGCTGACTGGCCTATAGTTTCCTGCTTTTTGTCTCCCTCCCTTCTTGAACAGGGGTTTCACATTAGCAGATTTCCAAATCACTAGGACCCTCCTGGAATCCAGTAAGTTCTGGAAAATTTCGACCAATGCCTCCACTATCTCTGCAGCCACTTTCTTTAAAACCTTTGGATGCAAGCCATTAGGTCCTGGTGACTTATCTGCCTTAAGTCCCATTAGTTTCTCAAATATTTTGTCCCCCATGATAGAGAATGTTCCAAGATCTTTCCTCCCATTAGCTCCTTGCTTATCTGATAGCTTTGGAATATTTATAGTGTACTCCGTTGTGAAAACCGAGGCAAAATATTGGTTTAAATTATCTGCCATTTCCCTGTTCCCCATTATCAATTCTCCAGTTGCATCCTCCAAGGGTCCCACGTTCAGAGACTCGTAGAGACTCTTGCTGTTTGTTTTTATATTTCTTGCCGATTTAGTTTCATAATCAATTTTCTCCCTCTTTATTAGCTTTTTAGTCATCTGCTGGTTCCTAAGAAATTCCCAAACCTCTGGCCTATCACTAGTTTTTGCCGCTTTGTATGCCTTAGTTTTTGATTGGATACTCTCCTTGACCGCCTTTGTTAACCATGGGTCGTTCATCCTTCTCATCGAGTCCTTCTTTTTGACTGGGATAAATTTTTGCTGAGCGTTATGAAATATCTGCTTAAGTGTCTGCCACTGCTCATCCACTGACATTCCCCTTAGATCTAAAATAGCCTCCCCCCGACCAGGTTCTGCAACATATTTCTAAGAAACAATCCCTGATGCACTCTACAAATTTGTCTTCCATGTTACTCCTGCCAATCTGATTTGTCCAGTCAATATGCAGGTCAAAATGACCCATGACAATTGTAGTGCCCTTCTTACATGCCTCCATTGTTTCCTGATTTATGCTTTATCCTACAGTGAGGCAACTCTTCGGGGGCTTATAGGCGACTCCCACCTGGTGACTTCTTCCCCTTGCTATTCCTTCTTTCCACCCAAACTGATTCCACATCACAATCTATTGCACCCATATCACAACTCACCACCGCACTGATACCTTCCTTTATTAACAAAGCTACCCCACCTCCTTTTCCTTTTGACCTATTTTTCCGGAATGTCAAATACCCTTGAATATTGAGTTCCCAGTCTTGGTCACCCTGCAACCATGCCTCTATAATAGCTATCAAGTCATATTCATTTATTTCTAAAACAAAAACAGAAACAGAAATACCTGGAAAAACTCAGCAGGTCTGGCAGCATCGGCGGAGGAGAGCACAGTTGACGTTCCGAATCCTCATGATCCCCCAGCAGAACAGTTCTGTTTGGGGGTCACGAGGACTCGGAATGTCAACTGTGCTCTCCTCCGCCGATGCTGCCAGACCTGCTGAGTTTTTCCTGGTATTTCTGTTTCTGTTTTTGTTTTAGAAATAAATGAATATGGTTTCACGTCGTCGCGAAACTGATCACACCATATTGTCCACACATGCCACCAAACATGCCCGACACCAACGGGCAGGGAAAATCCCAGCCAACGAATTTCCGATTCAATGATGTCTCCTGTTCAATATAATTTCAAAAAGTTAAAAGCTCCTGTCTCATTTCAGGTTGTTGTATGAACAGTTTCAATAGTGGTATATTTTTATAAAACTATTCAGGTGAAAATTCCACTATTCAAACTGTTCAGAAAAACATGCAAAGTAAAATTGCAACAGATTCAGCCTGGCCATCATCATCTCTGTGGAAAAAGCATAGCTGCTCTACAAGCTGTCAGAACCTCATGTTGCGAAGGCTAGTTGATTTGAATTGTTTTTCTTTTTTTGCAAATGAGAAATTGTCAAAGGGGCTTGAGAGTGCTTTTACATTTGGTATGAGAGTGAAAAAAACCACAAGAACCACATTAGAATAGAAACATACATTAATACCAGAACTTATTTTATCACTTGGGTTTAGCTCTCATTTAGGCTTAATAATATGGCCTTGTGCCATTGTTTCAAGAAAGTTAGCAAATCTGTTACTTTTCCAATTCTTGTCTCCACTCACACATATTAAGCCAAATGCAAACACGTCCAATACAAGATTATTTACCAGTTTTAAAATGAATTGTTGCAGAAACAGTCCATTGAAATTTAGGAACAAAAAATATAAATATCCCCATTAAATCCTACCTGTTCCAGATGGGCATAATTTTATGCCAAAACTTTGCCTTTTCAACAGGCAAAGTTATTGCTTTGTCAAGTCACATTATTGCGGTGTTAAATCCAATAATCCTGACCATGTGTATTCATCCCAGGGACTGACAACAACATTTGTACTTGTCCTGGAATTTTTCTGCCTCTTCTAGGCAAGTTTATTATGATCCTTGTATAATAATAGCACAAAGCATTTTGTGACCTTACAACACAGCAGTTCCACAGTACTCTACAAAGTCAACAAGGTCTCATTTGTTGGATCAATACAATGCCAGGTTCTTGTCAGGAGGTAGACATCTTGCTGTGGCAATCTTGTTCAATCCCATGGCAAACTGCTGTGGCTGCATATGGCTTGCAAAGGATTGGGCTGTCTTTCATTTTTCTCTGTGCTGAAATTGCTGCATTAATCCTCATGCAAAAAGACATCATTTAAATCCTTCTGTTAAAATTAAACATATAACCTGAATCTATGCATTCCCCCTTTCATCACTTTGCAATGATAGTCAGATAAACATAAAACCAACAGAGCACTACAATCCCTGTAGATAAACGCCAAAAATTGCAGTGCAGCATGGCCCCTATCACCGACACCATTGTTCTGAGGGGGGTACAATGTAGCACAAAAAGAGCAGGAAGAGTAAGGTTTAATGCAGACAGACAAGGTCAGTCTCATTCCTTAAAAGAAACCTGAGCAAACTGATATGTATAGTTATCAGAAAAAATGTGACATGCCATTTGATCCATTCTTTTGAAATTACATAACAGAGCTAGGAGTGGGACCAGGGGGGGTAACACTGAGCCAGCACTGAGATGGTGAGCCAGAATGGCATTGATCTTCACCTGCAACTATGAATGGAATTTTCTGTGCCCATTGGCAGCGGGCGTGTTTGATGGCATGAGTGGACAATATGGCAAGAAGGCCAAAAATTGGTTTCACGACGTCATGAAATCAGTTTGCAAACTTCCACTCTGCCCATCAATGGCGGGACACATTTCCTGCAGTTAGATGTCAGGAATTTCATTGTAATACATCTGCATATGATTATAAGCCCAGCTCACTGGAATCATCCCCCCATGGTAGATCATCTGAGCAAGTCGGCGTTCAGTGTTTCACAACAGCAAAAATAAGGCATGCACCTGACGAGCTGCATTTCGAGTGGAACTCCGAGATAAGTGCAAGTAATGTTGCGCAGCACTTACGAGGGTCACCTGCTGGACTTCAAGGTTGAGGCGCGCAGGAAAGTCGCCTTTTCTCAGCTGGCTGAGAGTGTGGTGCCGGGGCAAGGGATGCCCTGCAGTTGAGGTGACTTGGCAGGAGTGGGGGTAGCAAGGGCTACAGTACAGTTGAGATGACTTGGGGGAGCAGGGGCAAGAGCTACACTGTGGTTGAGGCAACTTCAGAGGGGAAGGGGCAAGGGCTGCACTGCAGTTGAGTTGACTTTGAGGGGGCGGCAAGGGCTGCCCTATGGTTGAGGCACGTTGGGGCGGGTGCCAAGCGCTGCCCTGTAGTTGAAGGTAGTGCACAAGCGTGCGCGGGGTGGAGGGTAGCAGTCACACATTAGGGGAACCTTATATAAATGAGACAGTTCAGACACAGCCATAGTGACATGCATGGAGTCGGGCCTCTAGCTTATCTGCCCACTCAAGCAACACAGAGACATGAACCTGCCACCAAGTGCTCCAGAGCTTTTCACTCCTTGGGTACGGAAGGCTAACTAATGAGCATTTTAGTGGACTGCAGAATAGTTGGACGACTGGGCACATTGTACAATCTCCATACTAAAGCATGGAGCAGTCACTGGTGGAGGCGCTCACAGCTGCTTGCAGGGTCATCATTCAGGTCTGGACCAGCCTCCCCCATGGTTTGAGCTAATAGTGCAGCATTTGCAGTGCAGGTTAGGAGAATGCCTGCGCCTGAGCTGAGAGCACAGCATGCAGTCCAGTGGGCAAAGCTGCTGCCAATCGGTCAGGTGGAGTGGGGCGGAGGTGGTTGGGGTTTCGGGCAGCCATGTAGCGCACTAAACTGTGGCCATTCAAGTGCTTGCCAGCATTCTCTGGGGTGTGTTAAGGGGCTTTCAGAATTAACCAAGAAAGATTCTTAGTACACCCAAGCTAACCCACGTGTCTCTCTCTTTCATCCTGCAGGAGGAGTACATCAGGAGCATGGAGACTGGTGAACTAGCTGTGTGCCTTGTGGCGTACAGAGAGCAGAGACGATGGAGAAGAGAATGATGGAGGCCCCTGGCTGCGCAGAGGGAGAAGCAGCATCCTCAGGAACAAGGGGCGCCTGGGGCTCCCGCACACAGGGCTGAAGAGCCACAGTGAGCCGTCGCTTGTCAGCTCCTAGCTAGACCCAGGGTCTATAGACGCTGCCTTTCAGCAGATGACCGACAACCAGTGTCACCGAAGACTGCGCGTGTCTTGGGAACTAGTCGGTCACATCTGCCAGCTACTGCAGGACTTGGCGCCACGGGGACATGGAGGGCATCAAATGCCAGTGGCTGTGAAAGTGACCACGGCGCTCAATTTTTACACCAGTGGCTCCTTTCAGGGCTCCACAGGTGACCCCTGTGGGATATCACAAGCCTCCACCCACAAATGCATTCATGAGGTCATGCGTGACATCTTCGAGAGGGCACATAATCTTGTACATGTCAAACAGTCACACAGTCAGACAGTCATTCAGTCACAGAGAGAGAGTCACAGACAGACACACAGTCATACTGTCACACAGCCAGTCAGTCACAGAGGCAGTGAGACTGAAAGTCACACAGTCACACATCAGCCAGTCACAGAGACAGAGATTTAGTCAGTCACACAGTCAGGCAGGACCAAGAGAGCCAGGATGCAAGAGCGATTGGATTTGCCCAGATCTCAGTTTTCCCACAGGCGCAGGGTGCGATCAACTGCACTCACGTGGCGCTCAGATCTACATCAACCACAAGGGCTCCCATTCACTGAATGTGCAGCTGGTGTGTGGCCACCAGAAATGCATCCTGCAGGTCTGCGCATGGTTTCCAGGGAGTGTCCATGATTCCTACATTCTCAGTCGGTCACAGATCCCTGAAGTCTTCCAGGGTCTACAAAGGCTGCAGGGTTGCCTCCTTGGGGACAACGGCTACCCGTAGGGGACGTGGCTGATGGCACCCGTGTGGCGGCCTCAGGCTGCAGCAGAGTGAAGGTATAACGAGGCTCAGGCTGCAACTCGCAACTTGGTGGAGCAAACCATCAGGATGCTGAATATGAGGTTCTGGTGCCTGGACCAGTCTGGTGGAGTCCTGCAATATAGTCCACAGAGGATGTCACACATCGTCATCGCCTGCTGTGCCCTTTACAATCTGGCACTGCAACGGGGAGAGGAGTTGGTTGAGGAGGAGATAGAGGAGCAGAACATCTCCCATGAGGAGGATGTTGATGGGGATTAGGGTGAAGAGGTCCTCAAAGGCAACGATGATGACGATGAGGCCCTCGCACTGGCCAGACGATGCCTCACGTTGCATCTATGAACGTTTGACTCCAGTCTGGCTTATGGTAGCAAGCATGCCCTCTGTGATAATGCTCCTGTCATGGAGATGCAGTGGAGGCCCTAATTGTCACTCGACTGCAGGAGGATAACGACGACATGCAGTGAGGACACTCCATAGATCTTCACATTGCCTCTGAGAATTTCTGACTCCTGTCTGGCCGAGGACAGCTCGCCAGTGCTCTGTGATCAGGGTCATATCATCGAGACGCCGCCATGAAACTTTAAAAGCACCTGATCCTTTGTCAGCCTTCAGCACCTGACCCCTTCAGGAGCACAGTGTCACTGGTCACAGATGCTGAAGAGATGGGGGCCAACCCCACCTTAAAGGTGCTGAGAGCACACAGAGAGAATGAGTCTGTGCCACCTGCCCATGACATTCTGGCGGCAATGACACTGAGGTGTAGGTATCACTAATATATCCAGGGAGTGTGAGGCCAGACCATCACTTTAGTCTGAAGGCTACACAAAGCACAGGGAAGAGGACCTGGACTGAGACATCTGCCTTTATCTTGTGCAGGAACCAAGGTTTCACATCTGAGTGACAAGAACACTGCTCATCAGAACAAGAAGCCATAGGTAGGGAGACATTGACAATAGTGAATATTATGTACAAGTGATTAACACCCATGCCCAGGCTGTGCAACTATATCTTCATAACTTTCCTAACCCTGCCGCTACGTCTTGGTGCTCCCATGACATCCACAGTGGAGGTGGAGGCAGCCTGCTGACGGTGACGCCCTGTCTGTGATGACTTTGGCGGGCGCCCTCACAAGGGCCGAGACCTGGAGGGCCCCAGCCTGCTTTCAGGGTCCTGCTGTGTGGAAGTGGCACCCTCCCTGGCCTGCTGATCCTCCTCCCTATGGGTGCCCTAGGGCCCCTGGCTGACTCCTTGAGGAGAAGGGGTAGCTGGAGTGAGATTGAGATGACCCGCACCCCTCTCGTATAAACACTGTTGGAGGTCAACTATGCTGTTGGCGATGGAGCTCAGCCCACGCAGAACTGCAGGAGCAACATCCTGGGCAAAGGTCTTCATGGCGGCCGCCATCCTACCAGTGCTGATCTCGGTGCGTTGGCATTCCGACGCTATCACCTTAGACTGAAGGCAGATGGACTCCTCCATCATGCCTTGCAATCTGAGGAGTGCAGCGGACATCACTTCCTGATGTTCCTGAGCCTTTCTTTGCAGCTCCAGCAACTGTGCCATGACCAAGTCCAGAGGCTTGTCATCTGACTTGGACTCAGCAACGTTCTGGCCTCCAGCAGTCCTCCAAGTGCCAGGGATCTGGGAAGTCCCTGCCGCCACCTGCTGTGGATCAAAAAGTTCGATGTGCTCACCAGATTGTGATCCCGAGGCTATTCTAAAGCTAGGTCCCTCCGAGGTGTGTGTCTTTGCGCTGTTGGAGAGTGTGGGTGAGCGCTG
This sequence comes from Cetorhinus maximus, assembly GCF_964194155.1. Taxonomy (NCBI): domain Eukaryota; kingdom Metazoa; phylum Chordata; class Chondrichthyes; order Lamniformes; family Cetorhinidae; genus Cetorhinus; species Cetorhinus maximus. The sequence continues at coordinate 31,688,277 of NC_135882.1, read as the reverse complement.
TGATGGGTCTTCACGGAGGTTTCACTAAGTGGTCCCATGGACAGGATGAGGACAATGAAGTTGTGTGTGAGAGAGTGAATGGTGATGTCCCTTGAACCGGTAATGAGTGAGGGCACTGTGAATGGGGTTGTTTTTTTTTAATTAATCTTTATTTTTAAAAAGTTAACAACAGTCATAATAAGTAACCCTACAAAAAAAAAGCTTACAGTTCAGCAGTACTTCAAAAGAGAAGTAGGGGAAAAAAGAAGAAAAAGGGAAGAGAAAAAAAACCCTCCCCAGCCTCCCAAAAAATAAATAATAAGAAAATCAACAACAATCATAGGTCAGATATAGTTTCACCTAATATAATACATACAAACTACGTAGGGTCAGTTATATGAAAGTAGCGAGCTGTAGCTCCTCAAAGTAATCTAAAAAAGGTTGCCAAGCTACATAAAATCTTATAGTGTAGTTTATTTTCTCAAGTTTCAGATTCTGCATAAGGTCACATATCCAATTAGTAAAATAAGGCAGGGAAGGCTGTTTCCAATTTAATAGAATAATACATCTAGCCAATAATGTTGAAAAGGCAAGTGCGTCAGTCTGAATTTTTGTAAGAGGGATGCCATTTGGTTCCACTCCAAAGAGTGCTGTATTAGGAGAAGGCTCTGCTACTTTGCTACTGAAAATATGTGAGAGAGATGTAAAAATTTTCATCCAAAATAAAGCCAATTTAGGACACGACCAGTACATATGAATTAGAGAGGATGGGGCAGTGTTGCATCTATCACAGGTTGCAACAAAATTTGGATAAATATTAGATAATTTCACCTTGGATAGATGGATACGATGTAAGATTTTAAATTGTAGCAACCCATGTCTTGCACATACAGATGAGGAATGTACACAAGAGAAAATAGACTTCCAGTTATCTTCTGATAAGTTTGAGTCAAAATCTTGCTCCCAAAGAGTTTTTAAGGGAGAAAGCGAAGGGCAGTGTAGTGAAAAAATTAGAGAATACAATTTGTAAATGAACCCCCTAACAAAAGGATTTAATTCTAACATAATATCTATCAGTGATTTAGGGGGCAATAAAGGAAACTGGGTGACTTTTTTGTGTGCAAAATCTTTGATTTGTAAATAGTGAAAGAAGTGTATGTGGGGCAGATCATATTTCCGAGAGAAAGAGTCAAAAGAAGCAAAAATATTATCAAGGTATAAGTTAGCAAAGGTTTTGACACTACTCGCTTGCCAGACTTGAAAGGCAGAATCTCCTAATGAAGGCAGAAATAAATGCATTATTTGCGTTAATAGGGCTGTATAAAGAGAGGGATTGCAGCCCAAAGTGTGTTCTGAACTGGGTCTAAATCGTAAGTGCCTGCCTAACAATAGGGTTTGAACAAAAGTGACTGCTTGAGAAAGGAATGGAGGAGCACAACAGAGCAAGCAGAGATGTGGATTGACAGGAGACAGCCTCCAATTGCACCCATGCTAAGTTAGCCGAGTCCGAATGAAGCCAAAAGTAAATATTACAGATATTAGCAGACCAATAATAAAACTGAAAATTTGGTAGTGCCAAACCACCTAAATGCTTGGGACTTTGTAGAAAAAAACTTTACAAGTTCTAGGTGTTTCCTTATTCCAAATAAAGGAAGAAATTAATTGGTCTATTGCAACAAAAAAGTGCTTGGGAATAAAAAATGGAATGCACTAAAATAAGTATAGAAATGTTGGCAAAATATTCATCTTTACAGAATTTATATGACCAACTAAAGAAAGGGGTAAGCTAGACCAACATGCTAAGTCCTGCTTTGTATGTTCCAGCAAAAGGTCAAAGTTGAACTTAAAAAGATCTGCAAGGAATCGAGTAACTAAAATGCCTAAATATTTAAAACTGTTTACTGAGACCTTGAAGGGGAGGGAAGAAAGAAGGTAACTCTTTGTAATAGAGTTAATAGGAAAAAATTTCACTCTTTTGCAAATTAATTATAAAACTTGAAATATGAATAAATCACTCAAGAACAGAGAAAATATGTGGGGGAGATGAGGCCGGATTAGAGATGTAAAGAAGCAGGTCATCAGCATATAGGGAGAGTTTCTGCTGGACTCCACCCCATATAACCCCCTGTATATCTCCACAGGTCCACAGTGAAATGCCAGGAGCTCAATAGCAATGATGAAAAGTAGGGGAGTAAGGGGACAGCCCTGTCTCAATGACGGTCAAAGAGTTTAGAGCGGATATTATTTTTACGTACTGAAGTAACCGGTGAGGAATATAATAGTTTTATCCATTTTATAAAAATGGGTCCAAACCTAAATCTTTGAAGAGTGAAGAAAAGGTCCCATTCCACTCTCTCAGAAGCCTTTTCTGCATCCATCGTTATAAGAATCTCAGGGAGAGGAGTAGTTGAATGTGTATAAACAATAATAAAAAGACACCTTAAATTAGAGAAGGGATTTCCTGCCCTATTTAAAAACTGTCTGGTCAGGAGAAATAATGGGCGGGAGGACAGGTTCCAGTCAGGACAGGCTAAGGCTTTAGCTAGTGTCATGACATCTGCATTTAAAAGCGAAACAGGCTGGTATGAACTGCAATGCAGAGGGTCCTTATCCCTCTTTAAAAGAATAGACAAAGTTGCCTCGTGCAGCAAAGGAGGGAGCATTGTGGAGAGAAAGCATTCTGAAAATAGAGACAATAATAATGGAGAAAGTTGTGATAAGAATTTTTTATAAAATTCCATTGGAAATCCATCAGGCCCTGGTGCCTTATTACTTTGCATGGATTTAATTGCCTTTCGTATTTCATCTTGGGAAACGGGTACTTCTAACGCATTCATAGAGTCAGATGTTAGAGATGGGATGCCCATATTGTCAAAAAAACTGTGAAATAAACCAAGGTATGAAAAGGAGTCTGAGGTATAAAGCGTGGAATAAAAAAGTTTGAATTGATCATTGATCTCCTGATGATCGGTGGCGGTTGACCCTGTTGGAGTGGAAATTTGAGTTATAAATTGAGCAGAAGCTCCTCAAAGTGAGTCAGGGACTGAATGGGGGCCACTCCATCCCTGGTCTGGGACCTCTCCCTGCTGATGTGAGCCAGCTTCTCCTGCATGGAAATAGATGGAGAGAGCGTGAGTAGAACACATGGCACTGTGTGGGGTGTTTGTGTGGTGAGCAGATCCTTAGACAGGATGAGGACCCGAACTCCAGAGGATATGAGCCTGATGGAGATGTGAGGGTGTATGTGGGAGTTAGTGGTGTTGTCCCTTGAGGTGTAAGGTCCCTGTGGATGTGCGATGGATTTGTGAGTGTGTGCGTTGAGAGTGATGAAAACAGTGACTTATCCTGGCAGAACGAAGGAGATCATTCATCCTCTTTCGGCACTGGGTGGATGTCCTCTATTGCAGTGCTGACCACTGCTGCCACTGCCTCCCAAGCCAGATTGGTGATGTTGCTGCCCCTCTTGCGGCCACAGCAGGGGTAGAGGACATCATGGCGGGCTTCCACTTTGCCCAAAAGGCGCTCGAGGGACGCGTCATTGAACCTGGGGGCTGCAGTCTTTTTGCCTTTCGGGGCCATCCCGTCTTCCATGCAGTATTCCTGGGCTGGAAACACTGAGAGGTGTGCACGTGGCTGCACTTTAAATATGGCACCCAGCGTGATGAAGCAGCGAGATGATGGCGTGGCAGGCGAATGAGAGCCCGCCCACCACGAAAACAGTGTGTTTCCCAGGAATGCATAACTAATGCAGCGGCTTTGAGATGATACAGCGTGAGAAGCCATCATTGTGGTTGGTGGGTAAAATGCCGTTTTCCCTGCATGCTACTACACACAATGCAAATCTGGGACAATACTGCCCTGGAGCTAATGAATGATAAAAGAAAGGCTGTGTACTATAACAGAATAATAACAATGTTTTTCATGTATTTAATGATGACTTTAATTTTTGTAGCTAAAAATTACGAAAGGGATGGTACAAAGGAATGATCACAATGCTGTAAATTCTAATAACATCTACTGGGTCACCTCTCAGCCTTCTCTTTTCTAGAGAAAAGAGCCTCAGGCAGTTCAGTCTTTCCTGATATAAGTACACTCTTATTTCTGGTATTATCTCTGTAAACAATTTTTTGGACATTCTTCAGTGTTTCTATAACCTTTTCATTATATGAGCAGAACTGTGCATTGTACTCTAAATATGGTCTAAATTAATATCTTCGCGTTTGAAGTCTACTCCCCTAAAAATGAACCTGTTCTTTGTTTCAACTAATTATGGCTCTGTTAACTTGTATTGTTACTTTTAATGATTTGTGTATCTGTACCCAGGTCCCTTTGTATTTCTACCTCATTTAGACTCTTATTTTTCAAAGATTAAATAGCTCTTTGTTCCACTTACTGAAATACACCACCTCACAGTCATTTAGATTGAATTCATTTGCCATTTACATGCCCACCTGCAAATTTGTTAATGTCTTCCCATGTTTTGTCACAGATTTCCCCAGTATTAACTATACCTCCAATTTGGTGTCATCTGCAAATTTTGATATTGTACTTCCAATTTCACGTCCAAATGGTTAAATGGTAAACAACAATAGTTCCTGAACCTGTCTCTGTGAAACACCACTTTCCAGCACCTGCCATTGTAAGTAAATACCTTATGGAATACCTTACAGAACATGGTATCTATTACAATAGACCAAGCACAAGGTGGCATATTATATGTTCACCTATATATAAGCAAGAATATTATGATGACATGCAAATAATAAGAAATATATATTTCATCCTTTGTCTTCTGGTATTGCCAGGTGTAAGGAATGCCTGTGTTCTTTGTGCCCAGCACTCACAAGAACCTTGGCAAGTGAAATTAAAAGGTAAAAGAGTGATTTATTGAAAGCTTACACCAATACAAAATTGACAGCATGGATACTTTTGAAAAATCTGTTGGACTGAAACTGCAAGCCTATAAAGACTGCAACAAAGCACTCAGTGAATCTTCATTCTCTGCATGCCACCACCACACCCTCCCCCCGCATCCAACCCTCACAAATACTTGAGACGAGCATCCCAGCAGCACTCTAAATTGTGCAGGTGCCCATCCACCATAGGTGAATGTCCCTGTCACAAGGGTATAGCTTGGGGCGATTGATGCATCCACGGAAGTTCTGCCCTATCAAGATCTGCACATTAAATGATCCTTCTGGTATATCTGAGCTCTATCTGTTTTACCATGATATCAGCATCCTCCACTCTCCTAAAGCATTCAGACATTTTCAAACGCTAAATGCGTTATATTAATGCAAGCGGCTCTTCTTGTCATTGCTATTTCACAAGTTATCTGTTACATAGTTGATACTGACTAGTGTATGGTAACAATAATGTGTGGTAACAATGGAAGAAATATATGACACAAGATACAATGTAGATTTGTCAAGCAATGTCTCCTATTTGGCACCCATTTGGTTACTGAGCATCAAGAGTGCTATCCAAGACACACCAGGAACATAATAGCAAGCCCCCCTCATTTACACAACATTTGATGGCTCAACAAACCTTTTATACAATTTGTGCATTGGCTTTCAGCACTGGCAATACTTTTGGTCCACACTGCAGACACATTGGTGTATAGTGGATGTCAGACCTCTGCATATGTTAATAACAGAGGTTACCATTGCATTGTCAACCCCATTAAAGCAGGCTCTATATTTTAATCATTTCAATGTCAGTATGTTTCAGAATGAAATTAACTCAATTATCCTGTAACACTCTATAAAAGTAATAAGGATAATATACAATAATTTTCTGAAATTTCCTCTTTTAAGTGAAAATGCTAAATAATGTCAGCAATGGTGCAAAGAATCCAAAATTATCATAGCTGACTTTCAATGCAAAGAGCCCATTCCCAGAATTATAAGATGAATTAGCTCTCATACCTGGTTCAAACTTGCCCCTTCCAAATCATGCTAACAAAAGTGATCAGGGTTTTGGATATCATTTTAGCCTTATACAGTATAGGCCAGGGTAAAATATGCCCTTTGCAGGATTGTAGACAGAATCAATTTTCAGTTGATAACTGCACTTTAAGTGAAAGCTTTTATACATGCAAACTTCTAGGTATTATTGTTTATTTTGTTCCTCAATCTTGTTCCCAGCCTGTCATGCCTATTGTTCAATATGTGTTCAATAACTCAGCTTTGGGACAAATTATGCAGTTGCAGGGCCTTCTATGCTGCAATGCATCAGGTGTATGGCAGGCATATATGATGGGTCCATAATGTCACTTATTTAATGGCATTGAATATGGTCCATGTACACATTGGCCTAAGCACAGGGAACACATTTGATGTGTTGGTAATCCTGGGATAATTTCAGGTAGCCACTTAAAGACGAGTCACTGTATGGGGGGGTGGAGCAAAAATCATTTTAAAATCCTTTAGATGGCTTCAAAATAGTGTGTATACATTTATTTTAGCTATTCCAGCCATTTAAGCTGTGAAAGAACCGTCTGGCAAAAAAAAAGCATCAACCTCAATGTGGAGGCATGCTCTCAGCGCACCATCAGCCCCTGCTGATGGCTGGCTCAAAGGCTTGTATTATTGCATTGTCTCTTCACACTCACTGTCACACAGGCATACACACAACCACTAAAACAGCACATTTAGTGCACCAGAAGGCAAATTCTGTTTGAGGGTATATCTTGCGGCCAACAATGTCACATTTCATCAGTGTTTTTAAACACCAATAGCTACATATAGTTAGTAAGCTGGAGCAGGTAGCACTGAATGAGGAGAAAGTGGCAGCTAGATGAGCAGGAATCAAACAGTAATGTGCCTGCCATTACTCACCCCACACATTCTCAAATCCAGCAATGCATTGAAGTCAGACAGCCATGTTATACTTCTGTTGGTCTTGAGGATCAAACAGAAATGGAAATTATAGCTGATAGATCAGTTGGTATGATACAAAGATCACCAGCTGACATTGTAATGAGTCAGTGCCAGCAAAGTTGAGACAGTGATGATCTTGCTCATCATTAAAAGCATTATGCCTATTATTCAGGTTGACTGCAGATGTCCTTGATGCATATAGCAAAGCTCTGCAACAGGCTCCATACTGACACTGAGATTGCAGAGGCAGTCGTTCTTGGTCATTGGCAGCCAGAAGTGCCAAGGTGTGATTGATGGTATTTTAAAATGTGGGACTAGCATGGCTCCAATGCCAATTGATATCCCTGGCATGGACTTATTTCATCTAGTTTCACTTCAACCACAAAATACTGAATTTTGACTGCATCTAAATCAATCCCAATCATCAACTTTACATTGACTTCCACCTGTCACAAGACTTCGCAGATTACACTTCAATTCTTTGTGACTTTTTCACCTGTTCTGATTCTCTTAAAGTTCTGTAAACATTTCACTTACATTTCACTTTCTGGTAATTTGTGAGAAATGCCAACATTTTTTTCACAAATGTATAAAAAGATTTGTCATAATTAATAAATATTGAAATATCTCATATCTCTCAACACAGTGCACAAAAATTACAACATTAGAAAACCAAACCTACAAATTCTCTTGGTCTTCAAGAGGTTTACTGTAGATGGAGCTTCCCTCACACCAATTTAAAATGGGCTCTGAAGAATAAAAAGACATGGTACAAAGGCCAAGAAATTGCTCTCTAGGGCCTTAATGAGGCCAGGTTATTCCAGCATATAAAATGCTGCAACTACAGGCAGAAGGAATTGGGCACAAACCAAGCTTATGGTGTGTTTTCCAATGTCCATGAGCCCAAGCTGTGCCTGCACAAACAACCAGCACAGGTGGGCAGAAAGACTAATCACTTTTATTGAATAGATTCTAAATATTTGTCTATTAACCTTTTCTTATAAGAGTTACATGGGTAATCTCAGAACTTGACAGCTTTAATGTTGCTTTATCCTTTGCTGGGCCAACATAACATTTTGAATACAAATTTGTTAAATAACTGTTAAAAGTTCTGGAACATTGGATCGTATCAAAATGTAGTTTTAATGAATGGATCACTGTGGAACATCAAAATTACTTCTGATGAATATCTAAGACCACCACTGCCAACACTTCTGTATTTTTTAAACAAACAACATTTCTTGCCATTATTTTTTTGTATAGATTATAATCAAATAATAAAGGAAGTAAAGCTTATCTAGACATTGCTTATGTACTAAATAATTACTGTTTTAACATCAAATAAAACAATGAAAGTTTATTTGCAATCAGTGAAACAAAACATTTATATATGCACTAGATTTTCTGAAAGAGCTGAACAGCTCGAAGTCAGAAAAAAATCCGTGACAGAACCAACGCTCAATAAAAACAACTGCATGTGATTGCGGCTGAAAAAGGGGAAAAAAACATATTAATTCACATTACCCTGCATATGATAATGAAGAGGTTTGCATGCCATTGTTTTGTTTTATTGTCAATGAGGTGAGAAACTGCCCTTCTCTCCCTTTAGCTCCAGCACATTTTTCAGATCTCGTATAGATGCTAGAACCTGATTTACTATCAGTATCTCTGTTGCCTGAATGTAAAAAAAGATTTGTCATAATGCTACTTACAGATCAGAATGAACCATTTCTTTTCACAAAGTCATAAATGGGACCTTAATTTGGTAGCCAAATTTGCAGATTGCTACAATTAACTAGTATTGTAAATGTTAGGTCAACATGACATGAAAAGAAATTCAAAACTGTATGTATCAAAACTTTATTATTTTTGCTATTTTTAAAATGGGGACTTTCTGCTGAACCAAAAAAGATGACTGCTACGAGTCACATTACCGCAGAATTAGCCCTTTGTCCTGGAAGCTACTAACTGGGGTTACAAGAACAAAAGAACCTCTTCATCATCATGGAATCTTGCACCCAATTGTAAGGACGTTATAATCACGAAACCAAAGGACTCACAGATCGAAACCCGGATAAACGAAACATCCTCTGGGCTTTGACTTCTTTGGAAATCACGCAAACTAATATTTGAGTATTGCTGAAAAAAGAGACATTTTTTGTCGAAGCAAACAATGTTTGGCAGCTACCTGTGAGCCACCATCAACTGGTGCATTCTCCATTGCAATTCCTCTACCAATCAGAGTCCACTTGCCAAACAATCAGCACTCTCTTCTAATACAGCATCAATATGTTGTTTCCCCTAACATTGGTATTTTCTTGCAAATTGTCCTGATGAGTGCAAGATGAAAAGCTTTGACAGGAAATGTCTTTTTTCAACAATACTCAAGTTCTGTGCTACCAAATAATTATTTGAACTAATATTCATTTCTGTGGTTCTTATATTGTTGTTTCCCATAGTTGGAAACCTTCCTCTTTTCTATCCCCCCTTACTGTATTTGTGCGCATGTGTGTACGTACGTGTGGTTGTGAGCAACCCCCCCCCCCCCGCAAAGGGGTTTGAATGTAAATAAAATCACCTTCTGATGCAGGTTTGCTACAAGTGGATTGGATCACACAAACTGAGGGCTTGGGAAAGCACACCACAGCATACTTTATAAATAATTCAAAACACTTTCTGCTTATGGACATTTGGTGTGAGGAAAGAAGTTCAGTTTGCCTGTCTTTCCTGTCTGTAACATAAATGTTATCTGTTCTGTTAGTTTTGTGATCAGAGCTTCCAAGGTCCTTATTCATAGCTGGTCAGGTCACTCATACTGTTTTTACTATATTGATTCTGCATTGACCAGACAAAATTAATTTGGACAAAAGAAAACTACTACAAATGCTGGAAATCCGAAATAGAAACAGAAAATGATGAAAATACTCAGCAGATCAGGCAGCATTTGTGGAGAGATAAACAGAGTTAACATTTCAGGTCAAGGACCTTTCTTTAGAATCAATTTGGATCCAAACTGACTCAGCCCATTATACTCAAATCCAAATAGAAAAGCTGATATCATTATCAAAACCTGTATTATATAATCATCTACAAGGCATTTTGCCAGATTTGTTGGCGCAAAATACATTGTAGCTGTTTACAAAGCCTCAGAGTTCCTTAGATGATCAAGAGTTAGCTCTGGTCAGGTCAAACTGGCCAGGATGCAGTAGCGCATGGATCTGTCATCTTAATTTCCGTTCCTCCGTAGTGGGATATTTAAGCAAAAATATTTCTTCAAATAAGTGTTACCCTTCACATTTGGCATCTTTATACTAATGCATCATTATGTGTTCATCCAATAGAATGCTAGATTCAATGTACTTTTCACAAAGCCTGTATTACATATTCATGGTCAACTAATGAACTGCTTTAATCAAATTTATGAACATTGAGCTGCAGAAGTAACCATTTATAATTCATGGGGTGATAAATTTACAGCACTTTAAAATAATATATCAAAGCTTCTATTTCATATAATGGTACAGCACAAGAAGTCAATCAGCCCATTGTGCCTGAGCCAGCTCTTTGGTAGAATTATTCAATTAGTCTCATTACTGTTTGTTGTACAGAAATGTAGTAAGAGTGAATATAAATAACAAAATTACAAGACTCCATTCCAAGCATAGAATCACATGAAACAGGAGCTGAGATCAGGAATCTGATTGCAGATGTCATTACACCAAACTTTAATGGGTGTAAAATTAGGCTTGTCACAAATCTGACTCCTGTTCTAAAGAACTCTGTACTCTGCACAGAGCTTTTGGGAACTACAATATCTGAAAAATTATATACAAATAGAATGAATTTTAAAATCCCCGACCTGCAATTTAAGAGCCGCAAAGGGAATGCATGCAAAGTGACAAAAGCTTGCAAACTGATGGTACCCAATGGAATTTTCCAAAAGATCCGATAGAATTGGTCCTCCTCTGCATGATGAGCTCCACTAAACAACTTGTACTGGCAGATTCTCAAGTATGTAAAGGGTGGCAAACAATTCATCTACAAGAATTGCAAAACCTATAAAAATACAGTACCTACCCTTTTCCCTGTTAAAATACACCAACAAAATTCACATGCCGAGCCTAAACCATCTCATTTGAAACTGTTGTACAAAGGACAGGTGGGCTTTGACTGTGGGAGATGCTTAGTGGACAATATATAGCGCCTTCTCAGAAGCTTGCACAATTATTATCCCTGTCACAAACTTTCTCTTGTTCCCTTGGATATATAAACATATTTGATAGAGTGGAGTGGGCCTACTTGACGGGTATGTTGAAAAGAATATACTTAAGGGATAGGTTAGTCAAGTGAGTCAACTTGTACTCAAGCCATGCATCTACAATAAACACAAATAGCTTAACTTCTCCATCCTTCAATGTCAGAAAAGGCTCCTCCTCTTTGATCTAACTACAGGACTAATTGCAATAGAAATCTCCATCAATGCGGCATTAGTGGAGTGTGGGCTGAACAAAATTTTACTGCATACAGATATCCTCCCATATATTTGTAATCCACTCACCTAAATCCAAAACATCATCAACTGTATTAAAGGATTCAGAGCAGCTTTCAAATAGAAAGTGGCTGGCCAGGGGTGATCACTCTGGGCTGAGACACTATGAAGTTTGACAAAAATGCAACATCGTCCATGATACCTCTGGCTTTCACTTAGTTTTTAAAATGGCAGTTTTAAAACACCTTACTCAAAATAAAACTGTACCATAGATATAAAGTCTGGTTTATTGGTATATGAACCCTTTGAAAGAGGCAAAGTATATTGACACATAGTACAAATTTGGGGAAATTCCACCCAAAGTACGGTAGCAGGCGATGCAGTATCGTCTGGTATTCCTCCACTGTCAACATCCTGGGGGTCACCATTGACCAGAAACTGAACTGGACTAGACATATGAATACTGTGGCTACAAGAGCAGATCAGAGGCTAGGAATCGTGCTAGATTCTGACTCCCCAAAGCCTGTTCACCATCTGCAAGGCACAAGTTAGGAGTGTGATGGAATACTCCCCACTTGCCTGCATGGGTGCAGCTCCCACAACACTCAAGAAGCTTGACACCATCCAAGACAAAGCAGCCCACTTGATTGGCATGACATCCACAAATATTCACGCCCTCCACCACCGATGCAGAGTAGCAGCAGTGTGTACCATCTACAAGGTGCACTGCAGGAACTCAGCAAGGCTCCTTCGACAGCACCTTCCAAACCCGTGACCACTACCATCTAGAAGGACAAGGGCAGCAGATAAATGGAACACCACCACCTGGAAGCTCCTCTCCAAGTCACTCACCATCCTGACTTGGAAACATATCACCGCTCCTTCATTGTCGCTGGGTCAAAATCCTGGAACTCCCTTCCTAACTGCACTGTGGATGTACCTACACCATATGGACTGCAGCAGTTCAAGAAGGCAGCTCATCACAACCTTCTCAAAGGCAATTAGGGATGGGCAATAAATGCTGGACCAGCCAGTGAAGCCCACATCCCATGAAGGGAACATGCCATTTCATGGCAGGTGGGCTCTCATTCTCCCGCCCGCCATCAACCCTCCACTGCATCACCCTGAGCACCATGTTTAAAGTTCAGCCACAAGCACACATCTCACCACTGCTCCACAGAAGACATGGCCCTGAAACTGAAGAAGACTGCAGCCCCTACGTTAGCGATGCGTCTCTCGAGCGACCTTTGTATGCCTTGGAGGCCCGCGGGGATGTCCTCTACCTGCTCTCTGCCCACAGGACGGGCAGCAACAGCACTAACCTGGATTGGGAGGTGCTGGCTGGTCAGTGCCAATGTCCGCAAAAGAGGACAGCCACCCTGTGCCACAAGAGGATAAATGATCTCCACTGTTCCGCCAGGGTAAGTCGCTCATCTCATCATTCAACTCACACACTCACAAACCCATCACAGATCTACAGTGCCCGCACGCAGTGCCAGTTCAAGAGACATCACCATTCACTCTCTCACACTCACCATCATTGTCCTCATCCTGTCCATGGGACCGCTCAACATCCACACAGGCCTGGCAGGCGTCCTGCTTACACTTTCTCCATCTCTATCCATGCAGGACAAGCTGGCACACAGCAAGAGAGAGAGGGAGGGTGCAGACCGTTGGCAGAATGCCCAAAAACAAGGTCCTCACGGACTTTGAAAACACAGCCATCCAGCTGGCTGGAAAAGATCTGGACCCATCCTGTGCTGATGATGAGGTCGGCACCGCTCTACCATGTGAGGATCCAGCAGTGCAACATCCATTAGACAACCATGCTGTGAGTGATGTGTCCTGTTTCACGGGCCACTGCCACACACTAATTATCTCTCCTTGCTTTCGCAGGCACATCTGCCAAACAGCTGACAGATTCCATGACCCAGGGCCACCAATCAAGCCCCGGAGAAACCTCTGAAGAGTTATCTAGAGTCACGCTCCCTGAAGACCCATCACAGCGCTCACCCACACCCTCCACCAGCGCAGAGACACACACCTCGGTGGGGCCTAGCTTTAGAGTAGTCCCGGGATCACAATCTGGTGAGCAGATCGCACTGTCTGATCCACAGCAGGCGGCAGCAGGGGCTTTCCAGGTGTCCGGCACTCGGAGGACTGCTGGAGTCCAGAACATTGCTGAGTCCGAGTCAGATGACGAGCCTCTGGACTTGGTCATGTCACAGATGCTGGAGCTACAAAGGCAAGCTCGGGAACATCAGGAAAGGATGTCCTCTGCACTCCACAGATTGTAAGGCATGATGGAAGAGTCCATCCACCTTCAATGTGAGGTGATAGCGCCGGCATGCCAATGCACTGGTAGGATGGCAGCAGCAATGGAGACCTTGATCCAGGACTTTGCTCCTGCACTGCTGCACAGCTCAACTCCATTGCTGAAGCCATAGTTGGCCTCCAACAGTGTGTACGTGAGAGGGGTGCTGGGCAGCTCGATCTCGCTCCAGCTACAGCCTGGGGCCCCCGGGCACCCAAAGGGAGGAGGATCCGCAGGTGCACACTCCAGGCCCATTCATCCAGGTGACTTCGAGAGTGTCTGGCCCATCCAACTCCCCTCTTCCTGTGACCTCAGCAGCTTCAGTTCCACAGGCTGAGGAGGCTGCCACTGCCACACAGCAGGGCCCCGAAAGCAGGCCAGGGCCCTCCAAGTCTCTGCCCTCCAAAGGATGCTCACCAAAGTCATCACAGACAGGACGTCACAATCAGCAGGCTGCCTCCACCTCTCCTGTGAATGTCGGGGGAGTACCAAGATGTAGCGGCTGAGTTACCTGGGCATGGGTGTTAATCACTTGTACATAATGTTCACTATTGTCAATAAACTCCCAAGGATGTCTTCCTGCCTATGGCTCCTTTTTCTGATGAGCAGTGTTCTTGTCACTCAGATGTGAAACCTTTCTGCACAAGATGAAAGGCAGGACCTCTTCCCTGTGCTCTGTGCAGCCTTCAGACCAAAGTGATGGACCAGCCTCACACTCCCTGGAGACATTACTGCTGCCTGCACCTCGGCAATGCTTGTGATTGCTGCTAGAATGTAGTGGGCAGGCGCCACAGAGTTCTCTCATTCTCTCTGTGTGTTCTCAGCATCTTTATGGAGGGGCTGTCCCCCATCTCTTCAGCATCAGTGACCACTGATGCCGTGCTCCAGCTCCTGAAGGGCTCAGGTGCTGAAGACGGACGAAACATCAGATGCTTCTAAAGTTCCATGGCCGCGTCTCTATGATGTGACCCTGATCATGGAGCGCAAGTGAACTGCCCTTCGCCAAACGAGTCAGACATTCTCAGAGACTGTGTAAAGATTTATGGAGTGTCCTAAATGCATGTCGTCATTATCCTCCTGCAATTGAGTGGCTATTAGGGCCTCCACTGCACCTCCCTGACAGGCGCATTCTCACAGAGGGTACTCATGCTGTCATAAGCCAGACTGGAGTCAAATGTTCACAAATGCGATGTGAGGAACTATGGGGTCACCTCACTGCATGTCATCATCATCCTCCACAAATCTAACAGCTATGAGGGCCGCCCAAGCGCACCTGCATCGTTTAGCCAGTGCGAGGGCCTGTTCACCGTCATCGTCGCCTCCAGGTGACCTCCTCAGAACTTGGCTTGCTTGAGTGGGCAGATAAGCTAGGAACCCAACCCCAATCATGTCAATGTGGCTGCGCCTGAACTGTCTCAGTTGCAGAAGAATGGTCACTTTCTACAGGTTTCCCGAATGCCTGGCCACTCCCCTTGCCGAAACCTACACCCCTCCCATCTGCACCCCGAATGCTTGTGCGCCATATTCAACAGCAAGGCTGCCCTTGCCCACCCGTCCCGCCATCAGTCGCCTCAGAGGCAAGGCTGCCCTTAATCACCACTGCCATCCCACCGCCCACCACCAGTTGCCTCAGGGGCAGGGCTGCCCTTAACCACCACTGCCACCCCCCACCCACCACCAGTCGCCTCAGAGGTAGGGCTGCAATTGCTCCCAGATGCCCCCCACACCATCAGTCAGGCAGGGCGGCACTTAACCCCGACCTCCAGGTGCCCCGAAGCTTGCAAAGCAACAGGCAACCCTGGCGAGCTCTGCAGAATGTTGCTGTGCACTCTCCTCCAGTTCGCCCGATGTGCAGGCTGCTAAATGCATGTCACCTCTGTACTGTTGTGAAACACGTTGATGTGCTTTCCCGCTGACGTGGACAGATGATCCAGCGGGCGTGCAAGAGACTGACGGGATGGCCTGATAATGATATGCTGATGTATTACATTGAGGTTCTCGCCGACCAATGGCAGGAAACGCGGCCCACCATCGGCAGGCTGAGTGGACAATCGTAACCTGCCTTCCTGCCATCGTGAAACCGATGTGCCATATTGCCGCTCACGCCATCTATCATGCCTGCTGACAGCAGGCACGGAAAATTCCGCCCGCTATTGCAATGATTAAGAAAGACTGCAGGCAGAAAGACTGCAGGAAGGAAGACAGCTTGCTTTTGGCCAGAAGCAAATCAATTAAGTTTGAACGCTGTGTAGGTAAGATGTTGCATAAATCTGACACAGGTTAAAATTTTGTGAAATGCCAAACCCCGACATTGTATATTTACGATCATCTTCATGTTCTTGCCTGTGTGTCTATTGGTTGTAAATTGTTGGTATTGTCCAGATGAATGTGTTATCTGACCAAAAAAGTATTACAAGTACTACAGAAAATTTTACATGACAGCAGTTTGTTTGTCTTTCTGTGGAGGTAAATTAGGCTCCATAAGCTATTCATATCCAATTCTTAAAAATACTGGACTCTTTTTTGCTGAGTAATTTCTTTCCACTGTAGAAGTACATCATCTCAAGTTCTGAAAGAAGTTTAAGCTGGTTTAGTAAGATTAAGCCTTTGTAAGCCAGTTCCAGAGTTCTAGTGCAGTATTGGATTGTTAAACAGCCAGCCATACTGCTTGTCTCTATAGAATCATAGAATTGCACAGCACAGAAGGAAGCATTCGACCCATTGAGCCTGCTAGTTCTTTAAAAGTGCATTTCAGTTGGTCCCACTGCCTGCATTTTTTTTCTCTTTCAAGTATTTATCCAATTCCCTTTTGACAACTACTATTGAATCTGTTTCCACCATCCTATCAAGCATTCCGAATCCTAACCACTTGTTGCATAAGACGTTTTCCTCATGTCACCTCTGGTTCTGTTGTCAATCACCTTAAATCTGATTACTGACCCTGCAGCCATTGGATACAGCGGGCGGAATCGACCCAGATTTGTACTAAGTACAGTAGCAGCCAGGTAAATCGATGTTTTACCCGCCGGCTGCAATGGGAGGTTTTCATGCCGCATCATCCCAATCCCGCCATATTATTTATGCATCCCCAGGAAAGCGCCATTTCCATGGCAGGCAGGCTCTCATTTGCCCGCCACGCCATCACCTCGCAGCTTCATCATGCCAGGCATCATACTTAAAATCCAGCCACGCACACCCCATCTTAGTGCTTCCAGCTCATGTCTACTGCAGGGAACACCTATGAAAGGAAAAATGACTGCAACCCCCAGGTTTAATGACACATCACTGGAATGCCTTTTGGACGTCGTGGAGGCCCGCCATGATGTCCTCTACCTCCACTCTGCCCGCAGGATGGGTAGCAGTGTTACCAACCAGGAAGATGGTGGCCAGAGCCAATGCCCTGCAAAAGAGGACAGCAACCCAGTGCCACTACAAGATGAATGGTCTCATCCGTTTAGCCACTCACTCTTCCCAAAACTCTCAACTCACACACTCACAAACCCATCACACATCCGCAGGGATCTCACACCTCAAGGGACAACACCACTAACTCTCACACACACCCTCACATCTCCATCGGGCTCATATCTGCTGGAGCTTGTTTTCCTCATCCGGTCCATGGCTCTGCTCACCACACAAACATTCCAGGCAGTGCCATGCTTCCTGCTCACACTCTCCATCTGTTTTTCATGCAGGAGAAGCCTGCTCACATCAGCAGGGAGAGGTCCCAGATCAGGGGTGGAGTGGCCCACATTATGCCCCTCACACACTTTGAGGAGCATGCTACCGTACTTATGGGTGAGGATGTGGACTGTGCCTACGGCAATGGTGAGGTCAGCGGCGAACACCCACCTGAGAATCCTGCATCATATCATCCCTCAACGCAGCTGTAGGTGCACTCTCCCCTGCTTTTGACTCTGCTGCCATGTGCTACTTATCTCTATTTTGGTTCACAGGGAACTCTGCCAAGGGACCAACACCCTCAGCTAGCCAGTCCCTCAACTCCATCCACATCCTCATCTGCAGCCAGGAGGACTCCTCCTTCAGTGAAGAGGTGGAAATAAGCAGCCCTGAAGACCTGTCAGCGCAGAGAGAGAGCAGCAGCCGGCCCACGAGAGATTCTGGAGGGATAAGTGTCTGTGTGGCAGGGCCTCGAGCAGGCATTATCACATGCACACGGATCCTTCACGTTTCACACTCATCTCAATGTCCTGAGCATTTTCAATGCTGCCTGCTGGGGTTTGTTTTCAGTTGTCTATCTGACCTGACCTGCATCTCTACCCACCCGATGATCACAACCCCATGCAGCAACTGATCTCACCCACCACGACTCTCGTTTCACTTTCGATTTGGACAGCATGGTCTGGATTCAATTATTTGTGTGCTCCCCCGTCTTTTCCCCTCCCGCAGTCATCTATTTCCTCTCCTCCATCACAGTTGACACTCCCGGCGTCACCTTCTACCTCCCCTCCGTTACCTACCAGCCACAACCCTTTTCCTTCAGGGATGTCCAGGTGAATGTGCATGTTCCCTTCCTTCCCAAAAATCCCACCCCCCATCCACATTCACCTCCCCGACCTCCTCATTCCCATCACAGGGTCCATGTCTGCCCCCGAGTCACCAGCAACCATCCTTGCCGTCCCTTCTACTGCTACTGCCGAACCCTCAACCTCCCTCCCTTGCACATTCCCCGCCTAGTCCTTCCCCCTTCCTGCTCCTTCAGGAACCCTTAGTCCTTCCTCCACCCTTACACCTACCTCCCTAGTTGCCGTTTTCTTTGTTCGCCCCTCCCCCACAACCTCAGCCACCCTCAGTCTGTCCCCCCTCCCAACTCTTTCCTCCAGTCTTACCTCCTGAGCTACCCTTAGTCCCTCCCTGTCCCGATTCCTTCCTCCAGGTTTACCTATTCAGCCACCCTTAGTCCCTCTCCTCTCCGCACCCATTCCTCCACCCCCGAACACCCTCCCCTACCCTCTCTGCACCCCTCCCCACCCCTCCCCATTGGACACCGCCCCCTCCTCTTCCTTCCCCGCACCCCTTCCTCTGCCACTGGACAACATTCTCCTCCCCGCACCCCTTTATCCACCCCCCAGACACCCTCCCTTCCCTTACCTGCACCCCTTCATCCACCCCCCAGGCACCATCCCTTCCCCTCTCCACACCCCTTCATCCACCCCCCAGACACCCTCCCTTCCCTTAGCCACACCCCTTCCTCCACCCCCCAGACACCCTCCCTTCCCCTCTGTACCTTCTCCGCACCCCTTGCTCCCCTCCCTTCTCCGCATGCCTACCTGCACCCCCCCGACACCCTCCCCTCTCTGCACCCCCTCCTCCCCTCCTGACACCATCCCCCCCCACACCTCTTCAACCCCCCCAACACCCTCCCCTCCCCACACCCCTATGTCCACCCAAACCCTCACCTCCCCACCCTGCACCCCTTCCTCCCCCATTCCCCCTCCTCTCGGATACCCTTCCCTCCCCCCTCCGCACCCTTCCTCCCCCACCCTCTCTGTGTCCCTTCAACCCCCCAGACACCCTCCCGTCTCCGCACCCCTTCCCTTGCACCTTCCATCCCCCTTACACCTACCTCCCCAGTTGCAGTCTTCTCCCCGGTTACCCCCTCCTCCCCCTGTTCTCCCTCCCCCTTCCTGACACCTTTATTCCCCCTGTCCCAATCTCCCCCCATCCTGAAACCTTCATTCTGGCCCCTCCCAAACTCCCCCAATTCTGGCACTTTCATTCCCCCCCAACCTGCCCCCAGAATGACACCTCTACCTCTCCCAGCCAATCCTAGCCCTTCCTCTCCCACCCCCTCGACCATCACACATTGTGAGCACCAATGGTGACTATCCAATTTCCGTGTGTTGCTTCGCAGCAGGGTCATGTCCAAGACAATCCACCCAGCATGCCATGGACATTCCTCCAGTGTGCCGTTGGTGTCAGGCTCCAGTATCTTCTGCTCCGCGGATGTTCGCGATGTAAGCAAGGCCCTGGAGGATAAGTCCCGGCTTCTGCATATCACATTTGTCAAGATGTGTTCTACACTGGCGTGCTTTCCCGCTGAAGTGGGCGGACGATCCAGTGGAGGTGGGGGGCACGATTCTGGCAGGCAGGCCTAATAATGATATGCTGATGTATTACAATGAGGTGCCCGATGTCCGATGGCAGAGAACGCGGGCCAAGCGGATGATCGTGAACTGGTCTGACGCCGTCGTGAAACCGATCGCGCCATATTGTTCCCTCATGCCACGGAACACACCCGACGCCAGCAGGCACGGAAAATCTCAGCTAGCTTCTCTGTATTTATTGTATCTGAAACCTTCATGATTTTAAACACCTCTATCCAACCCTCACTTAACTTCCCCTGCTCAAAGGGGAACAAACACAGCTTCTCCAGTCCATCCATGTAACTGAAATCCTTCATCACTGAAAGTATTCTAGTAAATGTCTTCTCTTACCAAAGCTTTCATGTCCTTCCTAAGCTTATATAAATAACTCAATTTCAATCAACCTGTTTAATTGGTCAGGCTATTGTGAAAAGTACCTGGTGTGGCTCATATTTTTTCAGTCATCAGAAATAGTTTGAGCCAGGGAGGAATCCTGCATATTATCTGGTAGATTGTTTATAGGAAACAAGAGGGTCATTCATCCAGCCAGTACACTAATGGGATGATCCCATTGTTGTGCATATCCAAGATGAAGCACAGATCATGGAGAGAATGCAGGACATGAAATGACAGCTGCAGATGCATGATTTTCTGACCTCTGCAATCGTGGGGTGCCATGCTGAAAATATTTGATTGCATAATAAACTCATATTAAAAAGGAAAGATCTTATATAGCACCCTTCACAAGCACCGGATGGCCCAAAGCGCTTTACAGCAAATGAAGTAATTCTGAAGTGTAGTCACTGTGTCATGTACAAAATGCTGCAGCAATTTGCACACAGCATCCCACAAAAAGCAATGTGATAATGACCAAATAATCTATTTTTGTGATCCTGTTTAAGGGATAAATATTGGCCAGGACATCGGAACTAACTCCCCTACTCTCCTTTGAAATAGTGCTGTTCGATCTTTTACATCCATCTGAGAGGGAAACAAGGTTCTGAATTTTCATGTCAGGTGTGCAAAACACAAGTCAGGCCTTTTCCTGACTTACAAAATGCACACCCAACTCATGACTGACTTTGCCTGGGATTTCTGTTCTTTTCACACAAGGTTTTGCTTCATCAGTGCAGTATGTGAGCCGCAATGGAGTGCAGGAAGGGTCCAGGTACAGACACAGTTCTCGGAGACAGCAGACCATCCAACATCATTTAAAGGCCCCTTAAACCTCACCCCTCACTCCCTACCCATCCCCATGTTGCCCCATGAATGCTCCATGCCCCCTCAGATCCCCCATGACCTTTCCATGTCCCTTTGTATCCCCCATAAACCCCATGTATCCTCCATAGCCACTCACCAGTTCTCAGGAGCCATGCATTAGCAATGGGAAATTCTTTTAAATGCAGGTGTAAAAATTTAAACCTGTGACAATCTGATAAAATTCTCATTTAAAAATCTGTCATTGATACTGAAAAGAAAAAAAACTATACTCATGTAGAAAAAACTTTTATCCTTTAAATGTCTATTAAGTTGTGTATATAAAGAGCCATGTACTTAAAAACCTCAAAAAAGGCAGATTTTGTTATTAAAATCTTTGAACGATCAATCATTCCCCTCAGCAGCAGCGTCAATAGACCTACTGCTGAGCTCAGGCCATTCTAGTTTTTTTTTTTGGAACTCAGCCAAGCATTCTTAATAGCCACAGCAATCAAAACAAACACCTACACCACATGGTTCAGCGCTTCAAGAAGACAGCTCACCACCACCTTTACAAGGGCAAGTAGGGATGAGCAACAAATGCTGGCCTAGGCAGTGACACCCATATCCTGTGAAAGAATTTAAAAAATTGTCTGCTAATCAATGGATGAGAGAAGGTGCATAGATTTTTTTTTATTGTTCAACAACAGGATTATTTATTTTTTCAAGGTCAGAGCTATCCGGACATTTTTTGAGTTGGGGGGAGCTTCCAAAACCTGCAGCAGCACACAAAAATAGTGTGCAGTAGGAAATACAACTTCCTGTAGTCCTCACAAAGGGAACCTCAACCTTAGGAGAGGCATGTGTGCATTTTGCACCCAAGGCGTTAACGATGCATGAAAGGCCACGTGAAAATGGTATGGGGTCAGGAAAGCAGAGGAAAATTGATTTTCCTGCAAAAAAACTATGTTCTGGATTTTGCAGGCCGATTTCAACCTCCACGAGAAGACAAAAATATGGCCCAAGGGCTCAGTTTAACCTCTCATTCAAAGCAATGCAGTCTGACAAAATTGTGTTCTCTCAGAGGCTGAACCCCTTTTAATGGAGCTATTAATCAATTTTTACTACATAGGTGTTAAAGTAGAACACAGAGAAATGCCAGTACCACAAATGGCAATTTCTAAATTAATACTAAATACATACCAGAGCTTCTAAAATGGTTTAATGGATAGAATTACATGAGGCCCATTCAATCCATGATCTGGGCTGGCTTAGTTGATCACAGTGGTGGCAACAATTGGGTTTAGTTTCTGGACAGCTAAGGAAGGGAGTGGGAAAAATCAGCCAATCAATGGCAAGTGGATTTCAGGTGAAGGCAGATTTGGGGTCAGCTGTGATGCTTTCTGTAGTTGAAGAGTTTGCTGACAATCAAAACCTAGGCGCTCTTTATTTTTAAAGAATAGAAACTTTGGCAAGGCATCATCAAACTGCCAGTGCTCATGAAGTGAGTCAAAGCCTTCAGGGGGAGGATGGAAGAAAAGTGAAAAACATCTATTTCTAAAGCTACATCACTCTGAGTCATGTGTACAGAGGCTGTGAATTAAATACAAAGAACGCAACTCACATTTCGAACAATGAGACTGAAATTTGGAAGCAATTACTTCACTCATATAACATTCATGATGTGGGAAAGGTAAACCAATTCCTCAACTAAACAAACAGGATAATTATTCAATGCTGTGACCATGTGGAGCCCAGGTGAATTACCAAGTGAATTGTTGAATCTTTAATAAGTGGTTCCTGATTTAGGTATTTTCTGTATTCATCTCATACAATTTCAAACAACAATGACAAGAAAGCTTTCTGTTCTCTTGTTACCGGCTGTCCTTAATATAGAAATCGTTCAAGCCTCATTTTGGATCCTCTCTCTCTCAAATTACTTTATTTTTTATCAACTGTAAGTACATAAACACCAAAAAAGAACTCTCCTCCTGATTGGATTGCAAGGACCACAACAAAAGATGTTCCTCTTGCATGCACTAAGTTTTCCCAGCCCAAGGATATAAAAGGGTTTTTATGATTATTTAAAATTCAAATATGCATAGATATTTTTTCTCCAAATGAAGAGCTCTTAATTAGTTTTGTTATCTCAGCAGTACTCTCATTTCTTTACATATGAGATAATTTTCTTCCGGATGTGGTACCACCGAGAAGGACAAGGGCAGCAGATAGATGGGAACACCACCACCTGTAAGTTCCCCTCCAAGTCACTCATCATCCTGACTTGGAAATATATCACCATTCCTTCATTGTCACTGGGTCAAAATCCTGGAACTCCCTTCCTAGCAGCACTGTGGGTGTACCTACACCACATGGACTGCAGCGGTTCAAGAAGACAGATCATCACCACCTTCCCAAGGGCAATTAATGATGGGCAATAAATGCTGGCCCAGCCAGTGAAGCTCACATCCCATGAATGAATAAAAAAAACTAGAGCAACCCCAAACTAGCTCAAACTGCACTATGGTTTACGAACATAAATCGCTTTTGGCTTCTCAACATACTATTAGTACCATATTATTTGTCATGAAAAGGTGAGCAAGAAGCAGAAAGGGAGCAGGCCCTTTAAAAAGGTCTCAGTTTTCTTTTTCCATTTTATTTTCTCCTGATAATCCCACTCCCTGGTAGTCCATTGATAACCAATCTCCAGCCTCTTATTTCACATGCTTCAAGTTTTGGAATTTCCTAACCCAAGATTGAATTTTTCAATCTCCTGGACAGACAGCAACATAATTTCCTAACTCTGGAATATTCAGGATTGTGCAGCATGGGTGGCCATTTCTAACTTGTCCATCAGTTCTTGAAGAAATGTAAGTGGCGGGTTTTGCTTACTAAAAATTCTGCATAACTTTATATAGCTCAACAAATTTGGGAAAACAGTATCATTATCAAAATTACAAAGTTGTACAGAATGTAAGTCAATTGCATAATACAAGTTTTTTTGAAAGGTATCAGTTAATGGGAGGATCTAAATAGAAATTACTGGAACTTACTAATTTTTCCCCTCTCTCTCTAGCAGTCCCTCAAATCAAGAGGGCACTTGCAAGTGGAGTCTTTTAATGTGGGGAAGTTGTTATACTGCAGCTACCACATGGTTCCGGCTGACCAGGAAACCTCCCCACTCTCACCACCTGCCATAGGCATATCTAAAGCAATTTAGAGGTTGATAATAAGCCTGCTCAGTCACATTATAAACCTTCTGTGGCCATCAAGCCCTGAAGTAGGAATTGAACCTAGAACTTCTGGTTCAGAGTTAGGGACTCTACCACATGACCTCCCACCTCATTTTTAACTGGCCTGTTGGCACCATCTTTATGGGTCACTATGTATGGTAACATTGCAATTTGTCAAGAAACTTCACTTCAATATTTCCATCAACATTGTAAATGGATTATTGTTTGAATATGTGTATGGTTTTCACAGAAATAAGGATCAGAACAAATGGGACTTTATCTTACTGTTCTTTAAACCAGATCACCAAAGGTAAGGGTATTTGACTAATACTAGCTTTATACTACAATTCAGTGCCATTCACCAGTTCTAAAATGCTAGGACAGAGAATTTGGAGTGTGTGTTGTTACTAATTGGTGACATTTTCTGGAAGTTTGGTCTTGCTTTGAATCAATTTACCGATACAAAGTCTACTACCAAGATTTTTATTTTTGCTTTGAAACCACTTCGGTATCACTTCAATGCTCTGAAGAAGAGTTATACACAAGACTCGAAACGTTAACTCTGTGTTTCTCTCCACAGATGCTGTCAGACCTGATGAATTTTTCCAGCACTTCTTGTTTTTGTTTCGGTATCATTTAGTTTGTAACAACTGAGAGGCACTGCTTGTATCTTTAACTCACCAACATCGGTGGAAAAACTTACCACTGGAAGGCAGTGTTTTGCCTTCTCCCACCAGTTGTTGCTTAGGCCATTGCCAAAGTTGTGCTCTGACACAGCATGCTCAAAATCTGTTATTCATTCTCGGGAAGTCAGCATTGCTAGCAAGACCAACATTTATTACACATCTCTAGTCGCTCTGAAAAGGTGGTGATGGGTTTTCTTGAACCCTTTGATATAAAGGAGTGTGGTTTGTGGTTTGTCTTGTGGCCTAGTCTATACTGGGAAGGTATAGCTCATGAGTGACCAGGTCAGCGTCGGGTAGGTTACTTCAAAACCACCTTATTTACATTATATACACTACATACGTGATGAGCTACTAGGTAAGTACACCTCTCTTGAGTACAGACTATTCCATCTTCTCTACAGTCTTGAGCACATGAATGCTGATGACACTTACATCATGATACACATCACTAACTTATTATCATAACTATTAACCCATTATGCCACAACTCCCCCCGCAAGTATAATGTCAATTCTTTTCATAACAATATTAAGCTATTTCTTAAACTATTTACATTACTTTTACACTACCACCATCTCCTCCAAAGTTCAAAGTTCACAGGTTAAGCCTTTGCAGTGCCTTCACAACTCTCCCTGATCTTGTTTCTGTCACCACTGCGCGAGGGTGATGGTTCTGAACTGGTTTGTTGACTGGGTCAACATTCGGCAAGGTGATTGATGTAGTCTTCAAACCATCATCCCAAAGTGTGTGATAATCAAAGTTGTGTGCTCTTGCAGTCTTTAATAAGATTAGTGCTTTTCTGTTCCTTCTGAACGTGCCAAACGGGGTTTAGAAGAGATAGGAATGTGGTTGTTCTGTTTGTTTAAGGACTGCCTTCAGATTTTCAGTCTCAAATCCAAACTTTCTGACCTGGTTCTAACAGTGCTAATGTCTTCACTCTCTGCTTGAAGTTATACCGGTTCTCCTGTTTCTCACATAGGATAAGGACAGCAATTTTCCTTCCCTAGATGACATTAATAAACCAGTTGGGTTTTTACTACAATCTGACAGCTTCCTGGTCACTTATAATGTTCGCAGCATTTTATTTCCAAGTTGTGTGTACAGGAAGAAGGCCACAGAACTGGTCATGGTCTACTCTTTCTTTCCCCCTTCCTGTAACAGCAAGCACAGACTTTACAATCTAAAGAAAATGCTGTGAAACCTCACTTTGCAGAATGTTAGGCCCCCCAAAAAAGTGGATCATCACAAGCTCTTCATTTGTCCTGATAAAATAATATACCAGTAAACTAAACAATGAGATTAGGGTTTGTATATTAAAAAGTTAAAATGATTGGCCCGAAATGAGGATGTATTGAAAGATGTAGAAGTCAAGATAGTTTGCTCTCAGGGTCTACCATTACCATTACCACTCAGCTACAAAGTTGCTATGAGTAAGTTGCCTAGTCTAATGGACGTCTGAAGGCTGTATTTACACTGCAACTTTAGGAACTCAAAACTGTGCCCTAAAAAGCCTTAGTGTGATCAGTAGCTTCCTGAGTTACAATGGTAAATATGCATTGATGTGGTCCCAGAGCCACTTCACAATAACGTGAAAGTTAAATGCAGGCTAATTTTATCCTCCATACATGAGGAGCATCTGACTACTCCTGGTGGTGGCACTGTTGAGACTGAGAACTCAGCATGTGGAAAATTAAAAGCTCAAACTATTTATTAATCTCTGCAATGCCACATCAGTCACCATGCCGTTTATTTCATATTATAAAGCTGTTAAATGCCTCTTGCTGTCATCTGATGCAGGGCCACAAAGAAAAATCTCAGCGGCCCATAATGTCATTGATTATGCATGATTCAAACTTTCATGTGAATCTCCAGCGGGAAAGTTCCTGAAAGGTTTATTGCAAACTGTCTTTTCTTAATTACACTGTTTTTTGAAGTGCATCGAAGGTTGTAAAGCCCTGTCAGCGTTCAGAAGACTGAGGAAAGCTTTTAACAGGTTCCCAGTCATTGATTATTCTGCCTATATATATATATATATACATTAATCCATAAAATGTCAAGTGACATCATTTGTTGTGCTATTGGTTTGCCATTCCCGATTGACGATGAAGGCTAAAAAAGTATGAAATGATTTTTTGATTTTTTTCAGGGGAAGTGGGTGTTGCTGGTTGGCTAGGCCAGCATTTATTGCCCATCCCTAACTGCCCTGGAGAAGGTGGTGGTGAGTCCCCTTCCTGAATTGCTGCAGTTCATCTGGTGTAGGTACATCCACAGTGCTGTAAGGAAGGGGGTTCCAGGATGTAAAAGAAGGAAGGAAGGACAGAAAGACAGGAAAGATGGCAGGGAGGGAGGAAGGGGAGGAGGGGGGGAGGGAGGAAGGGAGGGAGGGAAGAAAGACAGGGAGGAACGAAGGAAGGAAAGACAGAAAGAAGGAAGGAAAGATAGAAAGAAAAAAGGAAGGGAGAAAGGAAAGACAGACAAAAAGGAAGGAAGAGAGGAAAGAAAGACAGAAAGAAGGAAGGGAGGAAGGAAAGACAAAGGGAAGGAAGGGAGAAAGGAAAGACAGAAAGAAGGAAGGAAGAGAGGAAGGAATGTCAAAAAGAAGGAAGGAAGGGAGGAAGGAAAGACAGAAAGAAAGAAGGAAGAGAGGAAGAAAGAAAAAAAGGAGGGAAGGGAGAGAGGAAGGAAAGACAGAAAGAAGGAAGGAAGGGAGGAAGGAAAGACAGAAAGGAAGCAAGTCAGAAAGAAAGAAAGACTGAAAGGAAGAAAGACTGCATTTAAATAGTGCCTTTCACAATCTCCAAGCATCCCAAAATAATTTTCAGCAATTAAGTACTTTTTGAAGTGTAGTTACTGCTGTAGTGTTCTAAACTGTAGTGCAACAAATTTGTGTACAGCAAGCTCCCACAAACAGCTGTATGATAATGACCAGTTAGTCTGAATTGTAATAACAGTTGACCAGGAAACTGGGGATATCTCCTTCTCTTCTGTGGAATAATATCACGGGATCTTTTATGTTCACCTGAGTGGGCAGGTGGGGGTTCGGTTTAATGTCTCATCCAAATGATGACATCTCACCGTGCAGCACTCCTTCAGTGCCAGCCTAGATTGTTGTGTTCAAGTCCTGTGGTGTAATTTTCTGACTCAGGCGAGAATGCCAACAACTAAGCCAAGGCTGACACTGCATGGAAGTGTAGTTCCTTCAAATTGCCATCAGTTCCACAATTCAGTATCACAATGTCACAATCAAACACTTACAGCATTCACTAAATAAGAGTTGTCATCTTGTAATATCACATGATACTCAGACCAAAATGGAAAAATAGCAGATGTTGTTCAAAAGAGGAACAAAATATTGGTTGAAATCCAGAGTCCTGAGATGTTAAGATAGCTTGGCATTAGTACAGGTAACCCTGGTTCAAATCAGCCTATTTATAATGCTAAAAAGTGATCACTTAATCCAAAATCTTACATTCATTTCCCAATATCAGTTCCTTAACCTAGCTCTGAATAAGTGCAAGTGTAAACAATGACCACTCCTGGTGTAGATCCCATTGTCGGAAACATGCAGACCTTTGCAATAGAATATGGAGGCTGAATCTCCAGCTTCCTTGCACTGGCTGTTGTTTCTCACCCTTCTCCCTTCCTCTTA
Source organism: Cetorhinus maximus (assembly GCF_964194155.1). NCBI lineage: Eukaryota > Metazoa > Chordata > Chondrichthyes > Lamniformes > Cetorhinidae > Cetorhinus > Cetorhinus maximus. Next base: position 31,659,739 of record NC_135882.1, on the reverse strand, counting down.
TCATTGCATATTGCACATTCCTCTATTAAACATCAATAGCAGGAAAATGTTACTTGAAAAATTTGCTCAGTATAGCACATACATGTGGAGATTTCATGTTTTAAATGATATAATACAAGTACTTTGTGGAGCTGTCCAGCTGAATCAATGAAGTAATTAGAATGGAGTTGTAAACACATTTTAATGACTGAGCCTCAAGTACACAAAGTTTCCAGCATTAAACTGCTATTGGAATGACTTAGCTCTTCACATTTTTGGACTAAATCAAAATGATTTTGCTGCCAATGAAGCCCCCATCAAAAGGCTGGAGCTCACAACAATAAAACTGTTCACCCCTTAATATATTCTAGGAAGCTAATGCTGTAGGACTATGGAAGAGGCAAGCTGGCAGCAGTCACTACATGGCAATACTTGCTACATGATGGGACCGCTCCATTTTTCCAATGGCAAATTTCCTCTTCCACCCAAATTATTTTCCTATATTGGTTGGATGATGACAGTAAATGAGTAATTTGAGGCATGGCATGTGAAGAGTGTAGCATGTTTGGTGGAACAAGTGACTTTGGATCTATGATCGCCAAATAAGCTTTCCACCACTGGGACATGCCTCACGTCATGTCTGAATCTGTTGTGTCAACAATTCTACTATTATTTATTGTATCACGCGATTACAAAGACGATAGAAGTAAGCTGGATGGACGTTGGTGTTTTTTTCATCCAGCAATTCTTAAGTTTTTGTGAGGAATATGTTGCAATCAAGCCTAAAGAACACATGCTTGCAAACTCCCTGCCCCTGCCCCCTGACCTTGCCCCCATAACAGAAGTTCTCACATTTGCAGAATACCTAAGTAATACAAATAATTTTGTCATATATTAAGATAATTCTCAAAGGCCACCTTCAACAGAGGTGAAAACCTCTTGGATGTACCCACTGGCAAATCTAACTTAGTATATGGCTGCAACAGTCAGAATTCTATTGACTGTTAGCACGTCAATTATCTAAAATGAATATATTTACTACCAAAATACAGCTTCACACCAGCTAATTATTAATATTACAATAAAATATTAATGCTTATTAATTGAATTGAACTTCGCCTCATTTTTGTAACAAGTATCTGGGCCTTCAGGGTAGAAATGGCCTTATAAAATTCAAAGCAATTACATTTTTGCCACAAAGCACTTCAGAGTTCTGCTTTTTTTGATGCAGATGTTAAGGAGAAAAAATTTAGTGAAATTAAGGCAGGAGCCGTTGGCTCCACCAGATAGGTGGCTCTTTCAGCAGTCCTTGTAGGCCTGGAGGCACAAGAGTGTTCCCTCTGGTACTTCAAAGAAGCATTCGGTTTCTCACAGCCCTGATTGAAAACCTCCTCCATCCACACCCATACCCCTAGGCCAGATTGTGGGCCACTTTCCACTCCCAATGGTCAGAAATCATCCCTAAGGATTCCCAGCTGCACCCTCCAGCTACTGTTCTTCCCTTCTGGCCGCCAGCCAGGCAATCTATTTGGCCAGCAGTCGGGCAAGAAACAGAAGTAAAAGTGTTCATAAAATCCTGCAGTTACCATTAAGGTAGACAGGATCTCTGTCACCAGACTTGCCAGGTTCCTTGGCCATTTTTGGCTTCATCCACACCCTCCTCACAAATATCAGAGCCAGTGATTATGAAGCTATACTCTTATTAGAAAAATTAGGTGCATTCACAAACCACGAGAGAGGGTGCCTGAGGAGTTAATGTTCATCATTTGAACCCAGAGATTAGTTAACAGCTTTGAAGTTACTCCCTAACATTGTTTTGTTTTTAGGAATCTATTTTCAGCTGTAAATGGAGATGAAAGGCACCATATTCGTAGTCAATTATGTGCTGGGAGTGGTGATCAGCATGTATGACCACCTGTCAGTGTATTTCTGTGTACTCCCTATCCTTGAAATGTGAGGACATTAGCCTAAGGGTGTTGTGACATCATCACCACAGGTTTACTCACAACCTATGGCTTACTTCAAGGAAAATCGAGCATATACTGGAAAACTGTCAGCCACTAGTTTTATCAACCACATTCACCATGGGCAGCTACCTACATCAGGAATACTCTATTTGCCATTATTGTAGGGGCCAGTTACAGCGGTACCTCTGACAACCTATTAAACTTGCCAACTATTTTGGCCAACTGTTTGCACATTAATAATCTCCTGTACTTTCTGGTTTAAAAATTTCTGCAAATTTCAAGTAAAGTCAAGAAAACACAAGAATTATTTAGGAGCAGGAGTAGGCCATTTGGTTCCTCGAGCCTGCTCCACCATTTGATAAGATCAGGCCTTTAAGCAGCTTCAATCTGTTGTTCAAATATTGTTAAAGTGCAATTACTTTAATAATGAGATCCTTAATACTGCAGACAGTTGTTAACAAGAGAAGTCAGCGTTCTTCACCAAACCAGTGTTTTTATATTGAAAAGCAGAACACTGCAGATGCTAGAAATCTGAAATAAAAACTGAAAATGCTGGAAATACTCAGCAAGTCAAGCAGCATCTGCGGAGAAAGAAGCAGAGTTCACGTTTCAGGTCATTGACCTTCCATCAGAACTGGAAAAAGTTAGAACTGTAATAGGTTTTAAAGCAGGGGACGGATGGGAAAAGGTCAAGACGAAAGTGTGGAAGACAGGGGAGATTAAGTGACAGAAGAGTTAATCTTCCAGGGCCAAAGGAAATGGTGATGGGACAAGAAAAGAAATAAAGAAACAAAGGTGTGCCTAGAGCAGGTGTGCTACTGACTGCAAGCAAAAAATAAGAGAAAAAAAGAGAGAAATCAAAACATGTAAAGGAAAAGAAACAAAATGAGGCTATGGTCTAAAATTGTTGAGCTCAGTGTTGAGTCCAGAAGGCTGTAAAGTGCCTAATCGAAAGATGAGAAGCAGTTCCTCAAGCTTGCACTGAGCTCCCCTGGAACAGTGCAGCAGGCCAAGGATAGAGATGTCAGTGTGCTGCACTGTACCAGGGAAGCTCAGTGCAAGCTTGAGGAACAGCTTCTCATCTTTCGATTAGGCACTTTGCAGCCTCAGACCACTGAGTTCAACCATTTCAGACCGTAGCCCCATTTTGTTTTCTTTTCTTTGTGTGTTTCAGTTTTTCTTTTTTTTTTCACTTATTTTTGTTTTCAGGGAGAAGCACCCCTTCTCCAGGCACATCTTTTGTTTCTTTATTTCTTTTGCCCTATGATCATTTCCTGTGGCCCTGGAAGACTAACTGCCATTCAATTTTTCCTGCCTTCCACCCTATCAAAGACTTTCCTTTTGTCCTTGTCTCACCCAACTTGCTTAAAACCTATTACATCTCTAACTTTTCCCAATTCCGATGAAAGGTCATCGACCTAAAACACTGACCTTGTTTTCTTTCCGCAGGTGCTGGGTATTTCCAGCATTTTCTGTTTTTATTTCTGTTTTTATATGTTGGTTACTTTCAATTTTATCACCCACCAGGTATGATGAGTTAATTAACACTACTATAAGCAGTAGGGATGTATTCAAAATGTCTAAGTCATTTAACATCCCACAAACTGAAAACCATAAAAAGCCATTTTTACAAAAGCCAAAATACTGCAGACGCTTAAAAACAGAAAACACTGAACAGGTCAGCCAGCATCTGTGGAGAGAGAAAGACCATTTTCCTTTGTGTGTGATGCTGATGTTTATTGCCCACTCCTGGTTGCCCTGTGACAATGGTGGTGGAGCTACCTCTTGAGCCTACTACAGCCTTTGTGGTGATGGTGCTCCCATGCCAGCATTATGGGTAGGGTAGCTTTATGTAGTGATTGCAGTCTGGGCTACTTAAGAAACCAGAGGCTGAGGGCCAGAATTCGCCATTTCAACGCAGGGCAAACCCTCATCAGGCATGGGAGTAAAAGAAGCAAGGGGACCAGAATTCTGAACTCATTCCCACCGACATCCATCTTGACTGGCACAGGAAATGTGATGGGTCCCAACCTGACGTGTATGAAACCTGACCTTGGGACTAACATGTTGCTGCCTACCTCAATTTTGTATTTCATGGGAGTTTGAAACTTTCAACAATACGGGTGAATTTTTGGGTGAGTCCTGTGAGGTCAGAAGGCCGGTGAATCAGAGGGAAAGCCTGTTTTGGAGTTGGGAATATTTTGAGAGGTAAGTTTAAAATTTGTTGGCAACTTCACATGTCATTATTAGATGCATTTAAGTATGTTTTTAACACAGTAATTGATGAAATGGCTTTATTCTTAAAAGGTAAGTGACTATTAAATTGATCAACATTGTGAAAGTATTCAGATGCATTTGAATACATTATTCGCTGGCTAATGTGCTTTGCTACATTCAACAGTATTGAGATTTAGATTTTCACATGTTATTTTGCCCTGTGCTTTAATCTTTATGGTGATTGATGCTCCAACCATCTGGTGAGCCTTCGAAGCAGTGGAACAGATGGCTGACTTCTTTGATTGCTAAACCAGCCATCTGTTGAGCCTTTGAAGCAGTGGAATAGATAGCCAGCCATCTTAAAAGGTTTTAATAGACTCAGCCCCAGTGGCTTTGTTTATACAGTTATGCAATGGAATCTTATTATGAATGCTTGACTGAGCTTCAAATCCCAATAATGGATTAATCTCATCAGGGATTGTTGACACAGCTGTCAGGGGACTGTGAGCTTTGTTTAGGTTGACCATTTTGAGCAGTTATTAGGATTATAGCCAGGATTTACCGGCCCCTTCATGGCGGGACCCACTGCAGGATATTCGGCAATCCAGCCAAAAGTCTATTGACTTTCAGTAGGACTGGATGATCCCAGTGGCAGACAGGGCCAGAAAATCCTGCCCTATGTTTCTTTGAAGAGGCTCTTGAATGGCTGTTTGTTTATTTTGACAGTTGTATAACCACTCAAGTGAATTAAGTTTTTTTTCAAGTCGAGTTTGAATAGCTGTGTTTGATTGTCAGGCTAGAAGAATTATGAGCTCCTAAATAGATTGAAGTTTTTTAGAAGAGTTTTTGCATGGCTGTTTGTTCATTTTTACAGTTTCATGGGCATCTCAGATACTTCCCAGTGATATTATAGGGCTCACAGGTTCTGTCCATAGTGGATACTGGGTGAGTGGGCATGGGAGTTATGGAGGGAGCATGGAGGTTATGGAGGGGGCATGAGGAATACAGGCAGAATGAGAGTTATGGGTGTAGGCAGGGGATATGAAGGAACATCAGGAGATATGAGGGAGCATGGGGTGGATGGGGTTGGTGAGGGGTGAGGGCTATTGTGCCTAACACGCATGTACAGAAATGCACCAATGTCCCAGTGAACGGAGGCAAATCTTCTATCCTGCCACCTCGGCATCTGCCCATCTCCTTTCCTACCTTGAGCCTGCTTCAGGATGCAGCAGTGCAGACTCCAGCCTGTCCCTGTCACCTCGCCATGAAGAAAGTGAGGGCGGGCACTGCCACTCAGGGGGTGGGATCACAACATCAGGAAATGGCCTGATTTGTGATTCCCACCTCAAAGGGTAAAATCTGGCCCTGAGAGTTCAACTCCAACCATGGTAAGCTGTGCATTCAATAAAACTAATGATTGATGCGAAGGAAGGCTATTCTGAAAACTGCTGGACTGTTGCAAAAACCTAACTGGTTTACAAACATCTTTCAGAAAAGTGAATCTGTCACTATCAGTCGAGTTCCATGTGTTTCTTTTCCATACTTCATGGCTAACTCCTAATTCAATCTGAAATGATCTGGCAAACCACTCAGTTGTAAAAAAAATGCAACAAGGTTAAAAGTTCAGTCATTTCACAGTATTTATGACAATTAGGAAATTGGGGAAGTAACCATGGGGGACATTGATTAGATGGAACTATCCAGGACACTGCATGCTGTGACAATAAACATCCATCAACTTGTCAGGTGAACCCTATTAATGACTTATTACCTGCGATGCTCTTGATCCACCAGTTTCTCTATATTTTCCCAGCTGATTTCCCATGGCACAACTGGTCAGTATAGGATTTGACTGCTAATTTGGAGCAGTAATTAACTTATCTTGAACTTTAAAACTATTGCTCAAGTAATCCCTGGAGGGAATTGGTCAAAAGGTACACATCGGAGGTCAATTAGAGGCTAATTGCCAAAGAATTTTCAGTGGATTGCCAACTGTTAGAGATTACTGGCTCCTGCTATTGAGCTGTGGCCAGGTTAACATGATTTGGAAATGGCTACATTTTTTAAAATTTATACTCTTTATAAATATTACTTGTCCCCATAACAAATTTGTAAGACTGTAAAGTTGGTCATTTGATGTGTTCCATGCACATCCTGGACACAAAACTGTACGTAGATATTACTTATAGTTATCTCATTTTCTGAGTGTAATTTTTTCTTAATGGACCCACAAGCAGCAAGGAGACCACTGGAGGGTCTGGAACCCATTTGTTCTATCAGAAAACTTTGCCTTGGCTCTTTAACTCAGCCACAGTATCAGCATCCCACTTCAGGACCAATCACAGGCTAATGACAACCTCCATGTTGTGAATGAAAGATCTCTAATTAAAAGGGGCCTCAGCGGGGGTCAGATTGGAGTAAACCTTGCTTGTGAAAGTAAGAACCTGGAAGGGAGACATGGGGATGCTGCACCCAGGGTTCTCTGAGTCTTTCCTGGAAACTATGCTGGACACAGTTAGGGCCAGAAAGGACTTATTCTTTCCTCTAGATGGGAGAAGAGGCCCGCCACGTAAACTAAACAGGGGTGGCCGGAAGTTGTGAGCAACAGAAATGTGGTGCCCAGAATCTGGGTACAGCGCTGGAAAAGGTTTAATGGCCTCATTATGTCAGAAAAGGTGAGTGGCATATCAGTTTCAGATAGGATCCATCACTCTCTGACTTTACTAGCACTCTCCAGCACAGCACAGCACTCCTCTAACGGACAAACCTTTCAGTTCTACACATTCTATTCTCTCCAGGCACCTCCTCAAATCTCCACCTGAACAAGAAACACTTAGACTCACCCTTATCCTATTGCTAGCTTGTATCCACCCCTCACAGTCACCTCCACAAATGTTCTCATTCCATCCTCAACATATATTCCACTTGTCACCTTGTCACAATCATAACTCTGCTTTCCCTCACTGCAGAAGGGAGCACATAACTCCAGGAGGAGGCAGAGGACCATAGGTGGACATGCAGTCATTGCCACATGGACTGCATTGGAGGAGAATGCCTTGGAGATTGGCTAGGTGCCACGCATATTAAGCATCAGCGATGGAGAGATCGGGGTGGCCTAGAGACCTTGTGACAGCATTGGATAATAAACTGCCACTTGGCACTTCACTGTCACACATGTTGAATTCATGACCCCATAACTGAACTGTCATGATTTACACTGTTTAGTTTATAACCAATTGTCAGCACTAACTCATATCTTCCACACCTCCTTCAAGAATAACGGAATAGCTGATCAAAGTTGAAGCTGAGGAACCCTCAGAGGAGGGTGAGCACTCTGAGCAGGCACTATCACATAACTCTTACGTACCTTGCACCTGCACAGATACACACACTTTGGGGGCACTTGAGTACAAATAGTTAGGTTGTCATATGGTGAGACGTAAATCACATGTGAACAGGAGTAGGTGCTGGAGAGTCTATACTGAAGGACACAGGACGCTCCTAACTGCTCAGCTGGACGTAGATGCTGAGCTTTGGGGAGCATCCTTGATAAGGGAACTTGTGAAGCAGCAACAGGAAATGTGTGTGCTTCTGTCAGTATTTCTAGAGGCTGTGCGAACCCTTGAAATGAAATTGGAGAAATCCATCTCTAACATAAGTATAATGCTGTCTCAGGCCTTTGCGCTGATCTCAACCTCCATGGAAAGAGTGATTACATGCATGGAGAATCAGGCGTGACAGGGGTCATCAAAAGATCTATTTAGAAATAACTACTGAAGCCAAATGAATAAAGGGCATAAATGTTGAATGGCCACTCAGGCCAAAGAAAATTTTTTTAGATCCGGTTTCCCCTTCAGCACTCTTTCTCAATGAATGCTAAGTGTCTGAAGTACATAAAACTTAAATACAATTTGTGTCCTAATGAGCTTTGTGCCAGGCTCCCCACTGTAGTATTCTGAGCCCAAGCAAATCCCAGCAGTCCCCAAGTTTCATGTCCAATAATGTGAGTTTCTGGACTTGAATCACTGCTACATGTAACGTGCCTTGCATTTCACTAAACTGTATATGAACTAGGACTTGTTTATTTATCCAATTTACAATTATTAAAGCCACCACATGTTTATTTATTGTTCACAAGGAGAAGGGGCTAGATTTCATGTCCATGGATGAAGGAGGAAATATGGTTCTCCAGAGAAGGAGGGGTATAGAAAGAGAGGGCTGGATTATACGCTAAGGGTGGGCTCCCTGCACCCCAATGTAAATTTTTTTGGGGGGGGGGGTAACCTACCTTGGTTGGCCGACTCATCTCGCTTTCATTTTTCAGCTAATGGAGCTTTAATTATTATAAATCAAGATTTCTGCCCCTCTCCAGGAGGAAATCCCACCTCATAGAGCTGCTGGCCAATTGGAGTTTGGCAGCTCTGCATTACTGACAACACCACCAGGAATCGTGGCCGCTGCCGGTACTGCACCAAAGACATCAAGGAACTGTTCAGCGATGGACTTGGGCCTCTAGGGATCTCAGGCAGGTTACAGCGAGGGGGATGAGGAGTGTGGGGGTGGGGGTGGGGGTGGGGCAGGGGATTTCATGTTGGACAGGGCGGTGGGTGAGGGGAGTTGGAAGGTTGGACACTGGGAGGAGAAACTGTTGTGGGGCACTGGGGACTAGGAAAGGAGGCAGCCCTGAAGGACAAATCTGCCAAACTGCGCTTTGGGCGCAGGTGTCTCCCACCACTCATGACATCTGAGTGGCACCAAGCGACGTTCTTAAGTGGGCTGGCGACAGGTACACTGCCAATGGCACAGAACCCTATTTTACGTCCACTCGCCTGCTTTTCCTCGCATGGATGGTCTGTAAAATCCAGCTCTGAGAGAGAGGGAGGCAGAGAGAGACCGAGGGCTTGAAAATAACAAATATTCACATAAGCATATACCAACTTTATGTAGTTGCATTTAGGTAAGAAAATACACTACTTTCTAGGAACAAATCAAAAATACTTATTGCATTATCTCTGGGAAAAACGGTTGCAAAATTGTTTCTAAAATCTTTCAATCAAAGTGAAGTTCAATAATGCAGCAACCACAGTGAACAGTATAACCTCAGAATCAACATGCAGAAATCCATGAGATGCCCCCTCATGTGTAGAAAATTCTTCATCTAGCATACACTTCTCCGTCATGTCACACATGAGGTCTGTATATGCAAATTTTTCAAATGACTGGCTCAAAATATATTTTTTAATAGAACAAATCACTGAAAAAGAAGAGAATGTACCCCCAAAATACAAATAAAGTGAATAGATACCTCCAATCAGAGCAAAAAAAAATTAGCATAAGCAAAACCCAACAATAAAATAAAATGGGGAACAAAAGGGATCACCCAAGATTATTTTGAAAATCCATCCATCTTCCATCTTTATCTTCCCATTAACATGAGGATTTACTAATGGAAATAAAGGCTTGTAACATATTAATTATATAAAAAATACATGATCTGGAGTTTCTCCATATTTGCATCCAGACACACCTGAAATCTATTTTTCTTAATTTATCCTCACTGAAACCTGCTCTGTATTTTCTTTTTATTTTAATGCATCTTTATTGCATAACTATACCACCTTAAAAATTGAAAGACTTCCCATTTACAGCAGGTTTTTAAACATGATCTGCCTGATTTTCATGAATAATAAAATTAATAAAACTTAAATTTTAAGAATCAAAGAAATACATGGTGTTGGCTTGGTGTTTCCTTTATGCTGATTTACACAGGATCTACTGAATTTCTAACCCTTTTTTGTTATGTTCAAATTTGTAACAAAGCTTTTCATGAATGCTCCCCTCCGACCCTCAACCCTACCGCCCTATTGCTATCAGAGTGATCAGTTGTCATGAGAAAAACACAACTGACTCAGTGAGCATTTCTTCAAAAACATCAAATCATTTTTGCCTAGAATGGCCCACTCACCACTGCACCAGTAAGGTCCTTCTGAGACCCCTTCTCCCAGCTTGTGCCTATACCAGGCACTCAATGAGTTCTTTTAATGGTGTGGATGCTCAATTCTTTAATCCAATTGGAAATTACCCCATATTGAGTTCTGGGACAAGGTCAAAGTCGAGCAGATTGAAAGCCAGAAGCCCAATCCATAGCACTTCTGGCAACAGAGCAGGTCTCTAGGAATTTCAAACCCTTAAGTCTTGGGCTTTTACTGTGATAACTTTGAAAGCCAAAACATTGTATATTGTATATTAGTTGATGTCCTGCAACCAGAGTTGGCAATACAGTAAGAGAGGCCGAAAATGGTAAGTGATGAAAGATTTGGATGCAAACAGCCCAGAGTAAGCCTAGGTACATTGACTGGGTACATTAGCTCTATTCCTTTTATTTATGTTACACATAGCATTTCCACTCTGTACCCTTCAGCAGACAATACATAAGCAATCATAACAGGTTATTTTGTAATGGGCTTAGTTACTGGTTTATTCACACAATTGCAACATTAGGCTGCAGAGCAGAGGGTCATTAGCAAACTTCATAACAAATAGACAAAACCATTCAATTAGTCACCAGTGATTTTTAACAAGTACTGTCTGTGTCAGGGCTATTGCAAATAGATTAAGGGACTGATTAATAGCTGGATGATACATGTTAATTATTGCTAGCACTTAGTGACTGTTTATCCAGATGTGTGCATCTATTATTAATCAACTGAACTGTCTTAACTGGCTTTTTTTTTACATAAACGTCATGCTTCTGTACAAAAATAGCACAAGTGAAAAATAGCTCCAAGAATGCTAAAAACATATAAAATGTCTAAATAGAATATTTGGCAGAAAAGAACAGTACAGATTTTGTCTCACTTACAGGGCAGAATTTTAACTGCCAAGGGGCAGCAGGGTAAGGTGCAAGGTGGCAGTTAAATACCCCAAAATGTGACATCGGGTTGGGAATCCAAAGTCATCCCGCCCACTTCCAGGTTTACCTGAAGGGGTTTGCAGGTGAGCGGGGAGGTACTTGACTGGTGATTGTCAACATCTTGGAAGTCAGTTCACCTGTCTTGCATTTCACTCACCTTCAGCTACATTTCCCTGCTGTCAACATTCAACATGGCATGGGAGCAGCTTATGCAGCTCTACCTTGTGAGTCTGATGAGGAACAAGAGGAACAGTAGCACCAGCAGGAGCAACACCAGCAGCAGCAGCAACTGCCTTCTCCTCATCCATATTCTGCTCCACAGGGCAGAGGGATGGGTAACGAGATCCAGCTGAAAGAAGGTGAGACCCTCTACACAGGGTCTGCAGGCAGAGGATCAGTTCTCTTTAAGTGTCTAAGCATTAGAGCCTCAGGAGGCTCAGGCTTTAATAGCAGGTCTTTGCTGACATTTGCAACCTCTCAGGACAAGGCCTCCTTCCTAGTGGGGCCATGCATTCTCAATGACTTTCAAGATGGCTGTCACTGAAGAAATCCTTTTAACAGATTAGGCACATCGTCCCGGTCTCTTTGATTGGTTAAGAAGCCCAAAAGTGGGATGGATAATGCCATAGTTTAGTTATAAAGAAAGAAAAAATGACTTGCATTTATATTGTGTCTTTTATGAGCAACCGACAACTCAAAGCATTTACAGCCACTGGAGAACTTTTGAAGTGGCGTCACTCTTGTAACGTAAGAAATGCTGCAGCCAATTTCCGGAAAGTAAGTTCCCACAAACAGCAATGTGATAACCACCAGATAACCTGTTTTTTCTGATGTTGATTGAGAGATAACTATTGACCAGGCCTTTGGGAATAATTCCCCTGCTCCTTTTCAAAATAATGCCGCAGAATACGTCAATGTGAGAGGTAGATGGAACTGCACTGGAGTGTTAGCCTTAATTTATGTGCCTTTTGTGTTCATGAGCCACAGCGAACCTGCCCCAACAGGCACTCAGCAAGAGGTGCTGCAGGTCCCACCATTTGGCCAAGGACTATCAGTTTAAAATTCCACCCATAGTTTCCTACATTACAACAATTACTGCACTTCAATAAGTACTTCACTGGTTGTAAAACATTATGAAATGTTCTGATATCGTGAATGGCATGATAAACTGTAAGTCCTTCCTTTATAAAGTATATCTACGTAAATCACTTTTTTATAACAATCAGTTTTGAACAAGTTTTCCACATACACGTTGAAGGGCTCCTTCACATTTGCAAAGACCACACAGGACTGTCACTTATTTTGTTTAGCTGAAAGAGGCGCAATGTGTGTACATGTTCTTTCTGTCTGCAAAGGACAGGGCCCTGTGAATTAATATATGTAGCTCCCAGTACACGCAGATGTGCCACACCATGAGCCCAACTGACAATCCTAAATTGATTGTCAGCATAATTATGAGCACACCTTGGATTATTTAGCAGATGTTGTCGAATCGCAGAATCGCACCTAATGTTGGACACTGTTTTGAGTTTTGTGAGCACTGTTTTGAGTTTTCCAAGTGACATTAACAGCAATGCTGTGTCCATGTGCTCATCTGACATTGCTAGCCTATTCACCAATGTTCCACTTAAGGAAGCCATAGATGTTTGCGCTGCAGCACTATATCATGGCGATCTAGACCCGCCACCATTACGTGAATCAGTATTCGTTGAATTTATGAACTCAGCAACTCGCACAGTTGAGCTCAATTTTAATGACACCATGTATGCTCAAATAGATGGTGATCCCCTCTAGGCCCAGCTCTCACAAACATCTTTGTTGGGTTCCATGAGAAAAATGTCTTTGATGGAATGACACCAAACCTCCTACCCCTCGCATTTTTCCGATATGTGGATGATACGTTTGCTATATTTAAATCTGCAGCTGCATGTAATAATTTCTTTACATGTCTAAATGAGCTTCATCCTGCGCTCAAATTCACCTTTGAAATGCAGCAGTCAAATGAACCCCTTCCTTGATGTACTAGTTGAGAAATCTGCCAGGTGTTTCTCTACCTCGGTCTATCGCAAGCCTACCCTCATGATTAATATACGCGTTAGGATTCTTACAGTTCCACAGGCTATAAGATTGATTTTATCAGCAGCCTTGTAAATAGGGCCCGAGCCATTTGCTCACCATGCAAGCTTGATGCTGAAATAAGGCGCATCAAAGGCATTCTGCAGGTTAATGGCCACCCTGATCAGATCATTTCGTGCTGTATATCATGCAACTCATGGACAGGCCTAAGGTTGTCACTTTCGGCCCCGAAAAGTGCCCAGTCTACCTCTGATTACCCTGGAAGGACAAGGTATCTAAAAAATTTGAGCAACACGTGAAGTTAGCTGTTTCACGCTGCTACTATGCAGTACCAACACAAGTGGTATTCACCACCATCAGGATGCTGCCGTCAAGCCAAAAAGACATTCTGCCTATCACACAAATGAGTAATATATGAATTTCAGTGCCAGTGTGATGCTAGGTATGTAGGCTGTACGTCCCAAAGACTGGCGGATCGTATCAGACAGCATGCCCCAGCCACTGTTCACAATGGGTAGGGTACAGACCATACCTAACCAGCCTGTGCTTGCAAAACTCAAAACAGTGTCCAATGTTATATGTGATTCTGTGATTAGACAACATCTGCTAAATAATCCAAGGCGTGGATAAATAAACCTGTGATTCGACAACATCTGCTAAATATTCCAAGAATTGTGCTGACAACCAATTTAAGATTGTCAGTTGGGCTCATGGTGTGGCGCATTTGTGTGTACTGGGAGCTACATATATTAATGCACAGGGCCCTGTTCTTTGTAGACAGAAAAAACATGTACACACATTGCGCCTCTTTCAACTAAACAAAGTAAGTGACAGCCATTCACTGATTCATTCCTCAGGGCATTGACTTGACCAATCAGGGTCAAGCTATCTGGTTTAAATTTCAGCCAATGCTTGGCAGTTAACTGTCAGGCACCATCACTGGGACATTCTCCATTGCAATGCCTCTACCAATCAGAATCCACTTATATGGACAAGGAGCAGGTATAGGCCTTGAGCCTGCTCCGCCATTTAACAAGACCATGACTGAACTGATAGTAACCTGAAATTTGCATTCCACCTACCCCTGATAACCTATCACCCCCTTGCTAACCAAGATTTTATCCACCTCTGCCTTAAAAATATTCAAAGACTCTGCTTCCACTGCCTTTTCAGGAAGTGAGCTCCAAAGACTCATGACCCTCTGAGTGAAAAAATTTTGTCTCATCTGTTTTAAACGGGTGACCCATTATTTTTAAACAGTGACCGCTAGTTCTAGGTTCGTCCACAAGAGGAAACATCCTCTCCACATCCATCCTATCAAGACCCCCTCAGGAACTTATATGTTTCAATCAAGTCGCCTCTTACTTTTCTAAACTCCAGGGGATACAAGCCTAGTCTGTCCAACCTTTCCTCATAAGACAACCCATCCATTCTAGGTATTAGTCTGGTAAACCTTCTCTGAACTGCTTCCAATATATTTACATGCTTACTTAAAAAAGGTGACCAAGACTGTACACAGTACTCCAATTGTGGTCTCACTAGTGCCCTGTACAACTGAAGCATAACCTCGATACTTTTGTATTCAATTCCCCTCACAATAAATGATAACATTCTATTAGCTTTCCTAATTACTTGCTGTGCCTGCATACTAGCCTTTTGTGATTGATGCACTAGGACACCCAAATCCCTCTGCACCTCAGAGCTCTGCAATCTCTCACCATTTAGATTATTCTACCTGCCAAACTGGACAATTTCACATTTTCCCACATTATATTCCATCTGCCAGATCTTTGCCCACTCACTGAACCTATCTATATATTTTTGTTGCCTCCATATGTCCTCTTCACAACTTACTTTCCTACCTATCCTTGTGTCATCAACAAATTTGGCATCCCTTAATCCAAGTCATTTATATAAATTGTAAACAGTTGAGGTCCCAGCACTGATCCCCGTGGCATGCCACTTGTTACATCTTGACAACCTGAAAAAGATCCATTTATGCCTACTCTCTGCTTCCTGTTAGCCAACAAATTTTCTATTGATGCCAATATGTTACCCCCTATACCATGAGCTTTTATTTTCCGCAATAACCTTTGATGTGGCACTTCATCAAATGCCTTCTGGAAATCTACGTACAGTACTTCCACTAGTTCCCCTTTATCCACAGCACATATTACTTCCTCAAAGAGGTGCAAAAAGTTGGTTAAACACGATTTCCCTTTCACAAAACCATGTTGACTCTGCCTGACGACCTTGAGCTTATCCAAGTGCCCTGCTAGAACCTTTTTTAATAAAAGCTTCTAACTATTTCCCTAGGTCAGATGTTAAGCTAACTGGCTTGTAGTTTCCCGCTTTCTGTATCCCTCCCTTTTTGAATAATGGGGTTACATTTTCTATCTTCCAATCTAATGGGACTTCCAGGAATCTAGGGACCCTAGGATGAAGTCCATCAGGTCCTAGGCTCTTGTCAGCCCACAACTCCAACAATTTGCTCAGTACCACTTCTCTAGTGACTGTAATTTTCCTGACTCCTTCCGCACTTCCATTTTCTGGTTTATTGCTGTTTCTGGGGTGTTACTTGTATCGCCTATAGTGAAAACTGATGCAAAATACCTGTTCAATTCATCTGCCATCTCCTTGTTTTCCATTATCAATTCTCCAGACTCATTTTCTATAGGACCTATGCTGACTTTGTTAACTCTTTTCTTTTTTAAACATTTATAAAAACTCTGACTATCTGGTTTTACATTTCTGGCTAGCTTTCTCTCATACTCTAATTTTTCTCTCCTTTTTAGTCTTTTAGTCATTCTTTGCTGTTCCTTATATTCTGTCCAATCTTCTGGCCTTCCACCTGTCTTTGCACAATTATATGCCTTTTCTTTAAGTTTGATACTATCTTTAACCTTTCTAGTCAACCACGGATGGTGTGTCTGTCCTATGGAGTTTTTCTTACTTGTTGGAATGTATCTATTCCGTGCATTCTGAAATATCCCCTTGAATATTAACCACAGCATCTCTATTGGCCTATTCTTCAATGTAATTTGCCAATTCACTTTAGCCAGCTCAGCTTTCATGCCTTCATAAATGCCCTTATTTAAGCTTAAAAAATTAGGGCAGGATTTTATGTTCCACGGGCAGGCTCGCGCCAGACCCGATTGGGCATAAAATCAAGCAAGATGACGTCGGGCGAGTGATCCAATGTCACCGGGCATTTCACTCAGTGAGTGTGCATGGCAGTTGAAAGTGCGCCCACCGACAATTAAGCGGGCAGTTAAGCCCATTAATGCCGTAATTGAACACGATTTTCCGTGGCCCGTCCAACCTTATGGGATTGGCGGATGGGCCAAATGGCCAGATGGCCTTTACATTTTTCATGAAACCTCACCCAAGGGCGACATGAAATCTCCATTAGGAAATAAGATAAAAAGAAGTATCTGGGGACAGCATTTTTGAGGTGTGCTTTCAGGTGCTTGATTATGCTGCATGGACATTTTTTTGCAGCTTTTTTTATGCTTTATTTTCTTATTTGCAGGTCTGCAGTTCCCTGAGGCAGCTGTCTGCCTACAGGAAGCTCTCTCAAAGTGCTCACCCGCGCCCACGGTGACGTCGTCGCCCACCCCCTTCACCCCCCACCCAGCAGCGCTGAGCTTTTCAGTGCGCATTTCACACTGGCTGGCTGTTAATTGGCCAGCCAGCGTGAAATCACGGATGGGGTCCAATCGCAGTTGGGAGCCCGTCTCCCAACCACTCCTGGGTCTTCCGACCGCGCAAGCCCGACAAGGGAAAAAGTCAGGCCTTAGTCTCAGACCCACTCCTCTCTCCCTCAAACTGAACATAAAATTTAATCATATTATGGTGGCTGCTACCTAGGGGATCCTTTAATTTGAGATCATTAATTACTTCCATCTCATTGCACAAAATCAGGTCTAGTATAGCCTCCCCTCTGATTGACTCTAGGACATGCTGTTCTAAGAAACTATCCTGAAAACATTCAACCTACTCCTCATCTAGGCTATCTTTGTCCATCTGACTTTTCCAGCCTATATGTAAATTAAAATCTCCCATGATTATTGCCGTGCCAACAGACTGTACTGTATCAATTGTCATTTTTCCCTTAGATTGGTATTGAGTGCAAGATGAAAAGCTTCAATGTCTCTTTCTTCAGCAAAACTCAAATTTCACTGAATTTTCAGTTTCTCTTCAACTTCTGCTGAATTACTGAGTTTTGGCGATCAGACATCACCTGAAATGTTAATTGAGTTTCTCTCTTCATGGGCGCTGCCTGACCTGCTGAGTATTTCCAGACTTTTCTGTTCTAATTTCATTTTTTAGGCCAGCTTCAACCATCCTATTAACATGGTTTTGCACTTTTTCCTCCATTCACTAAAACTTTGGTAGTCAGTTTCTCTGCCCAAGAAAATGATTTTAATTTCAATAACTGACAATCCCATCTAGCTCCGGCTAATTACCATCCTAGTGCTACGCTTCCTGGAACGAGTTAGAGGGTGCTTATACATTCGAATAGCACCATGCATGAAAGATGCACTCTTCTTCCACTATTAGTCTGCATTCTCGAAAAGAAACAACCAAACCACAGAGAATCAGTGACATTGTACATTCAGGAAAATTTTGGAAAAGAAAGGACTAGCATTTATGCATTGGATGGTGTTTATGTGTTATCTTGGAACTGTGGTGATATTTCAAAAGACTTGGTACTTCAGCAGGAAAAATTGGAATTTCCGCACCATGTCAGATTGAACTAATGGAAATGGAAGTCATGGGAGATGAATAATGGGCAGCTGATTTATACATCCGTTTTACACTATCATCCAAAGGCAAAAATCACTCCCCTTGTGTATAAATTAGAATTCAACAGCATCACTTTCACTTCAATTTCTGCTGGATTTTTCAGTCATCAAGCTGAAGGATGTCAATACTGGGGAAATAGAATATTTTCTACCTAGCATGTTCGTATAGTTCTGGTATTGCACAGTTTGGTTACAAATTAAACCTTGTCACACTAATCTAGTCAGCAAAGGTGAGGCAAATTAAATAAATGCACCTCAGTCATCTCAGCAGTTCTGCTTGCTGTAAGTACCGAATACTTCAGTGTGCTCTGGAATTCATGTGCTCTATGTCTGCACAATGATATTTTGAGATTTGAAAAGAAGCTCAAGCTGAGACAGGCCAGCGGAGTGTAAAAGGCAGAATAGTTGAGGCTAACTCATAGTGGGAGTTCACATTTGAGACACCTTTGGACAGGATTTTGTTTCCTGCACTTAAATTTCTGTGACTTAAGAGAGAAAAGTTTGACTCTGGCAAGAGTTTGGTGCTAGTGGGAGTTCAAACTAACTAATCTTCTGGTTTTCATTAAAACATCAAAACAATAGAAAGGTGAAAGGTGTGGGGGGGTTCAATATATGAGCCATCATGGATCTTCAGCATATTCAGGCATCCAATCGTTGATTCAACTAGGGGGTGGTGTTCGATGGTGCGGTAGGGGTTTGATGTTAGGGAAAAAGGTAGCTTGGCGGGGCAGGACAAGCACTCTTGCTTGTCCCAGTCCACAAGCAGTGCTGAAAGGGCTTTTCCCGAAGCTGTCCTCACCTTCCTTGAGTTACCAATTTTCCTGGGCATTGGAAACTCAGCTGACCAGGGTTACATGTGTAAGGAAGGCTAAACATGAGACTTCCAGTCTCATTAAAGTAATTAAATGACTGACCTGCCTCCTTGGAATGTGTTGGCTGCCTGCCCCACCTCTGATAAACCCAGAAGTGCACAGGTTGGAGTTGGATTGAGATTTTTTGAACTTTTCCATGGGCAGGATTTTCCCCTCCTCGGGTGGACAGGCCCAGGAGTGGCCGCGAAATGGTCTGCCACCCGCGGTCGGGTCCCGACCGCGATTTCACGCTGGCTGGCCAATTAACAGCCAGCCAGCGTGAAACGCGCGCTGAGAGCCTCAGCGCTGCTGGGGTGGGGGCAGGAGGAGAGCGAGTGCTGAAGTCTGCACATGCGCAGAGGTGCATTTACTGAAAGCTCCCTTAAGACACAGAGCTGCCTCAGGGAGCTGAAGATTTTTAAAATAAAAAATGAAGAATCAGCAAATAATATAAACACGTCCCCACATGTGACTCATGAGGGACATGCAAAATACGAGTTTAACAAAAAAGTTATTTTTTTTATTCACTGTAGGAAATCTCATCCCATCCATGGATGAGGTATTGCAAAAAATACAAAGGCCTTCTGGCCTATTTGCCCTCCCGCCAACCGTAAGGGTTGGACAGGTAGCGAAAAATTCAACTTAATTACCTTAATAGGCCTCATAATTGTTGGTGGGCATGCTGCCAATTCTCACGCGCACCGACCAAAATATCACAAGTACGCGATGATGTCGGGATGCTCACCCGACATCATCGCATGCTATTTCATGTTCGGGCATGTCAGGTGTGCTGAAAATCCTGGCCCATCTCACCTAAACCAACTTATCTGCTTTTGGAGGTTACAATTACCCCAATACCGGGGTTCCCTGTGCACTAGCAATAACTGAGCACGCTTTACAGTAGAGAGGATGAGGGGGTGGTGGGGGGCGGGGGGTGGGTTGGGCGGTGTGGGGGCAGTTCTGGATCATGCTCTCCAGAATGTAGTCACCAAAGGAGAAATGTGTGACTGGTCAGAGTAAAGGGATAATACAGAAGTAAGATTTGGGTGCAGGGGTAGCGGAGGAAGACAGGATGCACAGATGCAAAGGAACCCTTATACTAACTGGAGTTATGTAATAGATTGTGTTGAAATATATGAGGTAGACTGTAACAGTAACTCAGAGGTAGGTGGTCCTGAGCAACATTGTGACACAGTGGAACAAGTGATCTACCCAGGGGGATGAGAGATAGACAGACTACAAGAATAAGAGCACGGTTGTTCTGGAGGATTCTATAGTAAGGAGCAGCTGTGCAAACATGTCCTGAATGGTATGTTGTCTCCTTGGAGCCAGAAGGAAGGGCATCACCCAGAAGAAAAAAACTATAAAAACTGGGAAATAAGAATACTGGTCTGCACTGGTCTTGCATACTTTAAAACAGAACACCAGTAGAACTGGGAAATAAGAGTACTGGTCCAAACTGTGTTTTCCTTCTGGGCATAGAACAAATGAATAATATTCTGGAAAGGGCAGGCTAAGACTTCAGGAAGGATGTGAGGGTCCTTGAGAGGGTGGAGAGGAGATTTACCTGAATGGTTCCAGGGTGAGAGATTTGAGCTACAAGGTTACGCTGGAGAAGCTGGGGTTGTTCTCAATGGAGTAAAGGAGATTGCGGAAGATTTGATAGAGGTGTACAAGATTATGACAGGTTTATGTAAGATAGACAAAGAAAGGCTGTTCCCATTAGCTGAAGGACTTTGGAGACATGGATTTATGCTTTTGGGCAAGAGATGCAGGGGGATGGGAGGAAAAATGTTTTTAGGCAGCAAGGCAGAATCACCTGGAATTTGCTGCCTTACGAGAGTGATGGAAATGGAGACGATGAATGATTTCAAAAGGAAAATGGATGGGCATTTGAGTGAAATAAGCTTACGGGGTTTCAAGGGTAGAGCGGAGGTATGGGACTGATTGGATTACACTGTGAAAAGCCGGCATGGATTCCATGGCCAAATAACCTCTTTCTGTGCTGTAATGACTCTAAGAATCCAAAGTTGCAGACCATTTTGAAACGAATGACATTGATAGGACTGCCTTTGAGAAAATAGGCATTATATTGATAAACACAGCCTTAAAAGGTAGTAATCTCTGCCCATTGCCTACAGTCGACAAGTTAAGGAGCCAGTGATAAGGAAAGCCAATGCATGATCTGTGGAGCTGGTGGGTAATTTCCAGAACATAGGAAGGCTTTATCTGAACCAAATGGCAACTACAGTATTGTAGGGAGGATAACCATAGCAATGGGCGAATTTCCACTAACATAGCAGCGGATGAGGAAAATCCAGATTTGAAACTACAGAGGGACGACCAGGATTAATTGGAACATAAGTATCACACTTAAATACAGTATGATAGAAGAAAGGAAAAAAAAAAGACCATAAAGTAATGAGATTTAAAAATATAGAAATATAGGAACAAGAAGAGTTCATTAAGCCGCACAAGCTTGTTTAATATTCAGATAGATAATGGCTGATCTGTACCTCAATTCCATTCACCTGTCTTTCTTCCATATCCCTTGATACACTTACTCAACAAAAATCTGCTAATCTCAATTTTGAAAATTTTAATTGACCCAGCACCCACATTCTTTTGGGAGAGAGAGCTCTGTATTTCCACTAATCTGTCTGAGAACATGCTTTTACGCCTAAATGACCTATCTCCTGTATTGATAGTTCCTTCTTGTTTTGCATTCCTCTGGAGAGCAAATAGTCTTTTTATACCTACACCATCAAATGTCTTTATGATTTACATCGTACAGCAGCACGCTCCAAACCTGTGACCTCTGCCATCTGGAAGTTGAAGGGTAACAGGCAGATGGGAACATCACCACCTGCGTGTTCCCTTCAAGTCACACACCCTCCTGACTTGGAAATACATCATCATTCCTTCACTATCATTGGTCAAAGCCCTTGAACTCTCTCCCTAAACAATACTTTGAGTGTACCCACATCACATGGACCACAGCAGTTCCAGAAGATGGCTCACTATCACCTTCATAAGGGCAATTAGGGATGGGCAATAAATACTGGCCTTGCCAGCGATGCCCACATCCCTTGAATTAATAAAAAATAATCTGTAGAGGGGAATTCCAAGAATAAGCTGATGTTTTAAAATTATAATCAGTATGTGATGACGCATATTCAAATATACAGAACATTCAGAATAAAATTGGAGAATTAGAAGCTAACTCTGGAAGAATATAGCTGCAGCTATAATAGAGGTGTGGCTTACATATGGATACCACTGGGAATTTAATATTGCTGCTCACTATATTTACAATGATTTCAGGAGCAATAGGGAGGGCAAAACAATGAGGTGGTAGTGCTAATGAAAACTTCTATCACAGTGCTAGAATGTAAGAATGTTCTAAAGTGTTGTGTTAAGGCAGGGTACAAAAGGAAAGACATAAGAAATAGGAAAGAAAATAGTATAATTCTTGGTGTGTATTATAGGCCACCAAACAGCACATTTTACTACATCACTGCGAGATCAGCATTAATCAAACCACAACCATCACAGCTTTTACACGTTGGACATGAGTTGAGACTGTTCATTCCTCTTTGGATCTTTACATGGCAAGCAGAAACAAAGAGAAAGGGTCTTTTATCCCATTAATCTTGGTTAGTTTTAAATGTGGGTGAAAGAATAGTGGTGCCAGCCAACAATTGTAACGGTAACAGTTAATTCATTTTCCATAACACCACAATATGCTCTACCAAGCCTCATGTTATGATCCATTTGAGGAACATAACATTTTGTTTAAAGTAGACAAAGTTTGAAATCCCAGGTACTTACTAAGAAACTAAAGTACAAGATTCCATGGTTTTAAGCAAATAAAATAAATTTTACTATACAAAATCAGAAAAGTAAAACTACTTACAATACCCATCTTATACTCTAACATTTAGAATTAACATGAGACAAATATGAATTAATAGGCAAACTGTGGTTGAACACAACAAACTGCACAATAAGTGGGAGGTGGGATCAAACAGACCCCACAGATTTCTTAGCATCCCACCCAGGTGTCAGTGCCCACAGTGAGTTACACAATCTCGTAAAAACTCTGTCTCTCTCATGAGGGATTGCAAGGCTCCACTTTCGAATGTCTAGCCTCTGAATTTCCCCAAAAGCCATCTGATTCGGACTGCCTCAATGACTGCACACTTCCTGATAGTTCAATCTCTTCTCATGAGACTGCCTTCAATGGGATTCACATGCTGCACTCCAGCATCTAAGTACTGGCACAATTTCAAATCTTTAGTAGACCACTAGTTTCACTGAGCTGGCACTGTCCCTGGGTTTCTCTGAACTCCAGTCTCCCAAGTGCACCAAGTTATAAATGGCTACCAGGGCTTCTTCTGAGCCCTAATGCTTTCCAACGTGGAACCAGCGACCTTCTGCCACCTCCTCAGCTCCCAGGACTTCTCCTGAGCCTTCACTAGCTGCAGCCTGTCAACAGCAGGACTTTTGGTGCCTGCAGCCTCTCTTTCTCCCAACACACAGTCATGTGGGCTTACCTTTTCCCACCACCACATGTCCAATGGTCGGGTTTCTGCACCAACATCACCACTCAGGCACTCTGGTGATCTCTGCTGTGGCCCCAAAGAACTCGGGACACTGGGCTGAGCATGCACGGCCTGACCCACTCCATGCATGTGCCAGAGCTCCCAGGGCATGCCAGGATTCGTAGTCCTTGGCCTCCACCAGTAAAACCCTCCGGAGAGACAGGTAAGTTCACATTTCTTAACACATATCACAAAATCCTTAATATGCATGAGGACTGGGAATCCCTTCCTTGATTTCCACATAAACAGTAATCTTGATTTTATGATTCTGCGCAATGTTGTGAAATGATTGCTAAGTAGCAGGAGAGGCTGCAATATTTGCAGATTTTTCTGTTCCAGTAATTCTAATTAGGAATTCATTAAGAAATTGGTTTCTGGGTTTGAATATTTTTATGCTTAAAATGCAATTGTGAAAGTATCACAAATTATATTATTATTTGAAAATCTGACGGTTTTCTATATTTTAATGATAAATGTCAAACAGATACAATGCTGCAGTTATTTCAGTTTTCAAAATGGTTGGAAAGACAACAAAGATCTCCCCAATATTCAAGAATTATCAAATAGATATACAGCTATTCTTGTACAGACAGCTGTCACAATGTCAGACCATACAACAGCCAGTACAGAAACCCAAACAAAACAGATGTTTTAACCTAGAAACTCCAGAAGTTCCATTGCTGCAAGAGCACATTCAGGACTCCCAGCCCTAATTTTATCTCAAATCTAAGGGGTAGGGTCAATAGCATAATAGAGATGAATGCCTGTACCATTTATAGTGTTACTAGATTACTCACCATGTGGGGCACCAAGAGCTTGGAGCAGTGCTCTGCTTCTCTGTCAGCCAGCTGCAGGCCAGTTTATCCTGTCTCCTAATGCAAACATTTACGTTACTGGCTGCTCCCTTGCTCCTGTGCAGCTCTCCTCGTGGCAATCGATTTCCCTAAGATTGTTTAGCGTTGTGAAATTGTACTTGAGAATGCCACTTGCAGCAAGTATGCCAGCTTCATGCAGGCTTAATCATTGCTGGCTGTAGAATGGGGAAAGCTGGTGGAATTACGAGGTGGGCCCTGGCATTCCCCCATTCCTGCCTAGAAATGTGGCATCAAATGGACTGTCGTAAAGAAGGAAAATGTCACATAAACAGCAATGTAATAATGACCAGATAATCTGTTTTTAGGTATTAGTTGAGAATGAATATTGGCCAAGACAAGGAGAGAACTTCCCAACTCTTCTTCAAAGTAGCAGCATGGGATCTTTTATGTACACATAAAAGGACAATTTAACATCTCATTCAAAAGTTGGCACCATTGATCAGTGCATCGCACCCTCTGTACTGCATTGGAATGTCAGCCTTAATATTGTGCCTAATCAAGCAGAATGGACATGGTTTTATGAAAACAACATTGTGTTTGACAAATTTATTTGAGAATACAATGAACTGGGTGGATCAAGGAGAACCAGCAGATGTGTATTTTGACTTGCAAAAACCATTCGATAAGGTGCCACATAAAATGTTAGCACAAAACAGAGAGTCGGGATAAATGGATCATTTTCAGGTTGCAAACCGTAACTAATTGGGTGCTACTGGGCCCTCAGCTATTTACAATTTATATCGGTGTTGTCCAATAGGATTTCAATGCTTGCCAAACTTGTGGCAATTAGATCACCATATTCACATATGATACAAAATACATGTAATATTAATGAAACAAATGTGCAATATTTTGAAAATAGGCGAGAGGTTTTAAACCATCAGCAATCAAGACTAATACACTCACTGTCAGTGCCAGGAGGACAGCTTCAAAAAGGATCTTGCAATCAACTGTTCCGCAAAGCAAGCCTGCTGCATCTACTCTCAAAGGGTGGTGGCAATCTGTTAACTGAAGTGTCCTGTTTCTGACAGTACACCCCAGTCTATCTCAAGAAAAACAACGTCTTCAAGAGTAACTTGGCAATTTTCTCAGAATTGATATATTAGGAAAAGAAGAGGCAAATCTCTATGTTTTGCTTTCTAGGCTCTGACTCTTGCCTTGCTTATACTCTGTCACCTGCTATTTCCTAACACAGCATCTAAACAATTAGTAGGCCTTTGGCACATGGCCAACCTTCTGCAATCTCTCCTTTTACACCAATAGTGCCTAAATTGTTTCAATCACTCATTTCAACAAATCTATTAAGATGAATTCTGAACACATTTGGATGTTGCTACAACACCCCAAAAAAGGAAACCCATTTGAAATTACACCATGGTATCTAATTTAAATTGGTTAACGTCTCTATTAAATGAACGCTGGAAGCAATTTCAGCATGTCTACATTATTATCCACATTCAGGGTCCACAGAAAAAAGCAGAAGTAATTATTGGAAATTTGACTGGAAAGCCTATACCATAGCCTACTACACACTTGAAGAACTTGAAGAAATCTGCATGAAATGAATATGGACAATTTACTTGGTTTTCAGACACTCTACAGCACATACATATGGAGATAGTTGGGAAAGAAGCCATTTGTTTCTGAATGTCAGTTGTCCTTTATAGTCTGATGCAATTTGGCAGACACCTGAAGGTTAATGTCAGGGTCACATCTTGCCTGAGTTGTGGAGCTAGCCATCTGGCCGATATGCTTGAAGAAACTCACAGTTCTACAGTTAAAGCCTGTACAGCTTCATAGCAAAATTTGTTAATACGTTCAGCTTTAGTATGTAATGGATTTTTACATTATGAGATTATGCAAAAGCTATAAAAGCAACAAAAATCCCGAAACAAAATAATACTGCAAAAATGCCCACGCTCTACCTGAAGTCATGTGATGACTCTCATCATTCTGTGTAGTGGCATATGTGACAGAGCAAAGTTTAAAAATAGACACTGATTACTGTAAATTTATCAGTTATTATGATGTGTGTTTGGATTTGGAAAATGCATATACTCGTGAAAAAGAAATTTAAACCTTTGTTGTGACCAATCAAGGAGCGGCTGCCAGTTCACCCCTTCTCACCTGCTTGTAACTGTTATACAGATGGTAGTACAGATAACTACTGATTTAGGGGTAATCATTTCTAAAAGATTCCAGCACCAATAATCATTTGTCATGCTTCCAAATAATATCTAAAATATTGGTGCAATGCAGCGGAAAATTATGCACACTATAGAGAAAAATGAGCATTAATTCTTCAACCAAATCTGCTCCTAAATGGCACTGCACACAAACTTTCTCAACGGCTTTTCTGGTGTCTGTACCTGATTGCACTAAAGAGAAGCAGCAATGTTAATATGATGCAAATGAATATTAAGGGGCTCTGCAGTTCAGGAGAAAACTGCTCCCAGAGAAATTGAGTGCTACTGTTTACAGACCTACACTTTCAATGCTATCTGTCTTAAGGGACAGTCGGATATTGTCAAAAAGGCCTTTTTATTTCTTTTTTAAAAACTGGATTTGCTGCAAGAGTTTGTTATAGCATGCAGTTAGAAACAGATGCATTGTTTGATATTGTGCTATCCCCTACCTTAAGACAGATAGCACTAGAAGTAACAACCACAAACCCCATAAACAACTGCTGAAGTCATTCACTATGGCCACTTCTGAGCTATAAACAACTGGTTCACTGCCACCTGGGAAAAAAACAGAACACCTCACTTTCAAACCGGCAGCTTCTTACTATTTCTGCATCATCATACCTACACTCTTGTTATCCCAGTTCTCTCCACCTACTGCTTGGCACCATGGTGCTGTCTTTATCATCTCCAACCAAGGCAGACAGCAAAGGCGGTTGGACTCTAAGAACTAACAGCTCAGTAATAAAACTAAGGCCTCTGCATAAGGGGGGTCTGGAGCGGAGCAGGAAGGCTGCATTGGAGTCTGGGAGTGGAGGTGTGGGCAGAGCCAGACAGGTCGAGGATGTGGAAATTCTGCCGATCTTAACAGCAGGGTTCTGTACAAATAAAAGTTCCTGAAGACCTGTCTGATACCTGGCAAGACTCACAACCTGGCTCGCACTGGGAGCAGCAGTTTTGGATGTGAGTTGCATCCAGGGAATCCTGGGAAAGATCCTCATCGGTAAGTGGGAGGAATGATTCCAGGATGATCGCAATGCTCTAACGTGGGGGTTAGGTATTACATTGTGGTCTATGATCAAAACAGGGAGATGCCAGGACTAGGAACTTCCTTGTGATTGTATGAGACCAGAACTGGTGAAGCCCACGGACTCATTGAGAGGTTTGGGGATGAACAATCCTGCTCGTCTTGCCTGCAAGGAGCTCAAACAGCACACATTTTTTGAAACTTACCGTAGCCCCTTCTGGCCACTCGGCCCCTCAGCCATAGCTCTGCTGATATTGCGGGATACCCCTAGCTTGCTGTAATATTATATTGCAGCACCGATGACATCGTGGCTACTACTTCAGCATCTCAAGTAGGCCCCCATCTGCCTTTAGCGGAAACTTCATGGATGGCAGGCTTTCACTGGGCTTCCACTGATCCACACATGGAATCTTATAGCAGAAAGAAAAGCACTGCTCCAGAAATAAAACAGAAAAGCGAAACAAGAAACACTGCCTTCTATAAGCCCATGTAAATAAAGATTGAGCGGTGAAGAGGAGTGTTCAAAAAAACAAGCAAGAATGGATCAAGAAATAAGCACAAGAGGCAGAAGACATAGCTGTGGGCAATGATATGGCATCACTGTTATAAATTAGAATGAAGATTACAGCAATATGAAAGCAAGGATGGGACAGATTACCGTGAGAGATGGCACACTTATCTCAGAGGTGAAGACAAGTTATCAAGGCGGGCAGAACACTTCCGAGATGTCAAAATTCTGGAATTCCCTCCCTAACAGCACAGTGGGTGTACCTATGTCACAGGAACTGCAGCAGTTCAAGAAGCCAGCTTATCACCACCTTCTCGGGGCAATTAGGGATGGGCAATAAATGCCTGCTGCTGCAGTCCATGTGGCGTAGGTACACCCACAGTGCTGTTGGGAGGAAGTTCCAGGATTTTGTCTCAGCGACAGTGAACAAACGACGATATATTTCCAAGTCAGGATGGTGAGTGGCTTGGAGGGGAACTTCCAGGTTGAGGTGTTCCCACATATCTGCTGCCCTTGTTCTTCTAGATAGTTGTGGTTGTGGGTTTGGAAGGTGCTGTAATACTCTGCTTTTTTGTTCTTCCTGCCAAAGTGAACAACTTCACATTTTCCCACATTAAACTCCATTTGCCAGATCTTTGCCCACTCACTCAACCTATCTACCTCCATCTGCAACCTCCTTATGTCCTCTTCACATACTTTCCTACCTATATTTGTGTCATCTGCAAATTTAGCAACCATGTCTTCACTCCCCTCATCTAAGTCATTGATGTAAATCATAATTTACATCAGTACAGCCCCTGTAGCACTGCACTCATCACATCCTGCCAATCCTAAAAAGACCCATTTATGCATACTCCCTGCTTTCTGCCAGCCAGCCAGCCAATCTTCTGTCCATGCCAATACGTTGCCCCCTACACCATACACTTTTATTTTCTGTAATAGCCTTTGATGTGGCACCTTATCAAATGCCTTCTGGAAATCCAAGTTCAGTATGTCTACAGGCTCCCCTTATCCACTGCACATGTTACTCCTTCAAAAAACTCCAATAAATTGGTTAAACATGATTTTCCTTTCACAAAACCATACTGACTCTTCTCTATTGCCTTGAGCTCTTCTAAGTGCCCAGCTATTACCTCCTTAACGATCGAATCTAATAACTTATGCACGACAGATGTCAAGCTAACTGACCTATAGTTTCCTGTTTTCTGCCTCCCTCCCTTCTTGAATAAAGAGGTTATTTTTGCTACTTTCCAATCTGATAGAACCTCTCCAGAATATATCGAATTTTGGAAAATTAACACCAGCGCATCAATTACCTCATTAGCCATCTCTTTTAAGACTCTAGCACGTAGTCCTTCGGACCCGAAGACTTGCCAGCCTGCAGCTCCATCAATTTGCTCAGTACCATTTCCCTAGTGATTTCAATTTCACCAAGTTCCTTTCTCCCATTTACCTCCTGATTTGCAGCTATTACTGGAATGTTTTTTGTATCCTCTATAGCGAACAGAGAAGCAAAATATATGTTCATTTCTTCCGCCATTTCCTTATTATCTACTATTAACTCCCCACTGTCACTCTCTAGAGGATCAACACTCACTTTACTTACTCTTTTCCTTTTTAAATTCCTGTAGAAACTCTTGCTATCCATTTTTACATTACTAGCTAGCTTCCTCTCATACTCTAATTTCTTTCTCCTCATTAACCTTTTGGTCATTCTCTACCGTTCTTTATGTTCTGTCCAATCAACTGTCCTGCCACTCATCTTTGCGGAGTTGTATGGTTTTTCCTAAAGTTTGATGTTTTCCTGAACTTCTTTAGTTAAGCACGGATGGTGGGTCCTCCCCTTAGAATTTTTCTTTATAATAGAAATATACTTATTCTGAATACTCTGAAATATCCCCTTAAATATCTGCCACTGCTTCTCTATTAATCTATCCTCTAGCCTAGTTTCCCAGTTCACTTCAGCTAGCTCAGCTTTCATCCCCACATACTTGCCCTTATATAAGTTTAAGATACAGGTCTTAGACCCACTCTTCTCCCTTTCAAACCAGATGTAAAATTCAATCATATTGTGGTCCCTGCTACCTAGGGGTACCTTTGTTCTGAGGTAATTAATTAATCCTGTACGTTACACGATACCAAGTCTAATATAATCTGCTCTCTGGTTTGTTCTAGACCATGCTACTCTAAGAAACTATCTTGAAAGCATTCTAAGAACTCCTCATCTAGGCTACCACTGCCAATCTGATTTTTCCAGTTTATGTGTAGATTAAATCACTCATGATTATTGCCATCCCTTTATCACAAGCACACAATATTTTCTCTTGAATACTTTGTCCTACACTGTGACTACTGTTAGGGGGCCAGTAGACCACTCCCACTAATTACTTTTTTCCCCCACTATTCCTCATCTCCACCTGATTTTACATCCTGATCTCCTGAACCAAGGTCACCTCTAACTATTACGCCAATGCCCTCTTTGATTAACAGTGCTACCCCTACACCTTTACCAAGCTTCCTATTCTTCTTGAATGTCATGTACCCTTCAATATTAAGGACTCAATCTTTGTCCTCCTGCAGCCACGTCTCCGTAATTGCTATCAGATCATATGTATTCACTTCAATATGGGCCATCAATTCATTTACTTTGTGATGAATGCTGAGAGCATTCAGATAGAAAGCCTTCAGTTTTGTCTTTTTGTTACCTTTGTAACATCTAGTCGTGACTGTTAATGTATTCTTAGGCTTTTTCTCTCGGTCCCTTCCTGCCATTCTCTGACCCTCATTTCTCATATTACTATTTTGCTCTCCTGCCTTGACCAAACACCTTGAATTGCTACCTCTGCCCAAGCTTGACCCCTCACCCATCTTGTTTAGTTTAAAGCCCTCTCTAGTTATGTGATTTACGAGGACACTCGTCCCAGCACTGTTCAGATGTAAACCGTCTCAACTGTACAGCTGCAACTTTCCTCAGTACTGATGGCAGTGCCCACAAACCGGAACCCACTTCTCCCGCACTTCTCTCTCATCTTATTTGTCCTATGCCAATTTGCACGTGGCTCAGGCAATAATATTTGAGATTCTGCTTTTTAATTTGGTACATAGCTCCTCATGCTGACTTTGCAGAACCTCTTTCCTAGTTCTGTCTATGTCATTGGTACCTACATGGACCACAACAACTGGATCCTCCTCCTCCCACTGCAAGTTCCTCTCCGGCCCTGAGCAGGTGTCCTGAATCCTGGTACATGGCAGGCAACACAGCCGTCTGGATCTCACTCTTTGCTGCAGTGAACAGTGTCAATCCTCCTCACTATATGTCCCCTACTACCACCACATTCCTTTTTGCTTTCCCCACTTGAACAGCTTCCTGTACCACAGTGCCATGGCCAGCCAGCTAATCCACCTTGCAGACTTCGCTTTCATCCACACAGGTTGTGAGCACCTCAAATCTGTTTGACAATTGCAAAATCTGAGGCTCCTCCACTGCTATCTGTTCGGTCCCATTACCTGCCTCACTGACAGTCACATCCCCCGGTCCTTCACTGCTGACCAAAACAGATGACCCTCTTCTAAGAGGTGTGACCATCTTCTGGAACAAAGTATCCAGGTATTTCTCCCCCTCCCTTATGTTGCGCAATATCCGCATTTCGGCTTCCAGATCAATAATCCTGATCCGGAATTCCTCAAGTTGCTTACACTTCCTGCAGCCGTGTTTGTCATGGGTCACCTTGGCCTCCAAAAGCACCGACATCCCACAGCTGCAACATAACACCTGTCCCGCCATTCTAACTTATGTTATTTAATTAATTTACTTTAATTACTTTCTTCCTATGCGTGCTACAATTTACTCGGTTTACTGAATGTTAGACAAAGACCATAGACAAAGAGCTCAAAGTGAGAATAGGTAAAACATTGTCAGCTTTCAACCAACTGAAAAAGATTTGGAATAGTAAAGAGCTTTCCGTGAAAACAAAGCTTAGGTTCTACAATGCAAATGTGTTCTCCACTCTCCTATATGGTTGTCAAACTTGGAACCTGAAAACTTGCCAAGGCAGGAAACCGGATGCCTTTGATACCAGATTCTAGGCAAGCCACTGGTGGGATTTTATACCCCAAACTGAAGTAAGAAAATACTTAGAACAGCCTCCAGTTTCATTCATCATCTGCAAAAGATGACTCAGCTGGCTAGGCCATGTCACCCCGCTTCAGGTCATGCAATGGGCTCCTACTGGACGTAGAAGAAGAGGGTAACCCAAAATGAACTAGCACCAGACTGTCAGTAGAGATCTCCAGCTGATCAACAGGTGCTGGAGTGACATGAGAACATTGGCTGTGGACAGGAGAGAATGGAGTGCTTTGTCTATCTCATGCATCTCTAGATACAGAAACTCCTAAGCAAGTCATGAATGTCACCACCATTAACATCATGGCAGCTGGAACACAGCAGGTTGGAGGAAGGATTTTGATTTCCAAATTATAATCCCTCATCCAACACTTTTCTGCATTTCAGGGTTGGGGTTGGGAGGGTAAATCGAGCCTTAAAACGTTTAGGCCGGGATTTTCCATGCCGGCTGGTGTCGGGCGTGTTGGGTGGTGTGAGCGGACAATAAGGTGAGAAGGTCAAAATCGGTTTCACGACATCGTGAAACCAGTTTGCAATTGTTCGCTCAGCCCACCTATGGTGGGCCACATTCACTGCCATCGGACATCAGGCACCTCATTATAATACATCAGCATATCATTATAAGGTTAGCCCACCGGAATCGTCCCCCCACCGACTGGATCGTCCACCCACATCAGTGTGATTGCACACCAACGTGTTTCAAAAAGCATATAAAAGAAATGCACTTGGCAGGCTGCACTTTGAGGGGAAATCGGAGGTGAGTGCACAGTAATGTTGCGGAGTGCTCGGCTGGGTCACCTTTTGAAGTTCAAGGTTGATTCACGTTGGCGGGGGGGGGGAGAGGGCTGCCCTGTGATTGAGGCGACTTGGGGGGGTGGGTGGGGGGGAAGCACTGCCCTGCGGTTGAAGGTAGCGCCTAAACAGGGTAGGGGGCTGCTGGGTGACAGAAACGGCCACACATTAGGGAAACCTTGTATAAAGTGACCATTCCTTTGCAACAGGGACAGTTCAGGCGCAGCCACATTGATATGACTGGAATCAGGCTCCTAGCTTATCTGCCCACTCAAGCAACGCTGAGGCATCAAAGTGCCACCAAATGCTCCAGAGCTTTCCACCCCTTGGGCACAAACTGCAAAGTAATGAGCGATTTAGTGAACTGCAGAAAAGTTGGACGACTGAGTACATTGTACAATCTCCTTGCTAAAGTTGGCCATGGAACAGACACTGGTGGAGGCACTCACAGCCCCTTGCAATGTTATCATCCCAGTTTGGACCAGTCTCCCCCATGGTTCAAGCTAACAGCGCAGCCTTGCAGTGCGGGTTAGGGGAACGCCTGTGCCTGAGCTGAGAGCACAGCATGCACTCAAGCGGGCAAATCGGTCGAGTGGAGTGGGGCAGAGGTGGGGTCTCCGGCAGCTATGCGGCGCACTAATCTCTGGCCATCCAAGTGACGGCCAGCACTCTCCAGGATGTGTTAAGAGGCGAAACAAAAACAGAATTACCTGGAAAAACCCAGCAGGTCTGGCAGCATCGGTGGAGAAGAAATCAGTCAACGTTTCGACTGATTTCTCGTTGACTGATTTCTTCTCCACCGATGCTGCCAGACCTGCTGGGTTTTTCCAGGTAATTCTGTTTTTGTTTTGGATTTACAGCATCCGCAGTAGCTTTTAGCTTTTTGTTTTTATCTCTGTGTTAAGAGGCGTTCAGACTTAACCAAGAGAGGTCCTTAGTACACCCATGCTAACCCATGCATCTCTATCTTTCATCCTGCAGGAGAAGTACATCAGGATGATGAGCCTGGTGACCCAGCTGTATGCCTCGTGGCGTACAGAGATCAAAGATGATGGAGAAGAGAGCAACTGAGGCGATGGGCTACACAGAGGGAGGAGCAGCATTCTCAGGAAGAAGCGGGAGCGGGGGTGGTTGGGGCTCACATACACGCTGCCAAAGAGCCACAGTGAGCCGTCGCTGTTCGGCACCTAGCTGGACCCAGGGTCTATAGACACTGTCTTTCATTCTTGCAGATCACTGAGAACCAGAGTCACCGAAGACTGCGCATGTCTAGGGAACTGGTCAGTCACATCTGCCAGCTGCTGTAGGATTTGGCGCCAGAGGGACATGGAGGGCATCCACTGCCAGTGGCTGTGAAAGTGACCACGGCGCTCAATTTCCACACCAGTGGCTCCTCTCAGGGCTCCATAGGTGATCTCTGTGACCCCATGCACCTCCGCCCCACTCCACCCGACCGATTTGCCCGCTTGAGTGCATGCTGTGCTCCCAGCTCAGGCACAGGCATTCTCCTAACCTGCACTGCAAGGCTGCGCTGTTAGCTTGAACCATGGGAGAGACTTGTCCAAACCTGGATGATGACATTGCAAGAGGCTGTGTGCACCTCCACCCACAAACGCATCCATGAGGTCACAGATGCCATCTTCGCGAGGGCGAATAATGTAAATCAGGATTGTCCAAAATACGACCTGCAGGCCACAATCTGGCCCGCCGTTCTTCTCTATCAATAGCAATAACTACACAGTAGGACAGAGTATGAAGGAAGAGTTAATGGGAGCTTGTCGAAAAGATACAGCAATAATCATGGGGGATTTTAATCTTTGTATAGACTGGAAAATCAGATGGGCAAAGGTAGCCTAGATGAAGAGTTCATCGAGTGTTTTTGGGATAATTTCTTTGAACAGCACATTCTGGAACCAACCAGAGAGCAGGCTATACTAGGCCTAGTATTCTTCAATGAGATAGGATTAATTGATGACCTCATGGTGAAAGCACCCCTAGGTAGCAACGATCATAAAATGATTGAATTTTACATTCAGTTTGAGGGAGAAGAGTGGGTCAAAGACTAGTATTTTAAACATAAATGAGGGAAATTATGGGGCCAAGAAAGCAGGGCGAACTAACGTGAACTGCCAAATTAGATTAAGGGATAGGTCAATAACGATGCAGAGGCAGACATTTAAGGGTATATTTCAGAATACAAAGAATAGATACATTCCAAAAAGAAAGAAAAATTCCTAGGGGGGGACCCACCATACATGGTTATCTAAAACAAAGATAAGATCAAACTTAAAGGAAAAGAATATTATTGTGCAAAGATGGGTGGCAGGTCAAAAGATTAGACAGAATTTGAAAAACAGCAAAAAATGACAAAAAGATTGAAAAGAATGGGGGAAAAAAATCAGTGTATGAAAGAAAGCTAGCTAGAAATATAAAAAAACAGATAGTAAGAATTTCTATAAATATTTTAAAAAGAAAAGAATTAACAAAGTAAGCATCTGTCCTGCAGAAAGTGGGGAAATAATAAAGGAAAATAAGGAGATGGCAGATAAATTGAATAAGTATTTTGTATGCGTCTTCACTATAGAGGAAGCAAGTAACATCCCAGAAATAGCTGGAAATCAGGAAATGGAAGGGAGGGAGAAACTCAAGAAAATTACAATCACCAGGAAAGTAGCACTGAGCAAATTATTGGAGCTGTGGGCTGACAAGTCTCCAGGCCCTGATGGGCTTCTTCCTAGGGTCTTAAAAGAAGTGTCTAGTGAGATAGTTGATGCATTGGTTTTAATTTTCCAAAATTCCCTAGATTTGGTGAAGTTTCCATTAGAAACTAGATTAGACAGAAAATAGTGAATGTAACTCTTTTAATCATAAAGGGAGGGAGACAGAAAGCAGGAAACTATGGGCCAGTTAGCTTAACATCTGTCATAGGAGAAATGTTAGAAGCTATTATTAAGGATATTATGGCAGAGCACTTGGAAAAAGTCAAGGTAATCAGGCAGAGTCAATATGTTTTTGTGAAAGGGAATCATGTTAAATCAATTTATTTGAAGAAGTAACATGTTCTGTGGATAAAGGGAAGCTGGTGGATGTACTGTACTTAGATTTCCAAAAGGCATTTGATAAAGTGCCACAACAGAGGTTATTGTGGAAATAAAAGCTCATGATGTCGGGGGTAACATTTTGGCATGCGTAGAAGGTTGGCTAGCTAACAGAAAGCAGAGAGTTGGCATAAATGGGTCATTTTCTGGTTGGCAAGTTGAAATGAGTGTGTGCCACAGGGATCAGTGCTGGGGCCTCAACTTTTATATAAATGACTTAGATGAAGGGGCTGAAGGTATGGTTGCTAAATTTGCAGATGACACAAAGATAGGTAGGAAAGTAAGTTGTGAAGTGGGCATAAGGAGGCTACAAAGGGATATAGATAGGTTAAGTGAGTAGGCAAAGATCTGGCAAATGGAGTATAATGTGGGAAATGTGAAATTGTCCATTTTTCGCAGGAAGAATAAAAATGAAGCATATTACCTAAATGGTGAAAGTTTGCAGAATTCTGGGATGCAGAGGGATCTGGTTGTCCTAGTGCATGAATCGCAAAAGGTTAGTATGCAGGTACATCAAGTAATTATGAAAACTAATAGAATGTCATCATTTATTGTGAGGGGAATTAAATATGAAAGTAGGGAGGTTATGCTTCAGTCAGTTGCTGAGACCACGTCTGGAGTATTGTATGCAGTATTGGTCACCTTGGCCAGGATTTCCCGGTCAGTGACCGGGGAGCCGGGGCCCGCTCGCCGAAGTGTAAAATGACGCGGGATGACATCAGGCGGAACTCCCGACGTCACCCTGCCTCATTTCAATTTTCAGGTGGGCGGGGGCTCAGCAGAATAAGCTGTGCACCCGCCGACCTGTCAATGGCCAATTGAGGCCATTGACAAAGTAATTAAAATACTTAATGGACCTCCCCGTCCAACCTTAGGGTTGGCGGGCAGGCCGGGAGACCTGGCGGGCATTGGAAAAAGCATGAAACCTCATCCACGGGCGGGATGAGGTTTCATGAGGGTATTTAAATTTTTAATATAAGTGTTAATGAAAGTGATAGACATGTCCCAACTCATGTGACAGTGTCACATGAGGGGACATGTCAGGGGAATTTTTTTTTCCATTGTTAACATTTTTAAATTTGGCGCCAATCTCCCTGAGGCAGCTCTTAGCCTCAGGGAGTTGAGCGCGCTCTTTCAAGCACATGCACGAAAGAGCACACTCTCGGTTTAGGGAATCCCCCCGCCAGCCCGCACAGTGAGTGCATAGAGCATCCTTGCGGACGTCACGCTGGGCGGGCCTTAATTGGCTCGCCCACGTAAAATGGCGGCGCGCCCCCAATTGGGGGCGCCGATCGGAGGCATGCCTCCACACACCCGCTCCTGAATATCCCCCCTAATGGGGGGGAGATTCTGTCCCTTATTTCAGGAAGGATGTAAATGCATTGGAAGCAGTTCAGTGAAGGTTTACTAGACTAATACCTGGATTGGGCAGATTTTGTCCTATAAGGAATGGTTGGACGGACCAGGCTTAGAAGAGTAAGAGCCGACTTGATTGAAACATATGATCCTGAAGGGTCTTGACAGGGTGGATGTTGAAAGGATGTTTCTCCTTGTGAGGAGGATCTAGAAGTAGGGCTCACTGTTTAAAAATAAAGGGTTGGCCATTAAAGACAGAGCTGAGGAGAATTTACTTCTCTCAGAGGATCAGTGAGTCTTTGGAACACTCTTCTTCAAAAGGCAGTGCGAGTCTTTAAATATTTTTAAGGCAGGTGTAGATAGATTCTTGATAAGCAAGATGGTGAAGGTTATCTGGGGTAGGCAGGAATGTGGAGTTGAGGTTACAATCCAATCAGCCATGATCTTATTGAATAATGGAGCAGGCTCAAGAGGCCGAATGGCCTACTCCTGCTGCTAGTTCGTTTATTCATATGCACATATCAGGCCCGCGGACTCGCTGCTCAAAATACAGTTAAGTGTAAGTGCAAGCGACAGATCTGCTGATCCTCCAAACACTGGTCGTTTCTCTCCTGTGTTTGGCACTGACAAGCTCACTGGTGAGCCAATCAGCAGCAGATGCGAGAGAGAATGTCTGTGATTGGAGGAGCAGCGAGCAGTGTGAAGATGAGTGGCCATGGTATATTTTCTCTCATCACCTTCGGCTGCTCTCTCTCTCTCATCCTCCCACGCAGGTGCCAGTCCCCTAAAAGACCACAGGGTTCATGGTGTTGGAGTGAGCTGGGAAGGCCACAAGGAAGAGCAGTCACAGCAACAGTGCCCGCCCAGGCCCCACACCCAGGGCAGCTGAAGTCTCAGAGCAAGGGCAGAGCAAGGAAGAGCATCTTGGCACCTTCACAGTCATCCTGAATTCCTCCTCGGCAGTAAAATGTCCAAATCTCACAGGCTGGGTGAGGAGTGAGTGAGTGAGTCTGTGTAAGTGAATCTGTGTGAGTGAGTCTGTGTGCGCAAGTGTCTGTGAACACAAGTGTCTTCGTGCACGTGTCTGTGTGCGTACGTCTATGTGCACACGTGTGTGAGTCTGTGTGTGAAAGTGAGAACCCCAAGACTGGGAGTGAGCTGGGCACACACACACCCTCCTCCTCTTCCTCCCTCCCCAAAAAGCTATCCACAAAGCAGGCCAGGAGAGGAGGAAAACCCAGGCTGAAAGGCAACCTGCTTCCAACCCCCACTTTTGTATGAATTTTGCCGAGGCCAGCTCGGAGTTTACGTCAGCAGAGGCGAATGCAAGGTTGGTTAAACCCAGCTCCTTAACACGACCCCGGTCCCCACCCTCTCCCTGCTGACCAGAACTTGGGGCCGACTCTGTGTGTAGCTCTGCTTCATATGTGTAAAGGCAAAATAAGGTTTATTGGTAGCTCCGCGTATTTTAATGGTCATTTTTAAGTACTCTTTTTTTTTAAATGTAAAACTTTATTGCTTTGAAATTGATTTTTTAAATTCACTCGAAAAGGTTGGACAACCCTGATGTATGGCCATTTAAGAGAAAGCTAGATAAGTATATGAGGAAAAAAGGAATAGAAGATTGTGCAAATAGAGTTAGATGAAGTAGGGTGGGAAGAGACTCTTGTGGAGCACCAACATCAGCATAAACCAGTTGAGCTAAATGACCTGTTTGTGTGCTACAAATTCTATGGGCAGCATTTTTACCTCATCGGGCGGATGCTGCAGGCGGGCCCAGGACTGCCACCCGCGATTGGGCCCCAACCGCGATTTCATGCTGGCAAGCCAATTAGCGGCCAAGCAGCACGAAACACATGCTGATAACCTCAGTGCTGCCGGAGTGACGGTGGGAGGAGCATGAGCGCTGGAGTCTGTCCATGTGCGCGGGTGCGCTCAGTGAAAGCACCCTGAAGACACAGAGCTGCCTCAGGGAGCTGAAGATTTTTCACATTAAAAATAAAGTTTCAAAAAAAAAGGAAAGCATGTCCCCTCATGTGACTCTGTTACATGAGCAGGGACATGTTGAAAATGAGTTCTAAAGATTTTTATTTTATTTTCAATTAACATCAGAATCCTCATCCTGCCCGTGGATGAGGTTTCCTCAAAAATCCAAAGGCTGCTTGGCCTATTTGCCCGCCCGCCAACCGTAAGGTTGGACGGACAGGGAAAAATTATATTTAATGAATTAATTAATGGGCTTAACAGCCCTCTTAATTGTCGGCGGGCACGCTGCTGACTCCCACGCGTGCCCACCAACCGGAATATCGCGTGGGTGCACAATGAAGTCGGGACACTCGCCCAATGTCAACGCGCACTATTTTTCTCCCCTTTTGGTCGGGCACGCGCCCACCCGACGAGGGAAAAGATCTGCCCTATGTAATCAATGTAACAATACTGTGCACACTTTCTCAGTATTACATTAGAGTTTACAGGCTTCGGAGTGGGGACTTGAATCTATTATGATTCAGAAACACTGGTACTACCAAACAAGGAGATACTTAGACATTTCTTTGCATTTATTATTTCAGCAGAAATACAGAACAAAGAAAATCTTGATATCTTATTTGGTGTTGCTACACACAGCAATCAAAGGAATTCTTAACACAGTCCACCTTAATTTCCAATCTCAGAAAAGCGCTCCTCACTGCACCACTGACAAGTTTCCAAATAATCCTTGCAACTTCTCCAAAATATTTATTGTCGATACCGTGTTAGTTAAATACCAATATTGCACATGTAAGTCATGTAGGTAGATTTAGCAAAACAGTGTCTCTTAGGGGAACTCCATGTGACTGTGACAACCAAATAGTTAAGCTTCGCTGTGCAGACATGGGGCAGAATTTTCTGCCTGTCGGGCGGGTGGGCGGGCCCGACCCAATCTCCGGCGGGCAGGGAGCCGATCCCCGCCGGAGAAGCAGGCCCCGCCGCCATTTTACGTGGGCGGGTCAATTAAGTCCCATCTAGCGTGACATCCGGCGGGAAGTGCTAAGCGAATGGGGGGGATTCCCCAAAAGCAAGAGTGCGCTCTTTCACGCATGTACACGAAAGAGCGCACATCTCCCTGAGGCTACATGCTGCCTCAGGGAGATCGCTGACAGTTCTAAAAACATTAAAAATAGAGAAAAAAATCCTTAACATGTCCCCCTCATATGACAATGTCACATGAGATCGGACATGTTCATAATCTACACTAAAACTTTATTAAACTTTTCAAATCCCTACATGAAACTTCATCCCGCCTGTGGATGCGGTTTCATGTTTTCTCTTTTTGCCGCCGGGGCTCCTGGTTTGCCCGCCAACCTTAAGGTTGGACGGGCAGGTCCTTTGATTGTTTTAATGATCCTGTCAATAGCCTCAATTGGCCATTGACAGGTCGGCGGGCCCACAGCTGATTTGGCTGTGCCCCCGCCTTCCTGAAGATTTAAATGGGGCA
This sequence comes from Cetorhinus maximus, assembly GCF_964194155.1. NCBI lineage: Eukaryota > Metazoa > Chordata > Chondrichthyes > Lamniformes > Cetorhinidae > Cetorhinus > Cetorhinus maximus. The sequence continues at coordinate 31,618,887 of NC_135882.1, read as the reverse complement.
CGGTGATGTTGGGGGTTCCCCCAGATGTTATCCCGCGTCATTTTGCACGTCAGCGAGTGGGCCCCGCCCCCTGCTCACCGACGGCATAATTCAGCCCATGGTGTTTCATCACATTTGCACGGGAACTTAGCTCTTCCATTTGTCCACTTTTTTAAAAATGGTAGTTTTTGATTCTCACTTAGGGCAGAATTTTTCACTGGGCATGCGGGCGCGCGCCCAACACGCTCGAGTGTAAAATAGCACGCGATGACATCAGGCCAGCGTCCTGACATCATCGCACACTAGCGCGATGTTTCGGTCGGCGGGCGCACACTAAATTCGGAAGCGCACCCACTGACAATTAAGAGAGCTATTAAACCCATTAACGGTGCAATTAACTGGGATTATTCGCTGCCTGTCCAACCTTACGGTTGGCAGGCGGGCGAATCAGCCAGGCAGCCTTTCCATTTTTCAAGAAACGTCATCGAAGGGCAAGATGAGGCTTCCGTCATTAAATTAAAAACATGTTTGGACAGAATTTTCAAGCAGTATATGTTGAGGTGACTATTTCTGATGCGTGGGTATCTTTTCCCGGTTTTTAAAATCTTTATTTTTTTCTATTTAAATTCTTCAGCACCCTGAGGCAGCTCTCTGCCTTGGGGGAGCTTTCACTGTGCGCTCCCCAACGTCCGCAACAACTGACTTCAGCCCTCGCCCTCCCTCAACCCAGGCAGCACTGACCGTATCAGCGCGTGCTTCATGCTGGCTGGCCGTTAATGGGCCAGCCAGTGTGAAATTGCGGTAGGGGGCAGACCGCGGTCCATTTCCTGACCACTCCTGGGCCCGCCAATCACGCCCACCCGCCAAGCTGATAATTCAGGCCTTAAAGTTATTTGATTAAATCACTCAATTAAGCGCAATATTGTTACGTTGTCACATGTACACAATCCTTTAAAAAAGGTTACAGCTTTTCAATAATAAAGGCTGCATATTGCTGAGTGACACAGATCTGAAGACTCCAGGTGATTCCTTGTCTGTGCCAAGATAACTGACCTCAGCCCTGGATGGCAGCAAAGATGTTATAATTAATTTCAATTTCCCTGAATTAAAGAAGATTCCCTCAGTCCTGATCGTTATTGAGCAGTCCTTTCTGGAAAGTGAACATATGCGTGCCTCAGTGGAGTACAATATTGGATGTGCCAGATTTACACTTGATGGGAAAAAAGGAAGGAACTTATATTGTTCTCAAGGCATCATCAAAGCACTTCACAGACCATGAAGTACTTTTGAAGCAATGTCACTATTACATTGCAAAGATATGTGGCTGTCAATTTGCACAGACCAAGATCCCATTAACAGCAATGACATAAATTTTATGATAATGGGCTAGTTTTTGCAGTCAGCAATGAAGCAATGGCACTCAGCGCTGACAAGAAAGCTGCCCATAAAGATTTAGCAATCTGTGTTGTGGATTTCCCTTTTCCGAATGGCAGTTCAAATCAGGTGTCAAGTCAAAGGAATCTCCTGGCATGGAGCAGCAGTGATGTCAGAAAGCAGGGTAACCAGCCAACCACATTGAAGCATTCTCACAGACAGCAAACCAGAAAGTTAAAACCACAGTATTCTACACCTTTAATTTGAATATTCATACAGCGAAGTAAATGATTATGATTGCATTTAGAAGCTAAAATATCAATATGAACAAACTAAAAAACATATAAAATCTATGGAAGCTTTTAATCATAATCATACAATCACAGAATGGTTACAGCACAGAAGTAGGCCATTCAGCCCTTTGTGTCCATGCAGACTCTCTGAAAGAGGAACTCAGTTAGTCGTTTTCTCCTACCCTTTCATTGTAGCCCTACATTTTTTTCCAATCATCCAATTCCATTTTGAAAGCCAGCACACTCTCAGGCATATCCTAATCCCTCATTGCATAAAAAAGGTTTTTCTTCATGCTCTTCATTCACCTTAAATCAGCATCCTTTGGTTTTCAATCCTTCCACCAAAGAAAGCAGTTTCCATCCCTTTACTGTGTTCAGATCCCTCATGATTTTGAGCACCTATAAAATCTCATCTCAACCATCTGTTCTCTGAGAAAAGCCCCAGCTTCTCCAATGTTTTTGTGTAACTGAAGTCCCTCATCCCTGGAACTATTCTCAAAAATCTTTTCTGCACCTTCTCCAATTCCTTAAAATCCTTCCTAAAGTGTGGTGCTGAAAATTGGACACAATACTTCAGTTAAGGCCAAAACAGTGTTTTACAAAGGTTCACCATAACTTCTCCTCTACATTGTCTCCTCTCCATTGGGGAGACCAAATGCAGATTGGGTGACAACTTTGCGGAACACCTCTGCTCAATGCACAAATGTGACCCTGAACTTCCAGTTGCTTACCACTTTAATTCACCACCTAGTGCTCACCCTCAATTTATGTCCTCGACCTGCTGCAACGTTCCAATGAAGCTCAAACCAAGCTCAACGAACAGCACCTCATCTTCCAATTAGGCACTTTACAGCCTTCTGGAGTCAACATTGAGTTCAGCAATTTCAGACCATGAACTCTGTCACCCATTTTGATTCTGATTTTTGTGATGATAATCTTGTTTTTTGTGTTTTTGCTTTTGGACAGAGCTGTTCATTATTCTGCCAGTCATACTTACTCTGGACAAATATTTTCTTTCTTTACTACAATCAATTACTACAATTACTCCTTTGTCCTTGGTTCCATAACATCTTTGTCATTTAATCCCTCCTATTCCCTACCCTATCCCAGACTTTCGCTTTGTTCTTCCTACCCCTTTCCCCCATCAAAGGCTTAAAACCTATTGTATTTCTACCTTCCTTCAGTTCTGAAGAAGTTATATTTGACTCATAACATTAACTCTGTTTCTCTCACCAAGATGCTGCCAGGCCTGTTGAGTATTTCCAGAATTTCTATTTTTATTTCAGATGTCCAGTATCTGCAGTATTTTGATTTTATTTGCCATTATTTCCTTGCTTTTCTATTTCATGCCCCTATTTATAAAGCCCACGATCCCGTATGCCTTATTAAACATTTTATCAGCCTGTCCTACCACCTTCAATGATTTGCATAAATATACCCCCAGGTCCCTCTGCTCCTGCACCCCCTTTAGAATTGTATCCATTATTTTCAAATGGCTCACTTCATTCTTCTGACCAAAAAGTATCACTTCACACTTCTTTGCATTAAATTACATCCACCCATACCACCAGCCATTCTATGTATTCTTGAAGTCTATCACCATCCTCCTTACAGTTCACAATACTTTCAAGTTTTGTGTTATCAGCATATTTTGAAATTTTGCCCTGTTCACCCACATCTAGATCATTAAAATAGGTCAAGAAAAGCAGTGGGCCTAATACCAACCCCTGGGGACCCCACTGTATACCTTTCTCCAGTCTGAAAAACAACTATTCATCATGACTCTGTTTCCTGTCACTCAGCCAAATTTGTATCCATGCTGCCACTGTCCCTCTTATTTCAAAGGTTTTGACTCTGTTGACATGCTTCTTATGTGGCACTTCTATCAAACACCTTTTGGAAGTCCATGTACACCCTCATCAACTCTCTCCCTCATCAAAAAATGAAAAAAGCTGACAATCCACAAATACAAAATTAGCCTATACAGGCCAGTGAGGCTGTTTAGCAGTAATTATAAAGTTATATGCCGTTAAAAACCCATTTAAACCTCATTCAACAAGATGTAACTTTTGTTTTGAAAGCGAGACTAAGGGCAGAATTTTTAGCTCGGTGGGCGGGCGCGTGCCCAACCCAACCGAGCATGAAATGACGCATGTTGACATCAGCCGAGCGTGCCATCACCAACGCATATTTGCGCGATAGTTTGGTCAGCGGGCGCATGCTGAAGCCGGCAGCGCGCCTGCCAACAATTAAAAGGCTATTAAGGCCATTAAGAAATCAATTGTCCTGAATTTTTCACTGCCCGTTCAACCTGACAGGCAAGCAAAAAGGCCAAGTGGCCTTTGCATTTTTTTGGAAACCTCATCCAAGGTGAGGTTTCCAAAAGCAAATACAAATTAAATAAAAACTTTAATTTTTAATTAAATACGACAGAGTCACATGAGGGGACACATGTTTTATTAATTTTTTTCTGTTGTTTAATAATGTTTTCAAGATATTCTTCATCTCCCTGAGGCAGCTCCGTGCCTCAGGGAGATTGAAGCACTCTTTCACGCGCATGCACGAAGTTCACGCTAGGCCTACTCGCCCTCCCCCACCCCCGCACAGGCAGCACTGAGCGCTGCCGCTCACATATTACGCTGGGTGGGCCTTAATTGTCCTGCCTGCGTAAAATCGCAGAGCACTGCCAATCGCGGGCGGCAGTCAGCTTCCCAACTGCCCCTGCCGATCCCGCACACCAAGGGCAAAATTCTGCTTAATAGTGGAAGTTTTTGTCAATTCATTAATTGTTTAGGGATTGCACTCTGGGGGAACTCAAAAGCACATTCTCTGGAGGAGTGCAGAAACACTGACAGAAACTTCTGGGTTCTTACATTATTCCGTGCATGTGTGGACTCCAGATGTTGCTGTAAGCTCCTACGGCATAATGATGGCGAATGTTGACAGTTTCAGCATCATTACAACAACAATGATTTACAATTGGATGACATTTTAATGCAATAAAATGTCCCAAGGTGCTTCACAGGATCATTATAAAACAAAATATGCAAAATATGGCACCAAACCATGTAAGGAGATATTAGGCCATATCAGGCCAAAGGCCAACAGTTTGGTCAAAGAGGTAGGTCTTAAGAAGTGTCTTAAAGGATGAGAGCGAGATAAAAGGCAGAGAGGCTTAGGGAGGGAATTTCAGAGCTTAGGACCTGGGCAACTATAGGTGTAGCCACTAATGGTGGAGTGAGTAAAATTAGGGATGCTCAAGAGACCAGAATTGTATGAGCGCCAATATCTCAGAGGATTGTGGGGCTGGAGGAGATTACAGAGATAGGGAGAGGCAAGGTCATGGAGCGATTTGACAACAAGGATGAGAATTTTAAAGTCAAGACTTTGCATGACTGGGAGCCAATGTATATCAGTGAACACAGGATGTAAGGTAAGACACAGGCAGCAGAGTTTCAGAAGACAAATTTATGGAGGATAGAATGTGAGACACTACTCAGGAGTGCCTGGGAATAGTCGACTCTGGAACTAAGTATTGATGAATGCACTGGCGTGGAATCCGAAAAATGAAGAGGGCAGTGAACTCTGAGGAGACAGAGGATGATGAGTTGAAAATGGAGGTTGAAATCACCGAGGATCAGAAGTCATTAGGTGCAGAGGCTGATGGAGGGAGGCAGTGAAAGTGCCACAGTGAAAATGTTTTTATTGTACTTGGGAGGATGGTAGTGGAGCTGCCTGGCAAATTTTGACCAGGACACAGGGAGAGCCTCCATGTTTTTCTCGGAATAGTGCCACATGATTTTTCTGCCCAAGTGAGCAGGCAGATGGAATCTGAAAGAATAAATCTCCCGTAGTGCAAGTACTGCATTGAAGTGAGAGCCTGGATTATGTACTCAAGTCTCTGAAGTGCTGCTTGAACTCAATTTCTGATTCATTGCAAACTACTACTAAACCAAGGGCAACACCTATGCAAAGTATCACTGTCCCTGGAACTCTAATCCAACGCTGAGCTCATGCCTCCAGGAGAGGAGAGCAAACAAATGAAGGCATAAGTAAAATAAATATAAATTGAAGAAAAGTACTAAATGGAATTATGTGATTTTAAAAAGTGGCTAGAAATGACTCTCAGTGAACATTCAATGCTCTCATAATATTCCTCTGGATGCAATTTTAATGGAGGCGTTAATTAATTTCAAATAAATGAGTTAAAATCATAGATATAAGAAAGTCTTGAGCAGACTAAATGTTCACTGACTACAATTGTTAACAGCAGCCTCTAATACTTATATTTCCAAATATTAATCAATTCAGACTATGTTAAAGGCTTAAGAGGCTAAATTGCCTAGAATTTGAGAGTGGGTGTGGAGATCACAGTATGAGATTCACCCACACCCGTCCAGTCTAATGCAGGCAGGACGCCAACTTTTTGCTGCCAGTTCATTATGATGATTTCTGCATGTCGCCAGAGCTAATCTGCTGCTCACTGATTGCATATCTCAGCAGGGGGCCCAATATGGTTACTCCCTTCACTACTTAAAGCTAGCCTGCACCTCTTAAAGGGAAAGCTCAAGGTGACTGCTGGAAATGCTAAGATCATTTGGAATAGTGCACTGTGCAGCAATCAACAATGGCTGGCCATAACAGGAAACATGGGTCAAGGCATTCAGATGCTGCACTGGAAGTCTTGGCAGAAGAGGTTGAACAGAGGACAGACATTCAGTACCCTCAGCAGGGCCAGAGGCCCACTGGTCACATGCTCAGAAGGCAGTGGCAAGAGGTAATATTGGAGGTCAATGCCAGGAGTTAATGCAGTGCAGCATCTGATGCCTTATATCTCAGCTTTCATTGCAGCACAGGAAGCATCCACCCAATATCTGAATGCATAGCTTGCTGCCATGGAAGCTCAGACTGGTACCATCGTGGCTCTGGATGTCAATGTGCAAACAAACTTTAAAGGTGTCTTATCATTCCTGTAATAAGTTTCCTAACTGCTCCCTGAAGGCCCCCTGCAGATATGACCTCATGCTGAGAGACCTTCTCCCCCTCCTTCCTCTTCCAGCATCTTGTCCAGCTCTGCACTACCTTTGCTCATTCTCCTTGCCATGCTCAATACTGAAAGAAAAGCCTACTGGTCCACCCATGTCTGAGCAATTGGTCAGTGCAAAAGCTTTTAAGTCAGCAAACAAGTACTTCAGCATCTGCCAGACTACTTCCTGTACATTATTGAAACTTTATCTCTAGGAAGCACCCAAAACACAGAGAACAGCAGCTTCACCCTGAAGAAATAAACCAGCAAATAGCCTGGTTGATGATCTCTTTAAATAGTGCCGGTGGGCATTCTTCATACTGCTGAGTAGGTGTTCAGGTGTGCGAGGTTAAAAAAGGGCATCAGCTCGAAAATGGCAGTGCTGCCATCAAATATGTTTGTTCTATGTACTTATGGCAGACGTTAAGTGTTTATACGCTAACCCTTATACCAATGTGGCAGCTGGTGCACTTGCATCAGATGTGTGATACACGTCACAGATGCCATTTTGGAACCCTAAGGGGTCTCATAGCATGCAATAAATGCGAGGTACCAAGGCCAAGTTTTCCCCAAGATACTTGAAAAAATCTAGTCACTATACATCAATGGCATTGTAAACATAGTAGAAAGATTTCTTCTGGTTGCTATGAAAGGAAACTTCCATTTGTCACGATACATTAGCAACAACATAAACTTTGACCCAGGCATTTGGAAGCACTCACTCTTGGGCACAGGAGGCATGGAGTTCTTAGATGAGATCCAAATGTCTCAAGATATTAGGCCTTGGACCTCATTGCTGGCAAAGACTGGATACGACTGAATAATAATCAGGCGCACCTATCGTTGTAGAGTCCCTCAGGTAAGTGGTTCCATGGTCAAGTCAGGGAGGGGAGCACATGAGTTAATGTGGGTCAGGGCGATGGCTGGGGGTCATAGAGATCAGGGGCACGGGGATCTCAATGTCAGCGATTGCAGGGGAACATTGGAGGGGGGCGGGGAGGTGGGGGGAAGCCACAGATATCGGAATCAGGGGAGCCAGGAGGGTGAGGCATTGAGGGTTGGCAGGATCACAATCGGAACTGGGGGTGGTAGGAGGAAAGTAATCAGAGTCAGGAGACATGATTGGGTCTCTTGTTCCTCCCAGTTCCATATTCATGTCAATTAATGTTTGGTTGCAGGTGATCCCTTAGGATTGGTTCCATGCACACTGATGGCACTGGCTGCCTCAGGGTAAATCACTCTTGGAGTGGTGCCTCAAACAGGCATTAGACTGATTATTTGCTTATGTAAGGGCCGAAATGCTTCAGGTGTGGGTAAAGGATGCCTGTTGTTTGTCCTTACCCACAACACGTTAGCAAAAGTTAAACGAATCAGGAAGATGTTAACATCTCTGTGGCTTAACAGGGAGATTTCCTCAGGTGGATAAATATCAACAACACCTTAAACACAGCAGAGAAAGACTTACTCTGATCTTAGGGACATCATTAACTTAGCAGGAAGATTGTTCTTGGTCAGTGCAATAGCATAACTGTTAACATAGGAAGATTCCCTCTGGTCACTGTAATAGCAACATCCTAAAGGTGGTGGGAATATTTCCTCTGATTGCTGTTTCTACTGAAATTGGAATGCATCATTTTGAATCACCTTTACTATTTTGCTACAAATAACAAATGTAACGAAATATCCTGCTGTGTTGATGATGTTTTTAACAAATAGAAACAAAAAAGAAATCAACCGAATTTCATTCGAACAACATTGTCAAAAGTCAAAGGAGATCATTCACTGACCTGGTGCTCTCAGGAGGGAGCAATACTCACAGGACGTCATCTGGAGAAATGGCAGAAATTCTGGCCATGATTTTCCCCTCTATCCATGTTAACTGATTAAAATCGCACTGGCTATTCGCAAGAGGTGCCTCACATGAGCAATGCTCCTTACTGAGGGCGGCAAATTGTGGAACCTTGTTATTAATTTTCAGAAATTAATAATTTATGGAAATTATTTCAGATCACATTTATTTTGCTCTAGGCCAGGTTCCTGCCATGAGTGCATCATTTGCCACAATCGCAGTCAGCGCTGAAACTTGACACTCCAGAGTTGCAGTAATCTAATCACAGGGTACAGACGTTCTGTCTTGTGATTCATGATGGTATCTAAACCCCCACAATTTGATCATTGCCTTATAATCACTTCCAGGTGCCTATTAAACACTAAGGGAAGAATCAGTGAGCCCAGTCTTCCTAACAGACTGTGTACAATTTGTCATGTCATGAACTCATCCCAATTTAGTTCATGGCCTAAAGCAAGAATTAACATGGATAACATTTTCGAGGAGGAACAGTTCTGTGAAATTGCTCCTCGACCTCTGAAAGTAATCCTGTAAAACTTCAGGACATTTAACATTACAATCTAAAAGATTCAACTCTGATGAACTGTATTCCACAAAGAAAGAATTTGTTGTTCCAACACGATGAAAACCACACTGCTTAACAGATATTTCATCATCTACCTCTATACTTATCCCTTTGAGCTTCACTCCTGTTCTCAACCAAACATTCATCCAGTTTTATTGTAAAGGACTTAAATGGCATAGCATTAACTGCATTTCACATATGTCTATTCTACATCAATCCTATGCTGTGGGAGGAAACAAAATCTCGGCAAGTCTCAATCGGTGAATTTCACATATGCTCCTGCATACACAATATTGACACATATATTAACCCAATTATTTTAAACAGACTAAGGCCTGCGCAAATATTATGTGTTCAAGAATTTTGTACAAGCACATTGATCAATGAAATTTGCTGTTCTCTTGCTAACCTTCCCATACTGATCAAACACTTTCCAGAGGCATCCAATATTTGATGAGCCTCATGGAGAAAACCTGAAAATCAATTGGATACTTTCATGTGTAGTCAGTAATCCCATTCAAATATGTTGCAACTTTGTCAATATTTACAATAGAGTAAATTTAGCAATCTTTAGCAGTTGAAGCGCACAGATTGGAGAGAAGATTACATCGCTTGCCCTGATGTACCAATAAATGGTCTCTTTGTGTGGACACTGACTGCGAGGGCAAGAGCACTGAACTTATCATGTCTCCTGTACCCTTACCAGGCTCCCAGAACTCCTCTAATCATAACCTCCCAATTCATCCTCATTCATTTATCATCACTTTCTGTACATTATTGCCACAGCAATTTTCAATTTATGAAATTCCTAAGGATATTCATAAGCCTAAGAATATTAATTAGTGCCTCTCCAATGTTTCACTCATTTCCATGAAATTTCTAGAGCATAATTCATCCACTCCAAATGTCTTAGAGGCTTGCAACATGTTGCATTTTATCACAGCAGATGCTTTAGTGGCTTATAAGTCCACCAGAGCAGACTGGGCAAATCCAGCATTTGTCCAGTTCCGTTCATGAATTTGGATAACACATCTGCGATTTTAAATCAAATATATTGGGCCAGATTTTTGCTCCCTAGTCAGGGAGAAAAAGCATTGGATTTTAGTCCCACATCAAAGAGTATATAACCATCTGCAGCTGTCAATCATACTGTGAAATGGAAGCAGCCCCATTGTGATTTTGGATGGTTGTGAAATCAGTCATGCAACACCAATGCAGTAATGGAAGCCTCAGGCTTATGTTAACAGACAGTGAAATAGCAAGCAAACATTTTTTTAACACTCGAGACATTTTTTCAAAGAATCCAAGGGCCGGACTTTTAAATGCCTTGACAGCTTGACAGGTCCCTTTGACAGGTATTTGACAGTTTTGACAGGTCCCTTTGACAGGTGTTTCTGACTGTTTTGACAGTTGATTTTGTCAGGTCTGTTGACAGTTCCAACGAGCTTGAAAATAATGGATTTATGTACTTTTTACGCATATTTATGCCTACTTTTAGCACTTCCAAAAGGCATCTGACCTCCACTAAATATGTCCCAGGACCATATTCAAAGCGTACCTCTCGAAAAAGGTAGCCTGGCTATCCAAATGAATCTATAAAGTTCAGACCAGCTCTTACCTGGTCTAATCTGCACATATCAGGTTTCACACTCCCAGCCTACCAAAATCCCACTTCAGTGGAGGTAGCTGATGATTTAAATGGCCAGCTGCTTCCATGAACTGCACATGCACAAAACATTCTCAGTTGTGGCAGAAGTCTGGGCCATTACATGCACCCAATGCATTCCAGGAAATGACTGCATTGGAGTATGGAAAGGAAATTGACAGACACAATCCATTTCCATTTTCCGAATAGACATTGATCACTCTACAATCATGTTAGGAACCCAGAAATGTTGGCATCAATTCCACCAGTATATAATTTTTTTTTTATTCATTGGATGTGGCATTTAAAAGTCAACCACATTGCTATGGGCCTGGAGTCACATGTAGGCCAGACCCAGTAAGGACAGTCCCTAAATCAACAAATGGGTTTTTACAACAATGGTTTCATGGTCATCATTAGACCTTTAATTCCAGATTTTTATTCAAGTTCCACAATCTGCCTTGGCTGGATTCAAACCCAGGTCCCCAGAACATTATCCTGAGTCTCTGGATTACTAGTCCAGCGACAATACCACTACGCAATCGCCACCCCCATTAATATGTTCAAAAGCATAGTATACCTCTATCATGCAGGAATCCTTGTGGCAGGGGTAAATGGAGCAGAGCCAGAGGGCAACTCCATCCTGCCCATCCTGCCTCCTCTTCTGATGTATGTTTCAGAGGTGGGCAGGGAGGATGAAGCATAAAGTGTCTGCCCCTTCCCCCCGTTAAAATTTCACCACAGAGGACATAGAGGTGGTGACATGCGTGCACCCAATTGCCTCCCAATTTACATCACAGAACCATCTTTGGAACTTCAGGAATTTATTGTGTGGTTTTTTTTGGCCCATTATTAACCAAATCTAACTACTGCAATTGTCATTACTTACCCAAAAGAACAACCATTTTCAGGAAACCTGTCAGCTCTGGTGGGCTGTTAAATACTCAGTCTACCATAGTTTCCATTGTTGTGCATATTCCTATCTCTGTAAAAGTATTTGCACTTTCCATCTTCCCTTTTAGGCTGCTCCAATCAGTCCAATTTATCTTCAGGATATGGAAATACACTATTATTGTAACCTTACAGTTTCTTTCATGCCCAAATATCTTACCATTGCCCTTGGTCTGATAGAAGATAGCAGTTAGCAATTATTTTGTTATTATTGTTATTAATTTCCACCCAAATTACATCCAACACCATTATTTCTGATGTCATTTCCATTCTTCCTATAATTACTTTTCTTACCACTTCTGAGGCCCACCTTGCAAACTATTCTGTCGGCAGAGTTTTGTCCTTGGCATGCGGGCTCAGTTGGGAAACCGACACCCACCAATGATCGGCACTGCACCGCGATTTCACCCTGGTGGGCCAATTAAGGCCTGCCCAGCATGAAACACGAGTGGCAGCGCTTGCGCTACCTGTGCAGGCAGGGGCAGGAGAGCAAGTGGGCCGAGCACAAACTTTGCACTTCATAATCTCCCTGAGACACGGAGCTGCCTCAGGGAGATGAAGCGCTGTTTAAAAAAAAAATAAAGAAAATAAAAATGTCATAAAACATGTCCCTTCATGCAACTCTGCCACATGAGCAGGGACATGTTTTTAATTCAAGTGTAAAATTTTTATTTGATTTTTATTTGCTTTAGGAAACCTCATCCTGCCCATGGATGAGGTTTCCTAAAAGGTGCAAAGGTCGCTTGGCCTTCTCGCCTGCCCACCAACCGTAAGGTTGGACGGGCAGCGTAAATTTGAATCTAATTACCTTTTTAATGGCCTTAACAGGACTTTTAATTGTCGGCAGGCGTGCACCCGCCAAATGAAATAGCGCAGAACTGCACAATGACATCGGGATGCTCACCCGACATCATCGTGTATCAGTTTACACTCAGCCGGGTCGGGTATGCGCCCGCCCACCGAGCTTAATATTCTGCCCTGTATCTCATTAGTTCTACCTCTTATTCAGATTCCATTTACACACATGTAATTGTGATGCCAGCTAGTATCTAAACTTCAAATCATTCAAATTGCTCCAGTGTAGTTTTTACCAGTTAGATTTGAATTACATTCATATTTCGCTTTGCAGTACACACCAATCAGCATTAGCCCATCCTCAAGGCAACCATGCATTGTGAACAGAGAATACTGTAGCTTGGATTCAACTCAGAAGTGCAATTGGGACTTTGATGATATTACATGCTTAACAAAGTAAGGCATAAGTAATAGACTTGCCTTGCAGCTCATACTTCAACTCTGCCGTAACTCAAATTACTCAAAACATTAAACAATACTTTGGGCATCAGTGGAAACCAGGTTTTTCAATGAACTGCCAGAAATTGATAGAAAAAAAATAAGCAGAACTTGCTGGTTGCCTCCTGCATAATTTTCTAGAATTTGCTGCTCATGTTATGCGAGTGAATTGAACATGAACACATGTTAATTGGTACATACTGCAAAGTAAATTCAATTCAAATCTGACTGGTATAAACAACATGGGAAGCAGTAGAATCAAGCATACAAGTTTAGATGTTCAATAGACAATAATAGGCCTACCTCGATGGAAAATCAGCTGGACAACCCAGAGCAGGAGCTTGAACTCCCACTGATCAGCAGATCTTTGGGGCATCATGAAGCAGGCCAAAGCTTATAGATAAGAATATCTTTGCATTTTTAAAATCTCCCCTACCCCAAGAATGTTGAAATCCAAGCAGAACTTTCCAACATTTGATCTCCATCAATGGCTCAAAGTCCCAAAATCTGAGACTTAGCATATTAGAGGTGCTTAGGTATCCAGGGCAGGTCTGTACGGGGACCCCTCCGGGCCATGTGAATGGCTTAAGACAGGAAACCCTGAGACTGGGCTAAACCAGTATGGGCCAGTATGAACCAGTGACAGGGCAGAAGGAAGGGGCAGGAAAGTCAGGTATTCATATTACAGCCCTTGACAAGATTTGGTTTCACTCGTTTTTCGGATGCGGGTGTCACATTGTGCCTATAAATTCACCTTTGCCATTTCTTTGCTTTCTCTGCCTGGAAAGCACAAGAATGCGATGGAATAAGGGCTTTCCAGAATTCACAGCGCCAGTGAAAACTGTCTACTGAAATGCTCAGCAGTTGTAATGGCAATTAGGGGGCTACGAAGGCAAAAGTGGAAAAGAAAAACAGGGAAACAAAGACAGAAAGGAAAAAGGGTCAGGGAAGAATAGGGTAATAAGAGAGAGAGAAGGAGAAAAGAAATAAGACACAAACTGGAGTGCTGTTTTGGGCTGCAGTAGAGTGCTTAAGTTGGGGTTTGGTGACTGAGGGAATTCATTGAGGAGGGAGGAGGTGCTCCTTTCTTTTTCCACCTTTCCTCAGAAAGCGGAGTGGCGGCCTGGGTAAGTAGGACGTGGTGAGTAAATTAGAAAAGTGTAATATTTTTAAACAAGTAGCTATACTTGGATTTAACTGAGGAGCACCAGAGGGATAAGGGAAATTTAGGGCCAACATAATAAAGTTATATAAATAATCCAAAGTAGAATGGATTAACGTAATGGAAGTAGAGTTGAGACATGGCAATGTCCTGTAATATGTGCGAAGTCATGGGTGCTACTGGTGTCCTAAATGACTACATGTGCAGGAAGTGCTCTCAGCTGCAGAAGCTGGAGCTCCAGGTTTCAGAGCTCCAGCAGCAGCTGGAGTCACTGTGGTGCATCCACGAGGCTGACAGCTACTTGGATAGCACATTCAGAGAAGAGGTCACACTGCAGCTTAAGGCTTGGAGACAGAGAGGGAATGGGTGACCACCAGGCAGTCCAAGAGAAGGAGGCAGGTACTGCAGGGGTCCCCTGGGGTCCCGTTCTCAATCGGTTTTCCATTTTAGAAGCTGGAAAGGGCATTGGTTCTTCAGAGGAGTGCAGTCAGAGCCAAGTTTGTGACACCACAAGCAGCTCAGCTGTACAGGAGGAGAGGAAGAAGAAAGGAAGAGCAATAGTGATAGGTGATTCATTGGTTAGAGGAACAGACAGGTGTTTCTGTGGCTGCAGACGTGACTCCAGGATGATATGTTGCCTCGCTGGTGCCAGGGTCAAGGATGTCACAGAGCTGCTGTAGGACACCCTTCTGCGGGAGGGTGAACAGCCAGAGGTCCTGGTCCATACGGTACCAATGACTTAGGTAAGAAGGGGGATGTGGTCCTGCAATCAGAATTTAGGGAGCTAGGTAGAAAATTAGCAAGCTGGACCTCAAACGTAGTAACCTCCGGATTACTCCCAGTGCCACGTGCTAGTGAATACAGAAATAGGAGGATAAGGCAGATGAATGCGTGACTAAAAAGATGGTGCAGGGGGAAGGGCTTTAGATTCCTGGGACTGGCTCTGGGGGAGATGGTACCTGTACAAGCCGAACGGGTTGCACCTGAACAGAGCCAGGACTGAGTTCCTTGCGGGATGTTTTGCCAGTGCTGTTGGGAGGGCTTTAAACTAACTCAGTAGGGGTGTGGGAACCAGGAGCGAATATTAGAGAGGAATACCAGGGTGCACAAAACACTGGGAGGGACAGATAGCACTAGTATAGAGAATAGTAAGTTAATAGGTGGAGTCGAGGGAAGGGAGGAAGTAACAAAATCTAAATCATGGTTACTATGCATGTATGTGAATGCACAGAGTATAGTAAATAAGATTGGGGAGTTACAGGTGCAGATTGCCATGTGGAAATATGATGTTGTGGTGATAACAGAGACCTGGCTCAAGGAAGGGAAGAACTGGGTGTTAAATATTCCTGGGCACAAGGTGTTCAGAAAAGATAGGAAGGGAAGAAAAGGAGGAAGGGTGGTGCTATTGATTAAAGAGAGCATTGCAGTACTGGAGAAAGAGGTTGTCCCAGGGAATTCAAGGACAGAATCAATTTGGCTAGAGCTATGGAATGAAAAGGGTGCAATTACATAGCTCGGTGTAATATATAGACCACCAACTAGTGAGGAGGACATAGAAGAATAAATCTGCAAGGAAATTGCAGAGAGATGCAAGCATTACAGTGCAGTTATAATGGGTGACTAATTACCCGAATGTAGACTGTGACAGTGGTAGTGTCAAGGGCGGAGAGGGGCAAAGGTTCCTAGATTGTGTTCAGGAGATTTTTCTACAGCAACATGTGTCCAATCCAACAAAAAAAGACGCACTGTTGGACCTGGTTCTTGGAAATGAAGTGGGCCAAGTAGATCAAGTGTCAGTGGGAGACCATTTGGGAGACAGTGCTTATTGTACATTTTAGGATGACGAAAGGAAAGGACGATAGACAGCCAAGAGTGAGAATAATTAACTGGGTGAGAGTAGACTTTGATGGGGCAAGAACGGAACTGGGCCAGCTTGACTGGAATGAAAGATTGGCAGGAAAAACTGTAGCTGAACAATGGGCTACCTCCAAAAAACAAGATTGGTTCGAGCACAGTCGAGGTCTATTCCATTAAAAGGGAAAGGTAGGGCAAACAAATCCAGAGCTCCCTGGATGAAAAAGGAGATTGAAATTAATATAAAGAAGGAAAAGTGTGCTTATGACAGGTGTCAGCTGAAAAATGCAATTGAGAACCAAGAGGAATACAGAAGGTCCAGAATGGAGGTGAAAATGCATATTAGAGAAGTGAAGAGGGATTATGAGAAAAAACTGGCAGCCAACATAAAGGGGAATCCCAAAGTCTTCAATGGGCATATAAATAGTAAAAGGGTGGTAAAAGGAGGAGTAGGGCCAATTAGTGACCTAAAAGGGAATTTACACATAGGCGAAGTACCATGGCTGAGGGATTAAGTTAATACTTTGCATCTGTCTTTACCGAGGATGCTACTCAGGCCATGGTGACAGACATGGAAACTCTGTCACTAGTAGAGTTCAAAATTGATAAGGAGGAAATGTTGAATAGACTGTTGGTACATAAAGTTGACAAGGCACTGGGACTGGATGAGATGCATCCAAGGGTATTGAACGAAGTGAGAGTAGAAATTGCAGGGGCACTGGCCATAATTTTTCAGTCTTCCCTACAATCAAGGGACATGCCAAAGAACTGGAGAATTGCAAACATTACACCCTTGTTCAAAAAAGGTTGTAAGGATAAGCCCAGCAATTGCAGATCAGTCAACTTAACTTCTGTGGTAGGCAAGATTCTAGAAACAATTATTCAGGATAGAATTAGTAGTCACATGGAAAAATATGGGTTGATAAGGAAGAGCCAGCATGGATTTCTAAAGGAGAAATCATGTTTAACTAACTTACTGGAATTTTTTGAAGAAGTAACAGAATAGGCCGACGAGGGTAAGGCTGTTGATGAGGTGTACATGGACGTTCAAAAGGCATTTGATATAGTGCCACACAACAGACTTGTGAGAAAAGTTATTGCTCATGGAATAAAAGGGACAGTAGCAATGTGGATACAAAATTGGCTGAAAAATAGGAAGCAGAGAGTAATGGTTAATGGATTTTTTTCAGGCTGGCGGAAGGTTTGTTATGGAGATCCCTAGGGGTCGGTATTGGGACCCTTGCTTTTCCTGATATATATTAATGATCTAGATCTTGGTGTGCAGGGGACAATTTCAAAGTTTGCGGATGATACGAAGCTTGGGAGTGTTGTAAACTGTGAGGAGGACAGTGTAGAACTTCAAAAGGACATAGACAAGTTAGTGGAATGGGCAGATAGGTGGCAGATGAAGTTCAATGCAGAGAAGTGTGAGGTGATGCATTTTGGTAGGAAGCACATGGGCAGACAATATAAAATAAGGGGTGAAATTTTGAAGGGTGTGCAGGATCAGAAAGACCTGGGTGTATATGTGCATTGATCATTGAAGGTGACAGGACAGGTGGAGAGAGCAGTTAATAAAGCATAGAATATCCTGGGCTTTATTAATAGGAGCATAGAGTACAAGAGCAAGTAATTTTGCTGAATTTATAATAGACACTCGTTGGACATCAGCTGAGTATTGTGTACAATTCTGGGTGCCACAATATAGGAAGGATGTGAATACATTGGAGAGAGTGTAGAAGATGTTTACAAGAATAATTCCAGAAATGAGAAACTTCAGCTGTCAGGATAGATTGGAGAGGTTGAGAATGTGGGACTGTTCTCCTTGGAGAGAGAAAAGCTAAGAGGAAATTTGCTAGAGATGTTCATAATCATGAGGGGGCTGGACAGAGTAGATAGGGAGAAGCTGTTCCCGCCTGTAAAAGGATCAAGAACGAGAGGGCATAGATTTAAAGCGATTTGCAAAATAAGCAAACGTGACGTGAGAAAAAACTTTTTAACACCACATGTGGTTCGGGTCTGGAATGCACTGCCTGGAAGTGTGGTGGAGGTAGGTTCAACCGAGGCATTCAAGAGAGCATTAGATGATTATTTGAATAGAAGCAATGTGCAGGGGTATGGGGAAATGGCAGGGCAATGGCAATAGGCCAAAATGCTCATTTGGAGAGCTGGTGCAGACACAATGGGCCAAATGGCTTCCTTCTGTGCCGTTAAAATTCTATGATTCTGTGAAATGGTAAGGCAAATGTACAAAGCTTTATTTATATTGCACTGAAAGGTGCAGTATTGGCTCGGTTTCAAAGTGATCTAAGTGGCAGTCATGTTTTCACTATCAGCTCACAGTGTTTAGTTGCACAGTTGGAGAGATTCATATGCATTTAGATGCCTGCAAGGAGCTCTGCTCACTGGCCTCTTATTTTCACTCATTATAATGCAGGTTATCAGAGCTTGTTCAATCTTAAAATCTTACATTTTTGGCAGTATTTTACACTAGTTCCTTTTATAGGAGAACTAATGGAAGTTCTTCTAATCAAGACCATCTAGTCTCAGCCAAAAGCACTTCTCTTTGTTGTTTGCAGGATATATACTCTAATGTCAACTGCAGAATATCAGTGACTCAAGAGGACAAGAGAAATAGCAAAATGCTTAAAATGTTCCCTTTAAAAAAGAATTGTGGCACGCAAATCAGCCAGCCCCTGCCATTGCACTTTGCATGACAACCAGTGCCCTTCAACCCACATTAGTGATTACCCAAGAATTAAATGAATGTGAGGAGCAGTCCAGGCACCTAACCCCCAATTTTCCAAGTCTGGCAAAATTGGAGCCGTTATGGCCCAAATTGAACTTCTGCCTGTGCCTGCAGAACAGAGGGTTGTTCTGGACCAATTTTCCAATGGAACACAATTCCCATAATTAAAATAGAACGCAGGCAGAGGAAAATGTTTGACACAATGCAAGGCCTTAGTACAGTGGGTCAAGGATTGTAATTCAGCCAGAAAGCAGTTCCGTACAGACTGCAGCTAACTGTTAATAAGCAAGTCATGGTGGACACAGAAGGACTGGAATAATTGATCATAATGTAGGTACAAGAGTTGGAAATACTGCTGGAGGTACACCAAAGGCTTGTGACTGTCAGGTTCAGATTGTTTTTAAATGCCATGAACTTTTGACTCCATAAGAAAAAAACAGAAAGCAAACAGAAAATGGTCACAACTCTGGACACTGCAACAAAAAAAGTAGAATAACTGATTACCGATACAGTATGCATATGTACGCACAAGAGTTAGAGTTCTGCTGCAGCTGTTAGACCAAAGGCATGTGATGCTATTTAAAGCTCAGGACCACCTAGTAAAAGCAAATGCATGGCTGCAGTGAAAGCTACTGACCTAATCCACACAGTCACCCAAGTCCCCTGTTCCTGTCAGCAAATAAGCATGATAGCTTCATGCTGTTGCAACCATTAGTTATATATGAATAGCCACCCAAATCCCGATATTGTCTGCGGATCATTGTGTAGCTGATGGTATATCTGTGTGTCACAGCCTGTCTTGCAAAAGAGAGGTAGTTAAGACTGGTCTCCTTTTACATGTACTGGCACATATGAGTGGTGGGCGGGGGGAGGCAGATGGGTGGGGGGGCGTGGGGAGAGATGTAAGATTTGTGCTTCAGAAATTATTGCCCTTCTTTTTGGTGGCCTCTGATCTGAAGCAGCATCCAGCACATTTAGAAACCTTCAAGGAACTACACGAATGCCACACTTTACAATGCCATTTTAATGCCTGCAGCAACCAAGAATACTCGGCAAAAAAACTGTCAGCAAAAAATAAATAAAACACAGAAACGGCAGAGTTTACAGCAAAAACAATTAATGCAGAGGGCAAAATGCTGCTGCAGCAGCAGCAGTCACCAGAAAACGTAAATAAAAATTCCTGTGGATGACCCAGCTTTAAAAGGCCTGCTCAGCCCAGGAACCTGTGCACCCATTTCACTAGGCAAATGGCTTGCAATAGATGGTCACAAATGAATATAGAGGAGAAAACCCTAATTCAAAATGTGCAAACCAGGGGGCCCATGCTTACTGGTAGCATGGCACCATTCAGGCAATGAAAATATCAGGGACAGCAATTTCCTGTCAGCGAGAGGGAGGCGGGGCCCACTCGCTGACGCGTAAAATGACGCAGGGTGACTTCGGGTTTGCGTCCCGACGTCACCACATGTCATTTAGATTGTCAGTTCAGCCGGCGCACAGCCGAATCGTCAAAGGCCTATTAAGGCCTATTAAAAACTAATTAAAACAATTTAATGAGCTGCCTGTCCAACCTTAAGGTTGGTGGGCAGGCGAAGAGCCCAGGCGGCCTTCGCCTATTTCATGGAACCTCATCCATGGGCAGGATGAGGTTTCATGAAGTGTTTAAAAAATCAGTAAAATGTTTTCCAAAATTTCATTAACATGTCCCAGCTCATGTGACACTGCCACATGAGGGGACATGTTTAAAAAGTTTAAAAATCCTTTATTTGAAACTTTAACACTGAAACAATTCTCCCTGAGGCACCTCTTCCAGGCAAGCGTCACGATGGGCGGACCTTAATTGGCCCGCCCACGTAAAATGGCGGAGCGGACCTGATCAGGGGTGCCAATCGGGTTCATGCCTGCCCGCCCCCGCACAACCCACCCGACAGGGAGAAATTTCTGGCCCAGGAAATTGGGTGCAATTCACTGACCCCACTCCATATTGCTTGTGAGGATCCACATCCTGTGCACAATGATTCTGTGAGAAACCATTTTCCCAAGAACTGTGTTTTCATACACTGATCTTAAGTGGTCGAAAAATGATTCTCTCATCATTGATTTTGTGCCCATTTTATTTGTATCTTTTTTGCAGATTAAAATTACTCCCATTATATAAATGCCTTTATTTTCCTCTATGTAAAAAGCATTTATGACACGGTTTATTTTGGATAAAGGAAGTTGCTGAAGTTGCATATAAAATGAAACGGCCTGAGCAGGCATTGCCCAGATGTGTTGGCAGTGACTGATTTTCTAACCACCTACTGACAAAAAAAAATTAGAAGCTGTCAGATTGTATACTTAAAAGGACCATCAGAGCAGCAGGGCAGCCACTAATCCGCAGCCAAATATAACCAAAACCCATCTGCTTGTATAGGTTACCTGCCAAGCCAAAATCCCAAACATTCATATTTTCCTCTGCAACACTGAGTGACAAGGGTCTCAACCAACTGCAGCTTATTAAACAGAGGACATTTATACACAGAGCCTATGGGCTGACAACCTCCACTGCAAGGCTGAGTCAGTGAGAAGTTTCCAAACTTCTGAGGGGTGTGGTAGTGCCACAAATGTTGCTGCGAGTTATCGATCGTAACAGGGCTTGTTCAATCTTGTTATAGATGGAACTAAAATGCAGAACGTATTGCAGGTTCTGCAAAATGTCAAGGAGAATATTATCATCTTTCTGGGGAAGTTTCAGTCTTGCCAAAACTCCATTCAGACTCCACTCAGCTCCATTCCGGCCTTGTTAGTTACTGGATAATGCTTGAGTTCCAACTTGTGTTACGCTTATAGAATCACAGAATGATATAGGACAAAAGGGGGCCTTTCAGCCCATTGCAGCTGTGCAGGCTCTTTGATGGAGCTATCCAGTTAGCCCCGCCCTGTAAGTGTTTACCTCCAAGATATTCATTGAATTTTTTTTTATAGTTACTATTGAACCTGCTTGCACCACCCTTTCAAGTAATGCATTCCTAATCAGGCAGGATACAGGCAGCAGGGATAATTGGCAGGTACTCTAATTGGCAGGATTTGACTAATTGTGTCCTGCAAAGATCTGTGTTGGGACCTCAAATAGTCACCTTATTTATTAATAACTTAGATGATGTGATAGAAAGTCACGTATCCAAATTTGCCGATGACACAAAGGTAGCATTGTAAGCAGTGTAGATGGAAGTGTAAAATTATAGAGTTTTGATAGATTAGGTGAATGGGCAAAACTGTGCCAAATGGATTTCAATGTAAACAAATGTGAGTCATCCACTTGGACCTAAGAATGGACAGAATAGGGTACTTCTTAAAAGGCAAAAAAGCTAGAAACAGAGGCAGTCCAAAGAGACTTGGAGTCCAGGTTCACAGATAATTAATATGTCATATACACTAAATAGTAATAAGTCATGGGAAATGTTGACCTTTATGTCTATAGGACGAGAAGTGCTACAATCCAAAACACCAGTTAAACCTCCCCTGGAGTTCTGTGAGCAGTTCTGGGCACTACACAGAGCGCAGTATAGGATTACCATAACGATCAATTTGACTCTAGGGGTTAAATTATTAGGAGAGATTACACAAACTAGGTTGCATTTCCTGGAATTTAGGAGGTTGAGCTGTGATTTGATTAAAGTTTTCAAGATAAAAAAGGGGTATAGAAAGGATAGATGGAGAGAAACTATTTCTGCTGGTTGGGAGGGTGGGCTCTAGGACTAGGGGGCATAATCTAAGGCTGGAATTTTCCAGCCCATCACACTGATGGGATCTTCCAGACCTGCCGATGTGAACGGAGGTTTCAATGGCTTGCTGGCCCTGCCGCAGGGAGACTGGAAAATTCCGGCCTAAAACTTAGAGCCAGAGCTTTCAGAGGTGAAATTAACAAGCACTTCCACACACACAGGGCGTTTGAAAATTTGGAACCCTCTTCTATAAATGGCAATTGATGCTAAACCATTTGTTACTTTTAAGACTGAGATTGATAGAGTTTTGTAGACCAAAGATATGAGGAAAAGGTGCGTGTGAAAAGGAGTGAGGTCTCCGATTAGCCATAATCTCACTGAATGGCAGAATAGGCTGAAGGGGCTAAATGGCCTCCTCCCCCTCATATGTTCCTATTAAAATAAAAAGAAATTTCCTCATACCATCTCTAGCTCTTTTGCCTGTCAACTTAAATCTGTATTACCTGGTTACAACAAACTCTTCTGTCACTGGAAACAATGAGCAGAATTTAATGCTCCTCCACCTCCCCCCCGCTCCCCACCCCGAGGCAAGCCCGGGGGTGTGGGGCATTTGATCAGGCAGGGGTGGGGCGATGCAGAAGTTCATCAATCATCATTTAGAATGGCATAGAATAATTAAGGACAGTCAGCATGGATTTTTTAAAGGAAGATCATAGCTGAATAAATTAAACTTTTTGAGGCGGTAACAAGAAGAGTCGATGAGGATAACACATTTGGTGTAGCGTGCACGGAATTTAGCATGGCTTTTGACAAAGTCCCAAATGGCAGACTGGTCAGAGAAGTAAAAGCCCTTGGGATACAAGGGAAACTGGCAAGTTGCATCCAAAAGTGGCTCCGTGACAGAAAGCAAAGGGTTATAGTCAATGTTTGTTTTTGTGACTGGAAAGTTGTTTACAGTCCAGCTCTACAGGGCTCAGTATTAGGTCCCTTGCTTTTCATGGTTAATATATCCATGATTTAGATTTAAACATAGGAGGCAAAATTAAGAAGTTTGCATATGATAAAAAAATTGGCCATTGGTTGATAGTGAGGGAGAAAGCTGTAGACTGCAGGAACACATTAATGGGCTAGTCAAGTGGACAGAAAAGTGGCAAATGGAATTTAATCCATAGAAATGTAAAGTAATGCATTTGGGGAAGGCGAATAAAGCCAGGAAATACACAATAAATGATAAATAATGAGAACAGAAGGATCTTGCTGTGCAAGTCCACGGATCAATGATCCATACCGTATGTGAAGAGAGTGCTGATTG
This sequence comes from Cetorhinus maximus, assembly GCF_964194155.1. NCBI lineage: Eukaryota > Metazoa > Chordata > Chondrichthyes > Lamniformes > Cetorhinidae > Cetorhinus > Cetorhinus maximus. The sequence goes on along the minus strand of NC_135882.1, from coordinate 31,595,128 downwards.
GTTGGCAAGTGGCCTTTGATTGGTAGAGGCATTGCCATGGAGAATGCTCCAGTCATGGTGACTGACAGTTAACTGCCAAGCATTGTTTGAAATTTACTTGAGGCAGCTTGACCCTGATTGGTCAAGGCATTGCCCTGAAGAATGAGTCAGCGAATGTTTTTTAAATTATTCATTCACGGGATGTAGGCTTCGCTGGCTGGGCCAGCATTTATTTCCCATCCCTAGTTGCCCTTGAGAAGGTGGTGGTGAGCTGCCTTCTTGAACCACTGCAGTCCATGTGGTGTAGTACACCCACAGTGCTGTTAGGAAGGGAGTTCCAGCGACAGTGAAGGAACAGCAATATATCTCCAAGTCAGAATGGGAGTGACTTGGAGGGGAACTTCCAGGTGGTGATGTTCTCATCTATATGCTGCCCTTGTCCTTCTAGATGGTAGTGGTCTTGGGTTTGGAAGGTGCTGTCTAAGGAGCCTTGATAAATTCCTGCAGTGCATCTTGATGGCTGTCACTTATTTTGTTTAGCTGAAAAAGACACAATGTGTGTGCGTGTTCTTTCTGTCTGCAAAAAGCAGGCCCTGTGTATTAATATATGTAGCTTCCAGTACACGCAAATGCGCCACACTGACAATCTTAAATTGATTGTCTTCAGGTTGTCTCCATGGCCACTTGCCAACCAATCAGCACTCTCTTCATATGCAGGATAAATTGTTGTTTTCCCCTTATATCGATATTCTTGCGAAGTGTCCTGATGAGTGAAAGACAAAAAGCTAAGACACGTCTCTTTTCTCAGGAATGAACAATTATCTATAGTCCAAAGTCAGAACAGAAAAACATTTCAACACTTTATGGATTCACCTTGAGTGGATTGGCTCCTCCCTCAAACATTGTCCTTGTGACTAAGAATTGTAAAAATGTATGAAGTTAAGCTAGCAAATGGGCTTTTTTAAATTCATTCAGGGGATGTGGACATCACTGGCAAGGCCTCCATTCTAATTGCCCTCAAGAAAGTGGCAGGGAGTTGTCTTCTTGAACCGCTGCAATCCATGCAGTGAAAAAGGTCTGTTAGGGGGGTGAGTTCCAGGATTTTGACCTAGCAACAGTGAAGGAGTAGCAGTTTAATTCCAAGTCAGCAATTAAATCAGACTTGCAGGGAGGATGGTGTTCCCATGTGTCTGCTTCTCTTGTTCTACTAGGTGGCAGAGATTGCAGGTTTAAAGGTGCTGTCAAAGAAGCCTTGGCAAGTTGCTGCAGTGCACCTTGAGGGTGTATACAATGCTGCCACTGTGTGCCGGTGGTGGAGGAGGTGAATGTTTAAGGCGATGAATGGGGTGACAATCAAGTAGGCTGCTTTGTCCTGGATGGCGTCAGGGTTCTTCAGTTTGGTTGGAGCTGCACTCACTCAGGCAAGTGGACAATTTTCCATCTCACTCCTGATTTGTGCATTGTAGATGTTGGACAGGCTTTGTGGAGTCAAGAATCGAGTTACTCACCGCAGAATTCCCAGCGCCTGACCTGCTCTTGTAGCCACAGTATTTATATGGTTAGTCCAGTTAAGTTTCTGGTCCATGGTAACCCCCAAGGTGTTGATGGTGCTGTATTCAGCAATAATAATGCAGTTGAATGTCAAGGGAAGGTGGATAGATTCTCTTTTTGGAGTCATTGTCTGGCTCTTGTGTGGTGTGAAAGTTGCTTGCCACATATCAACCCAAATCTGAGTGTCTTGCTGCCAGTGGGCATGGACTGCTTCAGCAACTGAACACAGCAAACATTAGTGAACAATCCTACTCTGACCTTATGATGGAGGGAAGGTCATTAAAGAAGCAGCTAGAGATAGTTGGGCCATCACGAACATAATGTATCCACTCGAAGTATCATGTTCATTTTGTTGCAATGTATTGTACAGTACAAATACATCATTTTTATCATTACCAGGTGAATTCTCTCTTAACTTTTCTTTTAATCTCTTTTGCACTATGAAAAATGAAAGGAGACAAAAACATCGAGAATAAAAGTGGTGAAAGAATTTCCAAAGCATCATAGTCTGTGACATTTCATATTCAGTATGATATTGCTTCTCAGAGGAAGAAAAAAACCTGACAACTTGTCTCACACTTGATATTAATCAGTCATGAAATTTCACCGATATTGGTTGTGAAGTATTTGGCAGTTCAGTTCAACCTGTCACTGAGCTGACAGTACCCAGGGTAAGTGGAAATTGTTTAGAAAATCTTTTATTTTAAATACTTGATGTTTCATAAACAGTTCATTAATCTTCATTTAATAGCTTCAGATCTTATTGGTTTGAATTTGAGAATTTAATTAAGAAACTGAATCTGTTAGCTAATAACCATAGCTGCATTCAATCCATTTGCATTCAATGCAAAGTCTGACAAAGGTGTATACTGACTAGATTTAGATTTCTGGTATGAAGAAATGAACCTACTAACAGAGTGAACCAGCCGTCGGCTTCGCACATATTGTCCAGTCACCGGGCTGAATAAAACCGTTCCACGTTGGCCTGCCCTGCATCCATAACACGCAGCGGATGGGCTAAACAAGGGCCTTCCGCCTCTCATTGGGGGTGGTGGTGGGGGGGGGGGATGTCTCCCACTCTGGAACTGCCAGTCAATCCAATTGGCCAGTAGTTCCATCAGTCCAGGCAGCACCAAGTTAGTGGCCCCTGCTGGGACAGCAACAAGGAGGAAGAAAGCCCAATGGATCCACAGAACTGGTAGGCACGGGGTCTTGGGCAGGAAGAGTTTCAGCTGGACAGGGATGGGGGGGGTGGGGGTGTTGAATTTAAAGCGGTGAGGGGTTAGGAAGAAAGTGTGGGGTGTTTGATCTTACGGGGTAACCCTCGATCCACAAAGGGCAGCCGTTGAAGATCGAAGCCCCTCACCTTCCTTTCAGTCCTTTGAAGGTTGCATTTTAAAAATTGAGCTGCCCTCTCCCAGGTGGCTGCCCACACCAAACGTTTTGTGGCATGGGCAGCATATTATCAGGGTCAATTGGTTTGGTAACAAGCCTAATTGACCCTTGATTACCTATTCGAACATGGCAGGTGGACTGCCGATTTCGACGCCTGCTCACCCCCCTGTATTATTAGGGTCAGCTCGGGGGTGGGTGGGAAGGTAGTGGCTAGCAAGGTAAAGGATGTGTCTTCTCCTCTGGACCTCCTCCACTAGAATCTGCAGGTCCTCTTCACTGAACCTTGGCATAGCACCACTGACTCCTTCACCACTGTGTGGCATTCTGCAATACAAATTTAAAACAAAAAGGGTCAACTGAGTGGGCACACCCTGATAGATGAGTGGCAAGAGGGCAGGTAGATGGTCAAAGGAACATGGTAGTTTTATTTTTCATCATACAACCACTGAGGCATGATAGTAAACTTTGATGCAGAATCTCTTTGTCAGCTAGTGGCACAAAGATGTTTCCATCTCCATGGCTGTGTCTTGTTAAGCCTCTCCATGCTTCAGCACAATGTGAATAGGCAGCAAGAATGACTATTTTTTTCTTATGGAAAGCCCATGATGGGCCATCGTCCCAGGGTCAGCAACCAGCTGGACAACATTTCAAGAGTTTGCACTCACCTGACTGCTCAGTGACGTTTCCTCCGATGGACACAAACAGAACCATTGACTTCCAGATTCGGAAATGGACTCTCCTAATGGTCCGCTTTTTATACCCGACTTGAGTCACCCAACCCACACTGAGCCCACTTCCACTTCCGTACTATTTACAGGGTTGGTGGCCACAACTCCCATTACATTCACTTCCCTCCCTTCTCCCCCAACCACCAGACAGAAAATTTGAACTCCTAAGGCAGTTGTTCAGGAGTCGGGTTCACTCTACACACCTGACAAGAGAACGACAATTCAGGCCAATTGTATCCACTCTAACTATTATGGTCATCTTGTTGCTAAGTATTGTATAATACAATTACATAATTTTTATAATTACCACAGATGATTTTACTGATGGTATTACATTTTACTCCAGGTGCTTACATTATTAAAAAATGACAATGCCGCGACGGGGCCGGAAAATTCCACCCATTGTGTGAGAAAGGTAGACAATGGGTGCATTGGAAGCCTTTGTATTATTGGTGGCAGAGGCTGTGGTTTGTAAGGAACCAAGGTTTATGGCAGTATTGCATATTGCATATGCCACCCACTCCTGAAATTGGACCATGGGGGTGAAAGGATAATGCGGAAGGTCATTCAAATTGCTAGTTTAGTACTGTTGTGGCCTCACCTTGCTCAATTTGCATTATCTGAATGTCTGTTAACACATACAAATCATTTCAACAGGCATTGGGTCTGAAGTCATGATTCCTACTGGCACTGTCAGTATTGTGGGCATGGTTTGAGTTTGCACAGGGTGGCAGCTTTGGGGCTTCATTGACAGGCATTGGCAGTAATGCGAAGGGCCAAAATTGTGAAGGACTTCTCAAGCTGCATGTTTGCAATACGTTGGGGACAATGGTTATGATGGTGATGATTTCATCCATATCAACATGACTGAGTCAAACTCTTTGATGCTGTTTTTCTCTCTTGTCAGGGCTTTCTGAGTAACTGTGGCTTCCATGTAAAAGGTCTGTATGTGTAAGCAGCTCACCAGTGACTGGCTGATGGCAAGTGTTAGACCTCAGGACCCTAGGTGAATCTATTTTGGATGGGGACATGTCTGGCGAAGACCCCTCTTGCAAATAATCAGTCATGGCTACATGGTCATGCCTCTCAGCTACTTTGCCATTGCCGCTCTCTCATCCTCCTTCATTTCAGATTCCTGAGAATGAAAAAGTGCATCCTCCTCCTCATCATCGTGCTCCTCAGATATTGGGCTCTGGGCATGGCATTTTCCTCTTCCAGTTGTAGGCCCCTCCGCTGCACAATGTTACGGAGCATGCAACAGACCACCACTATTCGAGATACCTTTGCAGGGCAACACTGCAGTGCTCTACCTGAGCAGTCAAAGCACCTGAAGCACATTTTGAGAATGCCAATAGCCTGCTCTATTGTACTCTGTGTCACCACATGACTGTTGTTATAGCTACATTTGGGCTCAGTTTGCAGCCACCTAAAAGGGGTCATTATCCAACTCCTTAAAGGGTACCCCTTGTCCTCTGGAAGCCAACCACTGATTGGAGTGGGTGGATGAAAAAGCCAAGAGAGTTGGGAGTTCCTCGGTATGAAGGAGTTGTAGCAGCTACCAAGGAACCTTGCACAGGCATGCAGAAAAACCTTGCTGTGATCACAAACTATCTGCACATTGAGCAAGTGGAAGGACTTTCAGTTGATGAAAGTTTCCGGTTGCTGGTTTGGAGACTTTATGGCAACATGGGTGCAATCGATGACCCCCTGCACCTGAGGGAAGCCTGCTAACTATGCAAAACCTGTGGCTGTCTGGATCTGAGATGCTACATCAACAGGGAAATTAATGTGCTCTGCTACATATGCAAATATGGCATCAATTACTGCCTTGATGCAGCAATGTATGGCTGACTGTGATATTCCAGATAGATCTCCTGCTGAGCCCTGGGAAGAGCCTGATACACAAAAATTTAGAGCAACGGTCACCTTTACAGCCACTAGCAGGGCATGTGGATCAACAGACTGTGGTTCAAGGTGCTGCTGTACCATGCCACATATGTCAGTGGCCATTTCTCTGCTTAACCTCAGCCACCTTCGGCATTGGTTTTCATCTATATTGAGATATGACCTCTGAGGTCGGTACACCCTTCCCTTGGTAGTAGCCTGGTTGCTGCCCTCCTCCTCTCCTCCTTTCTGGTGTGCATGATGCTACCTCTACCCCATGTCCTGGTGCCCTCCCTCTGACCTCAGGTTGGTCACGTTTAATTGCATCTATGGTGCCAAAGTGCAATGGTACTATGCCTATGTTGTCTCTTCTTTGGCACAATGCACAATGCTCCTTTTGCTGGCACGCTCTGCCATTTGGGTGCCCAATTCAGTAGCGGCAACAAATTTTGCCCTGCCAAATGCAGTAGCCCCACCCTCCTACTCCCTTGGGTTAAAGCCAGACAACTGTGATTGATCTTTCCACTTCTGTGGCAGTTGCTACAACTTTTCAGCGTGATCCAGAGGCACTGCTGGACCTAACAAAAGGGTACCCTACCTCTCCAAGTAACTCCACAAAGTTTAGAACTTCTCCTACCAAGTCTAATATGCACATACCATATTTCCCACTTCCTCCTTGAGAAAATCAGACCTAAAAGAAGGCAACTTCCAGATCCACTGCCATTTTCACTAAGACAGAGGGCCTCTCCATCTGCGCGAAAATGCAGGCCATTATGTTTATCATGTCTGTGATCGTAGACAAACTGCAAAGCACTCTTGCACTGTAGTTCAAACTGGAAAAGACTAGTTACATCGTCAGATAGAAAACAAACACACCGTCTGTCCAAAAATTAAGCTGACAAATAATATCTGACAGACATGTAGTGACAGAGGAACTCAATTGCTATTGTTACAAATGGTAAACCCGTTACTAGGAAAATGACTGAACACCCTGCAGTCAGCTTACATATTAAAAACATTTACAAAAGCTAAAAAAAAGTCTAAATAATTAAATAATTCTTTACTATTTAGAGCTCTGGCCATTGCTTTGGAGTTGGAAACAGGGAACCAAGAATTGAATTTGAGAATATAGGTCGAGTATCCTTTATCTGAAACCCCTGGGGTCAATTACGTTTTGGTATTCGAATATGAAGGGTTCTCAAAATTCCCACATTTTTCATTTCATCAACAAGGATATGACTTTTGGACTTTTACCTGAAATCAGATAACGAGAGGAGACAGAATACGCATTCTTCCCTTTAAAACAATCAACACGAAACTAAAGCCCATCAAAATCTTGCATCCACAATCAATGCAATTATGCGAACCCATCAATACTCCACATATACAATGGCTTGCAGTTCAAGACTAGTTACGGGGGCAGGAAGACAATGATAAATATCATGCGAGCCCATTAAAAGCAATGAGACAATAATCACCGGGGGAAGCCCACCAAAATCAAACAAAGAACTAACCTTGATTTGGATTGAGAAAAGAAATTAGAAAATAAACAGTATAACTGGGCCAGGAGATCTGAAGTGAGCAGGTTTTGGGCAGGGCCACAGAAGGGTGAGCAGTTTTGAAAGCAGTTTTGGGCAGTGAGCAGTGTAAGCAGGGAGCTGAGCCAAGCGGAGGAAGGAGATCTGGAGGTTTGTAGGCCCGCAGGCAACATCACGGCGAGGGGCAGGGGGTGGCAGGCTCAACTGAAGACAACAAGGCCGCAACCACAGCCCTCCACGAAGATCAACCACCCACAACCGCGCCCTCCACCCAACTGAAGAACCTTTGCAGATTCCACAGACCAGGACCATGTGGGGACCGGAGGCCCCAGAGGACACAAAGAACGTCCCCAAAACTGCAACCGGCTTACCTGGCTGGATTTCGAACTGTCAAGGAACCCTGGTTGGTGAGCATGGTCCCTGACCTCTCCTAGTTCAATTTATTTAGATTTTGGGGGTGGGACAAGGGTAAGGGGATTAGTAGCATGATTTTCCCTCGTTATGCCGTGTGTTCCCCATTCTTAACTAAGTGTACTTTGTAAGTCTGTATAATCTCAGTGTAATCCTAATGTTATAAGTTCATTTGTGACTTCAATAAACTCAGTTTTTTTCTTGCACCAAAACCAGTTGTCTGCTGCACTTTGTCACAACCCCCAAATAAGTCCAAGGTCTAGAACCCAGGGAGTGGGAGTAATTCGAGCCGCTCAGAAGTCAGAGGTGGAGCTGACACACACACCACCACCCCCTACAAATATTTTTGGTTTTTGGATGTGATATACCCTAGTGTAGGATGAATAAGTAGTGACTTGTGGAAACCTAACTAGTAATGAAGAGTTAGAGGAAAGGTTTTGTGTCCCTCAGTGGTACGTTAAGCAGTTTGTGAAGCAAGGGGAAAGCAGCCTCTGGCAGACTGGGCTTAGCGTTCAGACCTGTACTTCCAAAGACTTGCTAATTCCATTTGGATCAGATATCATTATTTGCCCGAGGGGCAGCGTTTTCTTGGTTGAACTTAGTTGCCATGATAGAGTTTGGGTCAGGAGCAAAGACTCTCACAGCACTGGGCACAAGGTAAGGCAAACAACCAGACTTCCCGCGCTAAAGGTCAAGTCCAGCCAGCGAGGTTCGTGTCAGCTCAGGTCACAGACTTCCCTTGTAAAAAACATTTGGTTTTTGGATGTGTTCGATTTTCGAATGCACAGATAAAGGATACTCCACCCGTATTGAGTTATTTGATGTATTGAACCTATTGCTTAATTCACTAAAAAAAATACTTTTGAGCTAACTTTAACAAGATTCATGAGAAATGGTCAATAAGAGCTTAAGAAATTACACAAACATGTAATTGTAGTGTTTACAATACGTAGGATCTAGGCGGCAGTGGTTTAGCATGTATGCTTTCACCTCTGCATCTGGGGTTCCATTCAACCAAGCTTATGATACATTAAGTTACAGTTCTAAAACAAAACAAACAGACAATTTCTTGCGCATGTGGATCCACAGCATGAAAATGCTCAGAATCAACCATCTTAATCAATACTACGCCTAACTCAGTCAACAGCCTCTGATGACAATACAAAATGTAGAAAGATTTACTATGCCTTGGTATATTATTCCCTTGAGCAGTAGAAAACTTAACATCAAACAAATGTATTAAATCATCTGATTGGATTATAGGAGTCTGTTGTCTGTCCCATCACAGGCACATATGGCCATACATAACATATTGTAATAAAGAACACAATGGGTGGAATTTTCTGCTCCTGTGAGCAGTGGGAATCATGGCAGGCAGGCGCACTTAATTTGGCAGGAGGCAAAAAATCTGTTTCCAGAACGGCGGGATAAACTGCGCAAATTTTGTTCTCTCGACTTTCAAGGCGGGTTAAAGACTGGTTGAGTTTCCCGATGAACAATGTCAGGAACCCCATTTGCATTCATTAACATCTCATGCATGCTAATTAAAAGGCCACTTCTGGAATTAAGCTCATCCTCCCAATTAATTTCCCCGCCAGAGAGAATTTACAACTACATATGAATGGCGTGACCTGGTGAGCTCTTCGACAACTTTGAGATATGAAGATGTTGCTTTCTCCTTCTTGGGGTCCTCGCATTAACTTCACTTGAGTGCCATTAGCAAACACTGCGCCAAGGCTGGATAAGGAGGCAGGCAAAGGATGGAAGTTGGGTGTTTAGGGTGGAGGGATTAAGCAAAGGCTCGACGGGGCAGACAGGCAAATGGTGGAAGGGTGGGGAGTGTGTCTGGGGAAGGGGAAGGGGGAATGTCCAGGGAAGTGAGAGGGTAGGTGGGAGTGTCATAGAGGGCAGGATCAGTTGTTCAATGGTGGGGTCCTGGCGGGAGAACTCAGGGTACTAGTGATAAGAGGTAACAGTCACAGTCAGAGGGGGAATGGATTGCAGTAGGGTGACAGGTCCAGGGCGAGAGTCTGGTAGGTGAAGGTCTCATCGGGTGGGTCACAGAGGGAGACAAGGCAAGTGGCTCAGATAATGGCAGGCAGCAGTGTCAGGGTGGGCACGGGGATAGTAATGACTGTCGGCTCTGAGGGGAGGAAAGGCATGTGGAGGTGGATCGTGATAGGGTCCAGGGTAACGGGGGGAGGTTCAAAAGTGACAGGGGGGAGAGGAATGGTGATATTGGGTGGGTCAAAGGTGATGGGTTGGTGGGTGACAGCGAGAGGATTAGGGTTAAGGTGGAACGAATGGGACGAGTTTGAAAGATGAGGTGCACCATTTTTCCAAACTGACCTTGACCATGCAGTTAGTTGGTCAGTGAGATCCCTTGAGGTGGTTGGAGTTCAAGGTCAGCACAAGTGACCAACTAAAGGGTCACCATCATAAATATAAGGCAACTGGGTGTCAAAGATGCCCAGTTATATTCTCCTCTCTATGCTGAAGCCCGGATTGCAGCAGACTTGTTCTCGACTGATGGGTCTCATAACATTTAGATCCCAGTAAGATGTGGAGCTGCTGTTCATTCTGTGCCATTTGCCATCAGCTGCAGTCAGAGGCAGGGATGAAGGGAGGGAGGGAAGTGAAATGCTTCCAAGGGGCATAGCTTGTGGAGGGCAGCCAACTCGCAACTCCAATCTCCATCCACCCAGGTGAATGGGAATGGCTGACAAGGGACCATGTCTTTCTATGCTGCCAGGGCAATGGTCTCTCATTAGAGTTTTTAAGGGTAGTGCAGACAAGTGGAAAAGTGTCCACATGAGGTTTCTTGCACATGGCTCTCATCGCCCTGGTCAAAGAGCGATGTTTCCATACACATTCATGTATCAACGGGAGGAACACCCATCTCTGGTATCTAGGATGTCCTTTGACTGGAAGGGGCCTGATGAGAATGCCATGTCTAGACGGAGACCAGGTGAAGGGCTTAACACTGTCCTGCTGGCTTTGTGATGGGGGAAATCTGTAAAGGACATGTTCACTTAATGTATCATTTCAATTCATTCACACATACACTGAGGCATCAATGATGCAGGCTGCATGCAACCCTGCCTTTTTAATGGCTCTCATTCAGATGAGGAGAAGGGGTCCCGCTGCCAGTTGGCACAGGGCCAGGAGGAGCAAGAGCATGAGCAGCAAGAGGCAGTGGGCCTCTAGAAAATCAAGAGGCTGGGAAATATAGACCACTACAATGGCAAGCATTGGCCCGACCATGAATGTATCGCCAGCGGTGCTCTTACCCAGAGACAAGTGAACGCAATGCCGGAGGTGCCCTCAAATGACCCGGAACCTGGTTGCTCACATCTGTTGGCTTCTCCAGTATGAGTTGTGATTGCAAGGACTCTGGAGGAATAGTGTGGAGCTCCCGGCCTGCAGTGAATGAAAGTCTGTCCTGGTATTTTTTAAATATGGTGCCTGGACCTTCAACCCCATGAGGTAATGGCGGGGTGGCGAGTTCCTGCCTGCCCTGCCACGAAATTCATTGAGCTCCTCACACAAGCATAATTAATGAGCTCAAAAGCAGAAGATCGCCCATGTTCGCCCCTTCCCCTCTACAGCCCTCACCCAGCAGCCTCTTCCCTTGCCTGAGGCCACTTCTCCCCCTTCCACAAGCAAGCCCTAGCCTTGCAGCCGTTGAAAAGCCACCCCTGCCTTACGGCTGGCCTGGTAGGTGGAGACCTACCTATGAGCCCCCTTAAAAGTAATGTGGTGCTGTCTGTGAAGCCTGGTGCTGATGACTGCGAGTGCTGCCCAAAGCAATGTAGGCAAACAAACTTTAAAGTCCTGAGCGAAGTGCAGCTCGCCAGGTGGACGTCACTTATGTACAATCGTGAAACAAGTCGGTGTGCAATCACACTGACGTGCTCAGATGAACTAGTGTGGGGGGATAATTCTGGCGAGCATGGTTTATAATGATATGCAGATGTATTACAATTAAGTTCCCAATGTCCGACGCCGGGAAATGTGGCCCACCATTGATGGGCAGAGTGGATGATTGCAAACTGGTTTCACAACATTGTGAAACTGATTTTTGGCCTTCTCGCCATATTGTCCACTCACACCACCAAACATGACTGCCACCAACAGGCACAGAAAATTTCGCCCTTAGTCTCCACAATGGAAAATTCTGCCCAATGTTTTTACATAACCTATATAGGCAACAAATTTTGGAGGCAGTGATATTTTTTATAATTCAATCTGAGGATATGGATACAGTTGACAAGGCCAGTAAATACTGCTCATCCCTAGTTTGGTGAGCAGCCTTCTTGAACCATTGCAGTTGATGTGGTGAATGAACTCCCAGAATGTTGTTAGGTAGTGAGCTCTAGCGTGAGAAATTTCTTTGCCTAGCATCATTTCCAGTGTTACACAGGCTTAGGTCAATTCCACAGGGACAGACTGTCCTACAACTGCTACCTGCACAGTCCACGTGGCGTTCTTCAAGGGTATCAATGAAGAACTCAGGTAGCGACTTACAGTGTTTCCTGTCTCTGGAGAATTGATGTAGTCTGTGTACCTCCACTAGACGCCACAAATAAATTTCTCCCCCACAAGATTTTGACCCAACAATGATAAACGAACACCACTGCAGGTCCAAGTTGGTATGATATGTGTCTTAGGTGAGTTGAATGTTACTATCCAAAAGATATGTGCTTCTCTGTACCTATATGTATATACCACATTGATCTAGGTCACAGCAAGTTGAGAAATGTCACCAGGAAAATAGCACGGTGGGAAAAATGGTTTTGTCTGTTCACTTTTTTCTGGGAAGGCTCACACTTAGGACTAGATTTTTAAAGCAGGTTCAGGAACCCCACACCCAGATGAATTCTGGGTCCTGATCCTGAGTCTCAATAGTGTTACTCTCGCAACATGATTTTTAAATTCAAATGGTCTAATTGGCCAGGAAGAAAACTCGGTGCCCCATTATTGGTGCCAAATGCCTCCAGGAGGCATGAGCTGCTGGCCTACATGAGCGGCAAAGGCATGTTGAGGACTGTTGCTGCCTTGCCAAAGAGAGTAGGCAGCTCCATGCAGGGCCACTAGAGTCGCCGGATGGCTGGAAGGGTCCATGAAGCTAAAATAAAGGCCCAGCGCATGCACTAGTGCAAATAGATCCCAGAAAAAAAACAGGTAAAAAACTAAGACAGATACATTTTAATAAATTTAAGGAGGAGATAGACAGATTTTTAATTAGTAACGGGTTGAAAAGTTATGGGAAGAGGGCGGGAAATTGGAGTTGAGGCCGAAATTAGATCAGTCATGAACGTATTGAATGGCGGGGCAGGCTCAAGGGGCTGAATTGTCTACTCCTGCCCTTAGTTCTTATGCTCTTATGTTCTAATTGGCCCAGCTCTGAACCCGACAGCTGTGCACTTATGTTCTCCAGACTGTTCAGTTTCACCAAAGTAAAGTTTGAAAATTAAATTCTGCACCAGACAGTCCTCTTAACAAAAGCTCATTAAGCAGTTTAAGGGGCTATTAGTCGGCAGCGAACATGTTTCCCATTCCCTCCCCCCGCCGTCCCTTTGAAAATTGTAAACTGTAGCAGAGATGTCACTTTCCCAAGGTGACCTCCAGGACAACAATTTTCAAATCCCACCACACTGCGTCCTGACCCTGCGGCCCTTTGAAAATCTGAACCTTAGTCTCCCTATTATGGTGTTGGTCTGTTTCTTTACTATTAGCCTTATACTACCAACTTGGTACCATATTTGAACCGATGTGGAGCACCATTTTGATACCATAACAGCATAAATCATTACTTTGAAAATTTGCTTCCCTGCAGTGCTTCTCATCAGACCTTGAAAACATTGACTATGCATTCACGTTGTATTTGTTTCAGTAATAAATGGTGATATGACAACCTCTCAGAAACTAGACGACCGATTAACCACTACAACTATGAGTTCTCTTCCTGGTCACACAAAAATCTTTCCACCCACATCCAGTACCAACCCCCGGCACCTTCTCCTTCCGTTAAAGCTCTACTTCTGTCGTGGCTCCATGGAGGAGACGCCTAGTTTTCTACCCTTCCCTGATCGTCAAACTATCTGTTAGGGCTCACTCAGCACTAACAGCTCACTAATATTATTATAATCAGGCAAGACCATGAAACGTTATCAGGTGCACATGTGACACCCACCCACTATCCCATTTACGCATCAGTCAAAAATTTCCCCTTATGTATGAACATAAGACTATTTTGCATATTCATATTTGTTAAAAAAATAAAAGCTCCCAAGTTTAAAATCACACTGGCCAATTCAGTTCTTCATTTTTTTTTCTTTCATTCAGCTTAACACTCATCCCTAATCCCATTCTCCACTAAAGGGTTGAAACACAAGGGATTGTCTTCATTTTCTAATTCACAGCTCATAGGCTGTTTATAAAACACTGAATTAACTCTGACGTCAGGAATCAATATAGTTCCCACATTTCTCATAAGTCTTTCTGCCTCATAAGAGGACATATGAGGGGAGGTGATGGCTAGTAGTAGTATTGTCATTATGGGTGTACCCACACCACATAGACTACAGCGGTTTAAGAAGGCAACTCACCACCACCTTCTCAAGGGCAATTAGGGATGGACAATAAATGCTGGCCCAGCCAGCGAAGCCCACATCCTGTGAATGAATGAAAAAAATGGACTAGTAATCCGGAGACCCAGGGTAATGCTCTGGGGACCCAGGTTTGAATTTCACACAACAGATGGTGAAATTTGAATTCGATAAAAGAAATCTGGAATTAAAAATCTAATGATGACCATGAAACCATTGTCCATTGTTGTAAAAACCCATCTGGTTCACTAATGCCCCTCAGGGAAAGAAACCTGCCGCCTTATCTGGTCTGGCCTACACGTGACTCCAGACCCACAGCAATGTTGCTGACTCTTAAGTGCCCTCTGAAATGGCCCAGCAAGCCACTCAGTCCTCAACGGTAATTAAGCGTGGACAATGAATGCTGGCCTAGCCAGCGACCCCCCACAACCCATGAGCAAATAAAAAAAATGTAGTAATCTTCTACAGCCATATCTCCTAGTCATTGATTACTACTGCAAAATAATTAAGGTCCATGGTTTACAGTGCTTCTTGATTTTCACTGACAAATGCTCGGACTTTTTAAAATCATTCCTAATCAATTTTTGGTGATTCCCCCAAAAATTGACAAATATGCCAACTAAGGTGACTTTTACAATTTACCCAAGGGGCAGAATTTTGCCCTTGGATGGCGTGCGGGCCCCACCGACTTGGCGGCCACCATTTTAAGTGGGCGGGCCAATTAAGGCCCACCCAGCGGCATCCCCGATGGGAAATGCTATGCGCTTCCTGTGCGGGGGTTGGGAGGGATTCCCCAGCTGTCAAAGTCCTGTCGGAGAATACTGACAGTGGTAATAACTTTATAAATAGAAACATTAAAAAAAAACACATAAACTTTATTATTTTTGTACAAAACGGACATGAAACTTCATCCCGCCAGTGGATGAAGTTTCATGAATAATCAGAAGCCCGCTGGGGCTCCTGGCCAGCCCACCAGCCTTAAGGTTGGTCGGGCAGGTCTTTAAGTACTTTAAATAGTCTGTCAATGGCCTCAATTGGCCATTGACAGGTTGGCGGGCGGACAGCTGATTTCGCTGTCCGCCCGCCTTCTAAAAATTTAAATGGCCCGGGATGACGTCGGGGATTCCTCCCGACGTCATCCCGCATCATCGTCCCCTCGGTGACCGGGCCCCGCCCCAAATCACCGAGGGGAAAATCCTGACCAAGATTTGGCCTTGAGCACTCTCTTTTTAAAGAAAAGCCAAACCTGAATTGATGTTGTAAAGTTTGAAATATGACTTGTTCCAATCAAACCCTGAACTGAGCTCAATCAAATGTCATTCTTATGTTGTTAGCTTTAAATGTTGATGGTATCTGAATATCCAGGCAGCTCGATATCTCAAATTTGAATAAAACCGAAGTCAACCAACTGGGCTAGTTGTTTCAAGATAAAACTGCAGGTTTCTCGTGGTCAGTTTATTGTTCTTTTCTGAGTTTCTGGTTTCTACCTGCAATCAGAGATTCCCTCGTTAAAGCATTTAGCTATTACTGTAATGTAATAGCTCCATTGTAAGTTTATTTCCTTTGCTCTGTGGGTTGCCCTTTTCAATGGATCAGCTACAATTAACCAGCTACTCTCAAATTCTCCCTTTTTGCTACTGGAAACTAACCAGACAACAACATTTATATTCATATAGTGCCTTTAATGTAATAAAACATAATAAAAGGTACTTCACAGGAGCATTATAAAACAAAGTATGGCACTGAGCCACATAAGGAGATATTAGGTCAGATTACCTTAAGCTTGGTCAAAGAGGTATGTTTTAAGGAGTGCCTTAAAGGTGGAAAGTAAAGGAGTGAGGTGGAGAAGCGTATGGAGGGTATTTCAGAGCTAATGTCCTGGAACTGAAAACATAGCCACCATTGGTGGAGTGATTAAAATCAGGGGCACTCAAGAATTAAGGGAGCCAGAATTAGAGGACTGCAGATATCTCGGAGGGTCATGGGCCTGGAGGATATTACTGAGATAGTTAAATGGTGAGACCATGGGAGCCAACGTAGGTCAGCGAGCACAGGGGTGTTAGGGAAACAGGACTTGGTACAAGTTAAGACATGATCAGCAGAGTTTTGGATGGATCTCAAGTTTACAAAGGGTAGACCAGCCAGGAGTGTATTGATATAGTCAAATCTAAGGGTAGTGAAGGCATGAATGAAATTCATTATAATTTACAACTATTCCTGAACCATAAAAGCCTTTTGTCAAATCCTTCAATGTTTTTGCCAAACAATGAGCAATGATCCAGTTTACATATTCCATCAATTTTCTGTGATATAATGCAACACAGCTGCTCTATAGCTGTTCTTCTGTGGGTCTTCGACAATAACTAAGGCATTATCTCTTTTAGAAGGTACGCAAGTGGCGGAATTTAGCTTCATTTAATTACCCAAAAATACACTTAATTTAGTGTTTTAATATTTCATGATGGACACTTTTTCTGAGCATTTTTAATATGGCTCAGAGCCCACAAACACCAATTTACTGCTATTGCAATAAACAGGCATCTTTATACCACAATTACAGTACAATAAACTTAATCTGCTTTTTATGGTGACATTTTGGGGCAATTTAAACCTACTCTGCTTGTTGGGAAACTAATGAGATCAAGCGCAATACTGGTTTAACACTGTACTTAATTTTACTCTACATTGAAATCAATGGAGAGTAATATTGCACAGTGTGTAAAGCCAGACTTTCATCCAATTTTCCCGCTCATCACGTTAAGTTAAAATGATCCTATTGCATTTATTTATTGCACCTGAGGTACAGTTTTTAGGTTTCTTTGAATTTCTCATAATAAAGACTGAATCATTAAAATGACATCAAAAAATGCCACATCAGCTGCCTAAGAAGCAGCCCGTGCTGCTGCCTGCCCCCAAAAGAAGCAGCAGCAATGTAACATAAATAAACTTTTCCCCATTGGTTCAGATTTTGCAGGTTGATGGTGAACTCTCAGTGTTCACTGTCCTTACCACTCTGAAACAGACTGAAACTTCAGGATGTCATGTATGGAAAGATTAGCCACCAATGGTGGAGCGATTAAAATCGGGGACACTCGAGAGGCCAGAATTAAAGAAGCGCAGATTTCTCGGAGGGCTGTGCGTCTGGAGATTACAGAGATTGTGAGCGGTGAGACCATAGGAGAAGCTCTTGCAGGTCAGTGAGCAGAGGGGTGATATGGGAATAGGGCAGAAATCCTAAAGTTGCAGACTGTCACTCAGAGCTCCACCACAGGCTGCACGGTGGATTTCCGCAGTGCCGGCAATTGTTAAATCAGCAAAAACTTCAACTTATCCACTCCCAAGCACTGTTAGAAACCCTGTTAACAAGTTACACCTTCTTCAATCACACATAACTGGGTTTTTAACTATGACGTGATTAAGGCTTGGTGAACAACAGAATTGGCCCTGAAAAAATAATTTTATAACTGTAGAATGCTATTAAATGATTGATCAGTAGATTATAAGCTAACTTTTAATAATGTTTATAGAAGACTTTTCAGTATACTTAACCTTCCATCTTCAATCCTTGTGTATAGCAAAATCTTTAGCTTACACTTTGTAAATTTTTTTGGAAAGTGATTTTATTTTACCGCCATTAGTTTCTTTTTTGGTGGTCTGTGAAAATCCTTTCATGTGATTGGCTGAATGGACAGCTTGATGACATCACTCTAGCTCCATGCTGGGAATGCCCCAATAAAGAATACTGCAATCAGTTACAGTGCCACCTCACATCGAGAGGCATGAAATTCTCACTAGAGAGATCATTAGATCTCTCAGTGAGACCTACTTCATGGTTAGCATTCTCACTTCACCACGAACAGCAAATTCTTTTAAAAAATACTTTTGGATACAATGCCAGAGCCCCGAGGCAGGCCATCCACCCAGCCCACTTCTTCACCTGGCATCTTTTTCACTTCATCCAGGGTCACCTACCCTGAATTCTAATATGGTCCAACCCCCCTCCTCCCCCAGACCAAAAATCTGACATCCGGACAGCCATTTTTAAAAGTCAGGTTCACGGAGCCAGGAATTCTCCCAACTCTGCGCACCCGACTCACAGACGAAAATGCACGGCCTGTTTCCTTGAATTGGCTTTGGTTTTTTTCTGGTGCTCTGCCTCCAAAATTAGGCCACATGGCTGCTTGAGTGTTGGGCAGTGGGGATGATAACTGTCCAGGTCAGGTTAAATAGACCAGCTGTTCGTAAACAACTAACTAAATGGATACCTACTGGTCAATAGCTAATTATCCAATGAGATAATTGAATCTTGAATAAATCATATTAACCTACATTCCAAAGAAAATACAGGCAAACCGTTCAGTATCCTGGGGCAGGATTTTTAGGTTGGCGGGCGGGCACGATCAGCAGGCCCAGCAGCAGCCAGGGAACCACCAACAGCAATTGGCCCCCGACTGCAATTTCACACTTGCTGGCCAATTAACGTCCAGCCAGTGTAAAGCGCAGGCTGAAATACTCAGCGCTGCCAGGGCGGGGGGCTGGAGGGTAGTCGGGTGCTAACATAAGCGCAGGCACAGGCGAGCATGGAATGACAGCTCCCTGAAGACAGAGGGCTGCCTCAGGGAGCTGAAGACTTCAAAAGTATTAAATAAATATTTTAAAATCAGAACAAAAATGTCCAAGCATCACAAACAGTCACCTGAACATTATAAAAATTCTGTCCATAGATTTTAATTTTTTTTATTGAATAGTGGAAACCTCGTCCCGCCCTTGCATGAGGTTTGGTGAAAAATGCAAAGGCCACCTGGCCAATTCACCCATCTGCCATCAGTGAGGTTGGAGGAACCACAAAAAATCAGGGACAGTTACAACTTTAATGGGCTTAATTGCCCTCTTAATTGTTGGCGGGCGCGCTTCCAACTTTTGCAGCTGAACAAAATATCACGCGAGCACAGGATAATGTCTGGATGATATCATCACGCACTATTTTACGCTCAAGCGGGTCAGGTGTACTGTCATGAAGGTATTAATGTTTATAATGATATTGGAATTTTTTTTTTAGAGGTGGGTGTGTCTGTGTGTGTGTGTTAATTGGATTAAAGCCAGCTGAAGAAGGGTCATATGGATTCGAAATGTAAACTCTGTTTCTCTCTCCACAGATGCTGCTACACCTGCTGAGTTTTTCCAGGATTTTCTGTTTTTGTTTCAGATTTCCAGTATCCGCAGTATTTTGCTTTTATATTAAAGCCAGCTAGTCTCGGTGCTTTTATGTATAGTAGTTTTAAGATGTAAACAGAGAGGTAGAGGTACATTTGCATTTTGTTGAATAGAGCATTCAAGAAGGGGAGTGAAATCTTGCACCTAGATAGGAGACACCAAGCAATATGTTTATATTACTAATAAAATTGGTACTATGAAAGGAGTTCAAAGGCCGCCTGGTCATATAATGAGAATTCACATTCAAAGAAAATGCTGGGTATAACCTGAGGGGAGTTTGTGTGTGCAGGGCAGAGGCATGTAACATCAAAGCAGCTGTAAGCTAACAACTGTCTGCAAAGGAACCAAATTGAACCTCATTTTGAATTTGTAAGGTGAAAATGCTTTGCTTGGTGCCTGCTTGAAGCCTTTGGGGAGAATTTTCTCCCTGTCGGGCGGGCTGTGGGGGGGAGCGGGAACAAGTGGCAATCAGCTGCGCGCCGCCAATTTACGTGGATGGGTTAATTAAGGCCTGCCCAGCATGACATGCACCTGGGAGCACTCAGCACTACCTGTGCGGGCAGGGGGAGGAGGGAGAGTGCATGCGTGCGAAAGAGCGCAGAAATCTCCCTGAGGCATAGAGCTGCCTCAGGGAGATTAATTTAAGAATAAAGCATTGCGAAAAAGAAAAAAAATATTCAGGCATGCCCCCTCATGTGACAGTGTCACATGTGCTGGGACCTGTTTATGTATTTCCATAAAAATTTTTATTTAATTTATGAAGCCTTCATGAAACCTCATCCCGCCCCTGGATCAGGTTTCATGAGAAATGCGAAGGCCGCCTGGGCTCTTTGCCTGCCCCCAACCTTGAGGTTGGACGGGCAGCCCAGACAATCAGCTCAATTAGTTGATAAACGGCCTTAATAGGGCTTTGATAGTTCAGCAGGCGCACAGCCAACTCCAGTGCGCGCCCGCTGAACTGAAGATCGGAATGACGCGTGGGGATGTCGGAACACACGCCCGACATCACCACACGTCATTTTACACTTCGGCAAGCAGGGCCCGCACCTGCACGCCAACCAGACGATTCAGGCCCACGGGTTGTTGCTGCTTTACTGGAGATTAGTTTGGGAATTTGTTAAAAAGTTATGATAGTAATAATTTGTAGACATGTGTATGCATTTAATACTCTGTTGTAAATTAATAAATGCCTCAATTAGTTTGATATAAAAACCTCTTGAGAACTGGTGGTCTTATTCCTGAATTTAGAGCTGCATCTCAAACATACCACTTAAAAATATAGGTTATGACAGTTATTTAAAGTTTCCCTCTTGGATGTTAAATAACAGCCTTTACCAACTGCTGTGTCATAACACATGCACGCTGACCTAAAAATTCTGCCTCCGGTGTTCCAATGAAGAATGACATGGTTGAGGATTTTTTCTGAATAAATGAGCCTCAGGTAATGATACAGGACACTAAGATAAAAGAAAAATACTGCGGATGCTGGAAATCTGAAATAAAAACAGAAAATTCTGGAAAAACTCAGCAGGTCTGGCAGCATCTGTGGAGGGAGAAATAGTCTCGAGTCTGTGTGACTCTTCTCTTTTCCACCATTTTCTGTTTTTATTTATGTTAGAGGACACTCATTTGTTTAATTCCAAAGCTCATAATCTGCACACAATCCTAAAAATGTACATGGTTTACGCAAGGAACATTTATCCTGCTTGAAACAGAAGTGAACAAGTAGGCCAATTCTATAAATACCAGAAAATGACAATATTGAATAAGCTAAATATTATCGGATAAACCTTACAAGCTTGTGCTCTTCAGCAGGAGATTCATTCAACAAGACAATAGGAGTGGAGATTAGCAAATCTGATTTTTCATCCTCATGATCTTCTTGTCGTTTAATTGTGCCAAGAGCTCAAACTTGTAAAATATGGCCCTAAGTACGCAGTATAATCAATACTGTATATTGACTGTCACCCCAATAGGAGAACAGAACTGTCAAATTCATGAGAATCAAACATAAAGCTACCTTGGGCACCTACACAAAAAGTTTGTCGTATGATTACAGTAAGAAGCTTGCTAGAGAGAAGCTGGTTTATATGACTAATCTCTTAATAAGGGCAATAAACATATGGATTAGATTTCCCATTCGTTAACTATGAATGAGCCACTCATAATTAAAAGATGTTGCTGCGCAGATTAAAATATTAGGCATTGAAGCTTCTGACTGGCTGAGAAGTGTAATCTCTCCCAGTAAACCGATTGGATAATATTTTATTTCAATGGTTGGTTTTTACACCAACACCAACAGTTTCATGGCCATCGCTGCTGAAATGTAAATTTACATCACTTGTAGCCAAAATGGAAATCACACAGACTAGATATACTTTGTCGTACTTTTAGCAATATACAGCAGAGCTGAGAAGGAATGGCCACACTCCTTACTGTGGCTAAAAGTAAGTCAGTTACATGGGGAATAGTAAGTGTAGAATATTGAGATCACATAGGAAAGTGCTTACAGGTAAATATGAGCAGTAAAAAAAGACAAAACTACAGGAGAAATTATAAACCTAATCTTAAGGATATGAAAATACAAATTTGCAAAATTACAAGCCTTTGAATTGAGGGAAAATGAGATGTATTAGGAATAAACAGGACATTGATTGGTTAAGAGACATGACGTGGGTAGCAACATGGATAAGAAGACTTGAGATCAAGGTTAATAAAAAGAAGAAATTGGGCTGGGCTTTGCACTGAGTGACAAATTAATAGTGCCAGACTTGTACTTGCTACAGACTTTCTATAGGTTTTATTTATTCGTTCGGGGGGCGTGGGAGAGAGGCAGCAAATTTTCTTCCCTGCATCTATCTGGAAAAACCCCACACAAGAGACCAAAAGGGCGTGGCTGGAGGTGGCGGAGAAGGTCAGCAGTCGCAGCGTGACCAAGAGGATGTGAGTCCAGTACCGGAAGTGCTTCAGTGACCTCCTAAATTCTGGGAAGGTGAGTGGCAAGCAGCACCCTGGTGACAGGCCTCTAACTTTGTACACAGCAGCATTCACACAAGCCCAGGAGACTGAGTGCCCATAGGACCCCCTAACATAATCAGAGTGAGTGCCTAGTCACATCACTGAGATGTCAGCCACCCTCACATATGGGCGAAAATGAGAAGGGGGCACCACTGATGGGTGCAACAGCTCAGGTCAATGTCATGCTGTAAAAGTTGAGGGAGAACCAGCCCATTCATGCATCATTCTCCCCTCATCCTGCAAGAGAATCACACGTAGAACACTTGCAGATGGCGCAGACAGCAGGCAGGATGCCAGACCTGCACCAACTCATGGCCATGGAAGACATTGCAGCAGAACATCCATGATGGTGAGATTGGAAGCTAGGGAAAGCAGGGTCATTTCATAGCTCTATCCTCGATGAAGGGTATGGAGGAGATGCCTGTCCAATGTGCACTGTGGCTTGAATACCTCGGTCTCTATGGGGTTGGCTGTGCTGTTGGACCTGTTGAGTTGTCCGAGTTCTCATCAACACCTTCTCCTTGTCTTTCATACAGGGCCTGCTGCCTAGGTCATGAAGAGAGAGCCAACACAAATGCTTCTAGCCTCTTCAGCGGAGTGACATTCACAGAGCCAGCACAGTCATAACCTACCAGTCCACACCAACCACTAGCGCAGACATGTTCATCTCGGTGGAGTCACAATCTGGATTAGAACGGGAGCACTGGGCGAGCACACCATTGAGCAGGAGATGGAATGGAAGACAGAGTCAGCTGTGGGCAGCCTACCTCAGAGAATGGAGGACAGACACAGCCATGCTTCACAGGGTGAAGGTGCTGGGCCTCAGCTATCATATACAAGGACAGTCATTCTAGAGCATTAGAAACAGATGAGTTCTCACTTGTCAGAGATCCTTGGGGCAATACAGAGCTAAGGACAGTAATTGGAGGAGTCCATGCAGCACTTGTGCTCTGTCATGGCTCAGGCGTTTGTGCACATGAGCTTCCCCCTTAGACAGAGTGTCTAACCTCATGGAGAGCCATATGCAGCACCAATGTGAGTGGATGCAGGAGCAGCGCACTGACATCCACAGAGTGAGACTCTCTGTAGTATGGAACACTAAATGTTGTTAATGGTGCAGAGGTGCAAGGAGCGGATGCCACCTGTGCCCCAGTCAATGGATTTGTCCAGTAATCAACATCACCATGAAAGGACCAAGGCAGTTGAAGAGGTTGATGAGGGGGCCAATCCTCAGGGGGCACCAGTGTCATTCCTCACCTCCTTGGCCCCTCCAACTCAGGAGCCACCCTTGTTACAAGGTCCTGTGACAGATAGTGTCTTTGCAATGAGGCAGATGCACGGATGAGCCGCCACAGATACACCCAAGATGAGGACGGAAGCCATAGGCATCTCAGCCAGATCTGGGTACAATGGACCAGGTTGCCTCCACCTCAACCTTAGCCACAGGGGGAGTAACTCGTAGGAGTGGCCATGAGTGCAAGGCACCACACTTATTGTTTCACTTCATGGATCGCCTAGGTGAGGTTTGCTTTGTTTGTGTTTTCAAAAAACTATTGTTTGATGGTATCGCTTAGACTTCTGTGTGTTCATGGATTGTGATAGGGACTGACAAGAAGACTGAGGAAGAAGTGGGGGTGAAGGATTCCCTGGGTTTGTTGCAGGTAGTGGGTCTGTGAGATGGGGTAATGGTGGTCGTGGAGACCCCATACTCCTTGTCTTTGGGTGGCAATGGGATTATCCAGATGTATGTGCTGGTTGAAAAACCTGTCTTGGCGGGTCAAGTTCAAATTTGGAATTATATGACAAAGGCTTGGGAGTCACTCAGGTGAAGCGTTGAAGAATCACTTTTCAGTCACGTCAGCCTACAGATCGTAATGAGGCCACGGAAGATGACAGCAGTATCCCTCCAATGTGTGGGAGCTGGGCTCCTCTGCAGCACCCCTTCATCGTCCTTTTCCCTCTCCTCCCTAACATCCTCCATGGAAGAGTGGTATATCATCCCCCTCTCCTCATCCAGCTCCAGGCTTCTTTGAACAGAATGCACAGCATATGACCACAATGTAGAAAACTCTGACTGGCTCGTACTGGACGAAACCACCCAGCCCATCAAGATGATAGATCACATCTTCAACATGCTGATAGTCTGCTCAATGCAGGCTCATGTAAATAGATGGTTCTGGTTGTAGTTCCTCGCCTTAGCCATGCCTAGGCACTGGACAGGCATCAGGAGCCACCTTTTCAGAGGATAACTTTTATCCCCCAGCAGCCTCCCACAGAGTCTGGATGTTGGCCTGAAGAGGTCTCACCTGGGATTGAGGCTCCTCCTCACTGCTCTGCACTTGCAGCTGATGGCTTTGTGGGTACAAATGATGACCCCTTGGACCTGGGGTAATTCATCAATGGCAACAAAGGCCAACAGCCTCTGTGCCTGCGCTGACCTCTATGTATTGAAATGGATATATTCCCCCGCCATCCGGAATAGGGCATCTGTGATCTGCCTGATGGCGTACTAACTGCCCTCACTGCCCAGCCCAATGTAGCCTGTTCCTATCTGTGAAATGCCACCCAGGTTTGCAGCTGACTCTTGGAATGACTAAGATGCATAAAAATTCAGTGCCATGGTGGCCTTGATGGTTTCAGGTAGGGACCTGCCATGGGAGCCACAAGGCATCGTGTCATTGTGGCCCAGGGTGCAAATGTCTGACACTAGCTGCCTGGATAGGCACAGTCTCCTCTGGCACTGGCACTCTGTCATTTACAGGTAGTTTAATCTTAGGCAGTACATTCAATGTCGTGGGTTGCGCCTTCTTCTCCTTGCAACCCCTCTCTATGCTCCTCTAGCCTCCTCCTGACCAGAAGGATGCTTCTGCTGAAGCGCCTCCTCATTACCCAGCCCAATGTAGCCTGTTCCCATCTCAAGTCACTGAGGGGCATCAAGCTATTGGTTTCCTCTGCCAAGCTCTGCTGCATAGGTGAATCCAATAGCTTGATACCCCTCTCAAGACCCGAACCTCTCACTAGTGAGAAATACAAGCCTCTCAGCAGCAGCAACGGCTACTCTGAGCCACTGGTTGAGCAGCTGAGTGTGACTGTCCATCTTTTATACAAGTTGATCAGTGCCTCCATTCACCCTGATGACACCCTGCTGAGAGCACGCTTGGTTCACCTTGACGTATTCCAGACTGCGTATTCCCCATGCCTGCTGACTGAAAATCCCAAACTGACCCACTGCCTTTTAACTGGCTCCATAAGTACCTTAACAGCCACTTAACTAGTGGCATGCCAAGTTTCAGGCACCCCTCCTCCGCTCTCCCATTGAAAACTGCATTGCATTCCAGAGCAGGATCCAAGGCCACCTTCCAATAACACGATTTTCACCCACACTCGTTCCCAACCCCACTGGCTATGAAGATAATAAAGGACAAATTTAAGAGGAGGCTTGTTTCCAGATATTCTGCAGTATTAATTCATTACTTACTTGTCAAAGCAGTCAACGTACTCAGCAGTTATTCTGTAACTAATGTTCAGTCATGATCAAAGTATCAATATTGGAATTGTAACGATGATGAAGGTATGGGTAAAAAACAAAAGCACTGTAATATTTGACTTTTGAAGGACAGTCTTTGAATGAGTCCAAAATGATTTGGAAGACAATTATTGCTTGAAGATCTACAACAGTAAACAAAGACATATCAAAAGAAATGTTGTTAAGGGCACTATTTAAATTCATTCTAGACAATTCAAAACCACATGAAAGGCTTAAAAAGATGTGAGCTGTTTAAACAGGTTTGCTAGGAATGGAAAAATTAGTATTACAGCTAAGCAGAAGGCCTTCAAATTATACAAGGATTCTTCTAATAGACAAGAGGATTGAGTAAATCATAAAGACCATTATAATCAGGGGGAAAGTCAGAAAAAGCCAAGAGAATTTCTGAGTATTCCAGGAAAAGTAACAATAAAAGGTTTTTCAAGGCATACATGCAGGGTGAAAGATACCATCAGGCTGATTTTCCAAATGTGCTGTCTCTTGTGCACAACCCCACTTCCCAGAATCTTATATTGGGGAATTATGGGTGCACACTCCACTATTTTCAATCTAGATAATTAAGCAGAAAACTAAGTGGAGTATAAATGCAACTTTTCAACATGCACGTTTAGAAAATCATCCTTTATTTGAGAAGGAAAAAACAACGGGAAATTAATATTTGGGAGCATAGAAATCGCAGTTCTTATGACATGTATCTTTCACCAGGAACAGAAGAGAAAGTTGAATAAATCAGATACAAGTAGTGGCAGGGTGGGGCGGGGAACATCTCTGCCCAATCACGAACCTGGCAGAGAGGAATGCCCATTCATTGTAGAACCTGCCCAATTTTTGTTCCATTGAATTCAATATTGAACACAATATATTTGAGAAGAAGTATAGTAGACTGGATAAATCAGGAAATAATGATGAAACAATGCTGATGCAGATGAAACCCATCTCAGGAATTTAGACCATGCATTCCTGTAAGCATTAGCAGTCTTAGTTGATTTAGCAAAACTTAACTGATTTGGCATTCTATCTCACTGGCTGTAAAGTTAAAAATGACCCCACAGATTTCCATAAACAGTAGAGGAGCCAGACAGCTTGCAAGTGTAAAAAGGATATGGTTACTGAAAGTTTAGAAGCTCTTAAAATATGCAAGTGTCTGTCTCAAAGTTTTGTAGCCACAAATATTAACTGTGATTCAGACTGATGCAATGACATTTTAAACTGATGATATAACATAATGTGAAGTCAAGCTCCCAGATAAAGTTGCAAGCACGACTAGACCCAGGCATGTGCAGCAGCAGTAAGGAATTCATATACTGCTGGCAGAGTAAAGGAAAGCATATTTGTGTTAGCAAGCCTCCCATGAGTTTTTCCAGTCTCAGCCATGTCATTGTGGCCAGGCACCTTGCAGAATTCAAAACATCTCTCTGCAACCACAGTGGGAGTAAGAGAAAATTTGCCACTAAATTATCCTGTGCTACTGTTGCACCAGCCCATGCTGCCGATTACAGGCCGGGGTGGATGTATATAAGTCTCCAACTGGCTTCTGAGCTAAGGAAGGCATATAGCGCAGAAAGACTTCAGAGGAGTTTAGGGAGAATGTTGTTACAAGTCACATTTCCCTCAGTTCTCCATGCTTGCTACTGAAATTTTACAACCCGGCTAATAAGGGAATTAAACTACTATTTTTCCCAAATAGAGTTAGTGGATTTCCACCAAGTTGGAATGACTCAGGAACCCTTTAAAAATGATAGGTGAGCCCCGATTCCAGGATTCCCAACCCCATTCCCTGGCTATGTGATTTTCGGGAGTGCTTTTAAAAGGTCCGGGCTGGTTCCTGGCAAAAGCCTGCAGCCCGACCTGGCCAGTTCCATTGCGGGGATAGGCATGTCCTACTCCTCTGCAATTTCCATGGAGCTAGGCCAGCTTTTTAAAGAGTCATAGTTCACAACCCTTTAGAGGAGTCATGAACCCTAGTGTTCATGAGGGGACCATTTAAAAGGTAATTTCAAAAAGTCCTCCTCATGCCCCCTATGCCAAGTTATAATCTCCCACCGACCCCCTATGACCCCTCATGTCTCCTATGTCAAACTCTGCCTTTCCACCATCACAAACCCTTGAAACCACTTGACTTGTCTAAACAAACATTGAGAAATTGACCTCAGAGAACTAGAGTTGTCAATCAAACAATGTTTCCTCTGGGGCACAGGTGTTCTGTTATTCTAATAAACCTCTGGGCTCTCAGCCAAGCATACATAATGAGGCTTGGCTGAGAGCCCAGACATCTTTAGAATAATAGAACACCTGCTCCCCAGCGTAAACATTGTTTGATTGACAGCTCAGGCTTTCTGGTCTCTGCAGTCAATTTCATAATGTTTGTTGACATAAGTCCAGTAGTTTCAAGTGTTTGTAGTTTGTGGTTTTTGAAACTACAAAGGGCCTCAATGACTGACAATTTTATTAGCTTGCAGTCCAGGCTTTTTATTTTCAAGCATAGGAGAAAGTTTTCAATGGACTACTCTTTTTCAGAGCTTCTTTTTGTATATATTACTATACACTATGGGGTTAATTGGTTCTAGAAAGTGTACAGTGGGTCAATGGGCATAGAAGTGTCATGGCTTGGCATAGGAGCACAAGGGGCCTGAGCGTGTGGCAGAAGGGCAGAGCTTGGCATAGAGGGCATGAGAGGCCTGAAGGGGTAGGTGGAAGGACAGAGCTTGGTACAGGGGACATGAGAAGCTATAGGGGTGGGTGGAAGGGCAGAGCTTGGCATAAGAGGCATGAGCTGGCATGGATAGGGCATGGGGAGTGTTTCGAGCGTGAAGAGGGTTTGAGGAGCGAGGGCTAAAGGGCCTTTGTTTTTTTTTTCACTGGGACAAAGTCCCACAGCACTGAAGTGGGCCTTTTAAACAGCCCACCTCTGCACCAGGCAGCTCCTATAGCTGCCTCCATATTTCTTCCCAGGTTGGCTAGCCTGACTACAATTTCTCCCAGCAATGAAGACCCCACCTTTGCGGGCACTTTCTCCCAAGGTGGGCAGGCCGAGCCGGGAATTTTCCCAACTCCCCCTACTCGCCTTGAGGATGAAAATCTAGGCCAGTGTCTCTTATTGTCTCGCCGAAACCTTTTAGTGGGAATGGAAGTGACACAAAGTGTTTTTCTTTTTTTTCCGGTCTAGGAACCTTTTATTACTATCTATTGGGCCTACTGTGGTGAAGACTGTATCAATAGCAGGTTATTGCACAACTGTGATCAGTTAACACATGTAAAACTTCTGTTACATTTGCCTCAGAGCACTGAGCTGGAATCATTTGTTGTCTTCACCCTTTTTTCTAAAGCCGAAGTGTCTAATGATCACCACAGTTTATTCTGTATCCATAATTTAGTAACACCTCATTAATATTCATGAACTACCATTGTGATCAGGAGAAATAAAGTGACTTCAATATTAGTAAACTAATGTATGAGTTAGTTTCTTTTTAACTGAAGTCTTTTGCTTACATTAATAAACATGTGCCGGGTACTCTTGTTAACTTACTAGATGAAGGCCCAAGGCCCCAAGAGCAGGACACAATCCATTTTAAAAGAAGTAGGATAGTAAACTGGATAAATCAGAACTAGTGTTTAAACAATGCCAATACATAAAGAGATACAGGGAAAGGAAGAGAATAAATAATTGCCTGGAACTCATCTCAGGCCATGGGACGGTTCTTGTATGTTGTAGTAGTCTTACTGCCAGTCATTGTTTAGTATTCTGCCTTATTTACAACCCAAATTAATAGTGTTGTTGAAAAATATATATGTAAGCTCTTGTTTATTAATGTTCATCATTTTGCATCATTACCGTTACTGCAAAGTTAAGGGGATTTGAGACAGCAACAGAAAAATAAACAGCACAATTGTATTAAAATATATTTCAATGCATATTAAAATATTTCAAGTACCTGCGAGTGGTTTCTGAACTGAAATAATTTTTTGAGTACTCGCCCGATCATTCAACCAGGTGAATCACTGTGTAGGCCTGACTGACGAGGGAGGTACCACATTTGATTACAGCTCTGTAATCCTTTAGCTGATTTCAGATAGATTGGGGATAGGAGCCCTTTAATTGCCCTCAATATTTTTCAATGAATTATCCAGCTACCCTTACTGGAAGCACATGTGTGTGAATGTAATGTGAGGACAGAATCAGGCTCAGCCGTGGTGCCCCCAGCTAATAAACGGTCAGCACTCACCGTCAGGTGCCCGAGTAATGCTCACTTTGGCAAAATCCCCATGAAGCCTGTACACAAGCAATTAATTAACTAGCAGAGGAAAGGGTGGTAACTGGCCATGGAAGTAAAAAAGAAAGTCTTTTATGGTATCAAATATGGCATCAAATTCAGAACCGAGGGTCTACATGGCCACTAGATGGAGTCAGTGTACCAATTTTTAAAAGTTTTAAAGATTTTCTCCGTGAAAGATAATAACAGGAGTTAATCATCATGGTAACAATAATGCCGATGCAATTAAGGATAATTCACATCAATGTGAAATATAAATCAAAACTGTATTCGCTGGATGAATAAAGTCCTTGGCCTTGGAATGATCAATCTAAAAAAGAACTTGCATTTATATGGTACCTATTTTGACCTCAGGACATCCCAAAGCAATTTAGAGTCGATGAGATAGTTTTGAAGTATAATCACTGTTGTAATATAGCAGCAGGCAATTTGTGCACAGCAATGAGATAATGACCAGATAATTAGTTTATTTTTAGTGATGCTGGTTGAGGGATGAATATTGGCAGGACTCTGGGAGAAGTCGGTGCAGACTCAATGGGACAAAGGACCTCTTCTGTGCTGTGTGATTCTGTGATTCTCTGAAGTCCCCTGTGCCCCTTCAAAATAACACCTTTATGTCTGAATTATACTCTCAAGATCATATGTATGGATGGAGCCGAAGAGACAAACATGATTCTAATTAAACGCATTGGGATGATTTCCTACATTAAAGGCACATTATAAATGTAAGTTTTGCTGTCAGTTACTCTTAGCCAAGGTCAAAGTTCAAATGTACTCATCAGGAGAGATGCAAATTCATTAAGCCAGGAGTGTAATGGAATACTCTTCACTTGCCTGGATGAGTGCAGCTCCAACAACACTCAGGAAGCTTGACACCATCAGGACAAAGCAGACTGCTTGATTGGCACCCCATCCACAAACATTTACTCCCTTCACAAGCGATACATAGTAGCAGCAGTGTGTACCATCTACAGGATGCACTGCAGAAACTCACCAAGGCTCCTTAGACAGCACCCTCCAAACCCACGACCACCACCATCTGAAAGGACAAGGGCAGCAGACACATGGGAACACCCCCACTAGGAAGTTCCCCTCCAAGTCACTCACCATCCTGACTTGGAAATATATTGCCGTCTATCACTGTGACTGGGTCAAAATCTTGGAACTCCCTCCCTATCAGCACTGTGGGTGTACCTACACCACATGGACTGCAGCGGTTCAAGAAGAAAGCTCACCACCAGCTTCTCAAGGGCAATAAATGCTGGCCCAGCCAGCGACGCCCACACCCCGTGAATGAAGAATTTTTAAAAATGGGCCTGTAAATTCCTTGTGATGCCATGTGACACTGGAGAATGAGTCAATGACAAAAACTTATATATGTACAGCTCATTTTTCGTAGTAAAATGTCACAAGACGCTTCATGGGAGCATTAGCAAAGAGAAGACCAAATGCTGGTCAAAGAGATAGGTTTTAAGGAGCATCTTAAAGGAGGAAAGAGAGGTAGAGAAGCTGAAGTTTAGAGAGGGAATTCTAGAGCTTAGAGACTTGGGAGCTGAAGGTAATAAGTGGAACAATTAAAATTGGAGATGTTCAAGATGCCAGAATTAGACGAGGACAGATAGCTCGGAGGGTTGTGGAGCTGGGGGTTACAAAGATAGCGAGGAGCAAAGCCATGAAGGGCCTTTGAAAACAAGAATAATTTTAAAATCAAGGTGTTGTTTAAGGTATGGAGGGAAGAACATGGGAGGCTGGCCAGGACTGCATTGGAATAGTCAAGTCTGGAGGTGACAAAAGCATGAGGAGGATTTTGGCAGCTAAGGCAGTTAGCAGAGTCGGGATGACCTTGTTAAGATGATGGTGGTGGGGCTATCCCAGTATTGACTGCACTACTGACAGCCATCTACTAAAACTACAGCATTCACTTTCCAGTACAAGAAAGTAACGTGAAATATTAAGAAATCAAATAGCCAGGCAGGCTATAAAAGAAGAGGAACTTAGAAAAAGGGAGGTAAATAAAGATAGAAGAAAAGAAAGAGGATAAGAAAGAAAAAGAGGAATGCATTAATCCAATTGGCTGTCCCCTGTGGCTCAAGTGACAGATGCAGCTTGCCACTTTTAGACACATTTACGTTTTGTCACAATGTATGCCTCAGGTGTACAGCTCAAAACTGAAAGTCACACACTTAGAATGTATCTAATGTTGGCAGCTCTGCAGTGCATGTACTGTGGCAGTGAAATAAACATTAACGTAACCATAATAAATATTCCAGGGATGACTTTATGAATGCAATATTACTATTTAAAATCACTTTAAGAACATAAAACACAAACTGACATCAAACAAAATGTACATGTTTTAGCAATGCCTGCAGAAACTAGGAAGTCCTGCTGCCAATGATTAAGTTCCTCGGTGGTTTCTGCTGTTGGGCAAGTATAATCAATGGTGATCTGTCTCACTGCATGTGTCTATAAATGTCACGCCTTGACAATTCCTCGACAGCCCAGCGGATCCTAAATATACCCTAGATCAAAATCTAAAACCAATAATAACTTCTCAGAGGTGTACATCTACCCAGAATTTAATGCTTCAGGAAGCTTTCCACCCCCAAAAACAGTACTTACTGAGTTAAAACCTATGATGAATACATACCTTGTCATTCTGTCATAACTCATTGACTATGGAGTGCTTTTAAATATCCTGCAAAGATGATTAGATACTGCATAAATATAGGTTTTTTTTGTCTAGGCATTATCGCTAGATAATATAGTTATTATATTATATTTATTACATTATGGTCAGGTAATTAATATCCTGCACATCTATATCTATTTACACATTTTTCTATAAGAAAACTCTTGTCTTTATCACACTGCTCTGTGGAAGCCTCTGTAACTAGGGAAAGCCCTTTCTAAAATTAACTTGGCTTGGGAAGAGGGATCTGATAAATGCTTCAGGCCTTTACTCTGCTTCACCTAAGTCCCACTCCACTTCCCCAGTGTCTTTCCGTCACTTGCCATTCTTGCTTTCTGTTACAGCATCTCACCGCTCCTTCATCAAAAATATTTATGCCTTTTTTCCCAGCGCCAATCTACCTCTGTAACCACTGTATATCCATTACTAGTTTCCATTCTTTGAAGTCTTTACTTGGCATTTACTGCACAAACTAGCTACCTTCATCCCAGTGCACCCACACCCCATGACCACCCTCTCTCCACTGATATGGCCCAGCACTCCTTCCTCCACTTCCACCAAATACCATTCCAAGTAATCTCAGACGCCCACCACCAATTCAATGCATAAGGGTTCCCTTGCCACTACTGTTACACCCCAATATTATCAAACTACCACTATAATAACTCTATACGGTTTCTGCATACCTGCAATGTCTTCGTTATTTGTTCAACTCCCATTTCTCAGCCAGAAGGCTGAGGGTTCAAGCCACACTGTTGGACGTGAGCATATAATCTAGGATGACACTTCAGTGTAGTACTAAGAGAGTGCACATGTTAGAGGTGTCATTTTATTCGGATTAAACATTAAGCTGCAAACATGGGCAGAATCCTGTGCCCTCCCCTGTGGCCAGGTTGGTGGCAGGGGGGGCATTTAATCAGGGTAGGCAGGTGGGAACCCCACCACCATCCCACCTCCACCCCGATTAAATCTGTGGCGGGCAGGTCCGTGGGTGGCTTTCCCACCCCACTGTCAATTAAGGCCCTTAAGTGAGCAATTATTCCCACCGCTGCTCATCTTAACCCAGCAGCAGGAGGAGGCTCACCATGCAGGGAGCATGACAAGCAAACCAGCGCAGGGCCGCTTGCGGACTCCCAGGTGGGGCCCTTCGTTCAAAGGCATTCAGCGCCTGATCAAGGAACTCGGCACCAGGAAGGAGGGGCTGCTGAGAGTCACCTCCCTGCTCTTTCTGCCAACCCCCCTCCACCATGACCGCTCTCCCACCATCATTCGCCTCTGGCCTGGGATTTAGCAATGATCCTTGGCCCCTGGTGGGTGGGTTATACCAGCAGCAACCACCAACTCCCTGGTGGCACTGCCATTCAATACAGCTGCCAGCTTCTGATTGATCGGCAGCTCTTGGCAGGTGGGACTTCGAACCTGGAGTCCTCAATCCCAGGAAAAGGCCCGCTGTTGACCTGTCAAGTAAGCGGAACAAGGTGTGATGAAAGTTCCAAAAAAAACACGACACGGGGCTTTCACCAACTGTGCAGCTGGCAGCCATCAACTCTACTAGAAGCTACCCAATGTGCCTGTTCAGGTAGACTTAAAGTGTCCAATGATACTTTTTCCCATCAACTAAAACTATCAAAGCAGGCTAAATGGTCATTCGTCTTATTTGCTATTTGTGGGATCTTGCTGTATAGGCAACATATAAAAGTAATTTATTTCCCTCTTTATTTCTTTCCTCACCATTTTTCTCTGAATCAGAAATTTTAAAAAGACAAAATTCAGAAAATAAGACCAGTGAGCAAAAGTTAACAGAGTCCCATAATTTATCCCAAAAGCTCAGGTAAAATTGCATTATCACTGACAACTCAATATCAATAAATCCAGTACCTATTATTCCTGGAGAATAACATGATTCATTTATCCACAAAATTGTTGTGTCCTTCATCAAAACTTACACACGAATGTCTCAACTTCTTTCAAAATTCAGGCTTAGACTCAGTGCGGATAAAACTAGACTTCGTTGCACCTGTTTCGTGTGCAGAAAATGAATACAAAGAGGTCCAACTTTGGGGGCAACCTCCCATGCCCAAACAACATTAGAAACATATCTGAGACTATGCTCAGTCCCTGGAGACCACCAAAAACAGGTGTTAGACCCCAAGAATGTGTAATATGCTATATGCTTCCTCGGGTCAATTGGTTTGCCCTGAATGCAGCAGGTGGCTGAGCTTAATGTAGTCAGAGTCACCAGGTCTGCAAGAGGCCTAACCAGGGGTCCTTAAAGAGACTAATAGGAACTGTTACCAAAAAGGCACTTTTCTTAAAACACTGGAGATGGGGCATAGTCCTATGGTGTGTGCCTGCCTGATGCAAATTAATGCTCAGCAGCCCTGCCGAGTCTGGTAGGATCAGTGGGGACAAGCCTGATCCAATGGATCACAGATTTCAAGAACAATTTCTCTTAGAATTAGCTGTTTTGTTGTTGAAGAGTAGCTGCACCAGTGGAGACCTGCTGTCGGAAATTGCAACTTAATACAATGTTCAAAAGAGTTAAATGCTAGGCCATTCGAACTGAAAATGGTGGTCACAATGCATCTATTTTTTAACATCAGCAGCAACACTATGTTACATAAAGATGTCACTGATGTTTCTACCTACACATTCAGTGCTAATTGCAGAGTATTAAAAACTCACTGTTATCTCAATCCGTCAAAACCTATTTTGGGAAGCATTTACACATCCCTTAACAACTGATTTACAGAATCCCTCAGGCCCCTATTACAGACATTGTGAAATTAAATGACGTCCATATTGATTCACACAGCACTGGATATCAGCACTTTAACTAGAATTTTAATCCAGGCACTTTAAACATGGCTTCCCACTCCACACACGTTGGTGCTCTCGTAGCTATTTATTATTGATACATTTATGTTTCCTAACACTGCTGAAACCTTTTTCAATGATCAAGTTGGACATGAAAAAAATCCCAGCACACCTGCTTATTTGTATGAGGCAGTTTCATATTTGGCATTCACACTTCAGTAGTTCAGATCCTGAGATGGAGACATCAGTCCACCAGACCCTTTGCCACTGCGTTAGTAAAAATAGTTTCATTTATCCTTAAACTTGATCAGAAATTCACAAAAATATCGGAGGACACTGCAGTCCTGTCATCTGAGCCATTGGAGTTCCTCCTGTCACATTAGGATTCACTACATGAAATCTATGAACTGAAACTGGATCGTATTAGTGCAAGTTACCTGTTATTGGGCTATTTGCCTCACCCATGTTAACAAGTCCATTCTGCATCATTTTGTGCATATTCAGTACATGTTTCAAATTGTTACAGAATCATACAATGACGACAGCACAGAAGGAGGCCATTCGGCATGTTGTGTCCATGAGCAATTCACCTAGTGCCTCTCCCCTGTCTTTTCCCCAAAGCCCTGCAATTCTTCCTTTTCAGGTAATGATCCAATTCCCTTTTGAATGCCTCAATTAAACCCACCTCCACCACACTCTCAGACGGTGCATTCCAGATCCTAACCACTCACTGCGTTTAAAAAAAAAGCTTTTCCTTTTCCATATCGCATTGCTTCTCTTGCCAATTACCTTAAATGGATTACAGTTACGGGTAGCTTATGTCCATGCACAAATTATTTGCACAAAGCCTGAATGTGCGTACTGTATAGGAAATGTTCGATAAAAGAAGACCAAGGTCCATCTAGTTCGCCATCTACCATGCCAGTAATCACATGATACTGTGATAATAAAGTTGCTGACCAATCATAGCAATCAACCTCTACAGTCTACCACGAACCCAGGCATGAAACAAGGAAAGCCCAATCATGGAAAACTTTGGGAACCAGAGGTCCAAATTCACCTGTCCCTCCCAAACTTCTCAATGTAAATATTAAGATTAAAGTTAAGTATATAAATGTTTTAATTCTCTGGTTTAGGATGTAACTGCTGGCAAGCAGCAGGGATTCAGGTGTCCCTCTCACATAATGGCTTATTTCTGTTAGGCCGATGGCACACTACAATTCAGCATAGCTCGGTATTTAATTTACATTATTAAAATGCAATCCTTTTTTGTCATCTCTTCACCTAATTTGTAAGTTTGTAATAATAATGAATGAATTTGAAGGGATTCTATGACAACTTCTAAAAACATGTGTAAACCAAATTTGAAAGAGATGGATGCAGTAATTATATCAATTATGTGATTACAACCAAGGTTAACTGAGATTAAAATTTTTGATCATGAGATCAAACACAATTTTATTCAAGTCTCTAGGTAACACAAGTCATAGCAATAAACAAATGAGGGAACCTGTGTGGAAAGGGGTGTCCATGACCAGAGAAGTCAGAATCCTGAAGAAACACCATTCCTCTTCACAGGAGGATTCACAGGCCGCTCTGAGCATGAACATCATTGAAACGAGTTGTTTTTGCTCCCATGTTGGCAAGCATAGATTCAAATAGCAATCGATCTCCCTAATATTGATTGCTGTTTGATTTCTTGCCGGGGAGGTCCATTTGTTTCTCAGAATGACATTGGTACCTGCTTTCTGCAGACATGGACGCTGGTCAGCAAACCATTCTGACAAAATTCTTAGGAACCTTCCCATTCTGGGCATAGAAGCCGCTGCTCCTCTCGATTGGAATTTGCAGTGCTCTGATCATTGGAGTTGTTCATCCCCAAATTTCTGTCTTTTCAGTCTCATTCTAACCCAAAGGGGAAGCAGGATGGCTGGGCTTCCATGAACTTCATGATGGTTCTTTTTAAATGTACAATGTAACAGAATTCTTAACCATAACTGAACAGGAAGGTCTTGGGGCCCAATCCCTGGTCTCTGCTATGAGTCAGTCTCATTGAGGCAACAGTTGCAATGAACTAGGAAGTGGAAGTAAAGAAGAAAGAACCAGGGTTCATGTCCCTAATCAATGCTCAATGATCCCTTCTGGAAAATATGCGTGGGCAGGTATCATCCGAAGACAGGATCAGGTTGAGTTGCCAAACCGTCTGCAACCAAATAGCAAGTTGTCATTCATGTTCTAGGCTACTGCATGAAATATAGACATTTGAGTGAAATGTAGAGGGTATTAGTGCCTGTGATAACTTACCTCCAACATAGCACATTCTCTAAACGCTGAACAAGAAGGTCGTTGATGCAGTCCCTTCTTTCTTGCATGGGAAGGTTGCACACAACACGTGCCAGAGGCTGCCACCAGAGGAGGTTGAATTCACCTGCACACCTACCCTTTGCAGAAGAAAACATTCTGGTTGTCACAGTCTAGGGGTGAGTCATGGCCATGGGCAAGTGGCAGTGCTGGAAGATTTCTTCACATTTTTTTCCTTTTTATTGTATCTTATCCTACACACTCTGTATGACAAACCACAGCTAACCTTTGTCCTTATTGTTCAGTTCATGAACTGAAAATGTTGAGATACCTCTGCCACTTAAGGAAGAGCAGCCCAGCTTTCCTGAAGACGCAGCATCACTCAATCTGACCCTAGTAAGCACCAGTTCACTTTATTAAATTCTATACACAAGTGTTCAGGAGCTGGAGTAAGCTGATAGGCATGTTCTGCTGCAGTGGACCGATTCTGATTTCAAGTGTCAGGCTACCAAAGAAGGCCAATGACCATCCATCAGGAAATGCTAGTTGTAGTGGGAAGCCTGCCAGTGAGCTTATGCACAGTATCAGGTGCACCGAGGAATCCAGCTCTAATTTGTGTCAAGGATTTACGCAGCTGTTCAAGATGGACCCAGAGGTCAGGTTTATGAGCACACCAGTAACAACTACCATGACTGAACCCCTATTAGCAGCTCTAAAAGCTGCCATGCTAGCTAACATGGTTACCATCGAAGTTCACTTTGGCTTGCAGGCCAATGTTGATGGGGGTTTCCAGAATGTCACACCGCTCCTGCACTCTGTTTCCATGCAGAGCAGTAGGAGTGCTGGGTGCAGTCCCAGGAGTGTAGCTTTGGCCTCATAGGCTATCAAGATGACAGAATGCCTGTTCCTCCGTCATTGGGCTACACTGCCCCAGCCAACACCAGACCCTCATGGCACAAACCTCCTTGAGATTACCCACCATGGGCATCTGATGTGTCCTCACTGGCTTTAGTGGACAACCTTGAGCATCTCTCAGCCTTAAGCGATTGGTGCAGATTGCAGCATCACGGCGTGAGCCAGGAGTTTGATCATTTCACTTCCCAAACTGCAGCCACTGGGGAAACACTGTGCCAAAGGCAATAGGATAAATAAATGAGCACAGAAGACAAGCAACTATGGATTTTCACAAGGACGATTGATTATTATTTCTGTTAACTATTAGATATAGATGAAATTGAGGATCATTTCTACTGGAATCTTAATTTCTCCACATCACACACAGTAAATAATCTAATCGACCAAGTTGGGCACATTCCCTAAACACCTAACATACGAATTATGAGCAGGAGTAGGCCATCAGACCTGGGCTGATTAGTGGCAAGTAACATTCGGCCCACACAAGAACCAGGCAATAACCATCTCCAAAAAGAGAGAATCCAACCATTTCCCCTTGACATTCAATGGCATTAGCATCACTGAAACCCCACTATCAACATCCTGGAGGTTAGCATTGACCAAAAACTGAACTGGAACAACTGTATAAATACTGTGGCTATAAGAGCAGGTCAGAGGCTGGGAATTTTGCGGAGAGTAGTTCATCTCCTGACGTCCCAAAGTCTGTCCACCATCTATAACGCACAAGTCAGGGGCGTGATAGAATACTGCCCACTTGCAGCACCAACAACACTCAAGAAGCTCGACACCATCCAAGACAAAGCAGCCTGTTTGATTGGCATCCAAACACCATTTTCAACATTTACCCTCTCCACCACCAATGCACAGTGGCAGCAGTATGTACCATCTACAAGATGCATTGCAGCAACTCCCCAAGGCTCCTTCAACAGCATCTTTCAAACCTGCAACCTCTACCACCTAGAAGGTCAAGGGCAGCAGATGCATGGGAGCACCACCACCTGCAGATTCCCCTCTGCATCATTCTGACTTGGAACTATATTGACATTCCTTCACCGTCACTGGGTCAAAATCCTGGAGCTCCCTCCCTAACAGCACTATGGGTGTACCTACACCACATGGACTGCAGAGGTTCAAGAAGGTGGCTCACCACCGCCTTCTCAAGGGCAATTAGGGATGGGCAATAAATGATGACCTAGCCAGTGACACCCACTTCCCATCAAAGAATAAAAAAAGGCCTCTCAAACCCCTTCCACCTTTTGATAAGATCATGTCTTATTGTGGCCTCAACTCTACTTTCCTGTCTACTCCCTCTATCCTTTGACTCCCTTGTCACTGAAGAATCTGTCGAGCTCAGCCTTAAAAATACTCAATGACCCAGCCTCCACTGCACTCTGGGAAAGATAGCTCGATAGGCTAATGACCGTCTGAGAGAAAAAAAATTTCTTCATCTCCAACTTAAATGGGAGACCCCTTATTCTTTAACTGTGTCCCTAGACTCTCCCATAGGGGAAACATCCTCTCAGCATCCACCCTTTCAAATCCTATCAGGATCTTATATGTTTCAATAAGATTGCCTCTCATTCTTCTAAGCTCCATTGGATTAAACATCTAACAAGAATGTCATTGATACACTCCCTTCTTTCTTCCAGGGGAAAGTCGCACACAACCTGTGCTAGAGGCTGCCACCAGAAGGGACTGAGTTCACCTGCACACCTAAAGTTAATGGAAGAAAATGTTGCCTGGCAAGTGGCCAAGCCTGGGGTAGATATTGTTGGATAAATTTGTTTTGTGTTCATGGGTTTGGTGCTGTGAGAGCAGGACCCTTAAGGCTGGATTGAAGCAATGCAGTCAGATGGTGGTAACAAGGAATCTGGTGATAAGGATTATGGGACTTTTGGTGCATTGGTGATGGGAATGATGGTTCAGGTCAAGCACCCATGGATCAGCTGCTTCCTGAGAGCTATGGTAGCTCAGGGCACCGGGGGCTGAGCCTCCTCTTCTTTCTCCTACTGTACTTCTTGCTGCCCCATTGGTGGAAAGGGCTGGTCCCATATGAGGAGAAGGTTATGCAACAAATATCCACCAACCTGGACACCTGCACAGAGCTGGAGTGATTACAGTGCAGAAAGAGGCTATTCGGTCCATCAAGTCCTTGCCAGTTCTCTGTCGAGAAACCTAGTCCATCCCATTTCCCAGCTCTATCCCTGCAGCCCTGCAAGTTTATTCCCCTGAAGTGCCCATCCAATTTCCTTTAGAAGTTGTACTGAAATGCTCCTTCCAAACAGTCCAGGCAGCAGAAGCATTGCTTGAACGCACCAGCTGTTTGCCCGATGACATTTCTGGAAACAGTATGACTCTCGGAGGCGAGCTCTGCAGCTGTGTCTGGGTTCCTGACTGGAGAGGTGTGCCAAATCTGTAGAGAATAGACCTTGCTGCACAGAACCAAGCTGTGACCTGATGACCTGGAATACAGGCAACACAGAGGACTGACGCAGAATGAATGAGTCATGAATTCTGGCAGGAAACTGGGCCCAGGCTAACATGATATATTGCCTGTGGTCACTGATGTAAGGTGTTGGGCGTAGCTCGGTAGATCTTATTAAGGTATTCATCATCTTAGGTAGTTCAACAGTAAGTATTTATTAACTACCAGAAACTATATACATAGGTACAGTAAAGGTCTAAGGTAGGAGCTGTCTCCATGCTAGCTTTTACACATGGCTCTGTCTAACACTACGCTGACTCCTAAGTGCAGGTCATGTGTTCTCTTACATCAGTGTGCACGGTACTGCACTCAGTCCCGCATTAACCCTTTATGTGCCAGACCCTTATACTACAGCCACAAACAAGCTGGATG
This sequence comes from Cetorhinus maximus, assembly GCF_964194155.1. Taxonomy (NCBI): domain Eukaryota; kingdom Metazoa; phylum Chordata; class Chondrichthyes; order Lamniformes; family Cetorhinidae; genus Cetorhinus; species Cetorhinus maximus. Next base: position 31,553,399 of record NC_135882.1, on the reverse strand, counting down.
TTGAGTCTGTTCAGAAAGTTGCCAGGATGGTGATGGGGAGCACTTATGCCATTGTGCAGGCTGTAAGTGGCACCTTACATCCTGCAATGTGGGTGAAGCCTAGTGCTCTCTTATCCTGCTTCACTCTGTCCATGGTGAAAGGGATGTAGGTGTTTCTCTGAACTTAGAAAACCTCAGTGAGGTCCCTGATACAATGGTGAACAATAAACTGGGAGATGTTGCTGATGTCACCTGCTGCAGCCTGAAGCGAACCAGGTACATAAAACTAAAGGGCCACGGTGATCTTGACAGCTGCTGGCACTGTTGACCATGCCCTGGTTTGAGATTCAAGTTGTTCTTTATTTTCTTATTCTTTCATGGGATGTAGGTATCACAGGCAAGGCCAGCATTTGTTGCCCATCCCTAATTGCCCTTGAACAGAGAGCAGTTAAGAGTCAGCCACATTGGTGTGAATCTGGAGTCATATGTAGGCCAGGTAAGGATGACAGGTTTCCTTCCCTAAAGGGCATTTGTCAATCAGGTGGGTTTTTACAACAATCAGTGATAGTTTCATGGTCACCATCACTGAGACTAGCTTTCAATTCCGAAGTTATTAATTGAATTTAAATTCGACTAGCTGCTGTGGTGAGATTTTAACCTGTGTCCTCACAGCATTAACCTGGGGCTCTGGATTATTAGTCCAATGACACTACCACTACGTCACTGTCTCCCCATGTGGTTGCAGCACTTGACATAGCTCAGTGACAGACTCCTTTGTGAAGCAAAGGTGACTGAGAAAAGGCTCCAGATAGGATGCTCCCTGAAGAACCACTGTGGGTATAGCCTCCTAAGCAGTTCCCTCTTCCTCTCTCCTGTCTTCTTAACTCCTCTGCCTTTCTCCTCCAGTCACAAAGGCAGCCTTACAAAAACATCCATTACAGTGAAAGTGTTTGGAAAGCAAAGAAAAATAGTCCAGTCCCAACGGAAACTTATTCCCACAGGTGGGAACAAAGGGGAGGCGATGGTGTAGTGGTATTGTCGTTGCACTAGTAATCCAGAGACCCAGGGTAATGCTCTGGGGGCCCGGGTTTGAATCCCGCTGCAGTAGATAGTGAAATTTGAATTCAGTAAAAATCTGGAATCAAAAGTCTAATGATGACCATGAGCCATTGTTGTAAAAACCCATTTGGTTCACTAATGCCCCTTTAGGGAAGGAAATCTGCTGTCCTTACCTGGTCTGGCCTACATGTAACTCCAGACTCACAGCAATGTGGTTGACTGCCCTCTGAAATGGCCCAGCAAGCCACTCAGTTGTATCAAACCACTACAAAGTTACAAAAAAGGAATGAAACTGGATGGGCCAACCCGGCATTGACCGAGGCACCGTAAACGGCAATTTCAGCCCTGCCGACCCTGCAAAGTCCTCCTTACTAACATCTGGGATCGTGCCAAAATTGGGAGAGCTGTCTCACAGACTAGTCAAGCAACAGCCTGACATAGTCATCCTCGCAGAATCATATCTTACAGATAATGTCCCACACACCACCATCACCATCCCTGGGTATGTCCTGTCCCACTGGCAGGACAGACCCAGCAGAGGTGGTAGCATAGTGGTATACAGTCAGGAGGGAGTTAGCCTGGGAGTCCTCAACATCAACTCTGGACCCCATGAAGTCTCATGGCTTCAGGCCAAACATGGGCAAGGGAACCTCCTGCAGATTACCATAGACTGCCCTCCCTCAGTTGATGAATCTGTTCTCCTCCATGTTGAACACTTGGAGGAAGCACTGAGGGTGGCAAGGATGCAAAATGCTTTGTGTGGGGGACTTCAATGTCCATTGCCAAGAGTGGCTCAGTAGCACCAGTACTGGCCGAGTCCTAAATGACATAGCTGCTAGACTGGGTCTGCGGCAGGTGGTGAGGGAAAAACATACTTGACCTCATCCTCACCAACCTGCCTGCTGCAGATGCATCTGTCCATGACAGTATCAGTAGGAGTGACCACCATGCAGTAATTGTGGAGATAAAGTCATGCCTTCACATTGAGGACACCCTCCATCGTGTTGTGTGGCACTACCACCATGCTAAATGGGATAGATGTTGAAGAGATCCAGCAACTCAAGACTGGGCATCCATGAGGCACTGTGGGCCATCAGCAGCAGCAGAATTGTACTCAAACACAATCTGTAACCTCATGGCCTGGCATATCCCCCACTCTGCCATTACCATCATGCCAGGAGATCAACCCTGGTTCAATGAAGAGTGCAGGAGGGCAGCACCAGGCATACCTAAAAATGAGATGTCAACCTGGTGAAGCTATTTATCACAGGACTACTTGTGTGCCAAAAAGCAAAAGCAGTAAGTGATAGACAGGGCTACACAAACACACAACCACATTCAATTGTGAATGGTGGTGGGCAACTCACTGGAGGAGGAGGCTCCACAAATTTCCCCATCCTCAATGATGGAGGAGCCCTGCACATCAGTAAAAAAGATAAGGCTGAAACATTTGCTACAATTTTCAGCCAGAAGTGCCAAGTGGATGATCTATCTCGGCCTCCTCCGGAGGTCCCCAGCATCACAGATGCCAGTCTTCAGCCAATTCAAGTCACTCCACATGATATCAAGAAATGACCGAAGGCACTGGATACTGCCAAGGCTATGAGCCCTGGCAATATTCTGGCAATAGTAGTGAAGACTTGTGCTCCAGAACTTGCCGTGCCCCTAGCCAAGCAATTTCAGTAGAGCTACAACACTGACATCTACCCAGCTATGTGGAAAATTGCCTAGGTATGTCCTGTACACTAAAAGCAGGACAAATCCAACCCAGCCAATTCCCACCCCATCAGTCTACGCTCCAACATCTGTAAAGCAATGGAAGTGCTCATCAACAGTGCTATCAAGCGCCACTTGCTTAGCAATAACTTGCTCGCTGACGCCCAGTTTGGGTTCTGCCAGGGCCACTCAGCTCCTGACCTCATTACAGCCTTGGTTCAAACATGGACAAAAGAGCTGAACTCCCAAGGCAAGGTGGGATTGACTGCCATTGACAGCAAGGTCGCATTTGACCGAGTATGGCATCAAGGAGCCCTAGCAAAACTGGATCAATGGGAATCAGGGGAAAACTCTCTGCTGGTTGGAGTCATACCTAGCACAAAGGGAGATGGTTGTGGTTGTTGGATGTCAGTCATCTCAGTTCCAGGACCTCACTGCAGGAGTTCCTCAGGGTAGTGTCCTAGGCCCAACCATCTTTGGCTGCTTCATCAATGACTTTCCTTCCATTATAAGGTCAAAAGTGGGGATGTTCGCTGATGATTGCACAATGTTCAGCACCATTCGCGGCTCCTCAGATACTGAAGCAAAATGTAGCAAGACCTGGACAATATCCAGGCTTGGGCTGACAAATGGCAAGTAACATTTGCGCCACACAAGTGTCAGGCAATGACCATCTCCAACAAGTGAGAATCTAACAATCGCCCCTTGATGTTCAATGGCATTACCATCACTGAATCCCCCACTACCAACATCCTGGGGATTAATATTGACCAGAAACTGAACTGGACTATCCATATAAATACTGTGGCTACAAGAGCAGGTCAGAGGCTAGGAATCGTGCGATGAGTAACTCACCTCCTCACTCCCCAAAGCCTATCCGCCATCTACAAGGCACAAGTCAGGAGTGTGATGGAATACTCGCCATTTGCCTGGGTGAGTGCAGCTCCCACAACACTCAAGAAGCTTGACACCATCCAGGACAATGCAGCCAGTTTGATTGCCAGCACATCCACAAATATTCACCACCTCCACCACCGATGCACAGTGGCAGCAGTGTGTGCCACCTACAAGAAGCACTGCAGGAATTCACCAAGGTTCCTGAGGCAGCATCTTCCAAACCCATTACCGCTACCATCTAGAAGGACAAGGGCAGCAGATAGATGGGAACACCTGGAAGTTCCCCTCCAAGCCACTCACCACCCTGACTTGGAAATATATCGCCGTTCCTTCACTGTCGCTGGGTCAAAATCCTGGAACTCCCTTCCTAACGGCACTGTGGGTGTACCTACTCCACATGGACTTCAGCAGTTCAAGAAGGCAGCTCACCACCACCTTCTCAAGGGCAACTAGGGATGGGCAATAAATGCTGGCTCAGCCAGCGAAGCCCACATCCCGTGAATGAAGTAAAAAAAGGGTCAGATTTCACAGGCAGCAGAAAATTGGTCAAAAAAATCCACGAGTTAACCTGTTGCCTAAAACCAAACCAGCAACTGACCTGTAGGTAGTGGGTGAGCCCTTTAAATAGCACTGCCGAATGGTCCTTCCTGCCTGCTCATGCCACAAGTTGCTGAGCCAGTTTATCACATGGTGAGTCAGGTAGTGCACCAGCCTAATTTCCAAAAAGGGCCGAAAACAAGCACATTATACTTGATTAACTATTTTGATTAGGGTTTTAAATACTTGCAGAATGCACTATGCATGCCTTTAGGGGAGTCCGATCCAATCAGGCAGGTGGCGCATTTCTGGCACAGAACAGGTATGCGCGCCGCATCCACCATATTTGACACATTGAAGGTCATGGTGATCATGGAGGTCACTAGCAGTGCCATTCAAGGCCTTCTGTGAGGTTGCAGGTTGGGTTGTGGGAAGCGGCACAGTTCAGTGACCACCTCCTTGGTGAAATACAAGGAGCCTCACACACTGCTGCTGGCTGAGAAGTACTCCTGAAACACCCTTGGTGGACTATTGGGAAGTCCTCCTCTTCCTTCCACTGCACTGTTTCCATTGTACTTCATTTCTAAATCATGTTGGAGCCCAAGAGAGACTAGAACCATAGCCCCCATTAGTGAAGCAGGCTTTAGCCTGACAGGCTTTCCAACTCCTCTAATCTCTGGGTCAAGATCAAGCACCACTTGTTTGAAAATACAAAAAGTACGCAATATTCCAACAGTAACACAGAATGTAATAGTTCCACTAACTCTGCACCAGTAGACATAAGTCAAAAGCACCTCAGCCAGGAGTTAGAAGGTTAGCCCTTTAAGTAATGCTAATAGGAAGGGGCCCTGGTACAGATGAATGCATGTTTAGCTGGGAGAGATTTAGAGAGGGCATTAGCTGGACCTGTCCAAAATGGAAGATCATGCGCAAAGTTAGTGTTAGAGTCTGTTTAACAACACAATCAGCTCACTCCGCATGCTTGCAATGCACGGATGGCACACCAGCACTGGTGCACAGTCAGTCAGGGAATGCCACGTGGTCTGCACCAAGAATAGCTCGGAGTGTTCCAAACGCCGTTTCTTGAGTTCGATGCTGCCGTATTGCAAGCACCAGTGGTGCTATGGAGCCAAATTTCACAGCCCTGAAGTGTTAACTGGTAATCTTGAACTGAGTCTTAGGTCATTGTCAACAAATACCTTCATTTTATATTGATGAACAGCTATTTGTTTTAATTAAATCGTAAGAGTCGTATTATTTACTGTCTTTGCTTCAAGGTCTTTAGAGTTGTCCATCAGTCTTTCAGGTGAGACATTAAACCTCTTGGGTGAATGTGAAAGATCTCATGGCATTATTTCGAGAAAGAGCAGGGGAGATAACTGTGTTCTGAACAATATTTATCCCTCAATTAATATAATCAAAAACAGATTATCTGGGTAATTTATCACATTGCTGTTTGCGAGGCCATCCTGTGCACAAACTGACTGCCACATCTCATTCATTACAACGGTGACTACACTTCAAAGCGCTTCATTGACTGTAAAGCGGCTTTGAACGTCCTGAGGTTGATAGTGGTGCTTAGAGAGGATGCAGAGGAGATTCATTAGAAGCGTACCAAGGACAAAGTAGTTCAGTTACTTGGAGAAACTGCGATTGTTCTCCTTAGAGCAGAGAAGGTTAAGCATAGATTTAATGGAGGTGTTCAAAATTATCAGGGATACAGAAAATAAAGAGAAACGGTTTCTAGTGGCAGAGGAGTCAGCAACCAGGGGACACAGATTTAACGGAATTGGTAAAAATACAAGGCACAAATGAGTTTTATTTTACAGAGCAGGTTATGATGATTTGGAATGCACTGCCTGAAAAGGGTAGTAAATTCAATAATGACTTTCAAAAGGAAATTGGATAAATACTTGAAGAGGCTAAATTTGCAAGGCTATGGTAAAGAACAAAGAAGTGTACAGTTTATCCATGCATCTCATGTAAACAAAACATGAGGCAGAATTTCACAGTCCCCTGCCAGAGGGTTTTCAGGTCAGAGGGAGGGGAGATCCATAAAATTCCACAGATAGCCTTCCCACCACCCTCCTGCCCACCCCCAACCTGTTTGCAATTTCACGGGAGACAAGCGAGGCCTACGCCAGCCCACCCACCCTTGCCCCAATGAGGTCCTTAAGTGGGCAATTAATGACCTCCCTCCCCCCTCACATGGTCTGCACCCAGAGAGTGCTCCCTCCTTGGCCTCTATATCAAGACCCTCACCCCTCTCTCCCAACCTCCTCCGTCCTTACCTCCACCCCGCCATGAGACCACCTGCACTTACCTGGTCCTGGATTCCAGGGCTTTAAACCTGGAGACGGCTTGGAGCCCCAGTCCTGGCAACTGCTGCCACTGGGGCTGCTGAGCCAACAGAGCTACCGGCCAATCTGATTGGCCAGCAGCTCTCTGAGGTGGGATTTCCTCCCAAATGAGGTACTCAAGTCCCATCTCCAACCAATTAAAGCTCCTCAGAGCGTTAAATGGCTGCGGGGCTGCTGGTATCGGCAGGGATGCTTTCCACGCCAACTCTTCGGGTGGCAGGGTGTGTAAACCTGCCATTTGAAAAGTCCTGTCCATGCATTAGTTTGGTAAGAATGTTTATCCTGTCCAAAGTATTTCTAAGACAGGATAATTCATGTACAGCACGTAGCACATTCCAATAGCTGGTGTAGAGTAAGACTCCTGGTACAGTCCCTAGGTCTAGCTATTGTTTTCCTAGATAATGGGCAGGAAAAGGCACACTCCACATCAAAGAGGATTCAAAGTCAATTATTAACACTGAATCCAAAGAAGTATAACTCAAAATGAAACAAAACACTAAAGTGAGAACACGCCAAAGATAACCTTTAAATGCTTTAATTTTAATTTGCAGTTTCATTCAGATATTCAGCAACAATTATTTTACAGCAACTCACTAAGGTTTCTTCAGCAGCCCCTCCCAAACGCACAACCTCCACTACCTAGGAAAGGGCAACATGAGAACACCATCGCCTCCAAGTTACATAATGTCTTGGAAATATACCACCATTCCTTCGTCATCATTGGATCAAAATCCTAGAACTCCCTACCTAACAGCACTGTGGGAGTACATTTACCACAAAGACTGCAACTGTTTAAGACAGTGGTCCACCATCACCTTCTCAAGGAGAACGAGGGGTGGGCAATAAACACTGACTTTGCCAGCAGCGTCTACCTTCTGTGCATGAATAAAATAAAATCACTCCATCAATATAAATTACATATAAAATATATAAAATAAATATATATCCAAGTACACATCAAAAGATGCTTCTATTACACAGTATACCATACTGATATGTCCTCAATGGTTCATGATTTCCACAAGTGAAAATGAAAATACTTTTTAGAAATTCTGCCTAGCTGCAACAGAACACATATATCTAATGTATGTATTAATTTGTTTGTGTGATGGACAAATGCATACATGCACATAGATTGTTAGACAGACACAAATTATTGCATGTCTTTTACCAATAATAAACTTTCCGTGAAAAATACATATGTTACAATTAAAAGCAAAACAGCATATTTTAAACTTGGATAGACAGATTCAATTATGACCACCCACCAGGAATCTAACTGCATTCGTGTTATGGGAATATATGTATATAAAATGAGCTTATAATGCCTGTCATTCCACCTACGTCTGGGACAAAGTAAAGGGGTGAAACTGCAATTATTTGAAATTACAAAATAATTTCAACTCACTTTAAATTCAGAATTTAAATTGGGAAGTGCAATTCCCACACGCCTACGTGAAGCTTCTTACAGAGGTTCAGCTAAGAGCAAACAAAATAGGCAACCGAATAGACACAGCCCTGACATATTAACTGCTTCATCCTAGTCACTACCATTAGTATCTTATATTTAAACATTAACAGACGGTTTTAATGTTAAGAGGACATGGATGTATTGTTGTATATTTGTGCAAAAATATTTAGAGTAGAATGTCCACCGTGGTCTTCCCAAGCATCTGCTATACCTGCAGCACAAATCCCAGAGAAACATTGGACTGTATTTTCCCAGTCCCACAGAGGTGGGTTAGGAGGCGGGACCGGGAGTAAAAGCAGAAAAGATCACAGGCAGCAGGTCACAGTCTCCCCCCCCACCCCCCAGTAGCCTTCCCACCACCCCCCCCATCCACCCCAACCTGTCCATAATTTTACGCAGGGCGGGCGAGCAAGCCATAAAAATTCACCTAGCAATTGGAAATGAAAGTCTATGCAGGCTGAACACGTCAGGATTAACAGAAGAAGGGCTAAAGGATTAGCAGTGTGTTCCCTGCTCTTCATCTCATTGTGCACATCATCGTCATTTTCTGGGTTGTAAATCACTTTCTGATTTCTGATGAGATACCGGATGGTTATTCTTATTTCTTTAAGGTACCCATTTTGTTTGATCTGTTTGGATCAGTGCACGGCTCTTTGTGGCTCTATCAGCCTTTGCTCTAGTGCGCTGCCACCACCAATTTCCCTTTCTGCCACATGCTTTTCAGAACTGGTGGAAAGCTGGGCATTCCCTTGGTGCATGCAGAAGGCCACACCTTCCACATGGCTTGCTAGATTGGGGAGTTCTAGTAAGTGCGTCAACAATTGGGGTTGTACTTAGGACCTGTAAGCTTTCTCGATCTACAAGGATCGCTTCGTGCTTAGGTCCATCCTTCCGTTTTTCTTCAATACTATACATTTTGGGCTTGTCTAGCAGATCTTTCTGGAATGCTTCCATGGGAATGGATGCGATCAACAACTCAACAATTCTGTCTGCTAGCTCTGTATCTGAAAAATCACAGTACAAACCCTTTTCTCTGCATTTGCTGACAAAGTGGTCTATGGAATCTGTAGGCTGTTGTCGAAATGACATGAACTCTAGTTGATGAATATGGAAGTTTAATCTGATACTGAACCGGTCTTCTAATTTAGTCTATATCTTTTGGGGATCCTTTAGCCCTTCTTCTGTTAATCCTGACGTGTTCAGCCTGCATAGACTTTCATTTCCAATTGCTAGGTGAATTTTTATGGCTTGCATTTCTGATCCAGATACACCTGAATTAAGAAATCATAGCACTGATTAAACATCTTGAATTCGGACATTAGGTCAGCTGCATCCCAATTCACACACTGGGGAATTTTGCAGACATGTTGACAATATCCCTTTGACCTTCTTTCTTCTGTAGTATCCAGGATGAGTGTCACTGTAGCCGCATCTGGGTGCTTTTCTGCAGCTCCACCCATTATAATCACCACCTTCTCTGACCTGATTTTTAGCACTTTTCCTTTTGTTTGGTTGACTCTCCCTCGCTCGCTATCGATCCGGCCCACACTCTGGTTACTCGCCTTTCCCAAATGAGCTGTGCTGGTGCTGGTCCTCTTGGCACGCTGTCACTGAATCAACAGGCTATGCGCTGCAATCTCACCACGAGGGATCTGTCTGCTTGCCAGCTTTTTGTTTTCGTACAACCTCTGCACTGTGTCTTCAGTGCAGTCACCACGCTGCGGTTTCAACACTCTCCAATGCTTTGACTCCGTTGCAATCTGACCAAAATGTCAAGGGTTGTCTCATGCCATCTAGCGTGATCCAAAACTGTTCACAACGTGGTACCTGTACTTCACCCTGCTACCAGGCTGAGCATTATGTGATTTAGAAGGAAAAACTGCTGCGCAACATATCATGTGTGTTATAATGATATAAAGGGACCAATCGCTCATAAGGGATTGTGCAAACATGTTGTCAGTTCATTTTTTTTTAATTCTAGGCACATGTGAACAGGTATACATGGAGAGAAAGCTTGAAGATATCAGAACTGCAGAGCTAGGTGTGTATGCTCTGCTCCAATCTGAAGTGAAACCCAGGCTGGATCGCATGACACACTACCCTTAAAGTGATGTCATGCTGTAATCTCTTAAGGGCATACTACAACAACCAGAAAGTTCTTTCATAGTCTACCCTTCGCTGCAGCATTAGCTGACGGTAGGTTTCACCACCGAAAAGCTTCCACCGCCACGGAATTGCACGTGTTTCCCTTTCACAACACCAGCATTTTAAATTTTAATGGTAATCGCGTGGGAAACAGGTAAAAGCAAGAGAGCAGAGCACACTTCCAGATCTGTCTTCGGGAAGAGCATGCTACTGACAAAATTCCACCCAATGTCTCATCTTCTTCAAAAGATGCAGACACTGTGGAATTCTGTACAATGAGGGCGCCATAGCTGCCTCCTGAATAGCAGCTACTGATATAAGCAATCTATGCTCAGATCCCACTTTACGTTATTGTATGACAAAACCTTTCTGCTTTTGAAGGTCATATAACAGCCTTGATGTCCACATGGGTATCAGCTTCAACACATTGCACTCAGGGGAATCCTGCCACTCAGTGATAGCTGGGCATCTTATGCAACTGATCTTCCTTCCCACAATAAATGTGATAAAAATGTTACTCTTTGCAAACATAGTGTTTGCCACTCCTTAAAGGGTGGACTGAAGACTGTCGGATGCATGGAAGGTTTTGACGGCATGAATACTTCATTCTGTTATTGCATTCACTTCTACATGAAAAGCTGTCCTGACTCACATGTTATCTGTAAGTCAATCAGGTGGCACAACTTCGCAGTAGTCTTTCTTAAAAAGTGGAAAGGGTAAAGACAAGATTCCTTTGGGGCATCCAGGTATGTGTGAAGAGGTCTATAAATACACATCCTGGGACAGTGATGAGTTTGGCACAAATAATTCAGGATTCTGATTTATAATCACATCTACAACTATTTAGGAGTACAGGGGCTTAATTCGAGAACAGTCCTGCCATTGGCGTGGAAATTAATCTGCACATCTCCATGATTATTCCTTCCATAGTCATTATTTAACCGAAACTTTAGCAGCAAATAGATGGGGGAGCGGAGAGCAGGGAAAGAGAACAAACTCTTTCAGCTATGCATTTTTCCTAAAATTGGAGACAAAAGGATCAATTTTTAAACTTATCTCCTAAGTAGAAAACTGGTGCCACGTGTTTTTTATAATGGATGTCAGTTTTACATCTCGGGGGTTTGATGAAAATCTCTTTCAAACTCTCTTCAGGGAGAGGAGAAACATCTGGCCCATCCCTGATACACTGAGCCTGGTATTTGAGATTTCTTACAAATTTGGCAGAAACAGCTTCTAAATGTGATTCCAGCAGCAGCAAATTTAAATGAATATTGCACACTGTGCAGTGAGTAAAAGCCCAGGCAGAGAGCAGATTCTTTTCTTGTGGCAGTTATGTTTTAGGTCTGATTTAATTTCTAGAAATTAGCATCCAACTTCCGCCCTCCAATGATAGCCACCTTGACGGCCACTGGCAATGGGAGTCCAGCTGGTCCACTGGGAAGGAGATCTTATTCCAGGAGGCTGCAGATGTCAGCAATGAATTGCTGTGAAAACCTGAACATCCTGAGGCATTGGTTCCCACACGTTGTGAAAGCTGATCCTCTCTGCCTATAGACTCTTTCTTGCGGGTCTCATCTCCTTCCGTGTCTAACCTCTCTTCCCTGTTAAGAACCATCTGGCTGAGGAGAATGTCACCAACGCTGCTGCTCCACTTGTTCCTCAACCGAGATGCAAGGTAGAACTACATTTGCTGCTCCCATGCTGCAGTGAAGGGCGACAGCAGGGAAGTGCACATCAAGGTGAGTGAAGTCCAAGCAGGCGAACTGACTTCCAAGAAATTGGAAATCACCAGTCATGCAATAAGCCTCTCATAAGTAGTGTGGTGAGCAGCAGTCTTTCACCTATGCAATGCTGTAGCTATTCAGTTTCACTATTTGGAGGCTACCCATCCTGTCAGCTTCGCAGAGGTGGCATTCTCTGCAGCACACTTGCCTCAGCCCTGGCGAGTTCTACACAACTCAGGAAGTCCATACATTAGCTTAAATTCTATGTTAATTGCATCTTGGCATATTTTAATGACTTACCCGACAGCAGCACAAGGGTTCCATGCTCACCTGCAAACCCACCTGGGTTAAATCCAAAAGTGGGTGGGATTATGTCAGGTTCCTCCCACATCTGCACCCCAGCCCAAATCCCATGGTAGTTAAAATTCTGCCCAATATGCTCTTGAACCAACAGGACAGGCCATACCAGATTTAGTGTTCAGTAATGAACCAGAATTAGTCGACAATCTAAAAGTAAGAGAATACTGAGCTAACAGTGACTATAACACGATTGAATTTGAGTTAGATTTGAAAGGGAGAAGGGTACCAAGGTTTCGTATTTAGATATGGCTAACTTTAATGGGATCAAGCAGAAATTGACCATAAGAACTATTAATGGATAAAGCAACAGGCAAATAGTGGAAGTGTTCAATTGGTACAATATAAAACAAGTACATATTCCTAAAGAACAAGAGCTCTACTCCTGTAATTCAACAACCTTGGTCAGCAAAAGTGGCAAGAGATTGAATAAAACGAAGAGAAAATGCTTATACAAATAAGAAAAAGAGACTTGCATTTATATAGTGCCTCTAGCAACATCAGGATGTTCCAAACTGCTTTACTGTTAATGAAATACATTCAAAGTGCAGTCACTGTTGTAATACAGGAAACAAGGCAGCCAATTTGCTCACAGCAAGCTCCTACAAATAGCAATGTGATAATGACCAAATAATCTGTTTTATAGATGTTGATTGAGGGATGAATATTAGCCAGGACACCAGGAATAACTTCTCTGCTCTTCTTTGAAATAGTGCCACTGGAATTTTACACCCACCTGAGAGCAGGCCGGATTAGTTTAACATCTATTCTGAATGACGGCACCTCCCACAGTGATACATTCCCTCAGTAATGCAATGGGATGTTACCCTAGATATCTTTGGAGTGGGACTTGAACCTAAAATCGTCTGTCAGATTGCTACCAACTGAGCCATGCTTGACACTTCAATGCATAGAATGGTGGAGAGCCTGCAGACAGCGAGAGATATAAAGGGAAGAATTTTCGGGTCGGCAAGTGGGGCCGGGGCCCGATCGCTGACACGTAAAATAACACACGATGACGTCGGGCGGGCATCCCGACATCACCGCGCATCATTAGTTTTTCAGTTCGGCCTGATAAGGCCTCAGGGAGATTTCTGCGCTCTTTCACGCTCATGCGCAAAAGGGCGCAGGCCCCAACTCAGGGAATCCTTCTCCTGCCCGCACAGGGAGTGCTCAGCGCTTCCGGGTGTGCATCACACTGGGTGGGCCTTAATTGGCCCGCCCATGTAAAATGGCAGTGCGCACCCGATCGGGGGCGCCAATCGGGTAAACGCCCACTCCCTCCCGCCCCCACACAACCCCGCCAACGGAGGGAATATTCTGCCCAAAGAATAATAAAGGGATACAAAGGAAGTGGCGAAAAGAGAATACAAGAAAAAAAATGCTTGTGAGAGATGTCAAAGATCACAACAGCAACTTATACTTATATAATAACTTTAATGTAATAAAACATCTCAAGGCGCTTCACAGGACCATTATAAACAAGCCACCAAGCCACAAAATAAGATATCAGATTAGAAGACCAAAAGCTTGGTCAAACACTTGGGTTTTAAGCAGCATCTTAAAGAAGGAAAGGGAGACAAAGAGGCATAGAGCTGTAGAGTGTGAAATCCAGAGCCCATGGCCTAGGCAACTAAAGCATAGCCACCAATGGCAAAGCAAATACAGATTAAACATGATCTAAATGAATGGTGGCTTGAAGGACTAAATAGATTACTCCTTCTCCTATTTTGCTACATGGGGTACCGACCAAGAGTCATATCCTTGGATCCAATCAAGCCGCAGTGCATCAGAAGGCTATGACATCCTGGAACAAATATCAAAATCCTACATATGGACTGCTTGGTGCAAGTTATATTTGAGTACTGCAATGTTGCATAAAAGCTATTGGAGGTGGTGAAAGTGCCAGAGCAAACGTCAAACTGCCAGCAACTCACATTTCTACTTTTAGTCACTCTGTAGTGCGGAACTGGAGTATTGCTGAAAAAAGAGACATGCTGTTGAAGCTTTTAATCTCGCACTCATCAGGACAGACGCAAGAATGCCAAATTTCAAAGGGACCAACTATTTTTACTACATGAGAAAAGGGCGTTGATCGGTTGGCAATTTGACTCTAACTGATCCAAGCGTTGCCACAGAGAATGCATCAGGGAACTATTGTTCTCCCATGCTTTTGTTTAATTCAAAAAAGGTGCAATGCCTGGATACATTCCTTTTCCCTGCAGAGGGCAGGTACCTGCATATGAACATATGTAGCTTCTAGAAAGCATATGTAGCCATATTGCGAGCCCGACTGATAATCGAAAATTGGCTGTTAGTGTAATTCTTAGCACACTCAGGATTATTCAGTCAGTGTTGTTCAATCGCAGAATCACATCTAACGTTAGTCAAAAAGCTTCGACAGCATGTCTTTTTTCAGCAATGCTCAGTCCCACTTTTTCAGCATTTTCTCTTAGAGTAATTTATGTCAAGAGAGCTAATACCCCCAAGCCATTTAGTAATCTTTGTTATGAATACTGATGTTAATCTAGCTCCCTCGCACTGTCACTCAGTAATCCATCCCCCCAGCATACTTTCCTGTATATGCAGTTGGCCACAGACTGAAGTGCATTATAATAATTAGTTTTTCTTTGGTCAGCGGGGGAGCAGATGCAATTTGTTACTCTATGTCTATAACATATTAGGCGAATGAGAAGCACCCTCTCACTTTTCAGTCTAATGTTAGAGTGTAATCAAATATTTGCAAGCATCTGGAAGGGAGCTAACCAGGTTAGGTTTTGTGTTTCAGTTTGGGCCAATCTAATTTAAGATTGCTACTGCCCCAGTTGTGAAATAGATAGTTTTTTCGATATACTATCTGGATATAAACTGTAATTTAGACACCAACAGCCTGATCTTTAAATCAGAGATTTTTTTTTGCCTTTCACTTACTTATGTGACTTACCATAGAGTAAGATATATTTACGTATGGAGGAGGCTATTTCTGGCTATTTTAACATTAGGTCTAATGGCTCTAGTCACCTTTTTTCTCCTTTTCCGTTTAATATTTTTATCCAGTTGCATCTTAAATGTTCTGATTCGCAGAATTACAGAATTGTTTCAGCACAGGAGGCCATTCAGTCCATTGTGCCCGTGCCAGCTCTCCATAGGAGCAATTTACCTAGGGCAGAATTTTTCTCTCGTTGGGCGGGCGTGCGCCCGACCCGAATGGGACAAAAATAGTGCACGATGGCGTCGGGCAGGAATTCCGACGTCATCACACACTCGCACGATATTTTGGTTGGTGGGTGCGCACCGGAGTTGGCAGTGCGGCCGCCGGCAGTTAAGAGGGCTGTTAAGCCCATTATTGAATTAATTAAATTGAATTTTTCCTTGCCCGTTCAACCTCAAGGTTTATGGGCGGGCAAATAGGCCTTTGCATTTTTGGTGTGACCTCATCCATGGGCAGGCTGAGGTTTCAACCAGTGATTTAAAAAAAATTAAAACTTTTAAAGCTCATTTTTAACATGTCCCTGCTCATGTGAGAGTCACATGAGGGGACATGTTTTCCTTACTTTCCAATTGTATATTTTTAATGTCAAAAATCTTCAGCTCCCTGAGGCAACTTTGTACCTTCAGGGAACTTTCACTGAGCGCACCTGTGTGCATGCGCTGACTTCCACACTCGCCCTCCTCCCTCCCCCGCCCAGGAAGTGCTGAGCGTTTCAGCGCACATTTCACATTGGCTGGCCGTTAATTGACCAGCCAGCCTGAAAGCGCAGTCATGGTCTGATCGCGTGTGACAGTCAGTTTCGCAGCCACTCCCAGGCCCACCTGCCACACCCATGCAATGAGGTAAAAATCCTGCCCCTAGTGTCACTCCCCCGCCTTCTCCCCATAGCCCTAGACATTCTTCCTTTGCAGATAACAATCTAATTCACTCTTGAATGCCTTGACTGAACCTGCTTCCGCCACACACACTCAGGCAATGTGTTCCAGATACTATCCACTCGCTGCGTGAAAAAGTTTTTTCTCATGTCTCAATTGCCTCTTTTGCCAATTACCTTAAATCGCAAGATTTAATGAATGATTTTTTGTCTTTGTTCTATACCCATCAATGTACTTATAAAATCTATCAATTTCAGGTTTAAAATTTTGAATTGAGCTAACCGCACTCTCATCCTTCAATGACTTATGCACATATACACCCAGGTCCCTCTGCTCCTGCATCCCCTTTAGAATTGTATTGGCTCTCCTTGTTCTCGATCTTTCCATCAATGGGAACAGCTTTACCCTCCTTACTCTGTTCAGACCCCTCATGATTTTGAATACCTCTATCATACCTCCTCTCACCCTTCTCTTCAGTCCCAACCTTTCTAATTCTCTCTAATGTCTTCACATCCTTCCTAAAGTGTGCTGCCCAGAACTGGACTCAGTTGAGGCTAAATCATTGTTCTACACAACTTTAACGTAACTTCCTTGCTTTTATACTCTACGCACCTATTAATAAAGCCAAGGATGCATATGCTTAATTAACTACTCAGTACTACCACTCTGTGCTACCAAGTGACTAAAGTGGAAATGTGAATTGCTGGTAGTTTGACATTTGCTCTGGCACTTTCACCACCTCCGAGACCTTTTATGCAACATTGCAGTACTCAAATACAACTTGCACCAAACAGTCATATGTAGGATTTTGAGATTTGTTCCAGGATGTCACATGCCTTCTGATGCACTGCTCCTTGATTGGATCCAAGGGTACGTTTCTTGTTTGCATCCCATGTAGGAAAATAAGAGGAGGAGTAGTGCATTTAGCTCCTCAAGCCACCATTCATTTAAATCATGATTAATCTGCATCTTGAATTCATTTATCAGTCTTTGTCCTATATCCATCAATGTACTTACAAAATCTATCAATTTCAGGTTTAAAATTTTGAATTGAGCTAACCGCACTCTCATCCTTCAATGACTTATGCACATATACACCCAGGTCCCTCTGCTCCTGCATCCCCTTTAGATTTGTATTGGCTCTCCATGTTCTTCCTACCAAAATGAAACATTTCATTCTTTGCATTAAATTTCATCTGCCACTTGTCCACCCATTCCAGCAACCTGTCTAAATCCTTTGGGAGTTCCGTACTATCCTTTTTACAATTCACAATTCTCCCAAGTTGCATATCATCTGCAAATTTTGAAATAGTGCCCTGTACGCCAAAGTCTAGGTCAGTAATATATATCATGTAGGCAAGGGTCCCAACACTGACCCCCTGAGAACTCCACTACAAACATTCCACTAGTCCGAAAACATCCATTGGCTACCACTCTCTGTTTGCAGTCACTCAGCCAATTGTGTATCCATGTTGCTACTGCCACTTTTATTCCATGAGGTATAACTTTTCCCAAAGGTCTGTTGGGCGGCACTTTATCAATTGCCTTCTGGAAGTCCATGTACAACACATCAACAGCATTACCCTCATCAATCTTCTCTGTTACCTCATCAAAAACCTCCAGTAAGTTAGTTAAATAAGATTTGCCCTTAAAAAACCTGTGCTGACTTTCCTTGATTAACCTGCATTTGCCCAATTACTATTAAGTTTGTCCCGAATTATCGTTTCCAGAAGCTTCTCCACCTTCAAGGTTAAACTGACTGGCCTGTAGTTGCTGGGCTTATCTTTACACCCTTTTTTGAAGAAGGGTGTAACATTTACAATTCTTCAGTCCTCTGGCACCATCAGGAAGACTGGCAACTTATGGCCAGTGCCTCCACATTTTCCACACTCACTTCTCTCAACACCCTTGGAAGCATTGCATCCATTCCTGGTTTATTATCAATTCTAAGCACAGGCAGCCTGTGCAATACCTTCTCTTTATCAATTTTAACTCTTCAAGTGTTTGAATTACCTCCTCTTATATCATGACCTGTGCAGTATCTTATTCCTTAGTGAAGACAAATGCAAAGTATACCTTAGCTATTCCCCTCTGCTTCCATGCATAAATCCCTTTTTTGGTTTCTAATTGGCCCTACTCCTCCATTTACTATTTATATGCCTGCAGAAGACATCTGGATTCCCTTTTACATTAGTTGCTAGTCTCTTTTCATACATACTTTTTGCTTCTATCTTCTTTCTCACTTTCCCTCCGAACCTCCTATATTCAGAATTACCTGGAAAAACTCAGCAGGTCTGGCAGCATCGGCGGAGAAGAAATCAGTTAACATTTCGAGCCTTCATGGCCCTTCGGCAGAACTGAAGCGGTTCAGTTCTGCCGAAGGGCCATGAAGGCTTGAAACGTTAACTGATTTCTTCTCCGCCGATGCTGCCAGACCTGCTGAGTTTTTCCAGGTAATTCTGTTTTTGTTTTGGATTTCCAGCATCCGCAGTGGTTTTTAGCTTTTTGTTTTTATCTCCTATATTCAGCTTGGTTCTCGGTTGTATTGTCCATCCGACATCTGTCATAAGCATACTTTTTCTTCTTCATCTTAATCACTATCTCTTTTGTCCTCCAGGGAGCTCTGGGTTTGTTTGCCCTGCCTTTTCACTTTTCAGGAATATACCTTGTCTGTGCCTGAAATATCTCTTCTCTAAAGGCAGCCTATTTTTCAGATACCGTTTTGCCTGCCAACCTTTGATTCCAATTGATCCAGGCCAGATCCATCTTCACCCCATTGAGGTTGGATTTCTTAGTTAACTATTCATACTCTGGATTGTTCCTTGTCTTTTACCATAACCAACCTAAACCTTTTGATACAATTATCACTAAATCCTAAATGTTTTCACACTGATACTTGATCCACTTGGCCCACCTCATTCCCAAGAACCAGATTCATCAATGCTTCCATCTCTCAATGGACTGGAAACATATTGTTGTGGAAAATTTTCCTAAACAAACTCTAGGGACTCCTGCCCCTCTCTGCCCTTTACACTACTACTATCCCAGTTTATATTCAAATAATTAAAGTCTCCCATTGTAACTACTCTATAACTTATCTATAATTCTTGCACTTCTCTGCAATTTCCTTTCACATGGTTGCTGGCCAATAGACTACACTGAGCAATGTAATTGCACCTCTTTTGTTCCTAGCTTTAGCCAAATAGATTCTATCCTTGAACCCTCTGGGACATCCTCTCTCTCCAGCACTGCAAAGTTATCCTTTATCAATACTGCCCTTTCCTTCCTCACAGTTTCATTCTTTCTGCTGCTACTTTTATCCTGGCTGTGCTCTCGCCTCTCCTGCTGCTCACAGTTACTCTCCTGTTCTCTCCACCGCTCTTTTTATCCTGGCTGTGCTCATTCCTCTCCTGTTGCTCACACAGTTACTCTCCTGTTCTCTCCACCGCTCTTTTTATCCTGGCTGTGCTCTTGCCTCTCCTGCTGCTCACACAGTTACTCTCTCGTTCTCTCCACCATTCTTTTTATCCCGGTTGTGCTCTCACCTCCCACTCTGATCTCATAGTGCCTCTCATTCTCTCTGTCACTACTTTTATCCTGACTGTGCTCTCACCTCTCCTGCTGCTCACACAGTGACTCTCTCATTCTCTCTGTCACTACTTTTATCCTGACTGTGCTCTCCCCTCTCCTGCTGCTCACACAGTGACTCTCTTATTCTCTCTGTCACTACTTTTATCCTCGCTGAGCTCTCGCCTCTCCTGCTGCTCGCACAGTGACTCTCTTATTCTCTCTGTCACTACTTTTATCCTCGCTGTGCTCTCGCTTCTCCCTCTGGTCTCAGGGTAACGCTCTAGCTTTTTCCGTCACTCCTTTCATCGCCACTGTGCTCTCATTTCTCCCACTGTTCTTGCAGATTCAGCCAACAGTGGTACTGTGCTCCACATTTCAACAATATATTGTCTGAAAACATTTTTTCTAACATTCCCTTCTTGCATCTGGTATCAATCCTAATTTACTTTCACATTGTTAATGATTCACTGACGAGTGGAAATAACCCCTCATTATTTATTCCCTCAAACCTTAACATAAGTTGAACAATATCTTAGTCTTCCCATTCTTTCTTGGAGCATCTTCTTGCTTTGTTGATTGCTCCCAAATGCCTTTGCTATTACCCTTATGTTGATTGCCAGGCCTAGAATCTCCAGCAGCACTATTCTGACAGTCACTTCCTTTCTCCCATAATGCTCCCCAAAATCTTTCAGAAATTTTAGATTTGATGGCTATTTCACTAGGGAAAATAAATACTTTGATAATTTCATTTTCACTTTCACTTCTTTGGTTTTTTGAAGGAACAAACGGAGTAACCAACTCAACAGCATTGTTGCCATTCTCGAAAACAGACAACAGTAATATAAGTCATGCTGTCGTTCAACTTAGGGAATTCAACATCATGGTTTTCAGGAAGCAGATCAGCTCGATAGAAACCTGTCCTTTCCACATGCCATCCTGATTTCAACTCTAACGACAGAGGAAGAATGAAGAATATTTGGATGGGAATGCTTTGCCTACTTCATTCTTCAACTGAGCAGGTGGGATGTCATTGCCAAAGAAGATTTTGAACATTGGAAAGCTGTGGAATCTATTTCTAGTGATACTATTAAACAAACACTTCAATACACTGACCAATATATGGATGTAGCCTTGCTCTGGGTCGCTGGAAGATTCTTAAAATTTATCTCATGCTCGCAGTCCAATGGGGATATCCAATGGCCACAAAACACAGGGAATGATTTGTTCATTAATTGTAGGAACAATGATGATACACAAGACATGTGAAGGGTAGCAGGACGTATTTGTGGCTGTCTCGATAATTCATTAGAGTCATACCATATTCTACAGATCCTCTGCTTTTTGCGAGAAGTAGGACTGGCAAGGAGACAAAGTGACAAAAAATATGCCATTATTGACCAGGTTGAATTGACAGATTAATGATGACAGCTACTTCAGTCAAAGGAAGAAGTTGGTGCTACAAGCCAATCAATGGAGCAAAGACAAATAAATGCAAAGGCAAATAAAATGTTCCTTGTCTCGGGGCATGATTGCAGAAATCGAGACACCACTACATATTTCTAACCCTTCTTTCACTTCCTTAATCTATGTTGGCTACTTTAACTTTGGTCATACAAAGTTTTTTTTACATTAAAAATAACGAACCTACTGTGCATTTCTGACATTCAAATGTTCATGACTGAAATATCCACAGCTGCTGCAAATTCTTTAACATGTGAAAGAACAGCTTTAAAAATTGCAGAAAAATATTTGAGCAAAAATCTTTTTAAAAATGATCCATCTCAATGGCCTTCATTTCAGCTCAGATAATACATTACACCATGGGCCGAATTTTCTGTCCTAGGGGCGGGCGCGCACCAACCCGAATGGGAGTAAAATAGTGCGCGATGATGTCAAGATGCTCGCCCAACGTCATCACATACTCTCACGATCTTTCGTGCATCAGGTGCACGTGAGAGGTGGCAGTGTGCCCGCTGACAATTAAGAGGCCTATTAAGGCCCTTAATCAATTAATTTATGTTTTCACTGCCCGTTCAACCGTCCGGTTGGCAGGCGGGCGGACGAATAGGCCACACAGCCTTTGCGTTTTAACTAAACCTCATCCATGGGTGGGATGAGGTTTCGAACAGTGATGAAAAACAAAATAAAAATTTTGTTCATGTGACAATCACATGTGGGGACATTTTTTTCCTTATTTTTAAAATCTTAATTTCTCATGTTAAAAATCTTCATCTCCCTGAGGCAGCTCTGTGCCTTCAGGGAGCTTTCACTGAGCGCAACCCCGCGCATGCGCACGTTTCAGCACTCACCCTCCTCCTGCCCCCGCCCCCACCCTGGCAGCGCTGAGGTTATCAGCGTGCTTTTCACGCTAGCTGGCCACTAATTGGCCAGCCAGTGTGAAATCGCAGTCGGGGCCCAATCGCAGGCGGTGGACCGTTATGCAACCCCTCCCAGGCCCGCCCGCCACGCCTGCCCAATCAGGGGAAAATCCTCCCTCTTGGCTTCATTGACGTCATGTGCAATACTGCTTCCTATTTCACTCTTCACTTTTAAAATAGGTGTGAAAGATATAGCTACCTGAGTATTTTGGTTTCATTTTTACAGCGATTCTTTAGTTTGCAGTCAACCTGTGTAGTCAAGCAATTGATTTGTTTTCCGCTCTGTTAACAAGATAAAGTCACATGGCAAATCTGACAGCAATGATTGAAAGGTGACAGGTGTGGTGTGTATGGACTATCAGAAAGCCTTTGGATACTTCACAGAAACTATTGGAGAAGGTTAAAGTGCTTGATATTAGGGAATGGGCAGCAAATTGTATTAAAAATTGGATGGAAGGGAGGAAACAGAATAGGGGTTAGGGGAAGTTTCTCATAGTGCTGGAGACAGAAATTTGTATCCATGGGAGTTTACGGGGGGTGAGGGGGGGCTGGCGGTGGGGCGCTTCTGTTCATTATGGATTTTGGATTATAGGCCTAGAGGAATTAATGTCCAAATCAACAGATAATACTGAAATATAAGGCATAACAAATAATTCTGAGAACTAAAGGAAGCTGTAAGGGGATATTTATTAGATGGTGGCAGGGCAGATGGAATTCAATGTCAGTAAATTTGAAGCAATAAATTTAATAAAGGTAATAATTATACTATAGATGGAGGAAAAAACTAGATAAAACGCAAAAGTGGAGGAATTTCAGTGCTGTGTTTCACAAGACATTAAAAGCAACACCCACAGTGGATAAGGTCATTTAAAAAATCCATTGGACACTAAGCTTTATAGCATCAAGTATAGAATATAAAAGTTGAGATACAATGATGACTTTATCTGAAAGCATGGTAAGACTAAAGTTGAAAGACTGTGGGTAACTTGAGATTAGACACTGTAGAGTTAATATTCAGGCAACAGAGAAGGTAAGGAAGATTCACTTAGAATGCTGCTAGTGCTAAGAAATGCAAAGAAAGACTTGAAAAATTGGGGCTGTTTATCTTAGATGACGGAATTATTTTATTCTATGAGATCGTGTGTAATAGAAACAGACAGTCGCCATTGTTGAAGGGTCTAGAATGACGGAACATACATATAAGATTCAGTACAAGGTATTAAAGACAGTCAGCAGGGGAAAGAGTTTGCACAGGGACTTGCGAGGCTGTTGAATGTACTGATAGAGCTAGTGATTGAAGCACTCAGGTAAATCATGGAGTGGATTTTTCAGGAGGATCTCGCAGCCCAGGATGGGGAGAGCTGAGGCAGGGGACGATGTGGAGCTGGGGTAATTTTCTTGTGATACCTGGAGAAGCATTCTGCTCATGACCAACATTTATCTATCAATCAACATCACAAAAAAACAGATTATCTGGTCATTATCACATGGCTGTACACAAATTAGCTGCTGTTTCCTACATTACAACAGTGACCACACTCCCAAAATACTTAATTGGCTATAAAGCACTCTGAGGTGGTAGTTGTGCAAAGTGCTATGTAAATGCAAGTCTCTCTCTCTCTTCTGGCTGATTGGTAGTAAAGCTGCTTCTGTGTTCATCCCTGTGGTTAAAATAGCAGTCAAGCCTTAATGATATCAGTGACGCCCAATCTGCAATTTAAAGGAGGGTCCCATTGAGTGTCCATTTCACAAGCTGGATGAGCAGGTTAAAATAGAAGCTTGCAGGAAGTCCAGCAAGTGAATCCAAAAGGTGCTTTCAACTGC
This sequence comes from Cetorhinus maximus, assembly GCF_964194155.1. NCBI lineage: Eukaryota > Metazoa > Chordata > Chondrichthyes > Lamniformes > Cetorhinidae > Cetorhinus > Cetorhinus maximus. The sequence continues at coordinate 31,529,515 of NC_135882.1, read as the reverse complement.
CCACCCCCTTGGTGTGCACATGCAGACAAGGTGAAAATTACCCCTGTTAGACAGGCGGCTGAACAACAGGGAATAAAGAAATAGGGTAATAGAGCAGGCAAGTGGGATTAGGGCAACTGCTCGTGTGGAGGATAAACACCAACATGGCTTGGTGGTTTGTATTATAACTTATATGTAATGCATTTTTATTTTAAATTGCTCTGAAGCTGAATTACTGACCCTAATTCAGGATTGAGACTTGGCAGTTTGTAATGCACGCAGCAAGTAGATTATTGCAGAACCAAGCACATTCCCATACGGCAGAAAGATGGGGTGTCAAAGGCTAGAACTTCCTGGGTGATAAAGGAAATAAAGGTTAAAATAAGACAGAAAAAGGTGCTTTATAACAAACATCAGGTACAGGATACAGTAGAAATCAGGCAGAATACAAAGAGTGCAAGCGGTAATTAAAAATGGATGTAAGAGGTTAAAGATAGAGCATGAGAAAATATTAGCAGATAAAAGGAAACCTGAAAATCTTTTTTTTAATCCATCCATGGGGTGTGAGCTTCGCTGGCTGGGCCAGCATTTATTGCCCATCCCTAGCTGCCTTTGAGAAGGTGGCGGTGAGCTGCCTTCTTGAACTGCTGCAGTCCCTGTTGTAGGTACATCTATTACCATATTTCTTTATTCCCTGTGTAGGTACATCCACAGTGCTGTTAGGAAGGGAGTTCCAGGATTTTGACCATAAATATATTTTAAAAATTAAAAGAGCGGTTAAAGGATTGGTGGCAGAGGGCATTACTGAGATACTGAATGAGTACTTTGCATCTGTCCTTATAAAAGAAGTGAGTGATGCTAATAGCACAATAAGGGAGGAAGGTGTAGATATATTAAATAGGATAAAAATAGATAGAAAGGAGGTTCTAAATAGATTGGAATTACTCAAAGTTAAAAAGTCACCTGGGCCAGATGTGCTGCATCCTAGGGTGTTGAGGGAAGCTAAGTTAGAGATAAAAGAAGCTCCAACCAGAATGTTTCAATTCTGCTTGGATATGGGAGTGGTACCAGAGGACTGAAGGATTGCAAATATTGCACCCTAAATAAAAAATTGTATGTAGGTGGTGTGCATTAATTGGGCATTCACTTGAGCCCCAAAAAATAGACACAAACTGGGGATGTTGGGTTGGGAGATGTAGGCTTGTAATGTGTAATTCCATAATTAAATACAAAAGTATGTAAAGATTGGCTCCAGTTATATCATTCACCAACTAATTTTCTGCAGTAGAACACACATCACTTCAGGCCACTTAACAAAACAGGTGAATCAGTGCTTTGATGCACTGCCACACAGAGGGCGGGATCATCCAGATTTGCACGAAGTGCGGTAATGGGCGGGAAAAGAATATTTTACCCGCTGGCTGCAGTGGCGGCTTTTCAGGCCGTGTCATCCCAATCCCGGCTCATTAATCATGCATTCCCGGGAAACATGCCATTTCAATGGCTTACTCACTCCAGGCCCCATATTTAAATGCACACACACCTGTCAGTGCCCCCAGCCCAGGACTGCTGCAGAGAAGACATGGCCCAAAAGGCAAGAAGACTGCAGCCCGCTGATTCAGTGATGTATCCCTCAAGGGGCTTTTGGATGCCATGGGCAAAGACCAGCAAGCAAGGTCACCAATCCAGCATGGGAGGGGGTGGCAGTGGTGGTCAGTGCCAATTCCCTGCAAAAGAGGGCAGCAGCCCAGTGCTGAAAGAGGATGAATGGTCTCATCCGCTCTGCCAGGGTAAGTCACTCTTCTCATTACTCTCAACTCACACACTCACAAACCCATCACACATCCACAGAGATCTCACTCACTGCCAATTCATGGGACATCACAACTCACTCTCCCATACACACCTTAATTGCCCTCATCCTGCCCATGGCACCACTCATACATTCACAGGGATGTCACACCTCAAGGACAACATCACTAACTCTCTCACACATCTCCATCAGGCTCATATCATCTGGAGCTCGCTTCCTCATCACCACACAAACATTCCACACAGTGCCATGTGTCCTGCTCACACTCTCTCCATCTGTTTCCATGCAGGAGAAACTGCCTCAAAGTAGCAGGGAGAGGTCTCAGACCTGGGGTGGAGCGGCCCATAGGGCTCTCACTCACTTTGAGGAGTGTGCCACCACACTGTCTGGTGAGGATATAGACCGTGCCTCCAGTGATGGTGAGGTCGGCGGCAAACACCCATGTGAGGATCCTGCACCATATCAACCCTCTCTCAACACAACTGAGTGCTCTCTCTCCTATGCACTAATTATCTCTACTTTGGTTCAGAGGGAGCTCTGCCAAGTGACCGACACCCTCAGCCGGCCAGTCCCTCAACTCCATCCATGTCTTCACCTCTGGCCAAGAGGACCGCTCCTCCATTCAAGAGCTGGAAATAAGCTGCCTGCAAGACCTGTCACAGCGCTTACCCACACTCTGAACCAACACAGAGACACATGCACCTCAATGGGACCTAGATCTAGAGCAGGCTCAGTTTCACAATCTGGTGGTCACCGCACGGACATGTGTCCACAGTAGGAGGAGGCAAGTTCAGCCGAGCTCCCCGGCACTTGGAGGACTGCTGGGGTAGAGGCATCTGAGGTCTGAGTCAGGTGACGAGTCTCTGGATTCAGCCTTCCAACTTATCGCGGAGAGCCAGCAAGAGGGGGAACATGCAGAGCCGTTGAAAGCCCTCAACAGAGTGACACGTGAGTCGGAGGAGTAAGTCCACCTGCTCTCTGATGAAGTGGTGCCCACATGTGCGCACATGGAGGTCTCCATGGGGAGGATGGCAAACGCCATGGAGATCCTGGTCCAGCAGAATGCAGAGATGCGTGCAACCTGCACTCCATCGCAGTAGCCATGGGTGAGTTCCTGCCATGGTAACATGAGACAGAAATGGGGCACCTCGACATCCCTCCAAGTGCTCCTTCCCCTCAAGGAGTCAGGCTGGCGCCCTCAGGCACCTGAAGGGAAGAGCCACAGCTGGACACCCCTGGGTCGTTCACTCAGGAATCTCAGAGGCTGTCCTCTCCCTCTGAGTGCCCTTTGCCTGTGACCGCGTCAGGCTATGTGACTGCAGTAGGAGCAGCTGTGCCACAGGAGGTCAGCCAAAGCAAGCCGGAGCCCCCAGGCCTTGGGTCTCCAGATGATCCACACCGAAGTCATCAGAGGCAACAGGGCCATCCATTGCACAGGTTGTCTCCATCCCTGTTGCGGATGTCAGGGCAGCACCTAGAAATCTGAGGCGTTCAAAAGTTAAGATATTCTGATCACACTTGGTTGCATGGGTGAGCACATTCTGTCACTTTAGAATCTGAAAATATTTTCACTTTCACTGAACAATATGTAACGGTGTCTTCAGCTTCATTTATAGGTTTTGTGAATCATCCCTATGCATCCTCCCCCCACCCCCACTAGCAGTTCAGCTGCACGCAGCCAGCCCACAAGTAATTCTGGGGGAAGAAGTGTGTGTGTTGCAGGGCCTTTCAGAGCCTTGCGCAAGCACTCTCCCAAGCACGTGGATCCTTCCTTTTTCACGCTCACCTCAATGTCCTGAGCATTTTCAATGCTGCCTGCTGGGATTTGCTTTCAGTTGTCCATCTGAGCACCCGCATCTCCATCCACCCACTGATCACGCTCACAAGCAGCGCCTGTTCCTGCCCACCACAAGTCTCATTTCACTTTCGGATTTGCAAGGATGGTGTGTCTAACATTTTTCTTCAGGTACCCCGTCCTTTCCCCTCCCCAGTGACCCATTTCCTTTCCCTCATTACTGTCAACCCCCCTGGCATCACTTTCCACTTCCCCACTGTCACCTACCAGCCACAACCCTTTACTTTTGGGGATGTCCAGGTGAACGTGCACGTTCCGTACCTTCCCGAATATCCCACGCCTATCCACATTAACCTCCCTGGCCTCATCCTTCCCACCCCCAGGGTCTGTGTCTGCCTCCGAATACTCACCAATCACCCTCATCATCCCTTCTACTGATACCGTTGCACCCTCACCCTACCCCCTCACTCTACCCTCTTTCATTCTCACCATTCCCTCCTACCATGCCCACCTCAGTTCACTCCCCAGAAGGCAGTTATCGACTCCAGACTCCTACTTTGCACATTCACCTGGACATCCCCCCATCTGGACTCCTTCCACCCTGCAGACTCTCTCCCCTCTTGGAACACCTCCCTCCGAGCCTCCCCCACCACCTTAGTCCTTCCCCCTTCCTGACTCCTTCAAGCACCCTTACTTCTTCCCTCCACCCTTACTCTTTCCCCACTCTGAGCTCCTTCCCTTACACCTTCCTCCCCCCTTACCCCTACCCCCTAGTTGCCATATTCTCCCAGTACTCCCTCCCCACCAACCTCACCCCGCCCGACACAGCTTCCTCTCCCAGTCGAACCTAGACCTTCCTCTCCCATCCCCAGGTACATCTTCCTCTCCCATTCACAGCTGGATCTTCCTCCCCAACCCCTTGACAATCATCCGTTGCAGACCATGGCCAAGACACTGAAGTCCTAAAACAAACCCTCAATGGTGAATTTCCACCTTCCGTGAGTTGCTTCACGATGGAGTCATGTCCATCAGAATCCACCCAGCATGCGATGGACGTTCCTCCAGGATCCCGTTGCTGTCGGGCTCCAGCATCTTCTGCTCCTTGAATGTCTGTGATGTGAGCAAGGCCGTGGCGGTAAGTCCCAACTTCTGCACATCTCACTTGTCAAGACATGTTATGCAGCGGCATGTTTTCCTGCTGACATGGACGGTAAATTTGACGTGGGGGAATAATTCTGGCAAGCTCGTCTTATAATGATATGCAGAAGTATTAAAATGGAGTTACCGACGGTGGGAAATGTAGCATGCCATTGATGGGCAGAGCGGACGATTACAAACTGGTTTCACAAGATCATGAAACCGGTTTTTGGCCTTCTCGCCATGTTGTCCGCTCATGCTGCCAAACACACCTGTCGCCAATGGGCACAGAAAATTCCACCTTTAGTTTCTATTCACTGGCACTAATGGGCTAAATACAATTCGGCACTGCAAAGGATGGGATTTATAAAGCAGCATTGTTGTTTAGTTACCGTTTGTAATGTTATGAACAGGACCCAAGTTCATAATATTAAAATGAAGTTGGCTCCATTTGTGGATGAAGTTTGCTGACTTTAAAGAGAGTTAATGCAGAGCTCCCACCAGTATAATAGTAGCAAATTATCACAAGCACCACAGACCTGTCTCCCACTACCCAGCATCAGGTACAGGTACTGCTCTTACCTGAAATACACCTTTGCTTCAATAGGGTAAGAATGGATCTCTGAATAAATTGGAATCGAAGGTTGACAGGAATAATGTGGCTGAACAATGGGCTACCTTCAAAGAAAAGGTAGTTCTGGCATAGTCAAGGTATATTCCCCCAAAGGGGAAAGGTAGGGCAAACAAATCCAGAGCATGACAAAAGAAATAGCGATTATGATGAAGAAGGTAAAATGTGCATATGACAATTATCAGCTGGATAATAGAATGGAGAACGTGGCTAATATAGAAGGTTCAGAGGGGAAGTGGGAAAGCAAATGAGAGAAACAAAGAGAGAGTATGAGAAGAGACCAGCAGATAACATAAAACGGAATCACAAAGTCTTCTATAGGTTTATAAATAGTAAAAGGGTGGTAAAAGAAGGAGTAATGGGATTTACGCATGGAGGTAGTGGAAATAGTGGAGGCATTAAATGAATACATTGCATCTATCTTCACCAAAGAAGAAGATGCTGCCCAGTCCATGGAGAAAGAAGAGGTAATTAATACACTAGAAGGATTTAAAATTGATAATGAGGAGTTTTAAATAGGCTGTCTGTACTTAAAGTTGATAAAGCACCAGGATTGAATGAAGTGCATCTAAGATTATTGAGGGAAGTGAGAGTGGAAATTATGGAGGCATTGGCCATAATTTTCCAGTCTTCCTTAGACTCAGGGATGGTGCCAGAGGATTGGAGAACTGCAAATATTACACCCTTCTTCAAAAGAGGCGTAAAGATAAGCCCAGCAACTACAGGCCAAACAGTTTAACTTCAGTACTGGGAATAACTCTAGAAACAATAATTAGAGGTAAAATTAATAGTCACATGGACAAATGTGGGTTAATTAAGGAAAACCAGCACAAATTCGACCTTGGTGTACAAGGCACAATTTCAAAATTTACGGATGTTATGAAACTTGGAAACATTGTGAACTGTGAGGAGGATAGCACAGAACTTCAAAGGGACATAGACAAGTTTGTAGAAATGTGAAGTGAATCATTTTGGTAGGGAGAAAAAGGAGAGACAATATAAAATAAATGGTAAAACTCTAAAGGGGCGGAGCAGGAGCAGTGGGACCTGGGTGTATATGTACCTAAGTTATTGAAGTTGACAGCACAGGTTGAGAGTGTGGTTAATAAAGCATACAGTACCCCACGCATTATTAATAGGGGCATAGAGTACAAGAGCAAGAAGGTTATGTTAAACTTGCATAAGACAGTAGTTCAGCCTCAGGTGGAGTACTACGTATCATTCTGGATGCCATATTTTAGGAAAAATGTGATGGCATTGATGAGTGTGCAGAACAGATTCACAAGAATAGTTCCAGTGATGAGAAACTTCAGTAATGAAGATAGATTGGAGAAGTTGGGATTATTTTCCTTGGAGAAGGCTGAAAGGAGAGTTGATAGAGGTATTCAAAATCATGAGCGTTCAGCACTTAGTAGATAGGGAGAAACTGTTCCCAATCATGGACGGATAGAGAACTAGAGGGCCTAGATATAAAATAGTTGGCAAAGGAAGCAAAAGCAACATGAAGAGAAATTTTTTCACGCAGCAAGTGGTTAAGGTCTGGAATGCACTGCCTGAGAGTGTGATGGAGGCAGATTTAATCAAGGCATTCCAAAGGGAATTAAAACTGTTATGTGAAAAGGAAGAATGTGCAGGGTTTCAGGGAGAAGGCGAGAGAATGGCATGAGGCAAATTGTTCATTCTGTACAGGCATGTTGGGCTGAATGGCCTCCTTCTTTGCTGTAGCAATTCTGTGATTTCTATGACTGTTCCAGTCTCACATGGGGCATGTATATACTGCAATTTAAAGAAAGAATTAATACATTTTCCTCAATGTCTTTTCTGATTTTAAAACTATCTCAAAACTGATTTCTGTAGAAATGGTTAAATTTGTAAAAAAAATGGAAAGTAGACAATGTATCTCTTTACCACTGTGCCCAAGTAAACTGGAGCAGTTTCACCAATAGGTTTGTGTGTCTATGAATGCTCAGAGCTACATTCCTGAATGTGGCATTGAGAATGAACAAGGTGTTGCTTGCAATGAGACAGTAAAACAATGACGTCACTGATCACATCTGTCCCCCCCGATGTGTTTATCACGAGTGTGAACTAAAAAAAAACTCTGCAAAATTTCTTCATTGCAGCAGTCATAATGCCTACTGCTGCATAAAATACTTTTAGCAGCCAATACGAAGCACTACTAAGCAAGTTTAAAATTTTTGAAGCAGATTATAATGATCTCCCTTGAATCTTGCTTTCTTGAAAATATTCCAGTGTAAATATTCCATTCATTTTAAAAAATGGATACATTTCAGGTAGAGCAATGGCTTAAGGGGTTGGAGCTCCATCTGTCATTCCATGCCGTGGTTAGGTTAAGTGCATGTGCATAATTCCTTACATCTTGAGTTCCCAGACTGGGCAGAGCTGTCATGCAAAGATGCTAAGGGAGCCAAATTGTTTCTCCACAGAAGATGATGAAGGGCGGACAGTAAAGGTCAATATTGGCAGCCAAATGTCAGATTCCTGTAGGAACTGTTAATACAGTGGTCGTATTAGCTGCTCAGGGAAGAAGGAGAAAGTATCCCTTTATAATGTTAGACTAATGTGACTACAAAAAGGGAATTAAAATTACACCTGCTTGCAATCTATATATATATATTCTAAAAATAAAATATGCCAAAGCGTATAAAATTAGCTAATCATATCATAGTGAAGAGAAGTTTTGTACTGTAAAAATTGGAAGTAACATTCCTGGCAATTTTTCTTTCCCAGTAACTGGTGGACCTTGCATGGTTTTGCAGAGGATACACTTTAGGGCTGCACAATGTTTGTTGAAATGTTCTAATCTCAGTCTGAAATGAGTACTCATTTATCTGTAGTTACTAAGGTGATATGGATTTCTGAATAAGTGACAAACATCTTTTTTATTTATTTACACAACGTACGTGCAATGATGCAAACCAGAGGTTTCTCAACCTTTTTGCTTCCTCCCGTGTTCTAAAAATTTCACAAAACCCCTGCAACGTAAATATTTTTTCTGTATAAAACTTGTCTCAGTGTTGCTCACATTCACCATAGGCAGCATTTTCCCGTCGGTGAGCGGGGGAGTGGGGCCTGCTCACCGACGCGTAAAATGACGCGCGGTGACATCGGGCGTGCGAGTCGGCTGCGCGCCCACCAAACTGTCAAAGGCCTGTTAAAAACTAATTAACTCAATTTAACGAGCTGCCCATCCAACCTTAAGGTTGGCGGGCAGGCAAAGAGCCCAGGCGGCCTTCGCATTTTTCATGAAACTTCATCCACGGGCGGGATGAGGTTTCATGGACTGGTTTAAAATCTAATAGAAATGTATACATTTATTCTTTGACATGTCCCAGCTCATGTGATAGTGTCACAAGAGGGGACATGTTTTAAAGTTTAAAAATCCTTTCTTCTGAACTTTAAGACTGAAACAAATCTCCCTAAGGCACCTCCGTGCCTCAGCGAGATCTCTGTGCTCTTCCGTGTGCATGCATGGAAGAGCACAGGGAACCACTTAGGGAATTCCCTCCTCCCATCCGCACAGGGAGTGCTCAGCGCTTCTTGGCGAGCATCACGATGGGCGGGCCTTAATTGGCCCGCCCACGTAAAATGGCGGTGCGGCCCTGATCGGGGGTGCCGATCAGGTTCGTGCCTGCCCCCACCTGCCCCCGCAAAATTTCTGGCCATGTGACTGCTGCTGCTATCCCACCGCAGCAGAAATTACTGGTCCTCATGCCCTTCCACTCCTTTCCCTTCCAATAGCCTCAATCGCATGACCCCTCCACACCCATCTCGCTCACTGACTGTTCACAGCCCATCAGATAATCGAGTTCTCTGCTTGATTGTCAGTCAAACCACCTTTTTCTTCTCATCTCCAATGATCTATTCACTAGTAAACAAAAGTATCATGAAAATGAAAAGAACACAAATTGTTTTTAAAGGCCCATATGCTTTTCCCCCAAAATGCTCATAGCAGTGTCCAGATTAATGCTTTAGTCCCAGGAACCCCAGGACAATCCTAGCTGGAGGCCAATATTGGGTGTGAACAATCAGGTCTGCCTGTGATTTCTCCTTGGTAGTGCTTGATTATCATTCCAGGTACAGGCTAGCCCAGATGAAGAACAAATGATATTAGACACCAAAGGGCAACCAGTGCCCTTGTGACTTAACATTTTGAAGGCAGGAGAGAAAGTTGGGAGAACAATGAGTTTGCAAACTGTTGCAGATGTGATGCTAGTAAATGTTCTTCCTTCACAAAGACATTTGACTTCAGCAGTTGCTTTCGAACTTACAGCTTCGACCCATTTCCTGCCCCTTCTTCATTTGACTGAGAATTATGACCACACGAATAACAAAAAAAAAGCACAAAGAGACAGACATAGGAGAAAGGAACAAGTATGAGAGCAGGGAAGTTATACGAGAACTGGATAAAACACTAGTTTGAGCACAGTTAGAGTACTTTGTACAGTTCTGGTCATGCCATTACAAGAAGGGTGTGGTTGCACGAGAGAGGGCACAGAGATCTTCAACGATGTTATCAGGGATGGAGAATTTTGGCTATTTGGAAAAATTAGATAGTTTGAGATTTTTTCCTTTGGAACAGAGGAGGTTGAGGGGAGATTTAAGTGAGGTAGATAAAATAATGGGGAGACCTAGAAGATAGGAAGGGCCTATTTCATTAGCAGGAGAGTCAATACCATGGCCGGGATTTTCCGTACCCGCTGGCATCGGGCATGCTCGGTGGCGTGAGCAGACAATATGGCGAGAAGGCCAGATATCGGTTTCACAACATTATGAAGCCAGTTTGCGATCATCCACTCAGTCCATCAATGGCGGGCCACGTTTCCCAACGTCGGATGTCGGGAACCTCATAATACATCTGCATATCAGTATAAGGCCAGTCCGCCAGATTCATACCCCCACTCCGCTGGATCATCCGCCCACATCGGCGTCATTGCACACCGCTGCAGAACACTTCTCGACATGTGTGACGTGCAGAAGCCGGGACTTAGCACCACGGCCTTGCTCACGTCGCAGACATCCGAGGAGCAGAGGATGCTGGAGCCTGACAGCAACAGCACATTGAAAAAATGTCCATGGCATGCTGGGTGGATTCTCATGGACATGGCTCTGCTGTGAAGCAGCTCACGGAAGTTAGAAAGTCACTGGTGAGGGTCTGCACATGACGGATGATGGTCAAGGGGGTGGAGAGGAAGGTCCAGTGTTTGGGAGAGAAAGATGTGACGGGGGGTGGGAGAGGAGGGGTACCAGTGGGTGAGGATAGTGCAAGTGGAGGACCTTGGGACAGGCAGTCAGCAGCATCTAGAGGAGAGTGCGAGAGGAAGACCCTGGAACAGGAAGTCAGCAGCACCTAGAGGAGAGTGCAAGAGGAGGACTCTGGGACAGGCAGTCAACAGCATCTAGAGGATCTAGTCTATCTAGAGGATCTAGCATCTAATCTATACTCAAGTAGGAGTAAGGGTAAAATAAGAGCAAGGGCCCACATTCTATTTAGTTAAGATATGTCTGGGGAGCTCAGTCCCGTGATTTGCACATCCTGCGCTATGTGAGAAATCCTAGACGCTCCTGGAGGTCTGGATGACCATGTGTGCAGGTGGTGCCTCTGACTGGAGCAACTCGAGCTCCAGGTTTTGGAGCTTGAGTGGCAGCTGGGGACACTACGATGCATTCACGAGGCTGAGAGGTTCGTGCATAGCACCTCTCAGGACGTGGTCACCCCGCAGCTTAAGGAAGTGCAAACAGAGAGGGAATGGGTGACCGCCAGACAGAAGGGGACCAGGCAGGTAGTGAGGGAATCCCCCGATTGCATCTCGCTCGCAAACCATTTTTCGGCCTTGGAAAACAGCGAGTGACGGTTCCTCTGTGGAGGCCAACCAGAGCAAAGGCCATGGCATTGTGGGTGGTACAGCTGCTCAAAGCGGGAGGAAGAAATGTGGAAGGGCAATAGTGGTAGGGGATTCGTTAATGAGGGGAGTAGACAGGCGCTTCTGCGGCCATAGATGTGGCTCCAGGATGGTATGCTGCCTCCCAGGTGCCAGGGTCAAGGATGTTACGGAACAGCTGCAGGACATTCTGAAGGGGGAGGGTGAACAGCCAGAGATCGTGATCCATGTTGGGACCAACGACATAGGAAGAAAGAGAAATGAGGTCCTGCAAACAGGCTTTAGGGAGTTAGGTAGGAAATTGAAAAGCAGAGCTTCAAAGGTAGTAATCGCCAGATTGCTCCCAGCGCCACGCAATAGTGAGCATAGGAACAGAAGAATAGAGCAGATGAATGTGTGGCTGGAGAGATGGTGCAGGAGGGAGGACTTTAGATTCCTGGGGCATTGGGACCATTTCTGGGGGAGGTGGGACCTGTACAAGTTGGATGGGTTATGTCTGAACAGGAACGGGACCAACATCCTCGCGGGGAGGTTCGTTAATACTATTGGGGTGGATTTAAACTAAATTGGCAGAGGGATGGGATCCTGAAAAGTAGTTCAGAGGGGAGAGAAGCTGAGATGGAATTAGAAGTTAAAACACTAGTAAATGAGTCTGGAAGGTAGAGGAAACATAGGCTAGATAGGAAAGAAGTGAGTTTAGCAAGGCTAAATGGGATATATTTTAATGCAAGGAGCCTGAGGAATAAGACAGATGAGCTGAGGGCACAGATAGGCACGATAGGGTGTATGATATCATAGCTATGACCAAGACTTGGCTAAAAGAAGGACAGATTGGCAGCTCAACATTCCTGGTTATAGGGTATTCAGACAAGATAGAGAGGGGGATAGAAGAGGAGGGGGTAGAGGGTTGCAGTATTGATCAAGGAATCAATTATAGTAATGAGGAGGGATGAAAGGATCATCAATGAGGCCATATAGGTAGAAGTAAAAAACACAAAAGGGGCAAACACGCAGTTGGGTGTGTACTATAAGCCCCCAAACAGGGAGAGAAAGAGGATCAAATATGTAATCAAATTTCAGAGAAGTATAAGAGTAATGGGGCAGTGATGGTAGGGGATTTTAACTACCCAAATATTAACTGGGCATTTTAACTACCCAAATATTAACTAGAGTACATCACGGCAGGCCTCCACTGCGTCCAAAAAGTACTCGAGGGATGTGTTACTAAACAGGGGGGCTGCAGTCTTATTGCCTTTTGGGGCCATCCTGTCTTCTATGCAGCAGTCCTGGGCTGGGCGCACTGAGAGGTGTGCGCATGGCTGCCCTTTAAATGTGGCGCCCGGCATGATGAAGCAGCGAGGTAATGGCGTGGCAGGCAAATGAGAACCTGCCTGCCATTGAAACGGCGTGTTTCCTGGGAATGCATAATTAATGCGGAAGGTTTGGGATGATACAGGGTGAGAAGCCACCATTGCAGCCAGCGGGTAAAACGCTGTTTTCCCTGCCTGCTATCACACTTAGTGAGAATCTGGGATGATTCCACCCCATTTATTTAAAGTAATTGGATGAAGGGCCAGTGGGGAGTTGAAGAGAAATTTTTAATCTAAAGGATGATGGAGATCTGGAACTCTCTGCCCAATGTAAACAGCACCTCATGGGCCACATGTATGTGATGATGACATGTAGCTGTTTAGACACTTGTTCCTCTTCAAATGTAATGGTTTTTCAAACACATTCCTAGGAAGATTGGGCTCCTTTAAAATTCTAGTCACAGCAGGCATCTGTAGCTGACTTTTATCCAACAGGATAAGAATTATTTTCCCCCCTTATTTACAAACAAAAGGAGAAGCAATAAAGCAAAGGAATATAATTTCAGAATTAAACTGTAGATGTTAACATCCAAAACACTATTTTGCATTTGCAAAATAATAATTGGTATAATTGGATTTAAAATTATGTAGTTTTGGCAGAACTTCTTTCTTACTGACATGCCTTGTGAAATATAAAATGTCTTAAAAGTGGCAGGAGTTATGCAAGATTTCAGTGTTTAACCATTTCTCGCAGGGAATTGCTCAATAAGTACTGATGATTATGTCTATGATGTGGTAACTCAGGCTGTAATTATTTCCCTTCCAGCTTTGAAGCTTTCTCTAGTCTTTAAACTGAATCTTTTCACAGCTTCCCTTGTCATTAATTCCAGCTGTGGAGAACAAGGTTGTGCCAGGAGGGTACTGGGACCAAGGCCAGTAAAGAAGAGCATTCTCCCCAAACACAGAATCAGTATACCAAGCACAATTCAAATACATTACATGGATTGTATCACTAATGAATTTGGTATTAATATTAACAAGCCTTAAGAAAAAAATACATGTAAATTTGTCATCAGAAATAGAACTGGGTTTCCAAGTTGCTATATAATCAAAGTGGCTGAAAGTAAACAGTATGTAATCGCATTTGGTATGCTTCAACAGTTACAATGTTCAACACAGTTATTTTCACAGCATTGATTTGGTGTCACTTTTATTAAATAACTACTGAAAACTTAGATCATTCTGTATATCAATCACAGCTTCATACTTTGTTGAAGGTGTGACAAAATCTTTTCAAAAATACTTAAAGCCTGCCATTGGTCACTTACCTGAAATCTATAAACAGCTATCAATGGCACTAATGATTAGCTGCACTTTTTATACTCATTTCTAAAAACAAAAACTTCAACATTAGACATAAATGGAGACCCCAGATTCGAAACTAAACAATATAGCCTGGAGTTTTGCAACGATAGAGAACGTCCTTGCCAAAATATCAGATGAGCCCAAAAATCAGAAATCCCGCCCCCAAACACGGTACCTACCATTTTTGCAAGGGCAGAAATGAGGACGAGTTGCATTTCACATGAGCACATTTCACAGATGCAGCTGCCCATAGTGATTTCCATGGGCTCCACTTGTGTGGTTTTGGTGTGAGAGGTGATTGGAACCCAACATGCACAGATTAGTCCTGGTCTGAATTGGTGGATTTTTTTGGATAATCGGGGTACCCTTTTCGTGACAAAAGGTACCCCTTTGGATATGATCCCAGGACACCTTTGGGGGAGGTTAGGTGCCCTTTGGGAGAGGTAAGGTGTCCTTTAGAATTGCTAAAAGTAGGCATGAATGTGTATAAAAAATGCATAAAACTGACTGGAACTGTGAAGCTCATTGGCATTGTCAAAAACTATCAAAGGTGTCAAGGTGAACTGTCAAAGGGAGCTGTGGAGGCATCTAAACTCCTGCCCTTCAACTCTTTGAAGAAACTGTCTGCAGTGTTTAAAAAATGAATGCTTGCTATTTTGCTCTGCCTACTGACATAAGCCATAGGGCTACCATTACTGGATTAGTGCTGCATGACTGATTTCACAAGTGTCCGTTATCACAGTAGGGTGCCTGTTATTTGATAGCTTAATTGACAGCTACAAGTTCTTATGGACTCTTTGATGTGGGACTATGAATTCTAATACTTATTTTTATAAGGGATTATGCAATTGAATGTAATGTTTGTTTTTATAAGGGATAATGCATTTGAAGGAATGTAAATGTATTAAATTGGATTTTATGAATGAGAGTGTTTTTAAAAAAATAAAGTCTGTAACAGACAGTTGGAACTTCATTTTATTTAATCTCAGCCTGGACCCTGAGGTTTGCCCATGGTGGATACTGGGTGAGTTGGCATGGTAAGTGTAAGGGCAAAGGATGGTGGGTGGGGGGGCATGAGTTGACACGAACTCGGCATAGGGACTATAAATGGACATTGGGTGGGTGGGGCATAGGTTTGCATAGAAGGTGTGAGTGTTTGGGTGGGGGGCATACGTTGGCATGGAGGTTTTTAGGGGCCATGGTGGGTGGGGGGCCTGAATGTTGCATGGTTGACATGGATGGTGCATGGGGACTGTGTGTGGGGGGGGTGGTGGGTAGAGGGGTTGTGGGGGTGAAGGCTGGAGGGATGTGCTATGTTTTCTGTTTTTTAGTTCGATTCAGTGTTGGTGCACCGAGGCAGGCCTTCCACCCAGCATCCTCCATAATGCGTTCCAGGTCGTCCAACTCGCCTCTCAGGGAACCCCGCCATCCTGGAACAAAATCCAACCTTCAGGGCCACTTTCTCTCAGGTCGGGTTTGTGGAGCCAGCAAAGCCAGGAAATGTCCCGACCCCACACTCCCAACACAGGAGCGAAAATCCAGGATTGCCTATAAGTTCACTCCCTTAGCTGATAGTGCTCTCACCTCTGAGTCATAAACTTCCAGTTCAAATCCCATTCCAGGAGCTAGGTATTACAGCCCCTTGCCAGGCGTGTTTTCAGCGTGGTGGGGTCACGTAAAATATGTCGGGTGCCCATATGAAGGTGCCCTTCCTGCCCATCCTCAACTTGTTCCCCATAATACGAGGAGTGGGTAAGGCACCCATTAGGCCACCCACCCTTAGACCTATTGAGACCCGTAACTGCTCACTTAAGTGGCAATTAAAGGCCTTAATCAATCTCTACTGTCATAAAATGCTGGGCAGTGGCAGGCGAACCAGAGTGCAGGCATTTTGAAACAGCTTCTTTGAAAAGGCAGGAAGGAAGGGGGAAAGGTACCAATCAGGGGTGCTCTGTGCACATTGGGACCACCCCCCATAAGATGTCCACCCCTTTTGTCCCTCCCAACTGCCCTCCAAAACTTTCCCCCCCACCTTGCCCCTCCCTAGACTCTCTGATTCCAACCTCCCACCCTAAAAGCATGGAACTTCATGGGGGAGTACTTTGCATCCCCCATGAAATCCAGCCCCAGGACTTGAGCACAAAAATCTACTCAATGGGTGCTGCACTGTTCGAGC
The DNA here is from genome assembly GCF_964194155.1 of Cetorhinus maximus. Taxonomy (NCBI): domain Eukaryota; kingdom Metazoa; phylum Chordata; class Chondrichthyes; order Lamniformes; family Cetorhinidae; genus Cetorhinus; species Cetorhinus maximus. The sequence continues at coordinate 31,513,406 of NC_135882.1, read as the reverse complement.
CTGAGGCCCCAGTTTGAAGAGGAGCAGGGCAATTATCCCCAGGCTTCATCTGCCTGCTCAGGAGGATATAAAAGATCTCATGGCACTATATTGATGAAGACAAGGGGAGTTAACTCCAGTATCCTGGTAAATATTTATCCTTCAATCAGCATCAGAAAAACAGATTATCTGGTCATTATCATTTTGCGTTTTGCAGGAGTTTACTGTGTGCAAATTGATTGCTGTGTTTCCTACATTATAGCATTGACTACACTTATTTTTAAAAAGTACTTCATTGACTGTAAAGCACTTTAAGATGGTGGTCATGAAAAGTACTACATAAAGGAAAGACTTTTTTCCCCCATTTCCACCGCCCATTAGCAACTTTATGGGAGATCTGTTAATAAATTATCTAAAAACTTGCGATGCTGAGTCTTCAGGAGACACACACCTACGTTTCAGTTTACACTGCTGCATTTTAGCATCATAATAATGCATTGTGCGTTATACGGTATAACAATCCTGTAGAAAAAAAATTCCTCTGACAACACTATATGAGCTGCGACACAAGAAGCCTGCTGAAATGCTTCATTGAATATATTTAAAACATTCTCGGGATATAGGTGTGACTCGTAGGACCAGCATTTATTTCCTATCCCTAGTTAACCTTGGGAACCTGGTTGGGAGCCTTCTTCTTGAACAAGTGCAGTCTGTGTAGTGTAAATGCTCCCACGGTGGTGTCACATAGGGAGTTCCAGGATTCTGACACAGCAACAATGAAGAAACAGTTTTACATCTCCAAGCTGGGATGCTGTGCGACTTGGAGGGGAAATTGCAGATGATGGTGTTCCCATGCATAATGGAAGCAGAAAGGGAAAATTCATAGGCCGGGATTTTCCGGCCCCACTGAACGGTTCCCCAAATTTTCCCGTCCCGCCCGCAACAATGTTGGCCGGTGTCGGGGCCGGAAAATCACGCCCGTAATGATATACTTCCTCTTTCTTCCAGGTGTTTTTCATTGTTTTAAATTTTTCATCACCACATGCTGTGTCCTTCAGTTAGAAGAGTGATTACTGTCTTGGCTCTGGTAGCCACCAGAACAGCTGTCAATGAAGCACAAATCACCAGACACAGGACCTACTTCTCAGAGTTTTAGTTCTCTCCTTCACCTCTCTCCTAGCTATCAAAGACAGGACTCCTCACTCCCATGTGGCATGCACTACAGCAGCTTGGCTGATCACAGCCAAAGTACACTAAACTGTAATTAGTGGAAGGCAATCTGAGCAAATCAGTATGCTCATCTATAAAAGATTTACACAGTAACAGGTTACCTGGGAATAAGTGAATAGGCTATTTACAACAAGGAAGAAAATTGTGTGCAAGTGAGATTATTTATTTATATCATTCAAAATTATCCAGCACAAAATCATTTTAATTGTCCTAATAAATGCTTATTGCCCTATCAAAGAGTTATGCTGTCTCTTTAGTTAAAAAGTGCACAGAGATAATTAAGATGGTTGACAGTTTCTGTGGACGCAAAAGAAAAAGAAACAAAATATGAGTCTATGGAAATATAAATAAAAATAGAAAATATTTAGATCACTCAGAAGTCCATCAATATCTAAGAAGAGAAAGGGTAGGTTTACAGTTCAGGATTCATGAATATTCCACATCCAAAATATCTTCTTTCTATTTTCAGATGACAATTGGCCACCTGCACATTTCTAGCGTTTTCTATTTTCATTTCTATGGACTAAATTGTGATCTAAAAACAGGTGGTTTGGAATCATCTCAGAGGTTCAAATGCAAATGAAAATCTAGAACAGCAACCAAACCTGCCTTGAATCCACTCACTTCTGGTTTAAATGAAGGTACGACGAGGGGCATGGGACCAAACCACTCGTGGGACTGTGTGCGTCATTTGAGTATTATTACAGGGCTGCAAGCCTTCATCTTAACAGTCATTCTATTTTTAAGCACAGGTGGCCAGGTTTCCTGGGCCTCAGGGAACTCAGCAGCTTAAAGGCTGAATTCCCAATGTCTTTACACCACTGCTTGTGGGTCAGGAAAAGAGGAGTGTTTCCTCCAAGGTCAATAAACTACCCAGTAAACACTGTCCCCTCCCTATGATCTGTCTACTCCCCTGTCCTTTACCATCAAAACCCCAAGGTGATTGGGATTCCACCAATTTTGATCTAGGCTCCCCCTCCCCCTAGATCCATAACCGTGATCTCTCTTATTTCCTCAATTCACCTGGCTGTTCTTGTAGGCTTTAGCCTCTGAAGCAGGCATTCCACCCAAGAGGCATCCAGACGATCAGACTGCTTGTGGGTGGAAGCCTCACTTAAAGGACCTCTGCAGTTAAATTCTGCAGAACATTTAGGAAACCTGAGTTTTGGGTTTACCAACCTCACAACAGCCTGCCACCATAACTACTCTGCCCTTCCAATTCCATAAACAACTTAAATAAAAACAAAAAACTGCGGATGCTGGAAATCCAAAACAAAAACAGAAATACCTGGAAAAACTCAGCAGGCCTGGCAGCATCGGCGGAGAAGAGCAAAGTTGACGTTTCGAGTCCTCATGACCCTTCAACAGAACTAAGTAGGAATAGGAAAGGAGTGAAATATAAGCTGGTTTAAGGGGTGGGGGGGGGGGGGGGGGGGGGGCGGTGGTTGTTGGGACAAGCAAGCAGTGATAGGAGCAGATAATCAAAAGATGTCACAGACAAAAGAACAAAGAGGTGTTCAAGGTGGTGATATTATCTAAAAGAATGTGCTAATTAAGAATGGAGAGCAGGACAAGCAAGGTAGCTCTAGTGGGGGTGGGGTGAAATAAACGATGGGTGGAATACATTTAGAAATAATGGAAATAGGTGGGAAAAGAAAAATCTATATAAATTATTGGAAAAAACAAAAGGGAGGGGGGAAGAAACGGATAGGGGGTGGGGATGGAGGAGGGAGTTCAAGATCTAAAGTTGTTGAATTCAATATTCAGTTCGGAAGGCTGTAAAGTGCCTAGTCGGAAGATGAGGTGCTGTTCCTCCAGTTTGCGTTGGGCTTCATTGGAACAATGCAGCAAGCCAAGGACAGACATGTGGGCAAGAGAGCAGGGTGGAGTGTTAAAATGGCAAGCGACAGGGAGGTCTGGGTCATGCTTGAGGACAGACCGCAGGTGTTCTGCAAAGTGATCACCCAGTCTACGTTTGGTCTCTCCAGTGTAGAGGAAACCGCATTGGGAGCAATGAATGCAGCAGACTAAGTTGGGGAAAATGCAAGTGAAATGCTGCTTCGCTTGAAAGGAGTGTTTGGGCCCTTGGACAGTGGGGCGAGAGGAAGTGAAGGGGCAGGTGTTGCATATTTTGCGTTTGCATGGGGAGGTGCCGTAGGTGGGGGTTGAGGAGTAGGGGGTAATGGAGGAGTGGACCAGGGTGTCACGGAGGGAATGATCCCTACGGAATGACGCCGGGGGGGTGAAGGGAAGATGTGTTTGGTGGTGGCATCATGCTGGAGTTGGCGGAAATGGCAGAGGATGATCCTTTGAATGCAGAGGCTGGTGGGGAGATAAGTGAGGACAAGGGAGACCCTACCATGTTTCTGGGAGGGAGGAGAAGGCGAGAGGGCGGATTCCCGGGAGATGGGCCAGACACGGTTGAGGGCCCTGTCAACTACCGTGGGTGGAAAACCTTGGTTAAGGAGAAAGGAGGACATGTCAGAGGAACTGTTTTTGAAGGTAGCATCATCAGAACAGATGTGACGGAGGTGAAGGAACTGAGAGAATGGGATGGAGTCCTTACAGGAAACGGGATGTGAGGAGCTGTAGTCGAGGTAGCTGTGGGAGTCGGTAGGCTTGTAATGGATATTAGTGGACAGTCTATCACCAGAAATTGAGACAGAGAGGTCAAGGAAGGGAAGGGAAGTGTCAGAGATGGACCATGTGAAAATGATGGAGGGGTGGAGATTGGAAGCAAAATTAATAAATTTTTCCAGGTCCCGACGAGAGCATGAAGCAGCACCGAAGTAATCATCGATGTACCGGAGAAAGAGTTATGGGAGGGGGCCGGAGTAGGACTGGAACAAGGAATGTTCCACATACCCATAGCTGGGGCCCATGCGGGTACCCATAGCCACACCTTTTATTTGGAGGAAGTGAGAGGAGTTAAAGGAGAAATTGTTCAGAGTGAGAACAAGTTCAGCCAGATGGAGGAGAGTTGGGGTGGATGGGGATTGTTTGGGCCTCTGTTCGAGGAAGAAGCTGACAGCTCTCAGACCATCCCGGTGGGGGATGAAGGTATAGAGGGATTGGACGTCCATGGTGAAGAGGAGGTGGTTGGGGCCAGGGAACTGGAAATTGTTGATGTGACGTAAGGTGTCAGAGGAATCACGGATGTAGGTGGGAAGGGACTGGACAAGGGGAGAGAGAAGGGAGTCAAGATAGCAAGAAATGAGTTCCGTGGGGCAGGAACAGGCTGACACGATCAGTCTGCCGGGACAGTCTTGTTTGTGGATTTTGGGTAGGAGGTAGAAGCCGGCCGTCCGAGGTTGGGCGACTATCAGGTTGGAAGCTGTGGAAGGAAGATCTCCAGAGGAGATGAGGTCAGTGACAGTCCTGGAAACAATGGCTTGATGTTCAGTGGTGGGGTCATGGTCCAGGGAGAGGTAGGAGGAAGTGTCTGCGAGTTGACGCTCAGCCTCCGCGAGGTAGAGGTCAGTGCGCCAGACAACAACAGCACCACCCTTGTCAGCGGGTTTGATGACAATGTTAGGGGTTGGACCTGAGAGAACGGAGTGTAGTAAGTTCAGAGGGAGACAGGTTAGAATGGGTGAGAGGAGCAGAGAAATTGAGATGACTAATGTCACGCCGACAGTTCTCAATGAAAAGATCAAGAGAAGTTAAGAATCCAGAGGGAGGGGTCCAGGTGGAGGGAGAATGTTGGATGTGTGTAAAAGGATCCGTTGAACGGGGAGAGGACTCCTGCCCAAAGAAGTGAGCACGGAGACGAAGGCGGCGGAAGAAGAGTTCAGCATCGTGCCGAGCCCGAAATTCATTGAGATGAGGGCGTAAGGGTATGAAACTAAGTCCTTTGCTGAGCACTGAACGTTCAGTGTTGGAGAGGGGAAGGTCGGGGGTATAGTATATATACGGCCAGGGCTGGGATTGGAAGATGGGGTGGGGACAGAGGGACAGGCAGGGGTGGAGGGTCCTAGATGGGTGTTGGTGTCAATGAGTTGTTGGAGCTTGCGTTCCTTAGCACTTGAGAGAAAAAGAAAAAGTTTCTTGTTGAGGCGTCGGATGAGACGTAGAATAAAATGAAACTGGGGGCACACGCAGCTTTGAAAAAGGGTGCGGCGGTGCTGCTGGAGGGAGAGGTCGAGTGTGTTCATATGGCGGCGCATGGCACTGAGTGTGGATCTCAGAATGCAACAGGAACAGCAGTCCGAGAAACGTTTTATGTCCCAGAGATACCTGTAATCCTGGGTGGGTTCGAAACATGAGGGATGGAATTTCAGTTGAAATCCATGTGGGGTAAGCTGGAGATGGAGACAGTCACCGAGAAAGGAAATATGGCTGTGAAAGCGGGTTTTAGTAAACACCTTGTCAAACACCAGGAGAACACTTCCCTTCCCTTCCTTGACCTCTCTGTCTCAATTTCTGGTGATAGACTGTCCACCAATATCCATTACAAGCCTACCGACTCCCACAGCTACCTCGACTACAGCTCCTCACACCCCGCTTCCTGTAAGGACTCCATCCCATTCTCTCAGTTCCTTCGCCTCCGTCGCATCCGTTCTGATGATGCTACCTTCAAAAACAGTTCCTCTGACATGTCCTCCTTCTTCCTTAACCAAGGTTTTCCACCCACGGTAGTTGACAGGGCCCTCAACCGTGTCCGGCCCATTTCCCGTGCATCCGCCCTCTCGCCTTCTCCTCCCTCCCAGAAACATGATACGGTCCCCCTTGTCCTCACTTATCACCCCACCAGCCTCCGCATTCAAAGGATCATCCTCCGCCATTTCCGCCAATTCCAGCATGATGCCACCACCAAACACATCTTCCCTTCACCCCCCCTGGCGTCATTCCGTAGGGATCGTTCCCTCCGTGACACCCTGGTCCACTCCTCCATCACCCCCTACTCCTCAACCCCCTCCTTCGGCACCTCCACATGCGTATGCAAGATATGCAACACCTGCCCCTTCACTTCCTCTCTCCTCACCGTCCAAGGGCCCAAACACTCCTTTCAAGCGAAGCAGCATTTCACTTGAATTTCCTTCAACTTAGTCTACTGCATTCATTGCTCCCAATGCGGTTTCCTCTACATTCAACACCTCTTTGTTCTTTTGTCTGTGACATCTTTTGGTTATCTGTGCTCCTATCACTGCTTGCTTGTCCCAACAACCTCCCCCCCTTCTCCTCCTCCTCACCCGCCCCCCCACCCCAAACCAGCTTATATTTCATATTTCACCCCTTTCCTATTTCTACTTAGTTCTGTTGAAGGGTCATGAGGACTCGAAATGTCAACTTTGCTCTTCTCCGCCGATGCTGCCAGACCTGCTGAGTTTTTCCAGGTATTTCTGTTTCTGTTGTCCATAAACAACTTGCCACTAGGCTAAAATCCAAGCATATATGTCTAATGTCAGCAATTAAAATTCAACATGACTGGATTGAAAAAAAAAACTTCTTAGTTCACCAAAGCAAGCTACAAAAATAAATCTTTGCAATCAAGTTTTTAATGAATGTCAAAACCACAACAATTAGCTTAATTGTTCAGAGATGGAACAATTTCCTTTAGCTAATGTGTCAGGTAAATTGTGCTAACTTAACCCTTGATATTCTACTCATTACAATGGTTTTGCGATACACAGGTATTCTGCAAGATATAGAAGTTTTAAATAATTAACTTCAATATATTTAAAAGATAATTCCACAATCTGCAGGCAGGCAGGCAGACAGTGATTTCCCATGCATTAAACTGCCCTTTTATATATTGTTATAAAATTATCAATAGTTCCTATTGAGAATTTAAGGTACTTAATAAAACAATTGTCTGCATTTGACTTTAAACTTCAACAGTTAGGAAGATTATTACTTCTGCTTTATCGTGCTTTATGATTTTTTTTGTTCAATGAAGGATTAATGGTTTGGGGCACTGGCTTTGAGGAGTTACTGAACACAGCAGTGTGAGGGAGTTGAACAAACCTCAATAGAGGTACTGCTATGGATTCTCCCCTGAATGTGGGTTACCACTCCTCAAGTTATCCTATAGGTCACTTTCCTGAAGTGGCAGCTTTAAGTGCAATGGTCCAATAAACAATGGTATTTATAACACTTGTACATTGAAAAGAAAGGAGTAGATAAACTGACAGAATGGTAAATAGGGGTAGGGAATAGATCAACGTTGTTTGAACATAATACTGTACTGCAATCTTGTCCCACTCAAGACAGGAGAACTAACGAATTCAATGAGGAAAGAGGTTGTTTAATATAATGTGCTGGTGAGAAGTGACGGTCTTCACCTACTTGGCTTGATCTGTCCTGCCAATTAAAAAATGGAGATGATAATAACTTTGCAACTTTCCTTAATGATCTGATCCCACCCATTTGGCGGTAAAGCATTACTGACAGCATTAATGTTAGTGTGAGTAACACTTCACCTGGCAGCATCCGTTATTATTGGAAAATCTCAAAGAATAAAATGTTGGTAAATGTTAACCTAGGATGCTTCAGCTTTCTCTTGGTATGTTAATTCTTAGATTGTTGGAAGGTTCCAGGAAATTCTACTGTCCTTTGGCTGAGTATTGTTTTAAATTTTCAAGTCTCAGAGAGTGACACTGAAACAGTCTGTGATGATATAAAGCTATTCAAATATCAGGAGTAGCTTTGTTACTTCAATGTTAAATTATACGCAACTAAAATAAACACTTACGAATAGTTTTAACTGAAATAAAACGTTCTGAACATTTCACTTTGGTTTGTTCTTTTCCTCATTTGCTCTTCTTCCTTATTATCTATATTCTCTTTAATTTTATTAATACTACTTTTACTTCATGTATGCCTGACACAGTAGCCTGGCCATCCTAAACCTTTTTCCTTAAAAGCCAAGTTTAAAATATTATCCATAATTTTCATCTTGATCCTGCCATCAATTTTGGAGGAATTGACTTGAAGGCTGACTGCAATCCAGCTGCAAAAGGTGTTTATTCAGTTAAACAAAGAACGTTAATATGCTCAGGGATAATCTTAACTTTTATCATCAGGCAGAAAAACAGGTGACAGTGAATTGAACATCCTGTTGGGGATGGGGGGTCAAGGTGGAGTGGAGGATCTGTTGCGATGCCTACTGGCCATTACAAAATGAAATACAAACGTACTCATCAGCTACTCTTTGCTGGACGAACAGCTGATACTGGCCCAGCAGTGTCTTAAAATAGTAAACAGAATCCTATGAATGAAATAGGATTGCTTTTTGCATTTGAATTTTCTATATCGCTTAGCTCAGTCGGATGGTTTGACCAACCTGTGGTAGACCAGGGAAATGACTGCAGGGTTTGAGTTAATTCAGCTCCCTCACATTATTGGATTTATTAAGTTATTCCCGGTAGTGTGAACTCAATGGCCCGAATTTTTATTTATTCTTTCACAGGCTGTGGGATTCGCTGGCTAGGCCAGCATTTATTGCCCATCCTAATTGCCCTTGAGTAGGTGATGGTGAGCCATTTACTTGAACCGCTGCAGTTCATCTCATGTGGGTACACCTACCGTGGTGTTATGAAGGGAGTTCCAGTATTTTGACCCAGCGACAGTGAAGGAACGGTGATATCATTCCAAGTCAGGGTGATGTGTGACTTGGAGGGGAACTTGCAGGCGGTGGTGTTCCCATGCATTTGCTGCCCTTTTCCTTTTAGATGTAGAGGTCGCAGGTTTGAAAAGAGCTGTCTAAGGAACCTTTGTGAGTTCCTGCAGTGCATCTCGTAGATGGTACACACTGCTGCTACTGTGCATCAGTGGCGGAGGAAGTGAATATTTGTGGATTGGGTGTAAATCAAGCAGGCTGCTTTGTCCTGGATGGTGTCAAGCTTCTTGAGTGTTGTTGGAGCTGCACTCATCCAGGCAAGTGGAGAGTATTCCATCACACTCCTGATTTGTGCCTTGTAGATGGTGGGCAGGCTTTGGGAGTCAGGAGGTGAGTTACTCACCACAGAATTCCTAGCCTCTGTATGGCTCTTGTAGCCATAGTATTTATGGCTGGTTCAGTTCAGTTTCTGGTCAATGGCACCATTATTAATAATAACGATGAGGGCATTAAGTACTCACCATTATTATGGGGTAAATCTGGCAGCAGCTTCCAGAGTATGCACACGTGCAGTTAAATGCAAAAATCTGGAGGATGTGGTCCAGGTGACCCAACCCTCCCCAAGCTAAGCTATAACAGAACCTCGTCAAATTACTCAGCATTGAAATCCATGCAATGGTGAAAACCTGGGTACATACCCACTAATTACTCACTAAACACACCTGAACAAGTTATGGTGTGGTAACTGACAGTCTTTGCACAAAGTGACTATAAGTATTTTTTATATATATATATATATATATATATGTATAAAAGAAATGTTGGGCAAATCAAGGCTGGAATCACTGTTAAAGAAAAGAGAAATTGTTTTCATTAAGTATCTTCAACTGCCGTTTTTAATGGTCCACAGAGTTTCCCCGACTCTGTGAAAATCTAGCCCATTACGTCCGGTAATAGGCAGAATGTTCAAGCAGAATGTTTGTTGTGGACGGTGTTCTTGAGCGTTGCTGCAGCTGCATTCATGCAGACAAGTTTTAGGTATTCCATCACGCTTTTGAGTGGAGCCTTATAGGCAGCGGCTCAGAAAGTGGCTCACCTGCCAGAGGTGGGGGAATGAAAGTTTATGACAGACTTTTTGGTGAACTGCCACCTGCCCATTAGCTCCTGCTGTGAGTTTCCTCACACCCCTACCTGATGCAAACTCCCTTATTGCACTGCAATATTGTCCACCCAAAATATGTAAATAAGCCATCTCCAGATTTTGGTATGGGGCACAGCTAATGGGCAAGTGGTGGTTCACCAAAAAGTCTCATAAACTTTCATTCCCCCATCTCTGGCAGGTGAGCCACTTCCTGAGCCGCTGCCTATAATGCCCAACTCAAAAGCGTGATGGAATACCTAAAACTTGTCTGCATGAATGCAGCTGCAGCAACGCTCAAGAACACCATCCACAACAAACATTCTGCCTATTACTGGACGTAACAGGCTAGATTTTCAGAGTCGGGGAAACTCTGTGGACCTTTAAAAATGACAGATGGGACCTGATTCTGGGATTCCTGACGCCATTCCTGGTGTGCCCAATTTTCGTCAGGGCTTTTTAAGGGTGTGGACTGGTTCAGGTCATGAGCCCACACCCTGAATTCCCAACTTGGCCAGCTCCATTGCAGGGATAGGCACGTCCTAGTCCTCCACAATTTTCATGGAGTCGGGCCAGGTTTTCAAAAAATTGTGGCACACGGCACCTCAGATGTTATGAATCATAGTCTGCATGAATGAACCTTTTGAAAGGTTAGTTCAAAAGACCCTCCTTATGCCCCATGCCAACAGATATCCCCAACCCACTTCACATGGCCCCTCATTCCATCCATGCCAAGGGATGCCCTCACACACCCCCCATGGCTCCTTATGCACCCCATGGAAAGGGATGCCCCCACACACCCTCCATGGCACCTCATGCTACCATGCCAAGGGATTTCCTCAACCAACCCCAATGGCCCCTCATGCCAAGCTATGGCCTCCAAACAACCCCGATGAACTATCATGGCCCCCATGCCAGGCTGTGGCAAATTAATGCCCATTCACCCACTATATACTATATAGAACCAATGAACCCAAAGTGACAATAGGATGTCTTATAAAAGCTTTAAAAATGTCATTCATTGATAATTTTCCACTTTCTTAGAAGAAGCTCCGTTTTACTATAGCCCAATAAAAGTGCTATCGTCTAGAGCCTTTAAAGCCTCAAAAGAAGAAACTGCAAGCACTTGACTCTTTATCTTGTGTAAATAAACATTGTGCAATTGACACACAGATCAGAGAGCCAGAGCTGTCAATGAAGCTATGTTTTCTCTGGGACTCAGATGTTTAAGTACTCTAATGGATGTCTGGGCTCTCAGCCAGGAATGCATAATGAGGCTTGGTTGAGAACCCCAGAAATCCATTTGACTGTTGAAACTTCTGAGCCCCAAGGAAAACATCTGGTCGGCTAGCCTGCAACCCCTCCCCTTGCCCCCTCGGAATGAAAATCCCATCTTTCCTGGCACTTTCTGCCAAGGTGGGCAGGCTGACCCGGGAATCTTCCCAACTCCCGCTAACCGCCTCAAGGATGAAAATTCAGCAATATCCACTCTCTCTAACACACTGTGGCTGCAGTTGCAACTGCAACAACTCAAGCAAGCCTACTCTTACAGCACCTTACAAAGCTAGATCCTCTAAAATTGAAAAGAACAAAAGCAGCAAGAATTTGCAGCACACTCTCAGTTTCCCTTCCAAATGACGCACAATCCTGACTTGGACTATATTGCCATTCCTTTGTCATTATTGGGTGAAATTTCCGGAATTCCCTAATGAACATCCACTGTAGATTACCCATTATTACAGGAATCGTAGTGCTTCAAGGAAAAGGCCCACTATCACCTTCTCTAGGCAAATAGGGATGGGAAATAAACATGGCCTGTGCAACGTCACCCACAAATTTTCCAAAACTCAAGTACGTTTGCTCGCTCTAGCCCAACTGGTACATTTACTGATGCATTACATAATCTTGCAAGATAATATCAGATTAATGAATCACAACTCGAGGTCCCTGCAACCCTGCCAAACGAAAGCACACTATTAAAACCCACACATGACCTTCTATCATCATATTCACACATACATAACACAATTCAATTAAAGATGGATATGTAAAACATGTGGAAAGGTTAGGTAGACGGGAAAATAATTATCTAAATTACTCACTTGATTATCAGACTCAAAAATATATTCCAAAGCAATAATATACATCAAGCCTTACATTAAGCTTAGGAAGTCATATTAACTCCTTGATGTATGACTGTGTGTATGTGTCTACTATCTCTGTATATGAAGATCTGTTCTGCAGACACAGAGTTGTGCGTAGTGTTTTTTTGATGGAAAGATGTCCTTGGGATTTCTTCCAAGGCAAAGCTACAGCAGTAGATTAGCAGCAACTCCATAGAAAATCTCAGCCTGTGAAATTCAGTGTAAACTATATTCCTAAACCAGGATTTGACTCATTTTGCTATTTTAATTTATTATTTTTTTCCCTTTGTAAAGCGAAAGAATTAGTCCCTTACAGGAAAAAGCACAGAAGCTTGCTGCCAAACTACAGCTCATCTAACAATGGGAAAGCACCTTGTCAGAATTATATAACATGCCAAATATTCAACATTATAACTTTCCCACTCACATCTCATTCCCTAAAACACAAGGCTGGGTTATCTCTGGTAAACAGAATAAAAGGAGACCTGAAGGTGTCTTTGCCAAGCTAAAAATGTTGGGTGGAATTGCCCCAGATTTGCACTAAGTGAAGTAAGATATTTTACCCATGGGCCGCAATGGTGGCTTTTCAAGCCATATCGTCCCAAACTCGCCACATTAATTATACATTCTGGGGAAACACCTTGTTTCCAAGGCGGGCGGACTCTCATTCATCCACCACACCATCACCTCACCGCTTCATCTCGCCAGTCACCATATTTAAAGTCCAGCCACGCGCACATATCTCAGTGCTTCCAGCCCATGACTGCTCTATAGAAGAGATGGCCCTGAAAGGCAAAAAGACTGCAGCCCCCAGTTTCAATGACATGTCCTTCAAGTGCCTTTTGAACACAGTGGAGGCTCACCGCGATGTCCTCTACCCCCTCTCTAGCCGCAGGATGGGCTGCAACATCATTAATCCAGCTTGGGAGGTGGTGGCAGCAGTGGTCAGCACCAATGTCCTTCAAAAAAGGACAGCCACCCGGTACTGCAAGGGGATGAATGGTCTCCTCCGTTCCGACAAAGTAAGTCACTCTTGTCAAAACTCTCAACTCACACACTCACAAACCCATCAAACATCTACAGGGTTCTTACTCGCTGCCAGTTCAAGGGACATCGCCATTCACTCTCTCACACACACCTTCAGTGATCTCATCCTATCCATGGGACCACTCAACACCAATACATGCCAGGCATACTTATCATCTGGCCTGGCAGGCATCCTGCTCTCTCCATAACAATTCATGCAGGACAAGCTGGCACACAAGAGGGAGAGGTCGCAGACTGGTGAAGGAATGCCTGAAATCAAGGTCCTCAAAGACTTGGAAAAAAGAGCCATCCAGCTGGCCGACGTGGATCTGGACCATTCCTGTGCTGACGGTGATGCACCGCTGAGGTGCTCTACCAATGAGGATCCAGCAGAGCAACATCTATCAGACAACCATGCCGTGAGTTAAAAGCAAAACTTAAGTAATGTGTTCTGATTCACAGGCCACTGCCATGCACTAATTATCTCCTCTTGCTTCCATAAACACATCTGGGTAACAGTCGATGGAGTCCATGACCCAGGGCCTCCAATCAAGCCCCAAAGAAACCTCTGAAGAGGAATCTGGTGGCACCCTCCTTGAAGTCCCATCACAGCACTCACCCCTACCCTCCACCAGCGCAGAGACCCACACCTCGGTGGGACCTAGCTTTACAGTAGCCTCAGGATCGCAATCTGGTGAACACATCACACTGTCTGATCCACAGCAGGCAGCAGGGACTTCCCAGGTATCCAGCACAGAAATTTGCTGAGTCCGAGTCAGATGACGAGCCTCTGGACTCGGTCATGTTACAGTCGCTGGAGATGCAAAGGCAAGTTTGGGAACATCAGGAAAGGGTGTCTGCTGCACTCCTCAGATTGCAAGGCACGATGGAGGAGTCTGTCTGCCTTCAGGCTGAGGTGATAGCGCCGGCATGCCAACGCACTGAGGTCAACACTGATAGGATGGAGGCTGCCATGGAGACTTTGTTCCAGGATGTCACTACTGCACTGCTGCATGGGCTGAACTCCATAGTGGGCCTCCAACAATGTGTACACGAGAGGGGTGTGGGGCAGCTTGATCTCAGTCCAGCTACCCCTTCTCCTCAAGGAGTCAGCCAGGGGCCCTTGGGCACCCAAAAGGAGGAGGATCAGCAGGTGTTACCCCTTGGGGTCATCCATCCAGGTGACTCCGGGAGTGTCCAGCCCATCCGAGTCACCTCTTCCTATGACCTCAGCAGCTTCAGCTCCACAAGCCGAGGAGGGTGACACTGCCGCAGAGCAGGACTCTGAAAGCAGGCTGGGGCCGTCCAGATCTCAGCTCCCCAGAGGACACCTGCCAAAGTCATCACGGACAGGGCGTAGCAGTCAGCAGGCTGCCTGTACCTCCATTGCGGATGGCCGGGGAGCACCAAGACATAGCGGCAGGGATAGTAAAGTTAAGAAGATGTAGTTACACAGCCTGGGCACAGGTGTTAATCACTTGTACATACTGTTCACTATTATCGATAAACTCCCAAGAATGTCTCCCTGTCTATGGCTCCTTGTTCTGATGAGCAGTGTTCTTGTCACTCAGATGTGAAACCTTTCTGCACGAGATAAAGGCAGGTGTCTCAGTCCAGGGCCTCTTCCCTGTGCTTTGTGCAGCCTTCAGACCACAGTGATGGTCCGGCCTCATACTCCCTGGACACATTACTGGTGCCTGCATCTCAGCAGTGCTCGTTATTGCTGGCAGAGTGTCATAGACAGGTTTCACCGAGTTCCACCATTCATTCTTTGTGCTCTCAGCACCTTTAAGGTGGGGCTGGCCCCCATCTCTTCAGCATCTGTGACCAGCTGTGCTCCTGAAGGGGTCAGGTGCTGAAGGCGGACCGAGATCAGATGCTTTTAAAGTTTCATGGCTACATCTTTATGATATGACCCTGATCACAGAGCACTGGCGAGCTGCCCTCAGCCAGACAGGAGTCAAACATTCTCAGAGGCTATGCGAAGATCTATAGTGTGTCCTCACTGCATGTCTGCATCATCTTCCTTCAATCAACGACTATTAGAGCCTCCACTGCGTCTTCGTGACAGGAGCAGGATCACAGAGGGTATGTGCGCTGCCATGAACCAAACTAGAGTCAAACGTTCATAGATGCAATCTGAGGATCTATCCTCACTGCAGTCGTCACCATTCTCCACAAATCTATGAGGGCCTCCCGAGCACGCCTGCCTTGTCTGGCCACTAGGAAGCCCATTCATCATCGCCTTCAAGGACCTCCTCACCCTCATCCCCATTGGCATCCTCCTCATTGAAGGAGACCTCCAGCTCCTCCATCTCCTCCTCAGCCAGATCCTCTCTCCGTTACAACCTGGCACTGCAAAGGGTGCAGCAGACACTGATGATGCGTCTCACCCTCTGTGGACCATATTGCAGGGCCCCACCAGATGTGGTCCAGGCACTGGAACCTCATTTTCAGCATTCCAATGGTTTGCTCCTCCAAGTTGCTAGTTGCAGCTTGAGCCTCATTATACTGTCGCTCTGCTGCAGTCTGAGGCCGCCACACGGGTGTCATCAGCCACGTCCTCTGCAGGTAGCCCTTGTCCCCAAGGAGCCAACCATGCAGCCTCTGTGGGCCCTGGAAGATGTCAGGGATCTGTGACCAACTGAGGATGTAGGAGTCGTGCACACTCTCTGGAAACCGTGTGCAGACCTGCAGGATGCATTTATTGTGGTCGCACACCAGTTGCACATTCAACGAATGGAATCCCTTGTGGTGACATAGTTGACCGCTTATTGCGACAGAGATCTCAGCGCCATGTGAGTGCAATCTGTGCCTGCACCTGTGGGAAACCTGAGATCTGGACAAATCTTGCATCCTGGGTATTCTGGTCCCGGGTGAAATGCATAATGTTGTGTGCCCTGGTGAAGACGACATCCGTGACCTCATGGATGCATTTGTGGGCGGAGGTTTGTGAGATCCCACAGAAGTCACCTGTCGAGCCCTGAAAGGAGCTACTGTCTTAGAAATTGAGCGCCGTGGTCACTTTCACAGCCTTGGCAGTGGGATGCCCTCCATATCCCCGTGGCGCCAAGATCAGCAGCAGCTGGCAGATGTGACCGACCAGTTCCCTAGACATGCGCAGCCTTCGGTGACACTAGTTCGTGGTCATCTGCAGGAATGAAAGGCGGTGTCTGTAGACCCTGGGACTTGCTAGGCACCGACCAGCAATGGATCACTGTGGCTCCTCAGCGGCGTGCGTGGGAACCCCAGCTGCCTCTTCTTCCAGAGGGTGCTGCTCCTCCCTCCGCAGCCAGGGACCCCAGTCGCTCTCTTCTCAGTCATCTTCGCTCTTTGTACTCCACGAGGTATACAGCTGGTTCACCAGGCTCCAAGCTCCTGATGTACTCCTCTTGCAGGATGAAAGAGACAGATGCATGGGTTAGCATGGGTGTACTAAAGACCTCTCTTGGTTAAGTCTGAAGGCCCTTTAACGTATCCCAGGGAGTGCTGGCTGCCACTTGGATGGCCAGAGATTAGTGTGCTGCATGGCTGCCTGAAACCCCACCCACCTCCGCCCTATTCCACCCACCCGATTGGCAGTAGGTTTGCCCATTGGACTGCATGCTCTGCTCTCAGCTCAGGCGCAAGCATTCTCCTAACCCGCACTGCAAGGCTGCACTGTTAGCTTGAACTATGGGGGAGACTGGTCCAAACCAGGATGATGACACTGCAAGGGGCTATGAGCACCTCCGCCAGTGACTGCTCCACAGCCACCTTAAACAAGGAGATTGTACAATGTGCCCAGTCACCCAACTGTTCTGCAGTCCACTAAAAAGCTCATTGCTTTGCAGTCTGTGCCCAAGGTATAAAAAGCTCTGGAGCACATGGTGGCACTTTGATACCTCTGCATTGCTTGAGTGGGCAGAGAAGCTAGAGGCCAAACTCCAATCATATCAATGTGGCTGCGCCTGAACTGCCTCAGCTGCAGAGGAATGGTCACTTTATACAAGGTTTCCCTCATGCTTGGCCGCTTCCCTCAGCCCCACTCCCACCTCCACCCCACACGTGCTTGTCCGCTACCTTCAACCACAGGGCAGCCCTTGCCCACCCCCCCCAACACACCTCAACCGCAGGACAACACTTGCCCCCTTCCCATTGCGCCTCAACTATAGGGCAGCCCTTGCTCTACCCCCCCATCCCCACAACATGCCTCAACCTTGAAGTCCAACAGGCAACTCAGGTGAGTGCTCCGCAATGTTACTCTGTACTCACCTCCAAGTTCCCCTCAAAGTGCAGCCCGCAAAGTGCACATCTTTTAAATGCTGTTGTGAAACACATCGATGTGGTGGACAATCAACAGAGGTGGGGTGGGGGCTATGGACGATTCTGGTGGGCTGGGTTTATAATGATATGCAGGTTTATTACAATGAGGTTCCCGACACCACGACCAGCCATCGGCGGGCAGAGCAGACGATCGCAAACTGGTTTCACGACGCCATGAAACCGTTTTTTGGCCTTCTTGCCATATTGTCCGCTCACGCCACCGAACATGCCCGATGCCAGCGTGCACGGACAATTCCACCCGTTGAGTTCTACAAAGCTGTTGTAATACTCCAGCTGTCCATATAGAAAGTGGGGAGAAGGAAGCAGATAAGCAGCAACACAAAAATTTGCTTTATTACTATTTTTAGGTCCCATTGACGGAAACCAAAAGATGGTTCAGAATTAAGCCAGAATCACAGCTAAAGCCAAACTTCATCTGGAAGAAAGATATCTTGGAGCCGAAACAATTTAATTAGATTTTACTGCCTATATAACCAAGAGGTAGTTCAAATCCACAGAAATATTTTTGCAACAGCTTTTTTTTAAAAAAGAAAGCTTCAGCTGTAGCTAAAATAATGATTAACTACAACCATCAAGCCCAGGCACGTCTAAAATTTAATGGTAATTTAAGATGACAGCCCTCCGTGTTTTGACTGGTTAATGTATCACCACAGTAACCATATCATTGATTTCACAGTTTCAGAACACTGCGTACATGGACATGTGAGTGTACAACCTGATTGGAGCGCCACATGACTTGATCTGTTCACAAACAGGAAGCAGTTCAAGTTAATCATGCTGTGCAGAGAGTTTAATGCTTAGCTAATATTTGTCTGAATGACAGAGTGCGTCAGTGCCCCTATGAAGCAAAACTGTTAACTCCCAAGAAGAACAAACACAGTTAAATTTGTCTTTCTTGTCAACTTGAATAAATAAGTAAGGAGGAAACATTTTGCTCGGCAGCCTTCTATTTAAACAGTGTCTATCAACTTGGCCACAGCCACAAGTAAAAATGGCACCTCAGTGATACTGAAAAATCTTACATTGATAATTCATGCAACACTGCACACTTGCGATCCTACTCTGGAAAAGGCGCAACAAATCTTTGGTGTTATGGAGCCAATTTTCAATTGCAGTGCATATAGGACAAGCAGATCACGCTGCCCGCCTGATCACCTGTGCAAGAAGCCCAAACCATTCCCACCTGAACTGGATCAACTCATCCGAGGCATAGAACCAGAAGTTAAATTTTAAAAGAGAGGGAGGTAGTCGGGGAGGGAGGGATCATTGGGCAGCGCCAGTGACTCAGAACATTTTTGTGGAAACAGGACAAGCGTTCATGTTCTGCCTTGCACGAGCAAAAATCAGCCAGAGCCAATGATTGCTCTAATATATAGAATGTACAACATAGAAACGGACCATTCAGTCCAACCGATCTATGGGCAGAATCATCCCAGATTTACACTTATTGCAGTGTCAGGAGGGTAAAACAATGTTTTACCTGCCGGCCGCAATGGCGGGTTTTCACGCTGTATCGTCCCAAACCCGCCATATTATTTATAGATTCCTGGGAAACATGTCGTTTCCATGGCGGGCGGGCTCCGAATCGCCTGCCACGCCATCACCGCACCGCTTCACCACGCCAGGCACCACATTTAAAGTACAGCCGCGCTCAGTGTTTCCAGCCCAGGACTGCAGCAAACAAGACATGGCTCCGAAAGATAAGAAGGCTGCAGTCCTTAAGTGCCCTTTGGACGCTGTGGAGGCCCGCTGTGATGTCCTCTACCCCCGCATTGGCTGCAGAAAGGGCAGCAACATTACCAGTATGGCTTGGTAGGCAATGGCAGTGGTGACCAGTGCCAATGCTGCACAGAAGAGGTTGGCCATCCAATGCAGATAGACTACGAATGATCTCACCCATGTAGCCAGGGCATGGCAACCATCTCATCACTCTAAACTCAACACTCAAGCCCATCACATATTCTCTGGGATCTCACACACTGCCAGCTCAAGGGAAATCACCACCCATTCTCACACACATACGCTCACATGTCCATCTGGCCTCAACTTCTCTGGAGGCTGCCTCCTCAGCTCTTATCATATTGAAGCCACTTGCACAGATCAACATGTGCCCCCACACATACCCTGGATTACCCTCTTTCCCCAGTACTGCCTCATCCTGCAGCCTCTTCCCTTGCCTGAGGCCACTTCTCCCCCTTCCCCAAGCAAGCACTAACCCTGCAGCCATTGAAAAGTCAACCACATATGGCTGATCTGGTAGGTAAAGACCTGCCATCAGCCCCCGCTAACAGTGATGAGGTGCTGTGAAGCCTGGAGTTGGTGATTGCGAGTGCTGACCGAAGCAAGGTAGACAAACAAACCTTGAAGTCCCAAGTGAAGTGCAGCCCGCCAAGTGCACGTCGCTTATGTACTGTTTTCCCGCCAACATGGGCGGATGATCCAGTGGGGGGAACAATTCTGGTGGGCCGGCCTAATAATGATACTGCTGATGTATTACAATGAGGTTTCCAACGTCCAATAGTGGAGAACGCAGCCCACCATCGATGGGCTGAGAGGACGATCGCAAACTGGTTTCACGCTGTCATGAAACCGATCGAGCCATATTGTCCGCTCATGCCACCGAACACGCCGGAGGCCAGCGGGCATGGAACATCCCAGCCTATGTCAGTGTCCATACTCCACACGAGCCTCCCCCCATCTTTCTTCATCTCAGCCTATCAGCAAATCCTTCTACTCCTTTCTCCCTCATGCACTTACCTACCCTTGAATGCTATTTTCCTCAATCATTCCTTGTGGCAGTGAGTTCCATGTTCTCATCACTCTCTTGTTAAAGAAGTTCCTTCTCAGTACTCATTGAATTTATTGGGGAGCATCTTATATTTACGGCCCCTAGTTTTGAACTTCCCTTAATTTAAAAAGTATTACAAAGTCTCTACAGCACAGAACAGGCCACACAGGCTTCTTCTCACCCCTCTCCATCCAACCCAATCAACATATCTTTCTATACTTTTCTCCCTCATATCTAAAGCAAGTGCAGCCTTCTCTACCCACCTGAAAATTGTGTTCGGACCTACAACAAAAACAGGACCCTGAGTTTAAAATTTTAATAAGGCCTCCACCAGTTTCAGGTAAAAGCACAAGCTGCCCATTTCTAAGCCATCTCAAAAATCAAGTCAGGAAGGCCATGGGAGTCCTGTGGGTGGTAGTTCTTTTTTTTTAAATTGCCTGTCTATCACACAGTATTACAGTGATTATAGGGTGGCAAGCAAACAAAAATTGCGCATATAAATTAAAGTACCCTCACAATAAAATTGTGTCAGATCTACATATGCAGATGGCACAATTGGTGGCTGCACATACATAACCACATACTCAAGAATAAAGGTCAAGGCTCCAAACTTACTAAAAAGAAAAACAATAAAAATGCAGCAATCATAGGATTCAAAGACAAACTTAAAATGGGGCATGGAAAACCACAACACAATTAGAAGTACACAAACTACAGTATTGCAACTATATATATGCAATAGCCCAGCAGAAAGCAAAACATAAAACATCCAAAGGCCATGAGAGGCATCGCTCGTATAGTATGGGATTAAATCAACTGTCCTGGGCTTCTCAGTTATTAACAGCCCTCAAAGTCAAAGCATGACTGAAGGCACTCATTGACACAAAAGGTAATTTTATTGGTTAGTTTAATAATATTGTGAAAAGAGCAATCTATTATGCAATTATGCCAAAAGTCTTATTTTTCACATTAGAAATTGATGGCAAATGAAAGCATTTTAAAAAAATATTGAAGTAATTTGATTCATTCAACTTCCCTTTCATTGGTAGAATTTGTTGACATCAAGGCAGCATTTGATCAAGTGTGGCATCAAGGAGTCCTAGCAAAATTGGAGTCAATGGGAATCAGGGAATGGGAAAACTCTCTACTGGTTGGAATCATACCTAGCATAAAGGAAGATGGTTGTGGCTGTTGGAGGTCAATCACCTCAGTTCCAGGACATCACTGCAGGAGTTCCTCAGGCTAGTGTCCTAGGCCCAACCATCTTCAGCTGCTTCATCAATGGCCTTCCTTTCATCATAAGGTCTAAAGTGGGGATGTTTGCTGATAATTGCACAATGTTCAGCACCATTCGCGACTCCTCAGATATTGAAGCAGTCCATGCCCAAATGCAGCAAGACCTGGAAAATATTCAGGCTGACAAATGGCAAGTAACATTCATGCCACACAAGTGCCAGGCAATGACCATCCCCAACAAGAGAGAATCCAACCATCACCCCTTGACATTCAATGGCATTACCTTAACTGAATCCCCCATCATCAACAGCATGGGGGTTACCATTGACCAGAAACTGAACTGGACTAGCCATATAAATACTGTGACTACAAAAGCAGGTCAGAGGCTAGGAATTCTGTGGTGAGTAACTCACCTCCTCACACCCCAAAGCCTGTCCATCATCTACAAGGCACAAATCAGGAGTGTGATGAAATACTCTCCACTTGACTGGATGAGTGCAGCTCCAACAACACTCAAGAAGCTTGACACCAACCAGGACAAAGCAGCCACCGCCACCAATGAACAGTGGCAGCAGAATGTACCATCTACAAGATGCACTGCAGGAACTCACCAAAGCTCCTTAGACAGCACATTCCAAAGCCAGGACCACTACCATCTAGAAGGGCAAGGGCAACAGATACATGGGATCACCACCAACTGGAAGTTCCCCTCCAAGCCACTCACCATCCTGACTTGGAAATATATCACCATTCCTTCACTGTCGGTGGGTCAAAATCCTGCAACTCCCTCCCTAATAGTATAGTGGGTGTTCCTGGACCACATAGACAGCAGCGGTTCAAGAAGGTAGCTCACCATCACCTTCTCAAGGGGAATTAGGAATGGGCAACAAATGCTGGCCTGCATCCCATGAATGAATTTTTAAAAACTTAAATTTGATTTGTTTTTTTAAATTTTCATAGCAATTCCTCTCTGGAACTTTTCACCTACTCTCCTCATACTTGATTTGCCCAATCCCTACATTTGGTCTTTTATGATTATATAATTTTGTGCAATCCAAGTGTGACACTGAAGCTTCTGTTTATGTGGCATTACACCAAACTGGAACACCAAAGTGTGATAGACAAACTGCATTCTAGAAGCAAAGTTTTTAAAATATTACTAACTGATCTCATGGTAATGCTTACAGTGAATCAGAAGTTAGGGAATCGTTAGGCATGAAAGTTGAGCAGTTATGTGAATTTCCAATGAGATCCATCCAGAAACAGTGAAGACTGTATATTTTTGTGCTGTTGTTAGGAATAGAAGACCAAACATCTGGATCAGGTGCAGCACAGTCAGATGTAAAGCAAAGGTCACTCTACTATGCCCCATCAACACTTTTTCAGCTGCAACCTCAGAAAAACATCCATAAGGCACCTGTACAATATTGTCCCCCCATTTCCCATAGCAGCCAGGTTGTGCCCAATGTGGGTGAGATTGCTAATTGGTGCTGAATTAGGAACAGATTTATAATAGAGCCTAATGTCCACTAAGATGGAGACTGGCCAAACCAATTCCACACAGAAGCTTCCGAGCTACAAGACAGGAAACTTTCATCCCATTGATCTGGATTGGATTTGAACCCAGTTTCCAGAGGTGAAAGGTGAGTGCCAAACTCACTGTTTTGCCCAGCTCATCAGGCTTCAAAAATAGACACCACAAAAGTACAATGGCCTGTTTATGTGAATTCTTTTTTTTAAATTTGCAATATAAGCATGTAATATGATATAAATAGTCCTTGAATTTAATATTCTAAACTTTTCTTCTCTCATCCAGGAAAATCATATTAAAGAATGTTCCAGGAAATTTCACAAGGCTTCTACAAACTACCACCATAACTTCAGGGGGGAAAAATGGTGAAACAGCATAAATGGCCATTTATACCATTTCTTCAGGGTTTCCACACATCTCTTGCTGAAGTTGCAGCAGGAGATTGTTAACCCGCATTGAAGCTGCCATTCCTTTACATGTTACCTTGAGAGGATTGCTGGGGTGGGAGGAACATTAAATAAACATGCCACCATTTTAATGAATTACATAAGCAAAAAGTCTGTATACAGTTACCTACATAATTTACCTTAGGAAGAATTCCAAACATTCATAGGTTACATTATTTTCATAAAAGCAAAATACTGCTGATGCTGGAATTCTGAAACAAGAACAGAAAATGCTGGAAAAACTCAGCAAGTCTAGCAGCATCTGTGGAGAGAGAAGCAGTTAATGTTTCGAGTCCATATGACCCTCCTTTAGAACTGAAGAGAAGTGGAAATGTGATGAAATTTATACTGTTTAAGGGGGGGTGGGGCAGGTGGAGCTGCATAGAAGGCTAGGGATATGTGGGGACAAAGGAGGGATTGGCAAAGATGTCATGAACTGAAGGACAAGGGGGTGTTGATGGTAGTGGTTAGTGCTAACAAAAAAAGGTGCTAACAGTGACACTATTAAAGGTAAGAAAGCAGACTGTGATTCTAGCAGAACAAGGGTAGCATTGTGCGAAAGAACAACATGGAACAAGAAACAGATGGCTCTGCGGGGGATGGGGTGGGGAAGGGGGCAGTGGTGGGGGAAAAAAGGATAGAAAATGGGATAAAAAAAGGGGATAAAACCATGGATAAATGAATAAAAATAAGTGGATAAAAAATAAAAATGGATATAGGAAAAAGGGGATCTAAAGGAGGTGAGGATGGAGGAGAGAGTTCATGGTCTGAATTTGTGGAACTCAATGTTAAGTCCGGAAGGCTGTAAGGTGCCTAATCAGAAGATGAGGTGCTGTTCCTCCAGTTTGCACTGGGCTTCACTGGAACATTGCAGCAGGCCAAGGACGGACATGTGGGCATGAGAGCAGGATAGTGTGTTAAAATGGCAAGCAACAGGAAGGTCTGGGTCATGCTTACGGACAGACCGAAGGTGTTCCGCAAAGTGGTCCCCCAGTCTGCGTTTGGTCTCCCCGATGTAAAGGAGACCGCATTGGGAGCAGCAGATGCAGTAGATCAAATTGAAGGAGGTGCAAGTGAAGCACTGCTTCACCAAAAAGGAGTGTTTGGGACCTTGGACGGTGAGGAGGGAGGAGGTAAAGGGGCAGGTGTTGCACCTTCTGCGATTGCATGGGAAGGTGCCATGGGAAGGGAATGTGGTGTTGGGTGGGGGTGATGGAGGAGTGGACCAAGGTGTCCCATAGGGAACGGTCCCAATGGAATGCTGACAGGGGTTTGAGGGGAAGATGTGTTTGGTGGAGGCATCGTGCTGGAGTTGGCAAAATGGCAGAGGATGATCCTTTGAATGTGGGGACTGGTGGGGTGAAAATTGAGTACAAGGGGGACCCTATCATGGTTCTGGGAGGGAGGGGAAGGTGTGAGAGCAGAGGTGTGGTAGATGGGTCGGACACGGCTGAAGGCCCTGTCAACCACAGTGGCGGGGAAACCTCAGCTAAGGAAGAAGGAAGGCATGCCAGAAGCGCTGTTTTGGAAAGTGGCATCATTGGAACAGATGCAACAGAGGTGAGGAACTGAGAGAATGGGATGGAGTCCTTACAGGAAGCAGGGTGTGAGGAGTTGTAGTTGAGGTCGGCATGGGAGTTGGTGGGCTTGTAATGAATATTGGTGGACAGTCTATCACCAGAAATCGAGACAGAGAGGTCAAGGAAGGGAAAGGAAGTGTAGGAGATGGACCATGTGAAGGTGATAAAGGGGTAGAAATTGGAAGCAAAATTGACAAATTTTCCCAGGTCCAGGTGAGAGCATGAAGCAGCACCAAAACAATCATCACTGTACCGAAGAAAGAGTTGTGGGAGGGGGCCTGAGTGGCGGGCAATGTGTAGGAAGAAGTGTCTCAGAGTTGCCGCTCAGCATCTGTGAGGTAGAGGTCAATACGCCAGACAACAACAGCACCACCCTTGTCAGCAGGTTTGATAACAAAGTCAGGATTAGACCTGAGAGAACGGAGTGCGGCGAGTTCAAAAGGAGACAGGTTAAAGTGGGTGAGAGGGGCAGAGAAATTGAGATGGCTAATGTCACGCCAACAGTTCTCAATGAAAAGATCGAGAGCAAGTAAGAGGCCAGGGGGAGAGGTCCAGGTGGAAGGGGAATACCGGAGGCAGGTGAAGGAATCCACGGAATAGGGGGAGGACTCCTGCCCAAAGAAATGAGCACAGAGACGAAGCCAGCGGAAGAAGAGTTCAGCATCGTGCCGGGCCCAAAGTTCATTGAGATGAGGGGGTAAGGGCATGAAACTGAATCCTTTAGTGAGTACTGGACATTCAGCATCAGAGAGGGGAGGATCAGAGGGTATGGTGAATACACAGCAAGAGCTGGGATTAGAAGATGGGATGGGGTCAGGGGGATGGGAAGGGGTGGAGGATCCTGGATGGGCATTGGTATCGATAATTATTACTTTCCTGTTTGGATACAAAAGTTAATCAGTTAGTTTACAGGTTTTAGGGCTTTTCCACAAGATTGGAAGGAAATGAAATATATAAACAGCATTATCTCTTAATATTCACTGGATTCAAGGAATGACCCTTAAGTGCCTTCTGGAGCCAAAAAGAGAAGAGGGGTTCACTATGATTGATGAGGACAATAGCTAATGAGAAGAACTACAGAGCAACAAAGTACAAAACAATAATTTAATACTACAAATTAATTCTCAGGCTTGTAACACAGAAGTAAACCTCTGCAACATGTTTCCAGAGAATTACAACACCACACAGGCAAGTTTATGGATAAAAATAAAGATTTTATTGAGAATCATTTAATTTAGTATGCTATAAATTTACCAACTGTGAAACATTAGAAGGATCCAACCTTACAATATTTTTGAAGGAATTTGGTTGAACTAACATCTTCTTTGACAGTCTTTCCTCATTGAGATCACCTGATTTGTTGTTGTCATACATGCTTAGTACCTTCCTATGGCTTCTAGTTGCTTTGCTTGTTTTTTGCTTTGTAATTTTCCTGCTGATCATTCTGATTTGTTGCTATGTTATGAATACAAAATTTGAGTCAATCAGTTGCACGAGTACACACGTAACATTGACTGCATATCACAAGTGTGATTCTGAGGTGTGTAATTTGAGGGGTGATACAGGAAATGTTATGCATTAAGTGTGTAGAACAGGAAATGCATGCATGCATACCATTTTTATTTTATTACTAGTACATGTTCCATGGCGCTGCTCATGTAAGTCAGTCAGAGGATGCACTGTTTTATTAGAATAGGAACATTATGTTATGTTAAGCAGAGTGCATGATGCTGCTGTTAAAATGCATAGGCATGTGTTCTTTAAGACAACAAAGTCTAACTGATGTTAACAATAACTTGCATTTATGTAGTGCCTTTAACATGTTTTGAAAAAAGGCACAAGGCACTTCACAGGAGCATTATCAAACCAAATGTGATGCCAAGCTATATAAGGAGCTCTTGGGAGAGGAGACCTAAAGCTTGGTCAAAGAGCTAGATTTTAAGAAGCATCTTAAAGAAGGAGAGAGAGGTAGAGAGGCGGAGAGGTTTGGAGAGGGGCTTTCAGAGCCTAGGGCCTAGGCAGCTTAAGGCATTGCCTCCAATGGTGGAGTGATTAACATCGGGGATGCACAAGGGGCTAGAATTAGATGAGTACAGAGATCTCAGTGAGTTATAGAGTTGGAGGGGATTACAGAGGTTGGGAGATGCCGGGGCATGGAGACATTTAAAAGCAAGAATGCAAATTTTAAAATCAAGGCATGGCTGGACCAAGAGCCAATGTAAGTCCGGGAGCACAGCACAGCAAGCACTAGGTGGGTGAGCTCAATATAAGTTAATTAAGAGCCTGCAGATACTGTGACCTGTGCATTTTCTTTTGCTGGAGCGTTTGTACATTCTTAATAACTGCTGATTCTTAATACATTTTGACACAGAAATTTACATTAGACTACTGTAAAACAAATTGGCAGTGCTTTTTAAGTAAGTCCCAACTTTTATTTTCACTCACTTCAAGAGATGCTGTAGTATATTTTAACTTTGTGATGCAATTCAGCAGCCTATTTCACATCTCTCCTGATTTTTATTTCTGCAGGGACCATCTTTAAGCTTTTGAAAGCCTTTCTTTTGCTGCCAGCTGCCACCTCACTCGGTACGTGGCTATGAGACACCAATCAGAGCGTGATCAAAGTGGGAAAATATGTGGCATTTACAGGCCATGAGATTGTGAAGCTGTAGACAGCAATGACACCCACAGCCAAGAGGTACAACTTGGGAGACAGATGGACCAAAGGCAGGAACAGGTAGTGTATCCCCATGGGGTTAAATTAGCTTCCACAGAAAGTTCAACTCCTTTTGGGGCTGCAGCTTTGA
This sequence comes from Cetorhinus maximus, assembly GCF_964194155.1. Lineage (NCBI taxonomy): Eukaryota > Metazoa > Chordata > Chondrichthyes > Lamniformes > Cetorhinidae > Cetorhinus > Cetorhinus maximus. The sequence continues at coordinate 31,485,614 of NC_135882.1, read as the reverse complement.
TCTGCACTGTGTTTCAAAAGGCTCTTCCCGGGCTTTCTGTGCCAGTTAAAAGTGAAATTGCACTGCTTCAACTTTCTGGGCTACCATCAGGATATATGCTGCTGATATATTTTTAGAGGGGTCAGCAACACCCTGAGTATATAAATGCCCCTGTACCTGCAAAATGGGATGAGATAGGATGGAACGGGATCTACTGCAAGTTCGTTGGGCAACTGGGACGTCTACACTGCTACACCAGTGGAGTGGGTGACCCATGGCAGAGCAAGGATCCAGAAATAGCAGAAAACTTTGATAGGATGGGAAATGGTTAGCGCTAGTAAAGAAAAGTACTGGTGTTACAGGAGGTTTTATCCGACTGAATGCAAACAGCATTTGCCACTGCAGGTGTAACATAAAGTATTATGATGCTGAATTCCTGCCAGAATCTGAACTCATTGCTTATGGTGTAATGTTTTCCCAGTGCCATTCTTTGTGGGTGTGCCTTATTATATAAATAAATTTTGAATTCAAATGTTTTAAATAACTAATGCAGGAAGTGCCAACTTTGATTTTTACTGAAATACTAGTGTTTCAGACTGGTGTGAAGCAATTCCCTAGCTATGATTTCATTGAGTAACATATTTGATCAAACAATGATCATGAGAAGAATTTTGGTTCCTCATCATTAATAGGGTAAAGAGTCATATGATATGATTGATGTGATTAGATTCAGAGTATAGTTACTTGTCAATCAGAGCTCAGTTCTAATATTATTCAGTTCTCTGAAGTACTACTAAAACGCATAACAGCTGATCATGGCTTAGAATAAATTCTTTGTGTTCCCCAAAGCCATATGGGATCGGAATGTCATAGGTTCAATCCCTGGTATGTATTGATTCACTCAATTTCAACCCAAGGTATCAGATGAAGTGCCACAGTTAAATTCACACACTCTCAAGTAGGGGAGAATTCAACCAAGATTCCCAGTCCTGAACACAATCTTATGATTTCTTCCGAAACGTGCATGTTTGTGGACGCTGAGGGAGAACACAATTGGACTAGGCAGTGATGCCCTCCACAGTTAAATATATTGGCTGCGTGCCCTGGCCAGGCTCACACATCAATAATGGTCATTTAGGTGGGATATTTGAAGTTGGCCAGCATGCAGAGAGCCAGATGTCAGCAAGGAATAAGATCTTCAGAGAGGGAAGCGAGAAAATGAGGGATAAAGTAAATACAGTAGAACAATCCAATTCAAGTACATCTTAGATATTCATTTAACTTTTAAGGTTCCTTCAGTGATGTTTGTCATGGCAGGAAGTGTGGATGGTGTATGAATTACAACAGTGACTATTCTTCCAAAAGTACTTCATTGCTCAGAAAGCACTGTACAAATGAAAGTCTTGCTTTTTCTCATGGATGCTTTGAACATTGCAACTTCTGTTTACCAATCAGTTGTTTAAGGTACTAAGGAGTTCCTCAAGCTATCCACTCAAACTGACCATACACCACATGTATGTGAAAAAATTCGACTTCATTAAATTAAATTCCAAAGAGGATCTTAAAAGTTACTATTAAAAGAATGCCAAAGGTTCAGATCAACTGTTGCTAAAATGCCTGCTCCCAGTGCTACTTTACATGCCAGCTTCAGATTTGGTAATTATTCAGGTACAGTGATTACTAAGGGACCTGTCAAAATCACTCATTAGAACCAAATTCTGCTGTTGCTTTTTCAGGATATTTTACTTATGAGGTAATTACAATATACTGCAACTGAGTTAAAAAAAGTCTTGATGGTAACAGCAACTCCAGGCTTCACCTCAATTCAGGTTTCCCATTTGCCTGCCTGTGACAGTTTTTCCAGCCTTACTACTTCAGTTTTCAAACTACCAATGATTAAAGTTAGAAAAACGTAATTGTTTATTTTAGTCTCCAAGGCTGGCACTTATAACGTCACAGGATGTACAATCCCATTTTTCAAAGCTGGCTGCACTGTAGTTAAAATGCACACCAAAGCTCTTACCTAATTATTTATATTGTAATTAAATGTTGGTCCAAATAGGATGTCATCCACAATCCCTCCCAACAACTGAGTTGTATAACTATATATGTGTGTATACACACACAGGCACGCACGCATCAGGGCTCTCATAATAATAAATGTATTAAAATAAACTTTATGTTCATTTCCAGGTTTGTTCATCATTTGATCTATTAACAAATGGTTTCTGGCTTACTGCTCAGTGTTAAGTGTATTTTTTACTGCGTCATTAAGCACACATCTGTCATAAAATACGAATGGAATAATTGATAATGGAAAATCCAAGTCAACCACTTTTGTTATTCACCACAGGTAAGTGGAACTCTTTTAAGATGAAATTTTGATGGAAAGCTGAACAATTTCAAGAGTTTCTGTCTATCAGGCACTGCATGATAGCTTCCACAGCAAACACTGACGGACAAATATTTTACAACCAAAAAAGAGAGCTCAGTCAGTATTCACACAGCAAAAACAACTTATTATTCAATGCTGCTAAAGAAAGAAAATGAAGGAGTTGCATGTTGTAGAAAGTCAGATGAATGAACCGACTTGGAAGTTAAATGCAAAGGCAAATTAAAAGCTGCATGAAGAGCACAAATGAAATAAAGGAATAAAAAAATGAAAGCTAATTATAGAAAAAGAAGCTAGTTGATCAGGGAAGTACTAAACTGGAGTGGCAAATGAAGATGGACATGTTGCAAGAAAGAACAGCACAATTAACGGTGAAGGAACAACTTTTGACATGCTTTCAACACCCACCCCCTGACCCCCACCACGCCACCCCCACCCCCTCCACCCCCCCAAACCCCCATCCTCACTCCCCTCCTCTCTTTTTAACTTAGAATGCATATATCTCCAACATATCATCACCAATTTTCATCCCCATTGAGACCATCTATTTTAGTCAACAAGCCCAACAACTCTCCAGCATACCCACATCAGAATCAAGCTAGCACTCTTGGAATGGTCGTGAAAGTGTTTTATGGAGGAAGATTGCCACTTTATCCAAGCTGTGTTACTGGTACAAGTGGAGGTTTCAGATAATAACATATTAGCTGAAAATCTGACATCTAAAATTTATCCAATGTTGGCAGATTTTCATTGCTGGTTTCTGCTCCCCTACAGAGTTTTCCTACAGAATTTTCTGGCCCCGTTGTGGGCGGGACCCAGAGTGGGTGAGGCGGCGCCCCAGCCAGAAGTCCATTGACTTGCAGCGGGACCAGAAAATCGCGGTGGCGGGCAGGTGCGGAAAATCCCGCCGATAGGTTACATACAACCCAAAGAGCTTCTGGAGCAATAGTGATCTCCACCTACCTAAACCACAAAAGATCACTATAGGATGGTGTTACTCAATACTTGTTTTCCCAGAATATGGTTTCTTTGTATCAATCTCCAGGGTTGTGCAAGGACCAGTTTCCATTAAATGAAACTGAACCTCCCAGGGAGAGCACAAGAATTGTCTTTTGGAATACGGAATGTGGTATCTAGAGAAGCATTTATTGTCCTCTCTATCCAATATTTATCCTACACTTGCCCTGATTACCAATCCTCCCCTTCAGCCTACTTTTCCAACACCACCTTTTCCAAATCTGTCTCCTGTCAGCCCCACCCCCACCTCTCCCAAACACATATCCCAAAACCCTGCCCAAATCCTGACCCCCACCTCCCCCTCCCCTCTACTCCCTGACCTGAGGTCTATTGTGAAGCTAGCAGCAGCACAATATTACACAGCTCTATCCCAGCATGTTCAAATGTCATGTTGACTGCTATAATGAGGCCCAAGGCTCAATATCTGGGTTGCCTCAGGCCTCATATTCAAGGGCAGGTAATGTATCTTGCACACCCAAAAATGGGTATGCCTGAATTTCTAGCCCTAAGTAATTCAAGTCTTTTGGGACCAAGCCCAAGTTTTAATGAGCCCTAAAATGTGAGTAAATTTTGGAAGCATCCCAGCCTGGAAAAGATCGACAGCAGCAGAAATGGAGGTAGGGTCTAGCTACATTAATTCCAATATCTCTTGTGAGGCTGGGGGCTGGGGGTGGATTGCTGTCACCCAACATCAGTAACGAAGATGGCATTCCTGCACACCTGACTCAAGTAGCCCCAACAAACTTGCAGGTGTTGGCATGTAGGCTCGTCCCTGGGTAGGGTTGGCCATCCATAAAGTAGGCAATTTCAAACTTTAACAAAATTTTCCAGCTGGGCTTTCTAACTTTGGTGACAATCAGCTGGCTAGTGCCACATTTGTCTTACCGTTCTTCACCATCACCATCCGGTGTGCATCCAAGCAGCAACAATACTGCCACAGCAACCTCCAAAAATATGCAAACTCTTGAGCTGGGGCAATTTGACAGGATCAGGCTCAAAGATCACCAGAAGGAAAGAAGTCCTGCTCCATCACGGTTATGACAATGGAGTGAGATAACGGGTTTTCTGGTCCAGGATCTTTAATGCCCACCTGAACAAGCAAATGGAAATTCAAAGGAATGCACCCTCAACAATGCAGCAGACCCTCAATACTGCACTACAATGTCACTTTACAATATGAGTTCAAATCCCGGAGTGACATGCTCTATGCTTAAATGGGCGTACAGCCATTAGTTTGAGAAGGACTGGAAGGCAAAATGTACTTGTAGCAAAAATGGAAATAGGATAGTCAAGAAACATTTTTAATAGGTGTAATATTTGCATCCCTTCATGAGGTAATTAAAATAAGGTAAAAAGTACTGATTACTCAGTTTTATTTCTTATATACATATTTTATTTATATACATATTGTATTTTATTATATACATATTTTTATCTTAAAGTAATTTAGTAGTAATCGTGTTTTATTAATCTAACTACAAATTAATGCAAAATATAACTTAATGAAGCATAATTATGATTACACAGAAAATTAGTTTGTTTACAGAGAACTTGGCAATCTACTGCTCCCCAGGCATGCATAATTCAAATGCAACACTTATAATAATGCACACAGATTGGGCATATATATTGAATTTAATATACTGTACTCTGTCTAATGAAAATCTAGGGAAAACACCAAATCACTTGTTCTACTGTAGCTAATGCTGCAAATTTCTGTTGGACTCTTTGGATGTGTCACCTCCACTTTTTAAGGCCACAACCTCCTAGTTTATTCATAAGTAAAACGAGAGGACCACACAATGGATAATAAGGGCTTCCTTCACAGTAAAAGGTATGGGGCGGAATCATCCCAGATTTGCACTAAATGCGGTAGCAGGTGGGTAAAATGATGTTTTAACCGCCAGCTGCGATGGTGGGTTTTCATGTCATATCGACCCAAACCCGTCACATTACTTATGCATTCCTGGAAAACATGTCGTTTCCATGGTGGGCTGGCTCTCACTCACCCCCTCCATGCCATCACCTCGCCGCTTCATCATGCCAGGTATCATATTTAAAGTCCAGCTGCGAGTACACATCTCTGTGCTTCCAGCCAATGACTACTGCACGTATGATGTCCTCAAAAGGCAAAAAGACTGCAGTCCCCAGGTTTAATGATGCATCACTGGAATGCCATTTGGATGCCGTGGAGGCCTGCTGTAATGTCCTATACTCCCGCTCTGGCCACAGGACAGGCAGCAGCATCACCAATCCAGAACGGCAGGCGGTGGTAGTGGTGATCAGTGCCAGTGCTGCACAGAAGAGGTTGGCCATCCATTGCAGATAGAGAATGAATGATCTCATCCGTGCAGCCAGGGTATGGCAACCATCTCATCACTCTAAACTCACACACTCAAGCCCTTCACACATTCACTGGCATCTCATTCATTGCCAGCTCAAGGGACAGACCACCCATTCTCACACACATACCCTCACATCTCCATCTGGCCTCATATTCTCTGGAGACTGCCCCCTCAGTCCTCACCATCTTGAGGCCACTTGCACAGTCAACATGTGCCCCCCCAAACACACCTTGGGATGCCTCACTGCCCCAGTATAGCTCTCGTCCTGCAGCCTCGCCGCTTGCCTTTGGTCACTTCTCCCACTTCCCCATGCAAGACCTTGCCCTGCAGCCATTGAAAAGCCACCCACAAATGGCTGATCTGGAAGGTAGAGACCTGCCCGTGAGCCCCCTAAAAGTGATGTAGTGCTGTATGTGAAGCATACACGCTGATGACTATGAGTGCTGACCAAAGCAAGGTAGGCAAACAAACCTTGAAGTCCCGAGTGAAGTGCAGCCATCAGGTGCACGTCGCTTATATGCTGTTGTGAAACACGTCAGCGGGTTTTCCCGCCAATCCAGCGGAGGCGGGATGAGTCCAGTAGGATGACCTAATAATGACATGTTGATGTATTACAATGAGGTTGCTGACGTCCGATGGCCGGAAACGCGGCCCGCCATCAGTGGGCAGAGCGGGCGATTGCAACCTGGTTTCACGCCATTGTGAAACCAATCGCGCCTTATCGTCCACTCACGGCACCGAACACGGCTGACGTCAGTGTGCATGGCAAAATCCCGGCCATGGTTTCTCTTTCAACACATCTGGTATAATTCCTATAAACATGCCACTAGGAGGTTGATCGCAGGTGTTAGCATCAAGAAAATCTTAGGTATAAGATTCAGGTCTCACCCCATACCTAAAGCAGTTCTTCACATTCCTTTTCTTTCTCATTCTTATTTGGTCTTATTGTCCTTTGCTTTTTTTGTGCCTTTTCCCTCTTTCCTCTACCTTTTTTCTCTATTTTTCCCTTCTCTTGTGTTGCCCCGTTTCAGTCTCCCTCTATTTGCCTTTATTTCTGATTCTGACTCCACAGCCTATTTGCCTGAATTGTGAGCATCATCATTGTGACATTCACTTGTTGCGTAGAAGGAATAAAATAATGCTTTGGCAAAAGAACTATTGCAGCATTCACAGCAACAGGGAAAGTTCCCTCTTAAATTTGGAGAGCCCCAAAATTATAATGGAGGGTATTTAATAATGTTATTTATGTTACTTTTCCTGGAAAAACCATGTCTCCATAATATATTTTGCTTTTGTTTGATCACCAAAAAAAATATAAAGCTGCATTTTTTTTACTCTTTGATGGGATATGGGTATTGCTGGCAAGGCCAGCATTTGTTGCCCATCCCTAAGTGCCCTGAACTGAGTGGCGTGCTAGGCCATTTCAGAGGCCAGTTAAGAGTCAGCCACATTGCTGTGGGTCTGGAGTCATGTGTAGGCCAGACTGGGTAAGGATAAGAGATTTCTTTCCCTAAAGGACATTAGTGAACCAGATGGGTTTTTACAACAATTGATGGTGTTGTCATGGTCACCATTACTGAGACTAGTTTTATATTCCAGATTTATTAATTGAATTTAAATCCCACCAGCTGCTGTGGTGGGATTGGAATCCATGTCTGCAGAACGTTAGCCTGGGCCTCTGGATTACTAGTCCAGTGATATTACCACTACATCACCGTCTCCCCCTCCAAATAAAGTGTAGAAGTGAGCTGGATAGTCATCACCCACAAGACTATCCCCGACTGAATGCAGGACAAATCCAGAGACAAGACCTGGGTCTGACTCCAGAGAAAATGAAGTAAATCCTCCTAGAACTCACAAGACATTGGTGTGACCCCACTTGGAATGTACTGTCAGACCAGGTTTAAAAACAGATTCAGATGCTTAGAGAACAGAGACACTCCTGACTAGATTCTCTCTACATTTATATCTTAACCATTAGAAGAGGAGCTCTGTGCAGACAAGCGGGCATGCAGGCACATTATTGTCTCTCCAAGGTAAAAGAATTGTAGTTTGAGCCAGGCAGTACATGAAGAGACTAAGAAGCTGGGATTGTTCTCCTTCAACCAGAAAAGATGAAAAGGCGATTTGATAGAGATGTTCAAAGTTATGAGAAGTTTTGGTGAGAGTAAATAAGGAGAAACTGCCTCCAGGAAACTGCAGGCAGGTCAATAACCAAAAGGCTCAGATTGGAAAAAGAACCCATGAAGAAATGAAAAGAATATATTTCACACAGGAAGTTGGTATGCAGTGCCTGAAAGAGTAATGTAGCAGATTCAATCGCAACTTTCAAGATTGGATAAGTTGGATAAATGCTTGAAGAAGAAAAATGCAGAGCTATGTTTAAAAAGCAGAAAAGTGGGCCTTATATTGGATAGTTCTTTCAAAGCTTTCAACCTCAATTACCTGAATGGCTTCCTTCTATGTTGTGTGATGGTATGAATTTGTAAGTTGTTATTTAAACAACAGACTTATATTATTTAAAGGTAAAACGATAACAAACACAACATAAAAACTCATCTCTTTCAGAACCCCTTGGGTGCCTATCAGAAGATGGTAAGTAGGCAATGGCATTACCAGAGTTGTATGTTGACCATAAGCCAAAAAATGATCCTAAGCAAACCGCAGAAAAGTCTCGTCAGCAACATTAAAAAATAAAGGGGCAACTAGAGACAGAGATGTAGTGTCTGTCACAAAGTGTTGAAATGGATTTTAACATAAGTTAGTTTTGATTTCTAACTCTTTTCTGTAAATTTGTTGAATATTTTTCTTTGAGCAATGCTCACATCATTGAAGGAAACAGGTCTGACGTAGTTACCATTTCCAACTGAGTGAAGAACCGCAGTTAACATATGTAATTGAATAACAAGATTGCTGACAGTACCAAAGTTGAGAGTACCAAAGTTAACACTATACTTTTTAAAACAATAATAGTCTTTATTAAAAGAACACAAACTGAAAACTGCTACTTTATGGAAAATAAACTACGCTATTCATCTCATAGTTCATATAGCACAAGAATACAGCCAGCAATACCTGATGGCTTACTTTTACTAAATTGCTAGCTCCAAAAATGTGCGCTCAATTACTATGAAACTCAGTCACATTTTAAAAACTTAAGAGAAAGACAAAAAATTGTTATTGACTGAGTGGATAATTCATGTATTGGAACATTTTCCTTTTTCATCTTGGTCCCAGATTTGAATATTGTTTAGACCGGTAGATTTTCTAGATTTACTTCCCCACCCCTGATGATTATGAGAGTCCTACATGAAATGAATTTGGACAGTCATAATATGTTTGGTGAAATTTTGTATTAAATGAAGTGAGATAAACAGAACATTTTCCACCTCACTTATGGCACTAAATGTCCATATCAAGTACACCCAGGTCAAATATCAAAAGCAGAACTAAATCTTACCTTTATTTTCACAAAAACATGCCATAAGCACTTCATAATGCAATAAAAATACTTTTAATTTAAGAAAACTACAGTAAGTTGCAAGGAATCGGGTATAAAAATTGATAATTTAATTGTTTACTTTTATTTTTGGTCAATTTGGTGCTTGTTATGATGAAGCATGTCAGTGTTGGTGAGGGAACGCTTTTCTACTTTGAGCACCTAATGCTGCAACAAACATGCCCAGGTCCTAGCAGACACAGGTCAAGAATATTTGAGAACTACATCTAAAGGACAGGCCTAAACTATAGTCCTTGGTATTTTTATGGCTTCTCTAAGTGAGGGCTGCTAATTAATGTCACATTGGGCCAGAATATGCTGAGTGGTAAATGAGCAGTGTTAGAATTGCACATAGACTTTCTATGGGCTTTTGTACTGGAAGTTCCTCTCAGCCAATCGTCCAGAAGTGCAGCACCCTCTACAGGGCACCTGGGACCTATGTGAACATGGCAAGCCACTATGGGAAGAATTTTTCCCATGTCAGGCAGGCCGGTCAGGAGCGGGCGCGAGCAGATGCGGAGCCAATCACCACCCACGATCGACTCCACGCTGCCATTTTATGTGGGTGGGCCAATTAAGGCCCGCCCAGCATGACGGATGGCCGGAAGCGCTCAGCGCTACCTGTGTGGGTGGGGGAAGGAGGGAGAGTCAGGGCCTGCGCTCTTTTGTGCGATATCCCTGAGGCATGGAGCTGCCTCAGGGAGATTAAGTTCATATTGAAATCTTAAAATAAAGAAAAATAAAAATTATTTAGACATGTCCCCTCATGCGACAGTGTCACATGAGCTGGGACATGTTTATGAATTGTTCAAAAAATATTTATAGATTTTATTAAACCTTCAGGAAACCTCATCCTGCCCGTGGATGGGATTTCCTGAAAAATGCGAAGGCCGCATGGGCTCTTCGCCTGCCCATCAACCTTAAGGTTGGACGGGCAGCCCTGTTAATTATCTAAATTGGTACCCTGATGGCCTTAACAGGCCTTTGACAGTTCGGCAGGTGCACAGCCGCCTCTGGCACATGCCAGCCGAACGAAAGATCTGAATGACGCACGGAGCTGCCTCAGGCCACATGCCCAACGTCACCACACATCATTTTATGCGTCGGCATGCCAGGCCCACCCTGTACGCTGATGTGAAAATTGTCCCCTATGTGTTTCCCCAACCAGATTGATGAATCGATAATAAACAGTGCAGAGTCTGAACCAGGAAGTTTAAGTTTGAATATTAAATTAAACATCAAATCAGGTGCAGAAAACAAAATAAAGAGACAGGCTGGATTAAGAGAGAAGTAACAAGACATTAAAAAGTTAAAAATGTTTTATTTAAATTGTTTTATTTTTTAAAATCTCCAAGAATAATTAAAACCTGAAGAAATGAGGTTCCACACTTGTAAAAAATAATTTTCAGTGCCAATGAAGATGTTTCATGGTAATTAAGGCTAACTACTCTGTTAAAAGGGTACGTACACAGGAATGAACAAGCCCTTTTTTTCTGGCAAGTTTAGTCCATGTGAGGAATCATCTGGAGGAGTGGGCATCTCAGACAGCAACTTGTGGATTTCCTCGTCTAATTGCACACATGTAGTCAGCAGACGTTATTGTCCAATTTGCACATAAGTAACAGTGAGCACTGTTAACCTCACTATTATTTTCACAGAAAATTCCAGCCATTCTGATAAGTTTTGGCTTGTGAATTCATGCCTTCTAAGATCTTTACAGCTCTCAAAGGGAGGAAACTTAAAGCTCATCCATCTATGCCCCAAACATTTCCATGGGCTGGAGTTTACGGCCCCTGCCAGGCGGGTTTTGGAAAATATGTCAGGTACCCAGCCCACCTCCTTCCCATCGACCCTAACCTGTTCCCATAATACATTTTTGTTTCGGATTTCCAGCATCCGCAGTTTTTTGCTTTTATTTCCATAATACAGGGGCTGGGTAAAGGCCTACTGAGGCCTTTAACTGGCTTAATTAAGGGCCTCAATCCACCTCCACTGCCATGAAACACTGGGCAGTGACAGGCTGGCCAGAGTGTAAAGGCCATTTTTGAAACAGCATCTTTGAAAAGGCAGGAAAGGAGGGGCTCATCATTTTGGGGGTGCTGTGCGCATCAGGGGCACTCCTCTCAAGAGGCCAGACCTTCATTTGTTCCTCTCTGCCTCCCCTTCAAAACCCAGGTCCCCTCCCTCCCTATGTTCCCTGATCCCTCCACACTCACCATGATCTTCTGGGGCCCTCCTTGCAACCCCGGCAGTAACCACTACTGAGTTCAGGCACTGCTGGGATTGCAATAGCTGCAAGCCAATCTGATTGTTCGGCAGCTCACAAGGGCAGGACTGCCTGTCCACTGAGGGCACAAGTCCAACCCTCGGACTGTTTAGCCTGGCCCCAGTGTGTTATTGCTGCAGGGAAGGCTTTGTAAAGGTTGGTCTGTTCAGGACCAACTTTCCTTCAGGGTGTGGGGGGGTGGGATAAATGTGACCAGATCACCCCACCGCCTCCCCCCCCCCCCCCCCCCCCGAACCAGCCCCCCACATCAAATCCAGCCCCATGATTCAGATGTGGGTGTCCTAACCCATTGCACCATCCAGCTCCCTGTTCATTGTTCAGTGATTTTTTTAAGTTTCAATGCTTCCCTCCTCTAGTGAGGATCCAAGTATTCAATATGGATACGTGGGCTTTGGCAAAAGACCTGAGCAACTATTGAACCACATGCATCAGAACATACTGCAATCCTGTCATCACCAGATAATCACTATGTGCACTTCAAGTAGAGGATGTTGGGTAGCAATCTGGAGTGGGAACTCTGACTAATGTTCAACTTCCCAGTCTTCATGACTCAGCTAATCATTGGATAACCTCACTGAGCTATAAAGTTAAAACCATAACTGGGACCAATTTACAAAAATAGTGACAAAGAAAGATCTGTGTTAAATCTACATTAATTTATAAATTCTATATTCAAGATTTAATATTAGCCATAATTCCAAAGAAACATTCTACTTACAGAACTGCCACTGGCTTCCTTGTGATTCCCATTTCTTCCATAATAAAGCAATTTTGAGCATAAATATTTATTTGTATCTGTAATTATATTTATGTCCCATTCCAGAACTTCTGATTTGCTGGCCTTTTCCCTTTTATCTAATTCCTCCACCACTAATTGCCAAACTTGAAGAAAGGCTAGTTGGACAAGATAAAAGGCAAGGTGTCAATTCCTTCAAGAAATGAGAAGTGAAAGGAAAAATACAGATAGAATAGAAAGAGAGAAAGAAAAATACAAAAAAGTGAGAATTCCACCTGCATACTGTGGAAAGCTTTGAGAAATTGGGCTGATTTTCCTCCCTTCCAACTTAAGGTTCTTTATATTATCACTGTTTTTTGACTTTTGTGATATTGTTATTCTGTAAATGGATATAGCAGGATATGTGAAATATGACAGCCATAACCCTCAATGAATCAGAAAATGGATCAAGACCATTAAGATAGGTTTTATATGGGCAAAGGAAGTAACATTATTGGCAAAAACGATATACAGAATAATAGATACCTAGAGTGATTACAAGGCAGTAATCTCATCAAGTGGTTCAGGTGACAGTATAACCTATGAGAATAAGGCATGAGCAGTTTATAATAGCCATCTAAACCCAGGGATGAAATTACAGCCTTGAAGTCACCCTCATGTATCTTTTTTCTCTTTTTAATATATAAATTAAAGCTTGCAGGGTTATTTTGTTGAGGTTTTTTTTGCAACGGCAGGAAGTGGCAAATGGCAGATGGCAAAACCAAATGACTTTCATATCATTGATTCATCAAAATTTCTGCATTGTATGGTTAATAACTTGGAGACAATCACTGCAAAGTTATCAAATATATCTTCCACTGGATTTCTTAGAAATAACAGTCAGTATACAAAATTTTGTATCACATGTATGAAAAGTTATGTGCATTGTGTAAGGTATAGAAATGCCATTGGCTTCTGCCCAAACTACGTCAAAGCCTTCACATTATATTCTATCAGGCCCTCAGCTTATTCATGTGTCAGTGCATCTTAGCCAAGGGTACTAATTGGAACAAAAACAATTAATATAAATGGAAACAGATGAATAAAATCATTATCCTTACATAGTTGAACCGCTTATCTGCCAGTTTTTTTTCTCAATCTGAGTAGAGGACTTAGCTGTTGTTCTCTAGTTTGAATTTCTCAAACACCAGTAATTAAGATGCAGCCTATTGCAATCAGCTTCCAGATCATATGGCCTCAAAAAAAAATACAGTATTTAGAATACCAAAGCAATATGCACACATGCATACTCAGAATCAGTACATAAAAAATGTGTATTTATTTTAATGCATTTTTACAATATGTATTGTGGATTATAAGCAGCTCACAAAACCCTGGAGTAGTGGAGAATGACAAACAGACCACTCATGAAGTTGATCCAATAAGTCAACCTGCCTGTGGTGCTCAACAGTTAATAAGCTGAACATTGCTCAACCAGTGCATTTTCATAAGCATGACTTCCATTATGGGCTTATATATAAGCATGAACATTTTTAAAGGGAAAAATGAGGCATAAAATGTTGTAAAATTCCCCACTGCAGCGTCAGTTAGGGTAGTTATGTCTATGTGACTGCTCCATTATAACACTAGTTCCCATCAATAGGTCTCGTGTCAGTTTTACCTGACCATATTGGAAGGTTTTTCTCAACACATGCACAGAGACCTGGATGTATTTGTCCATTTTTTTTCTCTTTCACACATTAAAGTACATTGAAACTGCAAGCTTTTGGATAACCTTGTCACCTTCACAAGCCTATATCACAGTTTAAAATATACTATGTCCAGGATAGCAAAAACTATATATGGTCTTTTGTTTTCTTCATATTTGATGACTTGTCAAATATCAGACCTATATTGCATTCTACTAATGTATAGCACATGTAACATAAGAAAATCTAAATTCCAAATACGGAGACAACCATCAGTTTGATATGCTTTTGAGAAAAGGTCAAAATGCCTGGTTTAAAATGATTTTTTCTTAGTGTTAAGATGGAAAATGTTCATACACTCAGATATAAGCCCCCAACTTAAAACTTTATCACATTCTTAAAACTCTGACCCCACCTTACACAACACAGGAAGTTAATATGACTTCAGAACTCTGGATAAGATACACTCATTGTACAACTTTCAATATCATCCTGCAATCCAAACAGAAGAACGTCATACAATGAACAAACAACAAACTGCTATTAAAAAGCCATGAAACTGAACAGAGGCAGACTCCCCTTCAGGTAACTAATACTTCATATTCTTCCAGCATTCTATGAATCCATAATCTAAATAATTAAAGAAGACACTGGACCCATCAATTTAATTTTGAAAGAAACATTACATTAGCAAGCAATCCTCTCTTATCACAGTGAAGAGATAAAAATGATATGAATATCAGAGCAATTGTAAATGTATTAAGAGACTGAATAACTAGTAGGCAGATAGTAGCATTTTGGAGTAAATGATCTAATTTAAAAATGCATAACCACTGCAACACTACAGCAGAGTATGTTACCAACACCTTTCAACCACCTTCAGCTGCTGCAGGTGACTTTAATTTCTAATTTTTTTTGAGGTTCCGTTTACAAAATGAAATGATCAGAAATAAAAACGTTTACCTTGATAAATGGTTAAATAACTTTTGATACCATTCCGCAAATTCCACCCACCCACCCCACACACCTTGCAATGCACATGACTGACTGACTATACTCTGTGGCCTTTAGTTCGCCATTGCTCTCTTCATCTCTCTCTCCCTCTCTCTCTCTCTCTGGGCAGGGTTGTGCTGAGTGTTGCTCAGTTTCTGTTTTTTTTGCTCTGTTTCTGGTTAGGGTCGCGTCTAAAGATCTGCCTCTGAGTCTGACTGTAGCTGTGGCTCAGCTTTCAGGCATCTCCTGTGGTTGATTAAGTCGAGTCTGGCTCGAAGTTGCTGGGCGCTGTCCGCTGCTGTGATGGTGCTGAAGCCCCCGTCATCCGAGGCCTGCCTGTCACCAGCCGCTGCTGCCAGTTTGGCAACTTTCACTGGATACCGCTCGCAGCACGAATCGCTCCGGGCTGAGCTCGGTGCTGGGTCGAGAGCCAGGGCTTTGCGGGGAGCGGGGGGGTGGGAAGAGAGAGACCACGGGAGAAGGCTGACATTATTGCAATCACTTCATTTCCAAAGACATTTCCATACAAACGCACAAAACAGACACTCGAAGACCTAAACTCTGCTCAGGTCTACTTGCATTTAATCATTTAAAAATATTGCTACAACTCAAAACTCAGAGCGGAGCCTTTTGGCTGAAATTTCAGGCGGAAGATGGCGGAAGAAAACCCAGCCCACGGCTTCTAGGCCAAATGTTATCATTTTAAAACAAAATCTTTGCATGTGTGACTTTGGGTGTGTTTTGTTTGCATTTTTTTATTTCTCTTTCTTTAATTTGCATTCGGGTTTTTTTTTTCTCTCTTGGCAATTGGGATTATTCTGACGAAACACAATTATTAATATTTTCCCCATCTTCTTACCTGAGCATGGACTGTTCCTTCTCTTCCTCCTGGCGTTGCCTGTCCATGACGGCCAGGATGATCTTCCTCTCCTCCTCGGTGAGGTGGCTGAGGTCCGGCATGTCGGACATGTCGGCGGCAGCGGGCGCGGGAGAAGCAGCAGCGGCGGCGGCGGCTGGAGGAGGAGGAGGAGGAGCCGCCGAAGCAAGGAGAGATGGATGAGGGTGAGGAGGGACAGGGCCGGGCTGACGCGGGCCCCGAGGCCCGAGCGGAGCCGACATCTTCAGTGAGAATCGAATCTAAAACAATTGCAAGAGCGAGGAGGCAAGGAAAGCGGAGCCGATGCAGATGGTGTGGTGGCCTGGTAATACTCCCGGGCAGCAGCTACCAGAGGAGAAGGCTGCTCCAGTCACATCGAAATTATTTCCACCGCTCGCTGCAATTCGCTTCATAATTCTCTCTCTCCATTTATGCATATGCACTTTAAAGGAAAGGGGGAGGGGGGAATCCGCAAAAAAAACCCTATTAGTTAGGAACGGCGATGCATTTTCTCTTCTTGTCTCTCTTGCTCTCTCTCTCTCTCTCTGTCTTGTCTGCTAACCCATCACTAACATCATTAGCGAGCACTTTATTCCTGCACCCAGCCCATCGCCTCCCCTTTCCACTTGTGCAGGGGAAAAAAAATAAAACCAAACCAAAAAAAAACCCTCAAAAGTTCAAATTTTTTTTTTTCAAAAAGGCCTATAAGGAAAGACGAGGCGGAGTCTGATTCCAGCACGTAGCAGACACCACACACACACGCATACACAGCTTAAAGGATATATTGACTGTAAGAGTGAGGAGAGAGCGAGAGCGCGCTTTCATTGACAGCGAACTCCCTGCAAACTCCGGAGTGGATTATGGATCAGGATCTGGAGCGCTGTCAAATTGGCTTCGGCTCAGCTTCCGCATCAACGTTTCCTATCCTGCCTGGCCCAAGAAGAGGCAGAAATCCAATTCCATTTGGAACTATAGTGCTGAGATTTAATTAAGGTCGGTTCTATTTGCCATTATTAAAAATCGGTTTGCATGCATGCATTTTTTTTGTCTGGAAACACTATTGAGTTACACCGTGCATAAGCATTAATCATCATATTATCATTAAGATTCAGACCTTTGCTCGCTATGAGGGAAGACTTGGTGCATTTAACTTTGCAGTAGTAACGGATTAATGCTATTTTTGGTCGTTTTATACACATGACTTCTTTTTATTTTCCGCCGAAGTTAAACGCTGAGCACGTTGTACACTTTTAATCACCAACAAAACTAAACCACATTTCAGGGGCCCAATTTAAAGTCACGCACACTTTGTAACGTGGAATCTGACTTATTTAAACAGTGGGATTTTCAGGAATAATTTAAATTTGCCATCCAACGGTAGAGTAAAATTATATCTGTTTAAAGAAACGCTCTTCATTTTGAAAATGGGGATATTTAAGTCACATTCCCCGGATTCCCTTGTTGCCGGGACATGCTTAAATTGCACGAGCATGCGAATACAGGACCTCGGACAGCAACCAAAGCACTGCCCTCAAGCACAGTGTGGTTTTATTTCAGGTAATTTTTTAAATATTCTTTTTAACTGCCTGAATCTTCAGCTTCTCGAAGAACATTTATTTGACTGAGTGCATACTTGGATAAACGGCTATGAAAAAGAAAAAAAAAATAACAAAACATTAGCTGCATAGTAACAATCGTCAACTTGGTATATTTTTATTCAGGGCTAATGTAAAAGAGCTGACAGCACAGACAAGGAAGGATGAGCATTAAGTGCTCAAATGTTGTCAGGCCAGTATACAATTATTTCCTCTCGACTTCAGAGATGGTCTGAAATGAATTCAGATGAAAGGTCACTGACCTGAAATTTTAACTCTTTTTCTGCCTTGACAGATGCTGCCAACCCTGTTGAGTATCTCCAGCATTTTCTGCTTTTATTTCAGATTTCCAGCGTCTGCAGTGTTGTGTGTGTGTTTATTGTAATTGTGCTGGAATAAATTATGCTGGCCTGCACAAGTTGCCGATAACTTCCATGTTAGGAAGGCAGCGTATAAAGGTGTGCAAAAGCTCAAGGAGTTTCCGAAGGGCTTTATGGAACAAAACCCTTAATAAAACCCTATGGATTATAATGAATATCCAGTAATATATTAAATTAACAGAGCTATCAAAAGACTCAGAAGTTGGCTATACACGACAAGCACTTATTTTCATTTGGATTTATTGAAAACTTATGCTCCAGAACTAGCCGTGCCTCTACAAGCTATTCCAGTAGAGCTAGGACACTAGAATCAACCAGAGTGGAACATTTCCCAACCATGTCCTGTCCATAAAAAGCAGAACAAATTAAATCCAGTCAATAACTGCACCATCAGCCAACCCTCCATCATCAGCAAAGTGATGGAAGGGGTGGTTGAGTGCTGTCAAGCAGCACTTACTCACTAATAACCTGCTCACAGATACCTAGTTTGTGTTCTACCAGGAACACTTCACTCCAGATTTCATTACAGCTTTGGTCCAAATATGAGCAAAAGAGCTGAATTGCAGAAGCAAGGTTAGATTGACTGCCCTTGGCATCAAAGCAGCATTTGACCAAATGTGGCATCAAGGAGCTCTAATTGAAATTGAAGTCAATGAGGTCAGGGGGAAACCTGTGCACTGACTGGAGTCATACCAAAGCAAGATGGTTGTGCTTGTTGGAAGCCAAACATCTTAGCCCCAGAACTTCACTCCAGGCAGTGTCTTAGGCCCATCATCTTTAGTTGCTTCATCAATAACTTTCCCTCCATTATAAGCAACTGCAGATGTTCACTGATAAGTGCACAGTGTTCAGTTCCATTACCCACTCCTCAGATAATGAAGTAATCTGTGCCTGCATGCAGCAATATCTGGACAACATTTAGGCTGATAAGTAGCAAGTAACATTCACGCCAGACAATGACCACCTCCTGAGAGAAAATTCAACAACCTTCTTCTTGATATTCAGAATATTACTATTGTCAAATCCCCCACCATCAACATCCTGGGTTGGTGGGTGGGGGGCGACGGTGAGTTTTGATCACAAACTCAACTGGACCAGCCACATAAATACTGTAGGTACAAGCGCAGGCCTGAAGATGAGTGTTTTGCACTGGGTAACTCACCTCATGACTCTCGAAAGCCTTCCTACCATCTACAATGCAGGAATGTGATGAAATATGACAAAACTGCAAATGCTGGAAATATGAAGAAAAGACAAGAATACAAGTCTGCAGCATTCTATCGTTCTATCTTCTCTGTGCCTTTATTTACTGTGTATTTCCAGTAGTTTCTGTTTTAAACATATGGTGCAAGTGCTGTAAAATGTCAAAAAAGATCGTTACTTTCTGCATTCTCCGAGGGTTTCGACGCAATGTCCCAACCAAGATCCTGTCAACAATACATAAACATCGAAGTTATCCTTTAAGAAAACCACCTTTAGTCCATGAGGAAATGTCAATTAATAATCTTGTATTAATTGTGCGAAGTCTAACAGTTAACATGTACAAATCCTGATATCTGAGTGTATCCAGGTGTAAAAATTAATGGGTTTCTGAGGTAGACAGAATCTGTATTCCAGCCCATAAAACATTGTAAATTGATCTGTACACGCATTTCCTGTGTACAGTCTAAATACCTTGGAACCATATCGTTATCAGAGCTATCGTAGCACTTCGCCATATTGAATGTGAGTTGCTGAGAGAAAACAACCCATTCCAGCAGCAAAAGCCCAGCTTTACAATACTGCACATTAGAAATTGGAAGAGTAGTTTGACAAGTAAAATTAGCCCGGTGAAAATCCTTCATGTCTGACAGGTTATATTCGCAAATGCTTAAAAGTCAGGAGCATTCGCGAGAGGAAAGGACATATATGAAAAACATAAGTTTCTGTAATTCAGAAATCTGAAGTTAACCAGGCGCCTCTCAACGGGCGCTATGCCATTATAAGATGTGTGCACATCATTAGCTAAGCTTTAGCAATAATACTTCATAATTATCATTGCATGTTATGCAATGTTACACTAGTCTCAGAATTACTTAATTACAGCAATTGAATATACAATTTTCAAAGGGTAATTCGAAGGAGGCGCCCCCTGACCCCACCCCTCACCCCACACTTTTCAGGATCGTTGCATATACACGAGCTTTATGTTTATCCTAATTCCCTTTCTGCACTCTCTCCTGACAGTAGTGGCTCATGTTAAGATAAAGTGCCAGACGAATCGGCAACTCTACTCATTTGCTGAAAAGGCCAGTCTACACGCGTCTGAACTTGGGCGGGCCACTTAGACCAGGCAGACAGGGAATGGTTGAAAGGGGAATGTCACAGCTAAACCGGAGTATGGCATCATCTGACATAAACACGTGCACACTTTCCAGCAAGGCTAGCTGTTTGTTAACCGGCAAATAATTTTTTGCATCGCTTCCACCGTCCCGAACCTGGCCTCGGAGGTGTTGATACCTGTACTGGCACCTAGCTGAGATCAGTAATCTCTACACAGACTAGATACGGAGCTTTGAAACTCCAGGTTTGTATGGCTTGCTGCACTGCCACACAATGGGACTTGACTTTGCTCTCGAAATACCCTTGAGGCTAATGGTGTTTCCCGTTATTAATATGCAAATGGCGCAGCAACTTTAGGCCTAGGGCAGGAGCGCAGTTAAAGGCGAGTTGTTGAAAAGTTGCTGTCCGAGTTTGTGGCACCCCTATCATCACTGTGGCGAAAACGGCATCTCGCACTTATCAGTTCACCCCTTCAGCAACTTGCCATGCAAAAAAATTAAAAGCTTCAATGAGCAAGGGCAAGTCTAACTAATGGCAAATACCATTTGATGCCCTGCAAAAGCAAAATTTGAATGTTCTTAGTCTCTAAACCAGTAGAGAATATTATGTCCGCACGATATCTTAACTACCACATTTCAAATTGTGTTTTTGCTGATTTTAATTCAACTCTATGATTAAGAATTGATCACCTTCCCTTCCAGCTACATTTTAACTGTAGATTTTAACAATATTTTGAAATCATAGGGAACAGACTATCTGATGAAATAGATCTCACGTTCCTTTAATCTCTCTCTGGATAATTAATTGTCCTTCCTTGGAAACCAAGTCAGGGATCACATAAATATAAATACTTAGTTACCGTTTGTTTTAAATACTTGTTCTGACAAAGTAAGATGAAGCTCCTCCATTTGCATTTAACTATAATTTTTTTGACCAAGTAAATTATTGGTGGTAGAATCTGAATATTAACAATTCTAGCGACAATAATGTCAACTTAGGCATTTTAATTTTCTGATGCACGTTTTTCCATTGGTTAGTTATATTTAGTTGAGGAAATCATTCAATATTGTCTGAGATTTATGTACAACAAAAGTAGATTACAGTATTGCTTGCAAATTAAGCTTAACAATGCAAATAACTTTCACTTGGCACAAGCTTTGCAATCCTACTCTAAATGTCTTTTTTCAGCATTTGCTAACAACACTTTTTACATTTTAACCCTAGGTGAATGCAGCTGTAATTTTACAGACCTTCAGCATCTACCTAGTTCTTGATGTCTGAGAAGTGACATGCACAACCTGATTAAAAAATATAGGAAATTACATAAAAGGAGAAAATACTGAGATAGGCGACACAACAGACTTCACCTTAGTGTAAATATTGTACAATTTTCTGAGAAGGGAAAGTTAACTGAATAGTGGCAGGGAACTGTTTGCTCTAAATCAGTAAATTTGCTTTTCTGAAGGATTTGCTTGGTATGTAAACCAGTGTTCCGTTGATTGTGTATGCAGTTTTCAAGTAATAATTCTGAGCACTAAGAGAAACACAGAAGAGTTAATGTAGTCAACTTTCAAGATTGTTTTGTAAGTTTAAGAACCCATACTTTTTCATTTCTTTTGAAATTATTTAGAATGCTGTTAGATTTATACTGGAAAAAAATAGAATCTTAACTGACATATTGTAGACAGGGAGGTTCGGCAATAGAAGTTATCAATTCTACTCTCTGCAAATCAATTAAACCTGTCTGCTGTGCCCATATCAGTTTGAAGCACATAACTACAAAACAGAAGTATTTTCACCATATATAAATGTAATAAGATCCTCAACAAGGCTAAATCCCAGCTACTAAATATATTTTTTTTGATCGAGAAAATAGATATGTTTAATTCAAATGGGAACCTTACATCTTCTCTACTAGATCAGAATTCAGATTTATGGAGCCAATTCATATTTGTTTATCAAGATCAACCTAAAAAGTAGGCTGACAAAATTAATCAAATGTACAGATTAATATTTTCTGAACGTTGGTGAATTTTGCTTAAGCTATTTTGAACCATCCTTTCAAACTTCTGTTTTAGAATATCTGACTTAAACAATTGTGAAAAAATGTGAGGACAATGAAGGAGTTTGTCATTTCTAAACGTGTCTCTCAAAGAAACGAAAAGGTCTGCGGCTGTCTGAAGCTAAACCAGAGCATTTGCAACTTTGGTGCCATATTTGATCCTAAGAAGATATTTTGATCACATTTCCACTCCATTACCAATACACAATTCCTAAAATGCCAAGCCCTATTCACCCATTAACCCAGTGCACACTGACCTACATTTGCTTCCAGTCAGGCGATGTTTGATTTTAGAACTCTAACCCTGGTTTTTGAATCCTTTCATATCCTTGCCTCTCCTGTCTCTGTAATATCCTTTAGCCCTTCAAAACCTATGCGATCGCTGTGCACCTCCAATTCTGGCCTCTTGCACATTCCCAATTCTTATTCTTCTGCTATTGATGCCTTTTCCTTCAGCTGTTAAAACCATAAGCTCTGGAATTCCCTCTAAAGCTCTCTGTCTTTCTACCTCTCTCTCATCAAACCTACTCCTTTGATCAAGCTGTTGGTCATCTCTTCTAATATAATCCTTATGCGGCTTGGTATCAAATTTTGTTTGATAATGCTCCTGTGAAGCACTATGGAATGTTTTACTCTGTTAAAGGTGAGGCACAAATGAAAGTTGTTGTTAAACCTAACAAGGGTTGATATCAATGCTGTAGATTATACTCTGTAAATCTCTTTATAACATCTTGCTGATGTATCTTTGTTTTTACGTAAATCCAAGTTCATTAATACCAGCTCAAATATTGGTGTCCTAATAATAGTTATGCATCTGATATCAGTGAAATGGTGCAGTAAATTTAAGAAATGCTAAATGCCTGACTTAACTCAGGAGAAAAGTCAATCAAAGTGCATTATTACCATCTCAAGTAATTCCAACATTTCAGTGCAACAATCCATTTGGCAGGTAGCTTCCAAGTTTGCCTTCTTAATGTACAATGAAATGTGCAATTCTGCAATTTATTTCTGAGTGGATGCAAGTGACAATGATGAGGTACTTTAGTCATGTATGGATACGAGGGAAGCTGGGATTGTTGTTCTTAGTGAAAAGGGGTTAAGGGGAGATTTAATAGAGGTGTTAAAAAAATTAGGCATGTTGAAAGTAGTTAGGGGGAACCTGTTTCCACCAGCAGGAATGTCAATAACCAGAGGATAAAAGCAAAATACTGCAGATGCTGGAAATCTGAAACAAAAACAAAAACAACAACAACTTTCTGGTGATAGACTGTCCACGAATATTCATTACAAGCCTACCGACTCCCACAGCTACCTCGACTACAGCTCCTCACACCCTGCTTCCTGTAAGGATTCCATCCCATTCTCTCAGTTCCTTCTCCTCCGTCGCATCTGTTCTGATGATGCCACTTTCCAAAACAGTTCTTCTGACATGTCTTCCTTCTTCCTTAACTGAGGTTTTCCACCCATGGTGGTTGACAGGGCCCTCAACTGTGTACGGCCCATCTCCCGCACATCTGCCCTCACACCTTCCTCTCCCTCCCAGAAACATGATAGGGTCCCCCTAGTCCTCACTTATCACCCCACCAGCCTCCGCATTCAAAGGATCATCCTCTGCTATTTCCACCAACTCCAGCATGATGCCATCACCAAACACATCTTCCTTTCAACCCCCCTGTCGGCATTCTGTAGGGACTGTTCCCTCCGGGACACCCTGGTCCATTCCTCCATCACCCCCTACACCTCAACCCCCTCCCACAGCACCTTCTTATGCAACCGCAGAAGATGCAACACCTACTCCTTTACTTTCCCCCTCCTCACCGCCCAAGGGCCCAAACACTCCTTTCTTCCCTTAATTTAGTCTACTGCATTCCCAATGCGGTCTCCCCTACACTGGAGAGACCAAACCCAGACTAGGTGACCGCTTTGTGGAACACTTTCAGTCTGTCCGCAAGCATGACGCAGACCTCCCTATCATTTGCCATTTCAACACATTACCCTGCTCTCATGCCCACATGTCCGTCCTTGGCCTGCTGCAGTGTTCAAGTGAAGCTCAATGCAAACTGAAGGAACAGCACCTCATCTTCCGATTAGGCACTTTACAGCCTTCCGGACTTAACATTGAGTTCAACAACTTCAGATCATGAACTCTCTCCTCCATCCCCACCTCCTTTCCTATCCCCCGTTTTTCTAATGATTTATATAGGGCAGAATTTTCTGCCTGGTGGGTGGGCGGGCCTGATCCGCTCTCCAGCGGCGGGGAGCCAATCCCCGCCGGAGAAGCGGGCCCCGCCGCCATTTTAAGTGGGCGGGCCAATTAAGACTATGCGCTTCCTCTGTTGGCAGTGGGGGGGGGGCTTCCCCAAATGCGAGAGTGCGCTCTTTTGCGCATGCGCACTAAAGAGCGCACATCTCCCTGAGGCTAAGTGCTGCCTCAGGGAGATCGCTGAAAGTTGTTCAAACATTAAACATAGAAAAATAAAAAAATCCTTAACTTTTCCGTTTCATGTGACAATGTCACACGAGATGGGACATGTTAATTAATTTCACTAAAACTTTATTAAAGTTTTTTAAACCCTACATGAAACCTCATCCCGCCAGTGGATGAGGTTTCATGTTTCTTCAGAAGCCCGCCGGGGCTCCTGGCCTGCCCGCCAACCTTAAGGTTGGATGGGCAGGTCCTTTAATTGTTTTAATTATCCTGTCAATGGCCTCAATTGGCCATTGACAGGT
The DNA here is from genome assembly GCF_964194155.1 of Cetorhinus maximus. Taxonomy (NCBI): domain Eukaryota; kingdom Metazoa; phylum Chordata; class Chondrichthyes; order Lamniformes; family Cetorhinidae; genus Cetorhinus; species Cetorhinus maximus. The sequence goes on along the minus strand of NC_135882.1, from coordinate 31,460,712 downwards.
CGGCGGGCCCGCAGCTGATTTGGCTGTGCCCCCGCCTTCCTGAAAATTTAAATGGGGCAGGATGACGTTGGGGGCCTCGCCCCCTGCTTGCCGATGGCAAAATTCAGCCTATAGTTTTTTAATATATTTTTCTTTTCCCACCTATTCTATTTTTTAAAAAGCTTTATTTCCATCCATTGTTTTATCTCCACCTTTTAGCATATTTCGATCCCTTCCCCCCACCCCACCCCTACTAGGGCTATCTGTCACTTGCTCGACCTGCTTTCTACCCCATTAGCACATCCTTTAGCTAATATCACCACCGTCAACACCCCTTTGTCCTTTTGTCTATGACATCTTTGATAATCTCTTCTTTGCCTCCACCTATCAGTGGCCCTCTATCCAGCTCTACCTGTCCCCTGCCCCTGCCCCAACAGCTTATATTTCACTTCATTTCTAATTTTCTTTAGTTCTGATGAAGAGTCATACGGACTTAAAACGTTAACTGTATTCCTCTCCGTAGATGCTGTCAGACCTGCTGAGTTTTTCCAATAACCAGGGGACATGGATTTAAGTTAATCAGTAAAAAAAAACCAGGGGAAAAGTTAAGAGGATTTTTTATGCTCTGTTTATTTTCTATGATCTGAAATATATTAGCTCAGGAGGTGGTGGAAGCATATTTAAGAGTAACTTTCAAAAAGGAATTGGATATATACTTGAAAAAATTGAAACTTCCAGTGCTGTGGGGAAAGGCTTAATTATATGGCTCTTTCAAAGAGCTGACACAGACAGAATGGATTGGATAATCTTCTATGCTGTATGAATCCATGATTCTATAACAAAATTACTGATAAAATGCTAGATTCCTTAAGACCCTGTTTATAGGAATAAAGTATTTATTGGTGGTAACTATGTGCAAACCATGGATAAGGGGAGGTGATGATATAGTGGTATTGTCACTTGGTTTGTACTCTGGAGACCCAGGGTAATGCTCTGGGGACCCAGGGTTGAATCCCACCATGGCAGATCATGAAATTTGATTTCAGTAAAAATCTGGAAACCATTGTTGTAAATGTCCTTTAGAGAAGGAAATCTGTCATCTTTACTTGGTCTCGCCTAGATGTGAGTCTAGACCCACAACAATGTGGTTGACTCTTAAATGCCCTCTGAACAAGGGCAATTGGGGATGGCCTAGGCAGCGACACCCACATCCCATGAATGAACAAAGAGTTACTACTGAGCTTTAGGAATATGGTAGTTAATGGCAAATGATACCATTTTGTGTAAGTAACATGTAATAATGTAAATTTATCACTTTAATAATAACAGGTGAGCAATTAGTTAATTGTAGTTTATAACAAAAACTGAATCCGAAATCTGCATGAAAGCCACAATTGAGAGAGAGATTTTTGCACATTTGTAAAACCATTTATTAAAAGATTATGTTTTATCTTATAAATTTACACCATCTCAATCATATAAGTGTCCAACATTTAATGACGAGGAATGTAGAAATTTTGGCTGAATAATCTGAAAAGGATGGTGTGCTTAAAATGAACCTAATTAATGACTGAAAAGAACAGCCAAAAATGAAAGTCTGTCAGCATAGAAAAACACTGAGTACTGCAGAACAGAAAATTTTTAGCTTAATAAAGGAAGATATCACAGTCATCGGGATTTCAGATACTGGTCAGTTATTTCTGTGACGTTATAATTTATGTCATGTTATATCAGTATATAAAATATCAGTTATGCATTATGTAGGCTAACATGATATCAATTTCACTTTACACAGCATGTTGTAATGCATACATATTCCATTCTTACTTTTCTGCATTCAGAGGCACATGTTGCTAAATCATTCACTCATAACCACACAGGTAATCAATTTATATTGCAAACCTTGGCTGTAACATTGTGTGAAGACCTCATCATTATTTCTGAAAAGGTGGAGATTGTTTCAAGAAAGAGAATACTGTCTCTTGGAGAATAAAAAATACAAAATCTGACAATTGGAAGGATATCAACTTAAGTGAAGAGCTCAATTAGAAAGAATAAACAAACTTACTTGCATTTATATGCCATCTTTTACGACCTCAAGATGTCTTAAAGTGCTCCAGAGTTATTGAATTACTTTTGGAATGTTGTCACATAGGTAAACATGATGGGCAATTTGTGGATAACAAAATTGCACAAACTGTAAAGAGACAAATGCTAATTAATTTGTATTAGCGGCATTGGTTGAAACATAAATGTTGGCCAGAACATTAGGAAAATGCTCCTGTTCTTTCTGAATTGTACCACGAGATCTGTGACATCCACCTGAACAGGCAGACCTCCAACAATATCGAGTTATATTAGTACCGAACTGAAATAAAAGCCTAGATGACATGTTTAAGTCCTTCACTGGGACTTGAGACTATAACGTTCTGATCCCAGGGTTTACAGGCAAGCTGACACATGTAAGAGATAGGTAGGAAATCAGAAAATATGTATCAATCAAGGGAATCAGGAATCAGCCTCCCACCCCCGTCCACCCCCAACTTCTGTTTCTGTAGACTTTGAAGCAAGAATTTCTTTCTATTGGCTTAGAGAACTGAAAGTGTTATCAATACTGTACAAATCATCTTTCACCAGCAATTTAATTACCCACATACTTGGATTGCAGTATTGCCAAACAAGGTTAGCTGAGTAAATTAGCCCCATCATTGCTAGGCCACCTTTTTGCAATCGTGGAAAATCAATTATCACTTCAAAATAAAACATAAACACTGAATAGAGATAGCAAAGATGATAAACGAGAGAATGTACATTAAAATAAAGGAAAGAATGACAAAAGGGAACATGAAGAAGTTAGGAAAGAAGTCACAAAACAATTAGGAAAGTAAAGAAATTATCAAGGAGTTGAAAAAGAGTAACGTATGCTATAGGCAGATAAATAACAAAAAGAAAATTAAGATAAGGACAGAACTACTAAGATATCCACAAGATAACCTGACAGGCAATGAAAGCAAAATGGCAGCAATATTGAATAGTTAACTTGCCTCAGTATTTACCAGTTACTCTAACAGAGTGGACGTAACATTAGAAGAAGAGATCAAAAAGATAGAAAGATATTTATGAAGAAAAGAGGAGATAATTGATAAACTAATCTCACTTTAAGAGGATAAAACCCCTGCATTTGTGCATTTAAAAAAACTTACGGAAGAGATAGTGGAGACATATATTTATAAAAAATCATTGAAAAAGGGATTAGTGCCAGAGCCCTGGTGAACAGCTAATGTTATTCCTTTATTTAAAAATGGAAATTGAACATGTCCAGGGAATTATAGACCAAATAGCTTAATGGCAGTGGTTAAGAAGAAGACATTGGAATCTTCACTCAAAGATGTAATAGAAAAACATCCAGCAAATGAAAATATAATATAGTCAGCATGGATTGAAGAGAAGGCCACACTTAACTAATCTTATTGAATTCTTTGAAGAAGTAAGAGAGAGAAGTCAAGGGTAATGCAGTAGATGTAGGTTTAGCATAACTTCCATGTTTTTGTTCTCTACACCTCTATTTTTAAACCAGGGATCCCATAAGCTTTTTAAATTTCATCTGCCATGTGCCTTCCCACTTTGCTAGTCTGTTGATGTCCTCCTGAACTACATTTTTGGCATTGTGTCATCTGCAAACTATGACATTATGCCTCAGTTAACTAAGTCCTGGACATAGCCATCAAAAAGAGCAGTGGCTCTAATATTGGCTCCTGTGGATAACACTGTAGGCTTCCCTCCAGTGTGTAAAGCAACAGTTTATCACTGCTCTCTGCTTTTTCTCCCCTAACCAATTTTGTATCCATGTTGCCACTACCCCTTTCGTTGCATAGGCTGCAAATTATTTTATACAGTATTCTGGAAACATTCAGCAGATTTGGCAGCATTTGGGGACAGAGAAACAGAGTTATCATTTCTGATCAATGTCCTTTCATCAGATGAAAGGTCATTGACTTGAATCTTTGGGCAGAATTTTGCCTTTGATGGGCGGGCAGGCCCACCGGCTCGGCAGGCGGGCAGCCGATCGCTGCTGCCAAAACGGGCCCCGCCAGCATTTTAAGTAGGCGAGCCAATTAAGGCCCGCCCAGCGGGCCGCCCAACGGGAAACGCTATGCACTTCCTGTTTTGGGGGGTGGGGGGGGAATCCCCAACTGTCAGAGTGCGCTCTTTCACACATGTGCACGAAAGAGCGCACATCTCCCTGAGACTAAGTGCTGCCTCAGGGAGATCGCTGAAAGGTTTTGAAAGTTTAAAAATAGAAAAATTAAAAAATTGTTAACATGTCCCCCTCATGTGACAATGTCACACGAGATGGGACATGTTAATAAATATCACAGAAACTTTATTAAAGTTTTTTAAAACCGACTTGAAACCTCATCCCGCTGGTGGATGAGGTTTTATGTTTTTTCAGAAGCCCGCTGGGGCTCCCGGCCTGCCCACCAGCCCTAAGGTTGGACGGTCAGGGCCTTTCATTGATTTAACCACCCTGTCAATGGCCTCAATTAGCCATTGACAGGTCGGCGGGCAGTCAGCTGATTGTGCTGTCCCCCCCCCGCCTTCCTGAATATTTAAATGGGGCGGGATGACGTCGGGGTTTCCCTCCGATGTCATCCCGCGTCGGCGAGCGGGCCCCGCCCCCAAATCGCCAACGGAAAAATTCTGCCCTTTAGCTCTGTTTTTCTCTCCACCGATGTTGTCAGACCTGTTGAGCATTTTCATCAATTTCTGTTTCTATTTCAGATTTCCAGCATCTGCACTATTTTGCTTCTGTGTTGCTTTGTATTTCACTGTTTCGTTTTTAGAGCTTTGGAGCATGTGCTTCTGAATTGTCACTTGCTCAATGCATGCATGCCAAAGGTTGTAGACCTGACTCATGTAATCATAAAAACAGCTGGCTAGAATAAATGTTTTCCTTATACCATATCACTCACTGCTTCTCTAATACATAATTGTTGTAAATTGCTTTGACAACTATAAATGGGAAAAATGCATTCAGATTTTAATATACTTATCATATAATAGATGTGTATTTATAAAACACCTCGTCATCCCTCTCAAAATGTTTCACAAGAAATGAATTACTGTAAATGCCGTGATTATTGTAATGCAGGCAAATGGAGCAGGCATTTTGCATACAGCAAGATCTCACCAACAACAATGAATGGCCAGTTAATCTATTTTTGGGGGATATTGGCGGAGGGAGGTACGTTGGCCAGAACACGGGAACACTGGGAAAATCAGGATGGTAGTGGATCCCAAGAAAAGGAATTTGTGGAATGTCTACGAGATGGCTTTTTGGAGCAGCTTGTGGTGGAGCCCACTAGGGAACAGGCAATTCTAGATTAAGTGATGTGTAATGAGGCAGATTTGATAAGGGAGCTTAAGGTGAAGGAACCCTTAGGAGGAAGTGACCATAATATGATAGAATTTACCCTGCAATTTGAGAGGAAAAAGCTGGAATCAGATGTAACGGTATTACAGTTGAGTAAAGGCAACTACAGAGGCATGAGGGAGGAGCTGGCCAGAATTGACTGGGAGATGAGCTTAGCAGGAAAGACAGTGGAACAGCAATGGCAGGAGTTTCTGGGAGTAATTAACTGGGAGACACAACAAAAATTCATCCCTAGGAAGAAGAAGCATACTAAAGGGAGGACAAGGCAACCATGGCTGACAAGGGAGGTCAGGGACAGCATAAAAGCTAAAGAGAAAGCATACAATGCGGCAAAGAGCAGTGGGAAACCAGGGGATTGGGAAGCCTACAAAGACCAACAGAGGACAACTAAAAAAGAAATAAGGAGGGAGAAGATTAAATATGAGGGTAAACTAGCCAGTAATATAAAAGAAGATTGCAAGAGTTTTTTTTAGATATATAAAGGGTAAGAGAGAGGCAAAAGTGGACATTGAGCCACTGGAAAATGACGCTGGAGAAGTAGTAGTGGGGAACAAAGAAATGGCGGAGGAACTGAATAGGTACTTTGCGTCAGTCTTCACAGTGGAAGACACGAGTGACATCCCCAAAGTTCAAGAGAGTCGGGGAGCAGAGGTGAGCATGGTGGCCATTACCAAGGAGAAGGTGCTAGGAAAACTGAAAGGTCTGAAGGTGGATAAATCACCTGGACCAGATGGATTACACCCCAGAGTTCTGGAGGAGATAGCTGAAGAGATAGTGGAGGCGTTAGTGGTGATCTTTCAGGAATCATTGGAGTCAGGGAGGGTCCCAGAGGCCTGGAAAATCGCTAATGTAACCCCCCCTGTTTAAGAAGGGAGTGAGGCAAAAGACAGGAAATTACAGGCCGATTAGCCTGACCTCGGTCATTGGTAAGATTTTAGAGTCCATTATTAAGGATGAGATTTCAGAATACTTGGAAGTGCGTGGTAAAATCAGGCAAAGTCAGCATGGTTTCATCAAGGGGAGGTCACGCCTGACAAATCTGTTAGAATTCTTTGAGGAGGTAACGAGTAGGTTAGACAAAGGAGAGCCAATGGATGTTATCTACTTGGACTACCAGAAGGCCTTTGACAAGGTGCCGCACAGGAGGCTGCTCAGTAAGATAAGAGCCCATGGTGTTAGAGGCAAGGTACTAGCATGGATAGAAGATTGGCTGTCTGGCAGGAGGCAGAGAGTGGGAATAAGGGGGTCCTTCTCAGGATGGCGGCCGGTGACTAGTGGAGTTCCGCAGGGGTCAGTGTTGGGACCGCAACTTTTCACTTTATACATTAATGATCTAGATGAAGGAACTGAGGGCATCCTGGCTAAGTTTGCAGATGATACAAAGATAGGTGGAGGGACAGGTAGTATTGAGGAGGCGGGGAGGCTGCAGAAGGATTTGGACAGGTTAGGAGAATGGGCAAAGAAGTGGCAGATGGAATACAATGTGGGGAAGTGTGAGGTCATGCACTTTGGTAGGAAGAATAGAGGCATAGACTATTTTCTAAATGGGGAGAGAATTCAGAAATCTGGAGTGCAAAGGGATTTGGGAGTCCTAGTCCAGGATTCTCTTAAGGTTAACTTGCAGGTTGAGTTGGTAGTTAGGAAGGCAAATGCAAAGTTGGCATTTATTTCGAGAGGACTAGAATATAAGAGTGGGGATGTGCTGCTGAGGCTTTATAAGGCTCCGGTCAGACTACATTTAGAATATTGTGAGAAATTTTGGGCCCCGTATCTCAGGAAGGATGTGCTGGCCCTGGAGAGGGTCCAGAGGAGGTTCACGAGAATGATCCCAGGAATGAAAGGCTTAATATATAAGAAACATTTGAGTACTCTGGGTCTATACTCGATGGAGTTTAGAAGGATGAGGGGGGATCTGATTGAAACTTACAGAATACTGAAAGGCCTGGATAGAGTGGACGTGGGGAAGATGTTTCCATTAGTAGGAGAGACTAGGACCTGAGGGCACAGCCTCAGAATAAAGGGAAGACCTTTTAGAACAGAGATGAGGAGAAACTTCTTTAGCCAGAGAGTGGTGAATCTATGGAATTCATTGCCACAGAAGGCTGTGGAGGCCAGGTCATTGAGTGTATTTAAGACCAAGATAGATAGGTTCTTGATTGGTAAGGGGATCAAAGGTTATGGGGAGAAGGCGGGAGAATGGGTTGAGAAACTTATCAGCCATGATTGAATGGCGGAGCAGACTCGATGGGCCGAATGGCCTAATTTCTGCTCCTATGTCTTATGGTCTTATGGTCTAACACTGATCAAATTCCCTGTTCTTTTTAGTGGTATGATACCAGGACCTCGCTTTAAAATTTCATCCAAAGGATGGCATCTCTGCTAATGTAGAATGCCTTACTGATACACTGTGATGTTACTTGCTCACCCCCTGCTTTGGAACTCAAACTCATAACTCAAAGTCAAGTAAGTAACCAAATGATTTAAGCTGACTTTTGGGGCAGAGTCTTACTCTTGTCAGGCCAGCTCACCGGGGGCGGGCGGGAAGCCGACCGCTGCCCACAATCGGGGTCAGACCACGATTTCAGGCTGGCGGGCCAATTAAGGCCCGCCCAGTGTGAAATGTGAGCTTCAGCACTCATCACTGCCTGTGCAAGTGGGGCGAGCACAAACTTCATGTGTGTGCATGAGTGCACGCTTACAAATCTCCCTGAGGCACAGAGCTGCCTCAGGGAGATGAACAGGTTTAAAAAGAATAATAAAGGTTTTATAAATGTTGTAAAATGTGTCCCCTCATGTGACTCTGTCACATGAGCAGGGACATGTTATTAATGAAAAATTAAAGTTTTTATTTTGTTTTTATTTGCTTTTGGAAACCTCACTCCACCTGTGGATGTGATTTCCAAAAAAGTGCAAAGGCTGCTTGGCTTTTTCATCTGCCCGCCAACCATAAGGTTGAGCGGGCAGCGAAAAATTTCTTTTAATTAACTTTTTAATGGCCTTAAGAGGCCTCTTAATTGTCAGTGGGTGTGCTGCCGACTCCAGCGTGTGCCCGCTGAACGAAATATCGTGCAACTACGCATTGACATTAGGACGCTCACCCGACATCAACGGGTGTCATTTTATGCTCGAGCGAGTCGGGCGCCTGTCCGCCCACCGAGCTAAAAGTTTTACCCTTAATTGCAATATGGTAAATGTTAATTGACTCTAGCAGCAGATTCATATTTAAGTCTAAATATATACAGACTAAATAAAGATATTTAATTCTATTTCAGATGTCACTTATAGGGCTCTTGGTTGTACACAAAATGCAGAGAATAAAAACTTGGGTTATATTAATCAGACGTAAACCCTACTAATTATCTTAGTTGTTTTTAGTAATTATGCAGCACACATTCCATCTCAGAGCATATGGACTGGTAATAGTTATGTTAAACATTAAGTTAAGCCATATAAGCATTTCAAATCAACTCAATTTGGAATGAAAGCAGACTCTCACCTGCGCAACCGAGTTAAAATCATATTGGTCTAAATATTTTGATTTCTATCTATTATCAATTCCTATCCACGCTTACCTCTGGGTAATTACACATTTTTAATCGATGTTCAGGTATTAACTTGATTATGTTAACAATATTATATATTTTATACAAACCAGGCCAGTCTCTGTTTATGTAACATTTAGAAATAAAATGAATCAATTCAGTTGATCTGAATTTCTGCCAATATTGAAGTGTTAACTGGCTAATGTTTATACTGATTTGTGTTGACTATCCAAAGTTAACTTTGTAAAATTGCTATTGTGCCATTCCATCAAATAATTCTTTCCAGTCGATGTTACATACTGTCTAAAAAGTCAGCAACAGCTGTTTCAGCTCTTGGCAATATTTCAAGTCTCAATCAGTATTTTTTTCTGCTAAATTGATGGTAAACAGTAGCTTGCACGCATTTTCTAAATCACAGTGGCTACAAATCAAGGCAAACAGCAACCAAGTAAATAAAAATCTAAAATCATCAAAGCTGGATCTGTGGCAAAAATGTAACAAAACAATGCAACAGGGATGTCCTGACAAAATTCAGTCTCCCCATAACAGAACCTATTTAATGTCAATTACATTAAGATAAAAATTACAATTTGATACTTGTTTAATAAATCATCATACTACTTCTGAGACTCACTGGGTGGAACCGTCCCAGATTTGCACGAAGTGGGGTAGCGGCTGTGAAAAAAGTCATTTTAGGGAAGGCAAGTGGTGAGGGTGACACAAGGAGTCTACAGAAGGATATAGACAGGTTAATTTAGTGGGCAAAAACTTGGCAGCTGGTATATAATGTGGGAAAATGTGAGGCTATGCACTTTGGCAAGAAGAATAGAACAGCTGAATGTTATTTAAATGGAGAAAGACTGCAGAAAGCTGCCATAGAAGGGGATTTGGGGGTCGTCATGCATGAATCCTAAAGAATTAGCATACAAGTTCAACAGGTAATAGGTAAAGCAAATGGTATGTTGGCCATTATTTCAAAGGGAATGGAGTATAAAAATAGAGAAGTCTTGCTAAAACTATACAAGGCACTAGTTAGACCACACCTAGATTACTGTGAACCGTTTTGGTCCCATTATCTAAGGAAAGATGTGCTGGCATTGGAGGCAGTCCAGAGAAGGTTCACTAGGTTGATGCCTAGGAATGAGGGGTGACCTTATTGAAACATATAAGATTCTTAGGGGGCTTGACAGGGTAGATGCTGAGAGGTTGTTTTCCCTTGTGGGAGAGTCTAGGACCAGAGGGCATAATCTCAGAGTAAGGGGTTGCTCATTTAAAACAGAGGTGAGGAGGAATTTCTTCTCTCAGAGGGTAGTTAATCCATGGAATTTTTTTACCTCAGAGGGCTGTAGAGGCTGGGTCGTTAAATATATTCAAGGCTGAGATAGACTGATTTTTAATCAGTAAAGGAATCAAAGGTTATGGGGGGAAAGGCAGGAAAGTGAAGTTGAGGATTATCAGATCAGCCATGATCTCATTGGATGGCAGAGCAGACTCAATAGGCCGAATGGCCTACTTCTGCTCCTATGTCTTATGGTCTTTATGGTCTTACCCGTCAGCTGCAATGGTGGGTTTTCACGTTGTATCGCTTCATAAATTATGCAGTCACGGGAAACATGCCAGATCGTTAGTGGTAGGCTTCCGATATTACCATACTATTACCTCGCTGTTTCCTCATACCGAGCACCATATTTAAAATGCAGCCACGCCCATACATCTCAGTGCTTGTAGCCCAGGACTGCTCCGGTGAAGACATGGCCCCAAAAGCCAGGAAGAGTGCAGCCCCCCCCAATTCAGTGAGCATCCCTGGGATGTCTTCTGGACGCCATGGAGGACTGCTGTGAAGTTCTCTACCCCCACTCTGGCTGCAGGAGGACAATCAGATGCACCACTCTGTCTTGGGAGGTGGAGGCAGGGGTGGTCAGTGCCAATGCTGCACAGAAGAGGTCACCATCCAGTGCAGAAAACAAAGGAATGATCTCATTCGTGTCACCAGGGTAAGTCATCCATGTCATCAATCTCAACTCACTCACTCATAAGCCCATCACACAATCACTGGCATCTCACTCACTGCCAGCTCAAGGGACATCCCAACTCACTCTCTTACACACACCCTCACATCTCCAGCTGGCCTCATTTCCTCTGGAGACTGCCTCCTCATCCTGTCATGGCTCCACCCAGCACACACACATGCCTGGCATCCTTCTCACTTGGCTTGGCATGCACCTTGCTCACACCCTCTCCATCTGTCTTTATGCAGGACAAGATCACACACAATCACTGGAAGAGGTCCCAGAATTGGGTGGGGGGGTGGGTGGAGTGCCAGGAATCAAGGTCCTCACTCCATTCGAGAGTCAAGTGTTGGAGCTGGCCGGAGAGGATGTCAACCATTGCTGCAGTGACTGTGAGGTCAGCGACAAACACCCACGTGAGGATCCTGCACCACATGATCCCTCTCTCAACGCTACTCTTGGTCCGTTGTTCTGCGTTCAACACGGCTACCAAGCACTAATAATTTCCACTTTCTATCATAGGCACATCTGACAGATCACCCTCAGGCTACTGTGACCCTGACCCCAGCGCCAAGAGCACCTCAGATGAGGACCATGAGGGCAGCAGCATTGAAGACCCGTCATGACGCTCACCCACACCCTCCAGTAATGCAGCGACATATACCTCAGTGGGGTCTAGATGTAGAGCAGTCTCGGGATCAGAATCTGGTGAGGACACCACACAATCTGTTCCACAGCAGGTGGAGGCAGAAACATCCTTGGTCGCCGGCACTCGAAGGACTGCTGGAGACAAGGAATCTGCTGAGTCCGAGTCAGGTGATGAGCCTCTAAACTCATTCCTCAATCAATTGGTGGAGCTGCAAAGGCAATCACGGGAACATCAGGAAGGGATATCTGGTACACTCCTCAGATTGCTAGGGATGATGGAGGAGTGTGTCCACCTTCAGTCAGAGATGATAGCACCGACAAGCCAATGCTCTGAGGTCAACACTGGTAGGATAGTGGCTGCCTTGGAGGACATTAGTCCTGTACTGCTGCGCTGGCTGCACTCCATTGCTGACGCCATAGTAAATCTCCAACAGTGACAACTCAAGAGACATGGGGGGTAGCTCGATCTCACTCCAGCTTCCCCTCATACTCAAGGAGTCAGCCAACGGTCCTTGGGTACCCATAAGGAGGAGCATCAGCAGGTGCACATCCGGGGCCATCTACCCAGGTGACTCTGAGAATATCCGGCTTATCTAACTCCCCTCTTCCTGTGATCCTCACAGCTCCAGCTCAACAGGCTGAGGAGGGTGCAGCTGGCTCACAGCTGGACACCCAAATCAGGCTGGGGTCCTTCAGGTTTCGATGCTCCAGAGGACGCCCATCCAGGTCATCACAGACAGGGCGTAGCAGTCAGCAGGCCACCTCCACCTCTTCTGTGGATGTCAGGGGAGCACCAAGACTTAGCAGCAGGGTTAGGAAGGGTAAGAAGATGTAGTTGCACAGGCTGGGATTTGGTGTTAATCACTTGTACTTAATTTTGACTATTGTAAATAAGCTCCCAAGAATGTATCCTTGCCTATGGCTCCTTGTTGTGATGGGCAGTGTTCATGTCACTCAGATGTGAAACCTTGGTTTCTGCACAGGATAAAGGCAGGTGGCTCAGTCCAGGACCTCTTCCCCGTGCAGTGTGTAACCTTCAGAGCAAAGTGCTGGTCCGGCTTCACACTCACTGGACACATCAGTGATGCCTGCTGGTGCTTGTCATTGCTGCCAGAATGTCGTGGGCAGGTGTTACAGAGTTCCGTCATTCCCTCTGTGTGCTCTCAGCACCTTTGAGGTGGGTCTGGCCCCCCATCTCTTCAGCATCTGTGATCGGTGATGGTGTGTTCCTGAGAAGGACAGGTGCTGAAGGCTGACAAAGGGTCAGGTGCTTCTAAAGTTTCACAGCTGTGTCTCTATGATATGGCTCTGATCACAGAGCACAAGCGAGCTTCCCTCAGCCAGAAAGGAGTCAAACATTCACAGAGGCTATGTGAAGATCTATTGAGTGTCCTCACTGCATGTTGTCATCATCCTTCTGGAATCTAGTGACTATTAGGGCCTCCGCTGCATCTCCATGACATGAGCCTGAGCACTGAGGATATGTGCGCAGCCATCAGCCACACAAAAGTTAAACATTCACAGATGCAAGATGAGGATACCAGCACTGTCCTCATTGCATCTCGTCACCATCCTCCATGGATCTTGCGGCTATGAGGGCCTCCTGAATGCATCTGCCTCACCTGGCAAGTGCGATGGCCTCATCGCTGGCATCGTCGTCTTCGAAGACCTCATCACTGTCATCCCCTTCGATGTCCACCTCATCGGAGGAGATGTGCTGCTCTTCCACCTCCTCCTCAGCCAGGTCCTCCGCCTGCGGCAGTGCCTTGTTGTGTACTTCCACCAAAGTCCAGGTCACAGCATGAGCCTCGTTATAGCTTCGCTTTGCTGCGTCTGGTGCACAGGCGCCATCAGCCACGTCTTCTGTGGGTAGCTTTTGTCCCCGAGGAGCCAGCCCTGCAACCTCTGTGGACCCTGGAAGATGTCAGCGATCTGAGACCTACTAAGGATGTAGGAGTCATAGACAATCCCTGGGAATCATGCACAGACCTGAAGGGTGTGTTTGTAGTTGTCACACACCAGCTGAACATTTAACGAGTGGAAGCCCTTGTGGTTGATGTAGTTGACTGCTTGTTGCCACAGAGATCTAAGCACCACATGACAGTTTATGGCACCCTGCACCTGTGGAAAACCTGAGATTTGTGCAAATCCCAATGGTCTTGCTTCCCAGCTTTCCTGATCCCAATCGAAATGCGAAAAGTTCTGTGCCTTTGTGAAGATGGCATCTGTGACCTCCTAGATACACTTGTGGGTGGAGGCTTGTGAGATCCCACACAGGTCACCTGTGAAGCCTTGGAAGGAGCCACTGGCGGAAAAGTTGAACGTCGCAGTCACTTTCACAGCCACTGGCAGTGGGTGCCCTCCATGTCCCCGTGGCGCCAAATCCTGCAGCAGGTGGCAGATGTGACCGATCATTTCCCTAGACATGCGCAGTCCTCAGTGACAGTAGTTCTCATGATCTGCAGGAATGGCAAGCGCCATCTATAGACCCTGGGTCTAGCAGAGTGCATACGAGCGATGGCTCTCTGAGGACCTTCAGCTGCGTGTGCAACTGGCCCTGCCACCCCTTCATCTTAAGGGAGGTGCTCCTCCCTTTGCTGAACTGAGCGTCTCCGCTGCACTTCTGCTTCTTCTCTGCTCCCTATAAGCCATGAGGTATACCGATAAATCACCAGGCTCCATGATCCTGATGTTCTTCGCCTGCAGGGTCAAAGAGAGAGATGCGTGGGTTATCACATGTGTCCTAAGAACCTCACTTGGTTAGGTCTGAAGGCCCTTTCATGCATGCAGGAGGGTGCTGGCTGTCAGGAAGATATAGGCCAGGATTTTGCCCTCGTCAGGCAGGCTCGGTGGGGGCAAGTGGGAGTGCTCGGGAAGCCTACCCGTGATCAGGGCCCAGCTGCGATTCCTTGCTGGCCAGTTAAGGCCCGCCCAGTGTGAAATGCATGCTGCAGCACTCAGTACTGCCTGTGTGGGGGGGGCAGGAGGGTGAGTCCGCAAGTTTGTGCTTACGCGCAGGAGAGGCTCCTTTGAGGCACAGAGCTGCCTCACAGAGATGAAGATTTTTGAAAATTTAAAATAAAGAATTTTAAAATGTTAAAAAACGTATCCTCTCATGTGCCTGTGTCACATGAGCAGGGACATGTTAGAAATTAGTTTGAAATTAAAAATTTTTTTTTAATGATGGATCGAAACCTCATTCTGCCCATTCCCCAAAAAATCCAAAGGCCGTAAGGTTGAACGGGCAGCGAAAAATTTAATTTAATTAGATCTTTAATGGCCTTAATAGGCCTGCTAATTGTCGGCGGGTGCACTGCTGACTCCCACGCATGCTCACCGACCAAAATATTGCTCTAGTGCGCGATGACGGGACGCTTGCCCAACGTCATCCGAATTTTTGCTCATTCGGGTTGGGCGCACGCCTGCCCGCCCAACGAATGAAAAATTCTGCCCATAATAATGTTATTGGAATTTATCGTAAAACAATGGTATATGTGTCTATATGTGTGTGTGTGTGTGAGAGAGAGAGTGTGTGTGTGTGTGAGACTTAATTGGGTTAAAAGCATCTGGTCTGAAGGGTTTGATGTATTAGAAGATGAGCTGGGCTTGAAAAGTTAAGTAGGTAAATAGGGGAAGTTTAGAATGTACGGTGTAAAAAGACATTTGCATTTTTAAATAAACTAGACTAGCTTGAATTCAAAAAAGGGAGTGAAATATTACACCTAAGCAGCAGAAGTAAAGAAACAGTGTGTTTATTTTTCCCAAAGATTAATGGTAAAATTGTTGCTATGATAAATTTTTATGATCAGGGAGGTAAAGTCCAAAGACATAGTGTAATAGTGGGAATTTGCATTCGAAGGGGAAAATATGTATAAAGGAGAGAGTGTGGCTGTGTGTAAAGGCAGACATTTTAAGATCTAACAAGTGTAATAAGCCTTCAGTATCTATGCCTCAAACTGCTGTCTGCAACAAACTGAAGTTAAGAAAACTCAATTTGAATTGGATTGTTCAAGGTATCATATTTCTTTGCCTGGGTCTTTTAAAATCTATGTGTCTTACTGTTGCCTTAACGAAAGTGTAACTGAGAGTTAGATTAATTAGGGAATTTAGAAATTATTACAGTAGTAATTTATAGACATTTGTATGTGTTTAAAATCATTTCTCTTATTAATAAATATTTAATCTAGTTTTGTAAAAACCTATTACTTTATTACTTATTACTCTTATTACTACTGAATTCAAAGCCTGCATCTCGAAACATACAAACTGCAAAAATAGTTGTGGCAGTTGTCTCAAGTTTCCCTCTGGGTTTTGAGCAACTCAGCATTTACCACTGGCTATGTCATAACATGGGCCACCACTTGGATGGCCTGTGTGTAGTGCGCTTCATGGCCATCCAGAACCCCACCCACCTCTGCCCCATTCCACTTGACTGATTGGTGGCAGCTTTGGCCACTGGACTGCATGCTGTGCTCTCAGATTAGGTGTAGGTATTCTTCTAACATGCACTGCAAGGCTGCACTGTTAGCTTGAACGATGAGGGATACTGGTCCAAACTTTAATAAAGACATTGCAAAGGGCTCTGAGCACCTCCACCAATGACTGCACCATGGCCATCTTTCGCAAGGGGGCTCTGCAATTTGTCCAGTCGGCCAATTGTTTTGCTGCCCCCTAAAAAGCACATTAATTTGCAGTCTGCGCCCAAGGGGTGAAAATTTCTAGAGCATTTGGTGGCACTTTCATGCTTTTGCATTGCTTGAGTGGGCAGAAATAGTTCAGGGGCCCGACTCCAAGAATGTCAATGGAGTTGCTGCTGAACAGTCTCAGCTGCAGAAGAATGGTCACTTTTGTAAAGCTTCCTTCACCACCCCCCTGACCCCGACATGTGCTTGTGTACTTCCATTAATCTTTTTTTAATTCATTCACGGGATGTGGACTTCGCCAGCATTTATTGCCCATTCCTAGTTGTCCTTGAGAAGGCGATGGTGAGTAGCCTTCTTGAACTGCTGTAGTCCATGTGATGTAGGTACACCCACAGTGCTGTTAGGAAGGGAGTTCCAGGTTTTGACCCAGCGACAGTGAAGGAACGGCGATATATTTCCAAGTCAGGATGGTGAGTTACTTGGAGGAGAGCCTCCAGGTGGTGGTGTTCCCATCTATCTGCTGCCCTTGTCCTTCTAGGTGGTAGTGATCGTGGGTTTGGAAGGTGCTGTCTAAGGAGCCTTGGTGAATTCCTGCAGTGCATCTTGTAGACGATACACACTGTTGATACTGTCCGTAAGTGGTGGAGGGAGTGAATATTTGTGGATGTGGTGCCAATCAAGCAGGTTGCTTTGTCCTGGAAGGTGTCCAGCTTCTTCAGTGTCATGAAGCTGCACTCACCCAGGCAAGTGGGGAGTATTCCATCACACTCCTGACTTGTGCCTTGTAGATGGTGGACAGGCTTTGAGGTGTCAGGAGGTGAGTTACTCCTAGCCTCTGACCTGCTCTGGTAGCCACAGTATTTATATGTCTAGTCCAATTCAGTTTCCGGTCAATGGCATCCCCCAGGATGTTGATCGTGTGGGATTCAGAGATGTAATGCCATTGAACATCAAGGGGTGATCGTTGGATTCTCTCTTGTTGGAGATGGTCATTGCTTGACACTTGTGTGGCGTGAATGTTACTTGCCTCTTGTAACATGGGTATTGTCCAGGTCTTGCTGCATTTGGACATGAACTGCTTCAGTACCTGAGGAGTCACGAATGATGCTGAACATTGTGCAATCATCAACAAACATCCCCACTTCTGACCTTATGATGGAGGAAGTTCATTGATGAAGCAACTGAAGATGGTTGGGCCAAGGACACTACCCTGAGGAACTTCTGAAGAGATGTCCGGGAGCTGAGATGAATAACCAACAACAACCACAACCATCCTCCTTTGTGCTAGCTATGACTTCAAACAGCGGAGAGTTATTCCCCTGATTCCCACTGACTCCAGTTTTGCTATGGCTACCTGATGACATGTTTGGTCAAATGCTGCCTTGATGTCAAGGGCAGTCACTCTCGGGAGTTCAGCTCTTTTGTCCATGTTTGAACCAAGGCTACAATGAGGTCAGGAGTGGAGTGGCCCTGGCGAAATCCAAACTGGCCGGGTTGGATTTGTCCTGCTTTTTGTGTACAGGACATACCTGGGCAATTTTCGACATAGCCGGGTGGATGCCAGTGTTGTAGATGTACTGGAACAGCTTAGCTAGTGGCGCAGCAGGTTCTGGAGCACAAGCCGGAATATTGTCAGGGCCCATAGCCTTTGCAGTATCCAATGCCTTCAGCCATCTCTTAATGTCACATGGAGTGAATCGAATTGGCTGAAGACTGGCATCTGTGAGGCTGGGAACCTCTGGAGGAGGCTGAGATGGATCATCCACTCGACACTTCTGGTTGAAGATTGTTGTGAATGCTTCAGCTTTATCTTTTGCACTGCTGTGCTGGGCTCCTCCGTCATTGAGGATGGGGATATTTGTGGAGCCTCCTCCTCCAGTGAGCTGTTCAGTTGTTCACCACCATTCATGACTGGGTGTGGCAGGACTGCAGAGCTTAGATCTGATCCGTTGGTTGTGGGATCGCTTAGCTCTGTCTATCATTTGCTGCTTATGCTGTTTGGCATGGAAGTAGTCCTGTGTTATAGCTTCACCAGGTTGACACCTCATTTTTAAGTATGCCTGGTGCTGCTCCTGGCATGCCCTCCTGCACTCTTCATTGAATCAGTGTTGATCCCCTGGCTTGATGGTAATGGTAGAGTGGGGGATATGCCAGGCCATGATTGTGTTCAAGTATAATTCTGCTGCTGCTGATAGCCCACAGCGACCCATGGATGCCCAGTCTTGAGTTGCTAGATCTGTTCGAAATCTATCCCATTTAGCATGGTGATAGTGCCACATAACACGATGGAGGATATCCTCAATGTGAAGGTGGGACTTGGTCTCCACAATGACTGTGCGGTGGTCGCTCCTACTGATACTGTCATGGACAGATGCATCTGCGGCAGGCAGGTTGGTGAGGATGAAGTCAGTATGTTTTTCCCTCTTGTTGGTTCCCTCACCACCTGCCGCAGACCCAGTCTAGCAGCTATGTCCTTTAGGACTCAGCCAGCTCGGTCAGTAGTGGTGCAACTGAGACACTCTTGGTGATGGACATTGAAGTCCCCCATCCAGAGTACATTCTGTGCCCTTGCCACCCTCAGTGCTTCCTCCAAGTGCTGCTCAGCATGGAGGAGCACTGATTCATCGCTGAGGGAGGGCGGTATGTGATAATCAGCTGGAGGTTTCCTTGTCCGTGTTTGACCTGATGCCCTGAGACTTCATGGGGTCCGGAGTCGATGTTGAGGAGTCCCAGGGCAACTCCCTCCCGACTGTATACCACTGTGCCGCCACCTCTGCTGGGTCTGTCCTGCCGGTGCGATAGGACATGCCCAGGGATGGTGATGGTGATGTCTGGGACATTATCTGTAAGGCATGATTCCATGAGGGTGACTGTTACTTGACTAGTCTGTGAGACAGCTCTCCCAATTTTGGCACTGGCACCCGATGTTAGTAAGGAGGACTTTGCAGGGTCGACAGGGCTGCGATTGTCGTTGTCGTTTCCAGTGCCTGGGTCGATGCCGGGTGGCCTGTCTAGTTTCGTTCCTTTTTTTGTGACTTTGTAGCGGTTTGTTACAACTGAGTGGCTTGCTGGGCCATTTCAGAGGGCATTTAAGAATCAACCACATTGCTGTGGGTGTGGAGTCACATGGGGCCAGACCAGGTAAGGATGACAGATTTCCTTCCCTAAAGGACATTAGTGAACCAGATGGGTTTTTACAACAGTCGACTGTGGTTTCATGGTCATCATTGGACTTTTACTTCCAGATTTTTATTGAATTCCAATTCCACTATCTGTTGTAGGATTCGAACCTCGGCCCCCAGACCATTACACGGGGTCCCTCGATTATTAGTCCAGCGACAATACCACTATGCCATTCTCTCCCTCAAGTCTGTGCTGCCTTGCACCCCCGCCACCCCGCTCCCCCTGCTCCCCCTGCTCCCCCTGCCACCACTGCCCCCCCCACACCCCCCCACCACCCCCGCCCCAGCCTGTCTTGCACTGGAGCCCTTGCTCCGGCACCGCATTAAAAGCTTTTCAGGAAAAAGCGACTTGCCTGTGCTTCCACTAAATGCATGGAACCTCTTCCTTCATATCCTACGGGCAGTGCTTGTGAGTACTGCGCAATATAATGCTGCGTATAATGGCCCAGAGATTTCTGTGACCATGTGTTGTGAAACTTGACAAGCTGCAATGATTTGCTCAATGCCATAAGCAACATGTTGGATCATTTATCAGGCAAACTAATGATAGTTCCTCAGTTTCTCAGCCAAATTAATGAGAAGCTCTATTAGCATATCTGTATTGTTGTTTAATCGTCCCATTTATGGATTGCCAAAGATATCAGGACAGTGTCCCTACAGCTTGGATGTATTCCAGGGGCAGAATGTTTATCTCGGTGGGCGGGCATGCGCCTGACCCACTGGAGCGTTAAATAATGGGCTTGGACGTCGGCCGAGTGTGCCGACATCTACGCGCAGTCTCATGATATTTCGCTAGGCAGGTTTGCGATGGAGATAGAGGCGCGCCCGCCATTAATTAAGTAGCCAGGTAAGGCCCTTTTTACACCAATTGTCTCCAACTTTACATAGCCTGTGCGATTCTTAGGCCGTCGCATGGGCAAAATGGGCAGGATAAGAGGGGTCAGTGGCATTGTCAAAGTGATTAGTGAGGAGTTTAGGATATCACTTGCTGCTGGTTGCTTCTGTGAACAGGACAACTTCATCTTGCTTCAGAGCTGCATTCAGAGATTTTAGAGGCTTCAGTTCAGGACTCAGTGTCATTTTCCAGGCCCCCAGACAATTCACAACGCATGGGGCCTTCCAGGTATCAGACAGCCTTCCCTTACCCTGGTAATGACGATTGTGGTCTCTGTTGGAGGCACCTCCTCTGAGGAAGAAGAGAGGGCTAGAAGGGGGAGAAGGCCAAGTGTCCCTTTTCAGCTTCCAGGGGAGGGACCTGTGGGAGGAGAGGCATAAGACCAACAGGAAGCCCAAGGTGGAAGACGCCACTATCCTGCTGCCAGAATTTACAGGTGGCGATGCAGCTACCTCAATATGTCTGAGGTGCAATGCCGATGGAGGCTCCGCCTCTCAAGGGAGACAGTGACCTCCAACAGTCAGAGGATCAGCCTGAGATCAGCTCCGACTGTGTGGGTGGACACCCCATGCCAGTGGCTCTGAAGGTCACAGTGGTCCTCAACCTCTATGCCTCTGGCTGTGTCCAGGGGTCAGTGGGGGATCTTTGTAGAGTCTCCCAATCAGGTGTCCATAGTTGCGTCAAACTGGTGACAGAAGCTCTGTTCAGGCGGGTAATGACATTCATTCATTACTGTACGGATGAGTCCAGCCAGGCAGAGCGAGCCAGAGGCTTCGCAGTGATTGCTGGCTTCCCCCGCAATCAACTGCACACATGTGGCCATCAACGTGCCAGCGGGTGCCTTTGTCAACAGGAAGGGATTCCATTCCATGAACTCCATGATAGTATGTGATCACAAGATGCAGATTCTGGAAGTGTGAGCAAAGTACCCTGGCAGCTCCCATGACGTTTACATCCTGAGGCACTCCCAGGTGCCAAGGCTCTTCAGTGCTCCAGCTCAACTGGATGGAAGGTGGCTCATGACGCCTCTCTGCCACCCAAGAACAGAGACTGAGCAGCGGTACAATAGGAGCCATGCCTCCACAAGGGCTATGGTAGAGAGAACCATAGGTCTTCTCAAGATGCGCTTCCGATGGCTGAGCTGTTCAGGGTGCGCACTCCAATACCCACCGGATCGTGTGTTGCTGATAGTGGTTGCATGCTGTGCTCTCCACAATCTGGTGCTGGAAAAGGAGGACTCAGTGGAGGAAAATGATCTTGGCACAGCTGCATGGGCAACAGATGATGAGTCCAGTAGTGAGTTCGAGGATGAGCACGGTGAGGGGAATGCTGAGGGTATAGACGCTGACCTGGGTAACCTCCAAGGAGGCAGGAACACCCGGGACGCTTTGATCCAACCTTCCTTCAGCTAGACTACCAAATAAGAGCCACCACCACAGGCCAGGGCTTCAGGCTCCACACTCGATCCCTGACAGGACCAGTTCCTTGGTCAACAACATACATGTGTGCCTTTGCAATAAAGTTTCAGGAGACACACGTCCATCATAACATTATGGCCTACCCTGCATCTACAGAACAAATGAATCATACAGAGGCCAAATGCACAAAATAACATCTCATTTACTTGTGAATGTGAAACATTTCAGAAATTAACATTTACCGGTGTTTTCCATCACGCCATTAAAAAATGTAAAGAAAAACGGGGAACCAAATATCACCTGTGATAAGGCCGTCTTGTGTTTAAGGTGCTTTAAGTTTTCACCTGCGAGTGCTACGTCTAGGTGCTCCCCCCTCGCTGGCACCGTCATTGGAGACTTGTTGGCCTTGATGCCCTTGGCGGGCGTCCTCTGGCCCGTGGAGCCTTGTGCTGGCCCCGCCTTGGAGGGAGTGGCCAGTACCATGGCTGGCATCTCCCCAGTCGCCGCAGCCTCATCAGATGCCACGGTCACAGCCAGAGGGGTGGAGGAGCCGCTGCCATCATTTGGGGCGCCATGAGAGGAGCCCACAGAGACAACAGGCAGCTTGTGTGCCAATGTGAGGTCACTTTGGACCTCCCTGCTTAGCATTGATGGCTGGGCACCTAGCTGGGATATTGGGTGCCCAATCCATCTCCCACACTGATACTGACCAGCTGAGGTCATTGCTGGTGTGAGGGCTTGCAGGTCTGAGCGCATCCCCAGGAACCCCTGATTGAGTCCCTGGAGCAGCCTCTGCATGAGAGTTGCCACTCTCTGCATGGAGGAGGCAATGCGCTCAGCCATGAGGGTCAACGCAGTGCTTATGCTCCACAGGGACTCCTCAACAACGAACACCATGGCACACATTCCCTCATATATCTCCGCCAGATCCTCCTGTACACCCTGCTAGTCATCCAGCATCTGCTGCCTCAGGGACAACTCCAGAGACTCATCATCAGCCATCGACTGAGCATTGTCCTGGTCCCCAGCAGTCCTCCGAAAGCCAGTGCCCTGGGCACTCTTTGCCTTCGCCTGCACTTCAAGCAAGTTTGAAGTGCCCTCACCAATGTGCACTGGTAGACTACATGGCGATGCTCACCGAGGTGCTGGTATCTGCGCTGGTGCCTGCTTGACAGAGAGGGTGTGTGATGCAGGTGCGTAGTGAGCATGCTGGTCCTCAGGGATCAGGGGTTGGCCTTCAGGCTTCTCATGATGACTGGCTGCTGGTGAGCCTAAAAGGGAGAAGAAGGACATATTTAAGTCATGACACTGTCACTGTGCATGCCAAGCACCCTGATTAGACAGAGATATGCATCATGGTGCACTCTTCTTTCGATTATCAATAGGGATTCCAGGTCCGAGGTGCACATCAATATAGAGATTACATGGTTATAAATATGGTTGCAATAACCGACATTCTCACTCAGCGCACTGCACTGTTACCTTCCTCTGGCACCCCAACCTCACCGTGGCCGCTTGACTGAGGTGCATGGCACTTCACCAGCTTCAGGACGTCCTGCTTGTAGCGCATGAGAATGAGGAGCTGTGGGGGTCCCCTGCCAGTCCGCGACCTCTCAGCATTGTTATGGGATGTTTTCTCCTGAAAGGATAGAGGAGCATTGATTAGCCCACTGTCTACCTGCAGCGCCATTGCAGCCTGGCCAACCCCACCTGAGGAACGCCTCACAGGGCTCAGCCAATTCATGACCCTGGAGCAGCAAGGCACTCGGTCCGAGCAGCCAGGGCTCATCCCCTTGGCCAGCTCCTGCCTCATTGGCATTTGCCTCTCACACTCTAACACCGCTGAGGTCCATGGGGGGATGGGCAGCTTTTATCTGTTCTGTAAAGTGACCCATGCCAACACGGTACTCACCCTTCCCGATCACGGGAGATCATTGAAGTAGTTCCGGCACTGCACCCATGTGGTCCTCACCACATTGTGGCTGCTGACCCTGGATGCCACATCCTCCCAGGCCTTTTTGGTGAGGTGGGGTGGGGGGCTTCCTCTTCCCATCCCTGGATACAAGGCTTTCTCTCCTTGCTGCCACCTCCTCCAGGAGGGCTGCAAGGCACTCATCTGAGAAACGCAGGCCCGAATGCCCTGCCGGCTTGCCCGCTGTGTCCACCCGCAATGGTTTCCATTGACCAGACTTCAACGTCCTTCCATGGCAGACTTCCAGAAGCTGCCAAGACTGCATTTCAGTTGGCCATCGGGGTCACCATTGGACCCGTCAGACCTCATGCCCCCACCCCCACCCGCCCCTTTGCGCTCATTCCCAAGCCGCGTATCACACTGGGGGGGCCTTAATTGGCCCGTCCGCGTAAAATCATGGAGTGCTGCCGATCGCAGGCGATGGTTGGCTTCCCGACCTCTCCTGCAGATCCCACAAGCCGAGGGCAAAATTCTGCCCCAGGTGTCTAAAGCTGCATAAGGTGACATTTTTCTAGTGGGTGTAGAGCATATATTTCTACTATTATTAAGGAAGTGCCATCATTCTTACCTCTGTCTACCATGTCCCTATTCTCAACAGCATCCATAACCTGCATTGGAATCCATCTCATTCTCCCAAAAAAATTTATTCAAAGCCATAAACACAGGCAGAGCTGGGTGGATCAGCAGCAACTGCTTCAGGTACATGTTATTTACAAAATAAGCAATAATAAGATAAGTATCAAAGAAACTGGAGGAATTACATCTGTAGAGCAAGAAATTACTACTTGATGTAAAGGAATTACAGCAATTTCTTATACACTGGTCACTGCTCAAAATACATATTTATCATTAATAAAGGAAATGAAAACATACATTATAATTAATCGCATTTTAAAGTTGATTGTTTGATTGACATAATTACTCCAAACTACATGTTATTTTCATTCATCCTCAAATGAGGGCAACATGATTACACAATACATAGGAATGTCAACACTTTACATGACAACTACAGATGATATAGGTCCAATTCTCCATGTCATTAAATTGATTAGAAGATCACAAGATCATAAGAAAGAGGATCAGGAGTAGGCCATTCGGCCCCTTGAGCTTGGTCTACCATGGCTGATCTAATTGTGACCTCAATTCCACTTTCCTGCTTGCCCCCCCATGACCATTAACTACCTTGTAGATCAATAATCTGTCTAAATTTGCTTCAAATATAATCAATGACACAGCCTCCACTGCTCTCTGAGGAAGAAAATTCCAAAGACTAACGACCATCTGAGAGAATAAAATCCTCCTCACTTCCACCTTAATTGAGAGACCCTTTATTTTTAAAATGGTATCACCTAATTCTAGATTCGCCCACAAGACAGGCCTCACAAATACTTAAATGGGTCTGATCTAACTCTCCTTGAGGGAAAGGAATCACCAGAGAATATTACCATCTTAAAATTTACCAATGTCTTGCTGAGGTGATGTAAAGGCCAGTTCCTGTTTTTTTTCAGAATTGCCTTGTATTAGAGGATAAACCTTATTCTATGCTATGGGGGAAGTTGTTGTCCTTGAGCACACAATTATGCCTAGGCATGTTTATAAACCTTTTAAAAACCTTTTTCTTTTGTCCAACAGATGAACTCTCCTTTTAATTTGAACTTTGCTTTTAATTTTTAATCCCGACTTCATAGAAGAATCACTATTTTAACCTTATAACCCCTTATTTTTAGCTGGATTCTCTTATAACTTTGTATTTATAGCTCCATTCCTTCACAGTTACACCTTCCTCTTCCTGCCCACAGACCAAATCTAAAATACCTAGCCCAAGGGTTGTGTCTGTCTCTTGGAACAAAGTATCCTGGTACTGTCCCCCCTCCCTGATGCATCGCAGTGTCCGAAACATAGACTCCAGCACATCAGCCCCGAGCTGAAGTTCCTCGAGCTACAGGCACTTACTGCTAATGTGGTTGTCAAGGATCACACTGGTGTCCACATGCTACGGCTGCAACACATCACCTGCCCTGCCATCTTTATTGTTTTTTATGTAACTAATTAGGTTTCAAGTTTAGAAATATTGATCAACAATTATTTGTAGTTACATTTTGGTATTAACTTGTTAAGTTATTAACTTAATACAATAGTTATATCTCCCTAGTACCAGTTTAAACTACTGTCCCACTTTATAGAGAAAAAAAAAATCTTAAAACTCACCAACCAGTCACCTACCTGCTCGTCTCTGGGTTTCAGCTCTTAGGATTTTACACAAACGTAAGATTGTGGAACAGTTTGTATCATGAACAAATGATCATACTATTGAACACTTGAATTGGCATCAATAAGCTGCTTTTGTTCAAATCCATACCATTATAGCCAGCTTTCTAACTATACATTAATCTGTACTGTAGCATCGTAAAGCAAGAAATATGTGGCAGGTATCAACATCCTGTGTGAATTGTATAGTATTTTTTATATAGTATATAAGTTCTCTGCTTTCTCACAATAGTTTGTCCATACACCACATAATTAAAATACTAAACAAAAAATGACAGAAACATTAGAATTTGATGGATGTGACTTAGAAGCTGTGTCCTTAAAACTGACCTCAATCTTTTCCAGCTTATTAACAACTTGGAATGAGATGAGTTGGACAGCTGTCTCCTCCATTAGAATCAGTCATTCCTAGGAAGTTGGACCACCTCCTGTGACCTTGAGTGAACACTTGACGTTGTTTAATTTATCTTAGGCATGTTATCTGATCTCTCTCCTGCATTGCCCCCAGATCTTCTTACCTTCAAGGCCAGTATTTATAATATTCTTTTTTAAACTACACAGCTATTTTCTTGTTATATTTTTTCTTGTTGCCAAAGTTTCGCTCTTGATGGTTCACTGTCTCAGTCATCAATATGGATGATTGCGTACATCTGTGCATTTGGCTAAATTTTTTATCATCATATCACAATCAAAGAACATTACATTTACTGCAAAGTAGAAGTGTGGTTTGAATCTTTAAGGTCAGCACTCATCTAATCATTAGGAAAGACAATTGTTTTAATTAGTGACTTAAGATTAAAAACTTTACATTGCGCAGTCCTATTCCCTTTGAGGGAAAGGTTCTGTTGAACTTCCTGTCTTATTCCTATGTTCCTAATTTTCCTTTCATTTCCTCCTATATTTTAATCATTTATCATAGTGAACAAAATTGTCTCCTCGAATTATATGGTTTGGACACTACAAACCAGAATATATGAACTACAGACATATAAATAACAGAAACTGTATCAATGAAGCTGGTGCATTGATATTAATGAATATCCCCTCTCCTAAATGGCAGTTAATTCAGAAACAGTAAACTCGAAAACAAAGCATTCTAATTTCAATGGTGCCAAATCATCCAGGTTGGATTAAGAAAACAAAACTGATTCTTTTTTAATAATCTATTTCAAGATGACAAAGCAGGCACTGAGGCCAGACAAGCAGCCACTGAGTTGATCATGCAATGTAGTTCCGTTAGTTAAAGCAAGAGGGCAGCACAGTGGCACAACTCACTCAAATATTAACACACTGCTACTACAGTTTTGGCCCCTCTGAATTTTCAAACTCAGAGATATCCTAAAAGACCAAGAAATCAAGGGGGAAGGACAACCATACCGCTTTGATTAGCAGGATTTGTGCATAAATAAATCTGCTGAATTTAGTAGTTTATTTTGATGCAGTTCATCTTGGTGTTCCTCAGCACTGCATGAAGATCAAAGCCTACACACAAAGTACAGACCTTTGGAAATATTTACCTTGAAAAGGATAACTTCAGTACAGAATGCACATTCCAGGTGGAATTAGATGAGATTGCAAGCATACCATAGATTACGGCATATAAGGCAACCCCATTCTTCGGCACCAAAAATTATGCTTTTGCATACACTTGGCAGGTGAACAACAGCCTCCCCCCCCCCTGCCCTTTATTGGCTACTAAATGCTATACTTGCATTAGTAGTCAACCTCCGTTTTTCACCCCAGAAATGCATGTTTTCTTGCTTTATACTGTAAGTCGGTGCATGGGATCAAGCAGGCAATGTGGGCTAATTTGTGAAACAGGTCTGCGGGAGTTTAAGACATGCCCACATAGAGCAGAATGTGCATGGCATGGTGAGTGACGAACAGACTCCAGCAAAACAAATGAAGCAGGAAACTGTTTTCAAGCTGAAATTTGCAACATTTGCAAACTTGTCAAATACCTGCTGCAGGCAGGCAATTGGTGTGAATAAAAAAACTGGCATGGCAATGGAAGAAGGAAGAATCCACCCTGAAAAAAATGCCCAAAGGCCAAATGCATCATGAGAACAGGCACCAGCCACTGGCCTGATCTTGGGAAGCATGTATCGGAATGTGCCCTTGAAAATCGTCGGAATGGTACATCATCACCAGAAATGCAATCCATATATAGGCACTTTTAGTGGACCAAATCAAACCTGAGTCCAGCAAACAATTTCAGACCAACAGCTAGTTGGTGTAGCTGCTTTATGGAACAAAACAGTTTAGTGTTGCGTTAGATGTCCAAGATTGCTCAGAGACTACCTTGATGTCAAATTTACCAGTTTCCAGCGATTCACCATCAGACAGCAGTAAAAACACCAGTACCCATTAAGTCACATCAGCAATATGGGTGAAACGCCCATGAATTTTGATATGCCCAGCAGCAAAACTGAGGAGTGGAAAGTTTCGAAAAAAGTCCTAGTGAAAACAACAGGATTGGAGAAGACCGATTTCACGGTGGTACTAGCCCGCATGGCCAAAGGAACAAAATTCAAGCTTCTGGTAGTTTTCAAGTTCCCTGCAGGAGTTTTTGTTCATGTCCATGACAATGGTTGGATGGATAGGGGTGGAGTGAAATAATGCCTGGAGTAGGCCGCCTGTAGAAACACGCTCTGGAATGCTTCTTAGCCAAAGAAAACAAACTTTATTCAAACGAGAGCTTCTGTGGCTGCTTGTATACAGCCAGCCCCTCATACAGCCATTTTTTCCAAAGAAACCCCTCCCTAGAATTTATTCCCCTGTGCTAGCCACACATTGGTTGAACAAATCGCGTGACCCCCCTAATCAGTTGAACTGATCTTAAAGCCATCACACCAACGCATAAAATGCAGCTTGTCCAGCTTGGTATATGGCTGATTCCCAGCCTGTTTTGCATAAAGGTCTTCGATTCATGGAAGAGGATACTTGCCCAGCTTTGTGGCCTGATTGACGGTTTGTATGTAATCACCGCAAATGCGGATAGTATTGCCGGGCTTCAAAATGGGAACGATGGGTGCAGCCCATTCTCAAAGCTGAACCAGCTGGATAATACCAAGGTCTTCTAACCTCTTTAGTTCAGCATCTACTTTCTCACGCGGGGTCTTGCTCTGAAAAATTGAGGGGTGGTTTCCGGATTCACGTAGATTTTGACTTGTAAGCCCTTAATTTTGCCTAACTCGTCCTGGAAGACGCTGTCATATTTTCTTAACGGTTCTGACAATCTCCCTGTCCTCATCTGGAAAATGCCAGCCCAATTTAACTTTATTTTCTTGAACCAGTCACAGCCCAGGAGGCTTGGTCCTTCACCCCATTACCAGTACACTAGGTAGCTGGGTAGACTGCTGTCCATAGCTTACAGGTACAATGGTGGTACCCCTCACCTTTAGTTCTTTTCCAGTGAGCTAAAGTGCTCTCAAAATTTAAAGGCTGGGCACCCCCTCTCAAATACTGGAATTTGTGCTTGCGCATCACAGTGACTGATGTACCTGTATCTAGTTCCATTTTTAGAGGCTTCCCATTTACACAGAGTGTTATGGTGATTGGGTCTGGCTTAACATCCTTGAGGTTGGAAAGAGAGTGAATATCAGACTTACTGGTGCCAGGGTCTTCCACACTATGGACTTGTAACATTTTGTTGGATTGGCTATTCGACCACCTGGACCTAGCCCTACATTGTCTCCTCAGGTGCCCTTTTTCCCCACAATAATGGCACTCAGCCTCCTTAAATCGACAAGATTTAGGAGTGTGGTTATTCCCACATCGATAACATTGGACCTTAGGAATCACTGCCTGACTGCCTCTGCTGTATCTTTTTGTTCTATAGCTTACTGGAGCTGCTTCCCTTTATCCAGTGGCCTCAGTCAATCTGGTGCCACAGCTGGTTGCTGGTTCCCACCATAACTGGTATACGGCGCCACTTTGCGCACCCTGCAGTTCAAATGCACCTGCCTCAGCACTTTCCATACTGAGCTCAATCTCCATTGTGCGTTTTAAATCGATATCAACTTCTGCTACCAACCGACATTGTATGGTATTGTTACACATGCCACAGACTAATCAATCCCGCAGCATGTCACTTAGAGTCATACCAAAGTTGTAATGGTCTGATAATTGTTTGAGTTTCACAATGTACGTTGCGATCGACTCCTCCGGGACTCTCACTCACGAATTAAACTTAAAACATTGCATTATGACTGAAGGTGTCGGTTGGAAATTACCCCATTCCTCTGCAGAGGAGTCGAATTTCTGGCTGAAAAACGGCATCTCGGTGAGTAATATAATTTCCTATTCACAGTCCTCAATTAAACACGATACTATCAGATGCAGGCGGGAGAGTGTGCCAGGATAGTTTTTTTCCTCCTCGCCAAATGTAGAAACACGTTCTGGGAGGCTTCTTCGTCAAACAGAATCACAGAGTGCAGAAGAGGCTCTTCGGCCCATCGAGTCTGCACCGACACATGATAAACACCTGACCTACCTACTTAATCCCATTTACCAGCACTTGGCCCATAGCCTTGAATGTTATGACGTGCCAAGTGCTCAAACAAAACAAACTTTATTTACACGAGAGCTTCTGTGGCTGCTTAAATGCAGCCAGCCCTTCATACAACCATTTTTGCCTTGGAAACCCCTCCCTAGAATTTATTCCCCCGTGCTAGCCACACATTTTTGTTGAGCAAGTCACGTGACCCCTACTCAGTTGAACCGATCTTAAAGTGAGCTACGTATGAAATGCAGCTTATTTGTGTGGGCATGTTCAGATCCCATATAACTGATGAGCTCAAGAGGTGTCTGCAAAAAAATAAAAACCACATTGCAGTTATATCAGGGGATCTAACGTCTGTAGCTGAACCTTTGGATATGCTCCTCAACAAACCATTCAAGAATCATGTTCACATTGAAAGGAATAAGTGCATAGTTGACAGGGAAAAAACCTTCACAAAAAGTGGAGATATTACTGCTACCTGGTTTGCAGTTTTCTGTTGTTTCATTCAAAAAATTGCAGAATATCCAATTCAATGGCAGGAGAGGAAGATTAATGTGGTCACATTAATATAATATGAATTATTGGTGTTATGCTATTGTTCACATTTCAAGATGGCAACCACCCACACTAGTGCTTCACATTTTCCACTCATCATATAAGTCAACCCCCATTTCTGGAAGAATTTTTGGAAGCTTCAAATGTCTACTTATTCAGTGATCTACAATACCTGGCAATATACACGTTTGAATTAACCCTTTGGGCTGGATTTTCATTGTGGAGGCGGGGATCAAGCAACAAACTGATGCCGAAGTGGCCAGGTTAAAAGGCCTGCCTCCATTCACTGGGACACTCACCCAGTTCTCGAGTTGAGTATGAGACTCCCTAACCTTTCGCCCTCAACCAATTGCCGCCCTCAACTCCCCCATATCCTCTACCTCTTCAACGCCCATACCACCGCCATCCTTTCCATACAGTCCTCACCCCCCAATATCACTCATGCAGTATCCACTGTATACAGAACCCATGAGCCCTATAATAACATTGGGAAGTCTTTGAGAATCTCAATAAGATTCAATAAGATCATGGCTGATCGTTGGCCTCACCTCCAATTTCCCCAGAATCCAAAAATCGATCTCAGCCTTAAATGTACTCAATGATAGCGCATCCACAATCCTCTGGGGGTAGAGAATTCCAGATTCACAACCCTCTGAAGAAATTCCTCCTCATCGCAATCCTAAAAGATTGAAAATTTGACTGTTTTTAGGATTCTGTAAGGACTAGATAATGTAGGCCTGACAAGCTTTTCACTTTGTTCAGAACAGTAGAACCAGAGGACACATCCTACTATGAAGGTGGTACATTCAAACTAATCTATGGAAACAATGGCTTCAATATTAACAAAGGGGCAGCCCACAAACTGGGGACAAGTTGGTTTGCCGATCGTGATAGCAGGGCGCCACTTGAATAAATCTCAGCAGAGTCCTGCCCAACACCTGGCTAGATTGACTACCTGTCTGGCAGGCAGGAATGGGCATCTGGCACAGGAGGTCACGGCCTTGGACCTGTTGGAATGGTTCCCAGTAGTCAGCTGAGGGTGGTGGGGAGGGAAAGGTTTTGCCAAAGATTGTGAAGAAGGTCCAAGCCTTCTTTGTGAGGACCAGAGGAATATTCCTGCCTCTCTTTGCCCACATGGGAACCTAAAGTGAAACTTATCTCATGGGCATTTTTTGGCCCAGGATTTGGCTTTTGACACATTTGCCTGATGGGGAAGCCATATCCCTGCTACACCCCACTCAAGTATGCAACTAAAATCGCAGATTGAATCTTGATGATGTACACAGACATAATCTGCTCATTTAAAGAAGGACCCACTTGCTTTCTGCGGTTGGCCTGCTCTCCTGTTCAGAGGGGATAAGTGACTGAGCTTAATTTAACTGCCTCCCTCTCTGGTTTCCAACAGGTGGGGGCAGTTAAAATCGTGACCAACATTTCCTTGAGTGAATGATAGTCCACGACGGCTACATTCTCAGTCGATTATAGGTCCCTGATGTCATCCATGGTCCACAGAGGCAGCAGGGTTGGCTCCTAGGGGACAAGGGCTACCTAAAGAGGATATGGCTGCTGACACACATGTGGTGGCCTCAAAATGCAGCAGAGTGAAGACATAACGGGTATAACGAGGCTCATGCTGCAACTCGCACCTTGGTGGAGCAAACCATCGGGATGCTGAAAATGTGGTTCCAGTGCCTGGACCGGTCTGGTGGAGCCCTGCAATACAGTCCACAGAGGGTGTCACGTATCATCGTCATCTGCTGCACCCATTACAATCTGGTGCTGCAACGGGGAGAGGAGCTGGAAGTCTCCTCCAATGAGCAGGATGTCGACGGAGATGAGAGTGAGGAGGCCCTCGAAGGTGACAATGACGGTGAACAGGCCCTCGCCAGATGAGGTAGGTGCGCTCGGAAGGCCCTCATAGCTGCTAGATTTGTGGAGGATGATGATGATACGCAGTGAGGAGACGCCATAGATCCTTACGTTGCATCTATGAACATTTGACTCCAGTCTGGCTTATGGCAGCGCACATGCCCTCTGTGATAATGCTCCTGTCACTGAGACGCAGCGGAGGCCCTAATAGTTGCTTGATTGCAGGAGGATGATGATGACATGCAGTGAGGGCACTCTATAGATCTTCACATAGCCTCTGTGAATGTCTGACTCCTGTCCAAGGACAGCTCACTTGCGCTCTGTGATCATGGGCATTTCATGGAGATGCAGCCATGAAACTTTAAAAACACCTGATCCTTTGTCTGCCTTCAGCACCTGAGCTCTTCGGGAGCACAGCGTCACTGGTCACAGATGCTGAAGAGATGGGGGTCAGCCCCACCTTAAAGATGCTGGGAGCACGCAGAGAGAATGACAGAACTCTGTGACACCTGCCCACGACATTCTGGCAGCAATGACCAGCACCGTCGATATGCAGGGATCAGTAATATGTCCGGGGAGTGTGAGGCCAAACCATCACTTTGGTCTGAAGGCTGCACAAAGCACATGGAAGAGGCCCTGGACTGAGACACCTGCCTTTATCTTGTGCAGAAAGGTTTCACATCTGAGTGACAAGAACACTGCTCATCAAAGCAAGGAGCTATAGGCAGGGAGACATTAATGAGAGTTTATTGACAATAGCAAACAGTATGTACAAGTGATTAACACCCGTGTCCAGACTGAGCAACTCGCCTACAACCGAAGGATGTGTAGGTTCACGGACTCCCAGGATACCTGCCCTTTTTGTGGTCTTGTGGAGTCCGTGCGCCATGTTTATATAGGGTGTGGTAGGTTGCACTCCCTTTTCAGTTATTTAAAAAACCTTTTATTACTGTTTTGTTTGCACTTCAGTCCCACGCTCCTGATCTACGGACACCTGGTGCGGAGGGGGGCCGGGAAGGAGGAGGACCTCCTCGTGAACCTGCACCTGGGCCTGGCCATGTTGGCCATTAACAGGTCCAGGCAGCGGGCGATCGAGGGGGTCGTCCCGCCCGACTGTTTGGCCCTCTTTCGTGGCCACGTTCGCAGCTGGGTGTCCCTGGAGAGGGAGCACGTGGTGTCTGCCGGCACTCTCGAGGCCTTCCGGGCCCAGTGGGCACCATGGGGACTGGGGTGTTTTATCAACCCCTTTAATCACATTTTGGTTTAATGTTTGTAAGTTTCCTTTAAACTTTGTCCTTGGTTTTACAGCTGACCTGACTTAGGGGCTGTGTTTATTTTATCCCTCATTTTGTTAATTTAGTTTAATTGGTTGACTCCCAAAAAGAGTTACACCTCCTTGATTGGAATCAGGTGCGTGTGGCTCTTGCTGTTGTTGTGGAGGGTTCTCTGACCCACTTTTCTGCCTGAAGGAGGAGGAGGAAAGAGCTGAAGGAGAAGGCTTCAGAAGACTTCAAAAGCCTGTTTAACATCAGCCTGCTGCATCCTGTTACTGTTGCTGCAGAGCAGGGCCTGTGAGGCCCGGGAAGTTTGGAGAGAGCCGGAGGAGAGGATTTGACTCCAGCCAGAGAGGGAGGCCTGGCCTTGAGCCGGAGGAGGGTGCCTGAGGGCATAAGACTGTGTCTTGTTTCACTGTTTGATTGAAGGCAAAGGGAGCAGAAGATTTGCTTTGAAAAAGGGAGGGCTGTGACAGACTGAGAATCCAGGGGGGAGAGAGACCTGAACCCCACGCTGCCTTCCCTTGCCAGCTTCGAAGCCTGGGTTAGCTTGTGCTGCCTGGAGCCATCCGTGTACCTGAAGGATCACCTGTTCCGGGACTGTGCCTGGGCAGTGCTGGCTGCCCAGGCAAAGACTCCTCCCCCGAAGGAGCTACCGACAGACATTCCCCCCACCCCACCGCTGAAACATCGGGGCATCCACTTATCCTGCACATCACCTTTGTTCCCCCTCTCTCCCTCTCTCTTTTGTTTCCCCTCTCTCCCACTCTGCTTCACTCTTCCACTGTTGTTCATGTACCTGAATCGGGGAGGGTGTAACACGATACCTCAATGGCAATAACATCTTCACCTGTGGCAGGGCCCGCTCAGACCACCTCTTCGGCCCATGCCTCCCCTGCAGCCCCATCACCATTTAAACTGCTAACCTGCAAGTTGGGATGCAGTGCTACACCCACTCCACCATGACGATTGAGGCTTGCGTAAAAGCTCTGGCTGGGGTCGTCGACCCCTCGACCATAGTCATAGCCTCAAAGGTGTACAGCAAGGCCGTATTCTTTTTGAAGGCTGAGCGGGTGGTGCACCTCACCCTTGAAAAGGGGCTCACAGTGGGCGGGACCTTCCTGACGGTGGACCCCACTGGAGGTCACTGCCCAAAGATTCACACTATCCAGCCCTTCATCCCCAACGAGCTCCTCCTCCCCCACCTCTGTCATCTGGGGGAGGTGAGGTCAGGGATGGTGCCGATTCAGCTCGGCCTGAAGGAGAGTAGCCTTCACCATGTGTACTCCTTCCAGCACCAGGTTTTCGTTCGCCTGGCCCGGGAGGATGTCATCTTCAAGGGGGCCGCCTACCATATCTTCTGGTCAGCAGATGACGCGCGGTGCCATGCCTGCAAGGAGATGGGGCATGTGAGAAAGAACTGCCCTGCCTCCAAGGCTGCCAGCACCATCCAGGTGGCCACGGCTGGTACCCGTCACTCCTCCCCCCACCCCCACCTTCTTCCCCGCAAGCGGGTGACGTCGGCGGCCAATGTCACCTCAGCTGCCGGGAAGGTGGAGGGGAGACCCTGCGCTGTAAGAAAGCATGGAGAATGACCCGCCATACAGAGGCAGCCCCCCAAACCCACCCTGATTCCCAGATGCCTGAATTTTTTAGCAAGTAATCGCAGTCGCCGAGACAGGGTCCAATCAGCCTTGGACCGGTGGCATTCATTTGCACTGGTGTTCTGGTCCGCCCGCGAGGCCCTCAAGGCCCCTGGGCTGGACTGGAACGCCAAGCGGAGGGTCCACACGTTTCTCACTGCGCTCCCGAAGGAGAAGGCGGCTTACTACTCCTCTCCTTCTTGCACTGAGGTGTTGGTGATGGGTTAAACACTTCTGACAATGAAGAGTACTGTAGCTAGCCTCAACATCAACAGCAGCAGAGAATCACAGCGCAGCTTCCAGAACTTCTCAGTCCTCAGGGACGGTAAATATGCGATGTGCTTCCTGCAGGAAACCCATAGTATTCTGGGAGACAAAGCTATGTGGCTCCTGGAGTGGCGAGGGGGGGGATCTGCATGAGTCCCTCACCTCCAATTCTGGCAGGGTGGCTATCTTGTTGGCACACGTTTTCAGCCGGAGACCTTGGGGGTCAAGGAGCCGGTGCTAGGCCGGTTGCTGCACCTGACTGTGCGCCTGGGGGGCGCGGCGCTTCACTTTGTGAATGTGTACACTCCCCTGCGTGCACAGCAGCAAGCGAGCTTCTTTGAGGAAGTGTCCACTCATCTCGGCTCTGTTGACGCGGGCGAGTGCATTGGCCTTGGGGGGGTAGGTTCCAACTGTACTCTCGAGGCCAGGGACCGTCTCGGTGCCCAGCACCGCACGCTAGGTGTGAATAAGTTGAGGGACCTGGTCGGGTGCTTTGACTTGGTGGACGTCTGGTGACATCTCCATCCTGACTCCAGCATTTTCACTTACGTGTCACCTGGAGTCGGAGTGTCCAGACTCGACTGTCTTTATGTTTCCAAGGCGTACGTGTCCTGCGCTCCGTCGGCTTCTGTGCAGCAGGTGCCGTGCACAGACCACCGTCTGGTGTGGGTGTAACTTGTTCCATTCTGCGCTCAGACAGGGTCCGCGTACTGGCACTTTAACAACCAGCATGCTGGAGGATGAGGGGTTCTTAGAATTGTTCTGTCGTTTCTGGGCTGGCTGGAGAAAGAAGTGGGAGGCTATGGTGGGACGTGAGCAAGACTCATATCCGCGTCTTCTGTCAGGAGTCGACAAAAAGGTGGAAATCCAGGGTCGAGGGGTTGGAGAAGGAGGTGCTGGACCTGATGGCGTGTCTCCATCAGCCCGATGTGGATGCGGCCCTGCTGATGGTGTATGAAGAGAACAAGGGCGCACTGCGGGACCTGCGGTGCGTATGTGAGGTCATGGATCCAGTTCCTCAAGGACCTGGACCACAGCTCCCCCTTCTTCTACTCGCTGGAAAAAAGGCACGGGGTCCGGCAGCAGCTCCTTACGCTGCTGGCTGAAGACGGATCCCTTGTCTTGGATCCGGAGGCCATCAGGGCTCTGTTCCCTCCGGATCCTTCTAGCGAGGATGCTTGCAGAGTTTTGTGGGAGGACCTGCCGCAGGTCGGCCCGGAGGGCGCCGGAAAGTTTGACTCCCCTATAAGTCTGGGAGAGCTGACCGGCGCCCTCTCCAGGGGCATTCCCGGGGCTGGACGGGCTGACCATGGAGTTCTTCAGGGCGTTCTGGGACATCCTGGGGAATGACTATGCAGGGGTCCTGGGAGAGAGTATCCCGACTGTGGAGATGCCCCTCTCATGGTGCAGGGCTGTGATTACCCTGCTGCCTGAGAGGGGGGATCTCTGCCATCTTAAGTACTGGCACCTGGTCTCCCTCCTCAGCACGGATTACAAGATCTTTTTAGGGCAATGTCTTCTCACCTTGGCAGCGTGCTGTAACACATGATTCACTCTGACCAGTTTACACGGTCCCAGGCTGAACCATCTTTGATAACATTCATCTGGTCTGGGACATTATCCACCTTTCCCAGAGGACTGGGCTGTCGAGTGCCTTCCTGTATCTTGACCAGGAGAAGGCGTTCGACAGGTGGATCACAAATATTTATTTGAAACTGCGAGCATTCGGGTTTGGGACACATTTTGTCGCCCAGATCTGACTTTTGTACGCTGCCACAGAGTGTCTAGTTAAGGTTAACGGGTCCCTGATGGCGCCCCTTCGCTTTGGGAGAGGAGTGCATCAGGGCTGCCCCAGTCTGGCCAGTTGTATTCCATTTGCGTGGAGCCTTTCCTGCGTCTCTTGCGGAGGAGGTTGTCGGGATTGGTTCTGCGCGGGCTGGGCGTCGGGGTGGTCCTCTTGGCTTACGCCAATGACGTGCTCCTCATGTTCACCGACCCGACTGACCTGTGGAGGATGCACGAGTGCCAGGAGGTTTACTCTGCCACGTCCTCTGCCAGGATCAACTGGGACAAATGCTCAGGACTCCTGATTGGTCAGTGGCAGGTGGATCCCTTACCCAAGGAGCTCAGGCCTTTCACCTGGAGCAGGACCAGCCTCCTCTACCTGGGGGTCCATCTCTGCCCTGCTGAGGAAATCTGGTCGGTGAACTGGCAGTAGCTGGAGACCAAAGTCACCACTCGCCTGCAGCGCTGGACAGGACTGCTCCAAGTGCTGTCTTACCGGCGTTGAGTGCTGGTCGTAAACCAGCTGATTGCCGCCATGTTGTGGTACCGGCTGGTCACTTTGACCCCTCCCCCGGAGTTTGTCACAAAAATCCAGAGAATGGTCATCAATTTCTTCTGAGACAAAAGGCTACACTGGGTCACTGTTGAGGTTCTGAATCTCCTGCTTGGGGAGGGCGGTCAGGCGCTTGTTTGCCTGCGCACCCAGGTGGCAACTTTCCGCTTCCAGGCCCTGCAGCGATGCCTTTACGTAGAGCCCCCTCTGAGATGGTATGCCCTGGCGATGTATTTTTTCCTCCAGGTGCATGACTTGAATTATGACGTGCAGCTTCAGTCTGTGGACTGGAGGGGCCTTTGTGGCTACTTGCAGACGTTGCCCGTCTTTTACCAGGACCCGATCAAATTCTGGAACATGGTCTCCTCGCGCTGCAGCTCCCCGCCGTCAGTAGTAACGGCCATCGTCAGACAGCCACTGCTCAGGAATCTGCACCTCTGCTGCTCTTGCTGGCTGGCGGAGAGGAAGGTTGTGAATGCTGGGGTGACCAGGATTGGGGACATGCTGGGTGGTGAAGGAGTGGGTTGGTGCATCGCACGTCAGTGGACGTCTGGCTCATGGCCAATTCCATCCATAACCTTAAGACAGTCGTGCTCGGCCCTGACTTCATTCTGGGTCTTGAGGTGGCGCAGGTGCGTGGTAGTCTTCCGGCCGAGCGTACCCGTTCGGATGGAATTCCACATTGGCCCCAAGCCCTCCCTTGGGAGCTGCAGCCCCGCACCGAGTCACCTCGCAGAAATGCCCTCTGTACCCTGAATGGGCTACTTCTGCATACCCTTCACCTTCTTGCCCTCACCCATCTCCTGGATACTCCCTGGCATGCCTTGTTGCCATCCAGCACCGGAGATCCCCAGCGGAGGGGTCTCTACACGGGAGTCCTCCCCCTTTCCGTCGGGGACTTGGGTGGAGGCTGTTGCACGCGGCAGTCCCATACAATCGTAGGATGTGTCGGTTCACAGATGCCTGTGTCTTTTGTGGCTTGTGGAGTCCATAGGCTACACATATGACAGGTGTTATAGGCTGCACTCCCTTTTCAGTTATTTGAAAAACCTTTTACTGTTGTTTTGTTTGCACTTCAGTCAACTCCTGATCCACGGGCACCCGGTGGCGGGTTTGGGGGGAGGGGGGTGTGGGAGGAAGGAGGACCTCCTTGTGAACCTGCTTCTGGACCTGGCCAAGTTGGCCATTAACAGATCCAGCAGGTGATTGAGGGGGGGTCATCCGGCCCGACTGTCTGCCCCTCTTCCGCGGTCGAGTGTCACTGGAGAGGGAGCACGCGGTGTCTGCCGGCACAGTCAAGGCCTTCCGTGCTCAGTGGGCACTGCGGGGACTGGGGCGCTTTATCGACTCTCTTAATCACATTTTGGTTTGATATTTGCAAGTCTCCTTTAAATTTTGTCTTGTTTTTGCAGTTTCCCTTTAAGGGGCTGCTCCATGGCGGCCGCCATGCTACCAGTGTTGACCTCGATACTTTGGCATGCTGGTGCTATCATCTCAACTTGAATGTGTTTTTCAGTCCATTGCGGAGTTTTACTTGGAGCTGGTGTACTTGGTCACCGCCTTTGTCCCTGCCGACATGGCGTGCTTGGCCAGTTCCCCAGGCGGCAGCAGGCGCACGGCGGTCTGGATCTCCCGGGAGCTGATGGTGCTGTGCTTGTTGTAATGGGCCAGGCGGGAAGCTTCACTCGCGATGTGCTCGGAAATATCGTTCACGAGCGAGCTCATGATGCTCATGGCCTTGGAGGACTTGCCGGAGCTGGGGTGAACTTGCCTCATCACTTTGTAGATGTAGATGGAGTAACTCTCCTTCCTCAACCTTTGCCGCTTCTTCCAGCCTTTTGCTGCTGGTTTCTTTAAGGCTTTCTTGGCTCCCTTCTTGGGAGCTGGTTTCTTCCCATCAACCATCTTCAGTTTGGATGGGCTTCTCCATCATGCCTTGCAATCTGAGGAGCGCAGCAGACAGCCCTCCCTGATATTCCTGAGCTTGCCTTTGCAGCTCCAGCAACTGTGACATGACCGAGTCCAGAGGCTCTTCATCTGACTCAGGTTCGGCAAATCTCTGGCCTCCAGCTGTCTTCTGAGTGCCAGGGACCTGGGAAGTGCCTGCCACCACTTACTGTGGATCAAAAAGTGCAATGTGCTCGCCAGATTATGATCCCAAGGTCTCACTAAAGCTAGGTCCCACCGAGGTGTGTGTCTGCACTGATGGAGGGTGTGGGTGAGCGCTGTGACAGGTCTTCAGGGTTTCAGTGGATTTCTCTTCTGAGCTTCCCTCAGGCCTTGATTGGAGGCTGTGGGTCGTGGACTGCCTTGGCTGTTTCCCAGCTGTACCTGTGAAAGCAAGGGGAGATAATTAGTGCATGGCAGGGGACTGCGGAACAGGCGAAATGACTCACAGCATGGTTGTCTGATGGATGTTCCACTGCTCGATCCTCAATTGGTAGAGCACCGCCGACCTCGCTGTCAGCACAGGAACAGTCCAGATCCTCACTGGCCAGCTGGATGGTTCTGTTTTCAAAGTCCTTGAGGACCTTGATTTCAGGCATTCCTCCACCGGTCTGTGACCTCTCCCTCTTGCTGTGTACCAACTTGTCCTGCATGAATAGAGATGGAGAAAGTGTAAGCAGGATACCTGCCAGGCCAGATGGTAAGTATGCCTAGCATGTATTGGCATTTTGACACTTATGTATTGGCATATTGACACTTCCTCCTACCTCTCCCTGGACCATGACCCCACCACTGAACATCAAGCCATTGTTTCCAGGACTGTCACTGACCTCATCCCCTCTGGAGATCTTCCTTCCACAGGTTCCAACCTGATAGTTGCCCAACCTCGGATGGCCCGCTTCTACCTCCTACCCAAAATCCACAAACAGGACTGTCCCGGCAGACCGATCGTGTCAGCCTATTCCTGCCCCACAGAACTCATTTCTCGCTATCTTGACTCCCTTCTCTCTCCCCTTGTCCAGTCCCTTCCCACTTACATCCGTGATTCCTCTGACACCTTATGTCACATCAACAATTTCCAGTTCCCTGGCCCCAACCGCCTCCTCTTCACCATGGACGTCCAATTCCTCTACACCTCCATCCCCCACCAGGATGGTCTGAGGGCTCTCAGCTTCTTCCTCGAACAGAAGCCCGAACAATCCCCATCCACCACTACTCTCCTCCGTCTGGCTGAACTTGTTCTCACACTGAACAATTTCTCCTTTAACTCCTCTCACTTCCTCCAAATAAAAGGTGTGGCTATGGGTACCCGCATGGGCCCCAGCTATGCCTGTCTCTTTATGGGGTATGTGGAACATTCCTTGTTCCAGTCCTACTCCGGCCCCCTCCCACAACTCTTTCTCCGGTACATCGATGATTACTTCGGTGCTGCTTCATGCTCTCGTCGGGACCTGGAAAAATTTATTAATTTTGCTTCCAATCTCCACCCCTCCATCATTTTCACATGGTCCATCTCTGACACTTCCCTTCCCTTCCTTGACCTCTCTGTCTCAATTTCTGGTGATAGACTGTCCACCAATATCCATTATAAGCCTACCGACTCCCACAGCTACCTCGACTACAGCTCCTCACACCCCGCTTCCTGTAAGGACTCCATCCCATTCTCTCAGTTCCTTTGCCTCCGTCGCATTTGTTCTGATGATGCTACCTTCAAAACCAGTTCCTCTGACATGTCCTCCTTCTTCCTTAACCGAGGTTTTCCACCCACGGTAGTTGACAGGGCCCTCAACCGTGTCCGGCCCATCTCCCGTGCATCCGCCCTCACGCCTTCTCCTCCCTCCCAGAAACATGATAGGGTCCCCCTTGTCTTTACTTATCTCCCCACCAGCCTCCGCATTCAAAGGATCATCCTCCGCCATTTCCGCCAACTCCAGCATGATGCCACCACCAAACACATCTTCCCTTCACCCCCCCGGCGTCATTCCATAGGGATCGTTCCCTCCGTGACACCCTGGTCCACTCCTTCATCACCCCCTACTCCTCAACCCCCTCCTACGGCACCTCCCCATGCGAACACAAGATATGCAACACCTGCCCTTCACTTCCCCTCTCCTCACCGTCCAAGGGCCCAAACACTCCTTTCAAGTGAAGCAGCATTTCACTTGCATTTCCTTCATCTTAGTCTACTGCATTCGTTGCTCCCAATGCGGTTTCCTCTACATTGGAGAGACCAAACGCAGACTGGGTGACCGCTTTGCAGAACACCTTCGGTCTATCCACAAGCATGACCCAGACCTCCCTGTCGCTTGCCATTTTAACACTCCACCCTGCTCTCTTGCCCACATGTCTGTCCTTGGCTTGCTGCATTGTTCCAGTGAAGCTCAACGCAAACTGGAGGAACAGAACCTCATCTTCTGACTAGGCACTTTACAGCCTTCCGGACTGAATATTGAGTTCAACAATTTTAGATCTTAAACTCCCTCCTCCATCCCCACCCCCTTTCCGTTTCTTCCCCCTCCTTTTTGTTTTTTCCAATAATTTATATAGATTTTTCTTTTTCCACCTATTTCCATTATTTTTAATGTATTCCACCGATCATTTATCTATACCTTTTATGCCCTTTTAGTCTTATTTCACCCCACCTCCACTAGAGCTATCTGTACCTTGCTTGTCCTGCCATCCATTCTTAATTAGCACATTCTTTTAGATAATATCACCACCTTCAACACCTCGTTGTTCTTTTGTCTGTGACATCTTTCGGTTATCTCCTCCTATCACTGCTTGCTTGTTCCAACAACCACGACCCCGCTTCTCTCTCCCCCCCCACCCCCCAAACCAGCTTATATTTCACCCCTCTCCTATTTTTACTTAGTTCTGTTGAAGGGTCATGAGGACTCGAAACGTCAACTGTACTCTTCTCTGCCGATGCTGCCAGACCTGCTGAGTTTTTCCAGATTTTTTTTATTAGTTTTTGTTTTGGATTTCCAGCATCTGCAGGTTTTTGTTTTTATATATATATATGTATTGGCGGTGAGTGGTCCTATAGACGGGATGAGGACAATGAAGGTGTATGAGAGAGAGTGAATGTTGAGTCCCTTGAACTGGTAGTGAGTGAGAGACCTGTGGATGTTGGGTTTGTGAGTGTGTGAGTTGAGAATGATGAGAAGAGTGACTTACCCTGGTGGAACGGAGGAGATCATTCATCCTCATACAGCACTGGGTGGCTGTCCTCTTTTGCTCTGACCACCGCTGCCATCACCTCCCAAGCTGGATTGGTGATGTTGCTGCCCATTCTGTGGCCAGACCGTGGGTATAGGACATCACGGCAAGCCTCCACTGCATCCAAAAGGTGCTCGAGAGATGCGTCATTAGACCTGGTGGCTGCAGTCTTCTTGCCTTTCAGGGCCATCCATTCCATGCAACAGTCGTGGGTTGGAAGCACTAAGAGGTGTGCACACGGCTGGACTTTAAACATGGTGCCTGGAGTGATGAAGCGAGGTGATGGCGTGGCAGGCTAATGAGAGCCCGCCCACCATGGAAATGGCGTGCTTCCCGGGACTGCATAATTAATGCGGTAGGTTTGGGACGATATGGCGTGAGAAACCACCATTGCGGCTGGTGGCTAATAAATCATTTTACCCTCCCACTACCGCACTTAGTGCAAATTTGGACGACTCTGCCCTACATCAACCGCAGTACCCTCTCTGTTGCTTCATCAAAAGACTAAAGCAATTCAGTTAAACACAATTTGCCATCCATGTTGGCATTCCTTACTGAATCTGTATTTGCCCATATGACTCTTAATTTTGTTATGAATCGTTTATAAAAGTTCCCCATCTCTGAGGTTAAACTGACTGGCCTCTAGTTGCTGGGCTTAAATTTACACTTCTTTTTTGAACAAGGCTGCAACATTAATTGTTCTCCAGTCCTCTTGCACCACCCATCCTTCTATTTAAGGAGAATTGGAAAACTATGGCCAGTGCTTCTGCAATTTGCAACCTTACATCCCTCA
Source organism: Cetorhinus maximus (assembly GCF_964194155.1). Lineage (NCBI taxonomy): Eukaryota > Metazoa > Chordata > Chondrichthyes > Lamniformes > Cetorhinidae > Cetorhinus > Cetorhinus maximus. Next base: position 31,416,310 of record NC_135882.1, on the reverse strand, counting down.
GTATCCTTGGATGCATTTCACCCGGTCCTGGTACAGCCAGTGTAATACCTCCTCCTTATCAATTTTTAACCCATCAACTGTCTCAGTTACCTTCCCTTTCACAATGACCTGGGCAACATCTTCTTCCTTGGTAAAGAAAGTTGCAAAATATTAATTTAGTATCACAGCCAAGACCCTTGTCTCCATGTGTAAATTCCCTTTTAGGTCTCTAATTGGCCCCACCCTTCTCACTGCCCTTTTACTATTTATATGCCTCTGGAAGACTTTTGGATTCATTTTTTATGTTAGCTGTCAGTCTCTTCTCATACTCTTTCTTTGCTTCCCTTATTTGCTTTTTGAATTCCCCTCTAAACCTTTTATATTCAGCCTAGTGCTCAATTGTATTATCCACCTCACATCTGTCATCTGCACTCTTTTTCCACTTCTTCTCAGTCTCTATCACTTTCATCATCTGGGGAGCTCTGGATTTGTTTGCCTTAACTTTCCCTCTCATGGGAATGTACCTTGACTATAATTGCATTATCTCCATTTTATTGCAGTTTTGCCTGCCAATCTTTGATTCCAATTTATCTGGACCAGATCCATTCTCATCCCATTGAAGTTAGCCCTCCCCCAATTAATTTTCCTTACTCTGGATTGCTCCTTGTCCTTTTCCAAAGCCAACCTAACCTTATGATACAATGATCACTGTCCCCTAAATGTTCCCCCACTGACACATGATCCACCTTCGTTCTAAGAACCAAGTCTAGCAATGTCTCTATTTTTTTGAACTGGAAACATGCCAATGCAGAAAATCCCCTGAATATACTGTAGGAACTCTTGCCCCTCTCCACCCTTTACACTGTTATTATCCCAGTCTATTGGAGGATAATTAAAGCCCTGCATTGTAACTACTTTATAATTCATTCTGTAATTTCCTTGTAAATTTGTTCCTCTACATCTTTTCCACTAGTTGGTGGCCTGTAGAATACACCAAGCATTGTAATAATACCTCTATTGTTTCTTAACCCTAGCCAAATAGATTCTGTCCTTGATCCCTCTGGGATATCCTTTCTCTCCAGCATGTTGGAGGTTAACATAGTTGAGTCAGCACCAAAGAAAGGCAATAGTATGAAATCTCAGACTTGCATTCAATGAAGAAAGGGTTTACTATAGACCAGCAGTCCAAATAAGAAGAATGACATTCTATTATAGTATAGAAAGTTTAAGTGGGATAAAGGAAGTTGCATGAATGGGGGTCTTCAACTAGCTCAACATAATTTAGGATCAACCAGTAGTAAAAAAGTATTACATTTTTGTAGCACTTTGCATGATCACCGTGCAAAAGGGCTTTAAAGCCATTGAAGCACATTTGAAATGTAGTCACCGTTGTAATATAGGAAACATGGCAGTTAATTTGCACACAGCAAACTCCCACAAAGAGCAATGTAATACCAACCAGATAATCTATTTTTGTAATATTGATCAAGAGATAAATATTAGTCAGGATACCAGAGCTAACTCTCCTGCTCTTTGAAATAGTGTCATGGGATCTTTTATGTCCATCCACGAGATGATGGGGCTTCGGTTTAATGTCTCATCTGAAAGACAGCAGTTGCACAGCATTCCCTCAGTACTGTAGCAGAGAATCAGCCTAAATAGGGAAGAATCTTGTGGAAGTGACGGGGTTTTCGGCTGCTGGCTGGATAGCCGGTGAGATCACTGCGTTGCCTCTATCCAGGAAGGTCCACCGTATTTTGTACCACTCAGGCACTTGATAGGCCAGCAGAAGACCCCCTGGAATCAGGAATCATGGGTAGCAGTGATCATGATATGATTGAATTTCACATTCAGTTTGAGGGATAGAGGAGTGAATCTGAGGCTAGTGTTTCAAACTTAAATAAGGGCAATATGAGGGCGTGAAAACAGAGCTGGCTAAAGTGAATTGGGAAATTAGGTTAAGGGATAGGTCAGTAGAGATGCAGTGGCAGACATTTAAGGAGATTTTTCAGAATCCTCAGAAAAGATACATTCAAGTGAGAAAGACTGGAAGGGGATCATGCACCATCTATGGAAGGAAGTTAAAGATAGTATCAAATTGAAAGAAAAAACATATGATTCTACGAAGATGAGTGGCAGATAAGGAGATTGGACAGAACATGAAGAATAGCAAAAAATGACTAAAAGATTAATGAGGAGGGAGAAATTAGAGTACAAGAGAAAGGTAGCTAGGAATATAATAACAGATAGTAAGAGTTTATACAGGTATTTAAAAAGGAAAAGAGTGAGTAAAATGAGCATTGGTTCTCTAGAATGAGAATGCGGGCTTAATAATGGAAAGTAAAGAAATGGTGGATAAATTGAACAGCTATTTCACGTCTGTCTTCGCATTAGAGGTTACAAATAATATCCCAGATAAATTGTGAATCAGGTGGTGAAAGGGAAAGAGGAACTTAAAATGATTACAATCACCAGGGAAAGGGCACTTAGAAAATGATCAGAACTAAAAGCTGACAGGTGCCCAAGTCCTGATGGACTTCATCTTAGGGTCTTAGAAGAAGTAGCTGCCAAGATAGTAGATGCATTGGTTTTAATTTTCCAAAATTCCCTAGGATCTGGAAAGGTCCCATCAGATTGGAAAATAGTGAATGTGACTCATCTTTTCAAGAAAGGAGGGAGACAGAAAGCAGGAAACTACAGGCCATTTAGCTTAACATCTGTCAAAGGGAAATTGCTGGAATTTATTATTAAGGATATTATGGCAGGGGATTTAGAAAATCACAATTCAATCAGGCAGAGTCAACATGGTTTTGTGAAAGGGAAATTATGTTTGACTAATTAATTGGTGTTCTTTGAAGAAGTAATAAGCAACATGGATAATGGAGCAACTGTAAATGTGCCACACTTAAATTTCCAGAAAGCATTTGACAAAGGTGCCACAACAAAGGTTACTACATAAAATAAAAGCTAATGGCATAGGGGGTAACATATTTGCTTGTATAGAGAATCAGTTAGCTAACAGGAAACAGAATAGGCATAAATGGGCCATTTTCAGGTCGGCAAGATGTGACGAGTGGAGTGCCACAGGGATCAATGCTTCTATATCAATGACTTGGAGGAAGGACTGAATGTATGGTTCCTAAATTTGCTGATGACACAAAGATAGGTAGGAAAGTAAGTTGTGAAGAAGACATAAGGAGTTTGCAAAGGGAGTTAGGTAGGAGTTAGGAAGGCGCTCAACAGACCAGTCCTCTGGGAAAAGTGAATAACGTCCCAGACCAGATGTATATTATCAAAGATGGTACGGCCTGGGATTGTGTAGGACTGGTCAGGATGGATCACGTGGTTCAGTACGGTGCCAAAGCTAGAAGACATTGCCCTGGCAAAGTTCTTGTGATCCGTGCTGAGGAGGGAGACCGGGCACCAGTTCTTAAGGTGGCAGAGATCCCCCCTCTTAGACAGCAGGGCAATCATGGCCCTGTGCCATGATAGGAGCATCTCCCCAGTTGCAGTTTGGTGAGATGTGATGAGTGGAGTGCCACATGGATCAGTGCTTCTAAATCAATGACTTGGAGGAAGGATTGAAAGTATGGTTGCTAAATTTGCTGATGACACAAAGATAGGTAGGAAAGTAAGTTGTGAAGAATACATAAGTAGTCTGCAAAGGGAGTTAGATAGGTTAAGTGAGTGGGCAAAAATTTGGCAGATGGAGTATAATGTGCGAAAATGTGAACTTGTCCACTTTGTCAGGAATAGAAAAGCAGCATATTATTTAAATGGAGAGAGGTTGCAGAATTCTGCAGTACAGAGGGATCTGGGTGTCCTGGTACATGAATCACAAAATGTTAGTATGCAGGTACAACAAATGATTTGGAAGGCCAATGGAATGCTATTATTTATTGCAAGGGGAATGGGATATAAAAGTTGGGACGTTTTGCTACAATTGTACATGGCATTGGTGAGACCACATCCAGAATACTGTGGACAGTATTGGTCTCCTTATTTAAGAAAGGACATAAATGTGTTAGAAACAGAAGGTTCAGAGAAGGTTCACTTGGCTGATACCTGAGATGGAGGTGTGGGGCTGGGGGGGCAGGGGGAGGAAGGTTATCTTATGAGGAAAGGTTGGACAGACTGGGCTGTATCCATTGGAGTTTAGAAGATTGAGAGGTGATCTTATTGAAACAGATAGGGTCCTGAGGGAGTTTGACAGGGTGGGTGCTGAAAGGCTGTTCCCCCTGTGGGACAGACTAGAACTAGGGCACATAGCTTAAAAATAAGGGGTCTCCCATTTAAGATGGAGATGGGAAGAATTCTTTTCTCTCAGAGTGTCATGAACCTTTGGAACTCATTTCCCTGGAGAGTGGAGGAGGCAGGGTTATTGAATATTTTTAAAGCAGAAGTAGTTTGACTCCCATGTCAGTCAAGAATTTAAGGTTATCAGGGGTAGGTGGAATATAAAGTTGAGGTCACAATCAGATCAACCATGATGTTACTAAATGGTGGAGCAGCCTCAAGGGGCCGAATGGTCTACTCCTAACTCATATATTCATAGATCAAAAATTCTGCCCAAAGGGATATAGGTATGTTAAATGAATAGGCAAAAAATTTGGTAGATGGAGTATAATGTGGGGCAATAGAATGTTATCCACTTTGGTGGGCAGAATATTATTTAAATAGAGAGATTTCAGAATGCTGCAGTACTGAAATCTGAGTTTCCCTGTACATGAAACACAAAGTTAGCATGTAGGTACAGCAATTAACTAGGAAGGCAAATGGAATGTTTGCCTTTATTGAAGGGGAATGGAATATAAAAGTAGGGAAGTCTCGATACATTTGTTCAAGGTATTAGTGAGACCACACCGAGAATATGGCATTTGGTTTTAGACTCCTTATTTAAGGAGAGATATACTTGCATTGGAAGCAGTTCAGAGAAGGGTTACTTGCTAGTTTGATTCCTGGGATGAAGGGGTTTTCTTATGAGGAATGGTTTAGCAGGTAGGGCTTATCGCTGGAGTTTAGAAGAATGAGAGGTGATCTTATTGAAACATATAGAATTCTGAGGGGCTTGACAGGGTAAATGCTGAGAGGATATTTCCCCTCATCAGGGAATCCACAGCTATGGGGCAGTTTCAGAATAAAGGTTTGCACATTTAAGGTGGAGATAAGGAGGAAATCCTTCTCTTAAATGGTTGCAAATCTTGGACTTCTCTACACAAGAGAGCTGTGGAGGCTGTATCATTGACTACATTTAAGGCTGAGATAGAGATTTTCGAACATGTACCAGAGTCAAGGGTTATGGGGAACAAGCAGCAAAGTGGAATTGAGGCCAAGATCAGGTCAGCCATGATCTAATTGAATGTTGGAGCAGGCTTGAGGGGTCCTACGGCGTACTCCTGCTTCTATTTCTTATGTGAATATCCCTGAGCGAGGGATGTTCAGCCTCAAAAGGACAGATCTTGGAGGGAACCTTCCACACATGATTCTTATCAGTATACAGAAAGCTAACTCAACATCCTCAATGTGCAAGAGTGCATTGGTTCACCAAAGTTAAAATCAATGAGGGAAACATTTCTTTGCATAAAGTATATTCAGCAGTTGGAATGGGTTGCTGGGCAGGGTGATTGAGGCCAGGATACTGCTTTCTGTAATAAAAACATACTCAGGTTGGTATACTAAGAGGAGAAAATAAAATGGATGAAGGAGGTCCATTATCCAAACCCATTTGGTAACGCCCTTGGATCGTACATTTAGATTACATTGCACAAACATTTACGGCTTTCAGGCTAAGCTGTGAACAAAAATGGATTGAAATGCAGGTCATCAGAACCACTGCAACTGCTGACAATCTTGGCATATTTGCTTATGTGAGTCATTCTTAATGGAGTAAATTAGTATTTGTCCTTGTCTGTGATTTTTGTCTTGGCAGGGCCAGGGCACAAATTGTGTCAGGAAGGCCTACCTTGCAATGTAGGTTGGCAGACTATTGTAAAACATGGTTACAGGTATTTTTGAAGTTCTTTAGATGAGAATACAAATTAAACCAAGCCTACAACGTTGTATTCTTTTCAGGATATGGTTAGAAGTACTTGTAACCATTTCTTGGTAAATGATAACCGTTTTGTCAGTTGTTGATATTTTCCCAATAGATATGACTGCCAATTCAGTCACTGGCACAGAAGTGGACCATTCTACAGATCTTTGGTTTTAATATCACCATGAAGATTGGCTAAGCAGCACGAAAACAAACCATAGAAATGCTTACTCAGATGATTCAAACCTCAGCAAGTATTGCCCACTTAAGTGTAGCACTGACTGACTCTATAAATCACCTGAAAGAAGCAACAGAGCAGCACTACTTGTATTTCATCAGAATTGTGCAAAGAATACAAAGCTCAAGTTTGGCCATTATAATGACCAGGTGAGCAGGGGTGAACCCTCTACTGAACCACCTTAGTTGGTCACAACAGAAGTTTAAGTTTCTTTTCACAAGGATATAACTTCTCCAAATCAGAATATATTTAACTATTTAAGCTGTGAGCAATAAGGAGCCAATCAAACAGATTTTTCTTGAGCCAAAGAGCGAGCAAATTTATTAACTGCTGAACCCGAGGAAATAATAAAAATGCGACATCGAGCATTTGACTTTCATGCGGTCATTAGTGCCCACACACAGGTATCAGAAGTAAGGGAAGTTCGATTCCAACAAAAAGGTAGAAGACTATATGATTAAGTGCCCCTTGATTGTCCTGGAGGTGTAGGTTGTAAACATTGCAGCCGATTT